>NW_025421502.1:3634637-4240410 GCF_011764305.1 Mustela putorius furo | reverse complement strand
TAAATTTTTTTATTTGACAATAAAATTACTCAATGATTAAAATTTTTCAAATTCAAATTTTCAAAATGCTTTCTCCAAAATCACAAGTTTACTTTAAACAAACTTAATCTCTTAAGCACTGCTTAAGGCATTCACTTCACCTGGTATATTATTTTGATAATACCTGTTAACATAACATGGTTTCCTCATCCTTTTGGTATCACAAAAAAAAGGTCAGGAAAACTGGAACGCCTTTACTTCAGTTTTGAAAAAGAATGTGTATAACTCATCTTTGACAACTCATGAGGTAAGTGATGAATTTCTGTGAGGTAAAAAGATTTTCATGGTCATTTCACACGTTTCTCATGATACTGAAATTTAAAAGTCTTGCTTTTATCATAACAAAATCAATGGCACCTTTTAACACTACAGCACCTCACAATAAAACAAAAGTGAACAAACACATGAGCAGGCTCCTGTCCAAACACCTACCCTTCCTTAACATTTCAAGACGCACAGCTGAAGATGAGACACAGGGGGAGCAGAAGTGTCAGGAGACATGCTAAATATTATCAATTTTCATTCTTTTTCCAGTTAGATGAAAATCAACATAAGTGGGATTTATAATCTTACCCTCTCCTACCCCAGTGGATCATGGTTCACACTCGCTGAGGATGCACACCCACTTCAGAGACCACTGTTCCACTGAACTAGTCGGGTGAGTGGGAACATATGCATTTATCTACCACATGGTTGTAAGAGCAAATTGGCTCAACCAACTAAATGATTTTTATATAAATAATTATATTCTAAATAAAATGTATGCCCTAGAACTACTGTCCAGAAGGTAAAAATATTGACAAAAATCTTGCTTCGCTTACATTGTTTTGGAAATAGTTTTTATGTTAAACAACTTTTCTTTCCTTTGTAATAGAAGTGCTTCCTATTCTAAAGAGTACAGTGATGACAGGTATTGTGAAATAAGGTTTTTGTTGTAGGCAAATACCTTGCAAAACCAAATAATAAAAGGCAAAGCCATCCAGTTTTCCAAGCATCTTACAGAACACTTTTTTTTCTAAAAATGCATTGTTGTAATCTGATCTTTTGTGATTTCTGAAATTGTATTCAAATATATTTTAAGATGTTAATAATGAAACAAAGTTCATGTGCAGTTACAGATACTGTGTTCTAGGCAAATACCTTGCAAAACCAAATAATAAAAGGCAAAGCCATCCAGTTTTCCAAGCATCTTACAGAACACTTTTTTTTTCTAAAAATGCATTGTTGTAATCTGATCTTTTGTAATTTCTGAAATTGTATTCAAATATATTTTAAGATGTCAATAATGAAACAAAGTTCATGTGCAGTTACAGATACTGTGTTCTATTAAAAAAACTAACTTATTTCCAAAAACTCATCCTGAAATAGTCTTTATCCTGCACTGGCTCATGTGTGTGCAAGTTGTCCACCAGTCATCTAAGAGATCTGGGGAGGGACAACCAGTGAGGAGAGAACCCAGACCTTTGTAAGACGTCATGTCACCAAGAATGCCATAAATCATGCCAGTTAGATGCCCAACATCTGGTCAACAACTTATCACGAGGCACTAGCCCTTCATAAATCTATTCTTTTTTCCTTTAGTTAACTTATATATTTTGTTACACAGAACAAGGAGGTCAGAAATTGTGTGTTCCATTCCTCAAATAAATACTAACTTCTAAAATATTCCTGCCATAAAAATTTTTCAAATATTCTATCCTTCCATCCAATTGACTCTATGCCTACCCTCAAATTGAATCCCATCTTATCTTTAAAATCTGGTCTTTCTCCCTTGTTCTTTATTACCTGTGATATCTCCATTAGATAAAAGAAGTATTTCACCATCTATGCCCATACATGAAGATATATTCATATTCTAGAGATTTCATTGATTCTGGTTAGTAATGTCTTCCAGAAGGAAATAAAAAATCAGTCTCTTCAAATTGACAATGGTCATAGAAAACCTTTTTCACCAGAGGTATGAGGTTAGTCCTAAGTAGATACAAACATTAACTGAATTATTTCTTTTACTAATAATTATGTCTCTGCTTACTTTTTCCCCAAGTTTCTCCCTGGTGACTCTACCTATTAATCTCACTCCTTCCTGCTGTCACTTAAAGTGCCTTCTCTAGTTAGTAACATTTTAGTCCTTCACCTAAGAACTAATGGAGTAGTAAATTTATAAATATCTCCTCTTCAAGAAAATGAATGGTTTTAATGCACTGTAGCTCAGTTGATCTAGACACAACCATATCTGACAGTGTTAGTGACATAATAACTGTGAAATCACACAATCCCATGCCCCAAAGGCAAATGGCTCTTTGTGTCCTCTGATCCTGATGGTTTCTTAGTCACATATCTTATCATGGAATGTGTGAAGACATAGAAGCAAAAAATAGCATGATCACGTGTAAGCTTAGAATTTCAAGATTCCTCCTCACCACCTCCATATATTTGAAAAAGTCATTCTTCATTTCACTTATCTCTACTTTAGTATTCTCCATAGCACTTATCACCACCTGGCATGATTGTTTTTTATTATTTATATTCATTAATATTTATTTATTCATATAAACTTCAAGAGGGTGGAGACAATTGTTTGTTATTCTGCCTCCAAAACCTAAAATAGTTCCTGGCATATAGATGATACTCAATTAATAATCATTGCATGAATTTATTAACAGTTTAATACTGGAAATTAAATTATTTTTCTTCCCTCTATTTAGTACGGTCTAGAGAAGATTTTGATATTAATGAGTTTTTTCTTCTTCTAGCAGTATTTCTTTTTCCAATTAAATAACCTCCTTTTCATTTTTTATTGAAAGTCAACTCACACAAAAGATTTGATGAAGTGCTACATTTGTACTTCTTTCACATAAGTTGGTTCTATATTGTTTTTAACCGTCATATAATTTTGAACGCTTTTAAAGAGAGGAGACTAAAATTCAAACCACCTCATGTTTCCTCCTTACAGTTTCATACATACGGCACTTATCAATAACACCTTTACAGAGACATATAAAGTACTGCACTTCAGTGTCCAGCCAAATCTCATAAAAATGATCTTCAGTGTCATTCCATCTTTTAGATTTCTAGAGATTTGACTTGATAGAGATAAATGCTAGGAAATTTTATTTTTATTCTAGATCTATCAATTGTCAATATCTCTAATGCTTATTTCTGATGCAAAAATAAACAAAGATTTCATTTTTCTAATATGCTTTATCTTTTTCAGATGGTTTGTATAAGTCACAAACCTGGTACTTGAAGATTCTTACAATACAGAGATTCATGGACCCTGACTTTTCTAAACGATCACTTCTCCCTAAACTTGAATTGAGTTGAGAATAAACTGGTAAGCATTTTGGGTTTTGAAATTATATTATCAAATTTTGAATCCTGATTTCTCTTTTTAAATATGTATTTATTATGATATATAATTATTATAATAATTTTGATACAATTTCTTTTCCTAAAAGTTCCTATCTAATAGACAAATGGACATCACAGCTAGTATAAAAATTTTAAGTAATATTATGACTAATACTAATAATGATGGTATAGTTATAGGTAGAGCTGACAGGATAGAAAATATTTTTATATTTAAGAAACAAATATTTTCCTAATTGGAATTACAAAGTTGACCCATAAGCATGATATATTTATGATTGCTTGAAAATGTCAACCTCTGCCTGTCACCTGGAAGTCTTCTGCTAATAGCAGAACAACTGGTAAATCCCTGCCTTTCTTACTTTGCTTTTATTTGGTGAAAATTTCATTTTTGAAAAGCTAAGGAGGTAAGAGTGAAGAAATGGTATATTGAACTTAATTTACTAAATCCTACCACCATGGGTGATATTTACACTATTTCCTAAGAGGCACCAACCATTCAGGTCCTAGTGGCTCTCCATGCCCCTGCAGTTACTCTGTTAGCTGGATTGTAGGTACCCTGGATCTGAAGAGAGGTTTGAGCATCCAGTGAACTGGAGGGACACTTGGGTGTCTCAGGTGTTACAGTACCATAACAACATTACCCATTATGTTATATATCTGCTGCATATCTGCTTTGTTGATAATTCTCTCCCCCTTTTCCCTTGAAGATCTTCAATTTGTCCCCTACTGTACAACCCATGAATATATCTTTGTCTCTGAACCTCATTGTTACCTAATCTAAACCACAAGTGTCACCATTTTTATCCTCTCAAAAAGCATTCCAACTTTTCCCCAGGCTCTAGAGGCCCTATTTTTCTAATCTATTTTGGCTTTTGCTGGCTGATTAAACTTTTGATTGACCTCTCCAGGTCAAAATCTTCAATGTTTCTCCATTAGCAACACAAAAACCCAAAAATTCATAGTCTGAACACTAGGACATAACTTTCATCCTATTCTAAAATATCATTGTGTATCTGTTTCCTTCTTTCAAGTCACTCTACAATCCAGCCAAATGACAACTTGTTTTTCTCTAAATAGAGGACACATTTCCATGCTCCCATTATTTTCTTTTGTTGCAACTTTGAACTGGAATGCAATTTCCTTCTTTGTGCAACCTCTTCAAAGCTCACCTCACACAGATCTTCGTTATAGTCTTCAATGATCTCTATGCTCATTACGAGTTTTATAATGCTTTACATATGCTGTTGATGAAAGTAATCATTATGTTGTACAGTTTACCTGATTTATTTTTGCATACATCTAATCTTCCTTTGCAGACTGTAAGGTTTTTTGTTTTTGTTTTTGTTCGAGTATGACACATAGGTGATTTCTTTTTTGTATCCTCTTAGCTTTTAGCACATACCATACCCACTCAGCACCCAAAAGATATTTGGTGTTTGAAGAAATAATTATAATAAAGAACTAGAGAACAAAGTGGAACTGGCAAGAATGTTTGCAAGGAGGGATTCTCATACCAGAACTCAACTAACTAAAAAAAATAATAAATACTAGCTATAGTAAATAATGTGCCCTGATCTCTAACATGACATATCCTTATATTAGCTGAAAGGTAGATAAAACTAGAAATCCCAAAACAGCAAATAATCAAGGGGGATGGACGTCCATAAAAATTATATATGGTATAAAAGCAAACTTTAACAGTATCAGAGACAACTAAAGAAACTAACCTACATTCACAGGCATTATTGTGAACAGAAGTTGGAAGGGGATTGCCCTGACTGGAGACTCTTGAATATCAAAGAACAGAACAGCAAGAACACAAACAGAACTGAGTTTTCTCAAAAATATCAAGGACAACAAAATAACTGTGGAACTGGGGAGTAGGGAGTTCTATGTTTGTTTGTTGTTAGGTTGTTTTCATTTGGTTTGGTTAACGGATCAATTATAATTCACTGTATTTTAATAAAGGAAAGAAAAAATAAATAGGGAGAAAGGTAGGCCTACTGCATAGGGAAGGTAGTGAGACAGATAAATAGATCAAGTTGCCAAGAAACATACAAAAACGCCTAGATAAAACAGAATAAGAATGGGTGAAGATATCTGCAAATGTCTTACCACATGATGGACTAGTATCCAAAACCTGTAAAGAACTTATCAAACTCAACAGCCAAAGAATAGATAATCCAATCAAGAAATGGGCAGAAGTCATGAACAGACATTTCTCCAAAGAAGATATACAAATGGCCAACAGACACATGAAAAAAATGTTCCACATGACTCAGCATCAGGGAAATACAAATCAAAACCACAGTGAGAGACCACCTCACCAATGGCTGAAATTAACACATCAGGAAACAATAGATGTTGGTGAGGATGCAAAGAGAGGGGAATCCTCTTACGCTGTAAGGTGGGAATGCAAGCTGATGCAGCCATTCCGGAAAACACTATGAAGGTTCCTCAAAAAGGTGAAAATAGAGCCACCCTATGGCCCAGCAATTGCACTACTGGGTATTTACCCTAAAGATACAAATGTAGTGATTCAAAGGGGCACGTGTACCCAAATGTTTATAGCAGCCATGTCCACAATAGCCAAACTATGGAAAGAGCCCAGATGTTCATCGACAAATGAATGGCTAAAGAAGATGTGGTATAAATATGCAATGGAATACTACTCAAACATCAAAAAATGAAATCTTGTCATTTACAATGACATAGCTAGAAGTAGAGGTTATTATACTAAGCAAAAGGAGCCAATCAGAGAAAGACAATTATCATATAATCTCACTCATACGTGGAATTTGAAAAATAAAACAAAGGATCATAGGGGAAGAGAGGAAAAAGTAAAACAAGGTGGAATCAGAGAGGGAGACAAATCTTAAGTGACTCTTAATCAAAGCAAATAAGTTAAGGGTTGCTGGGGTGTGCAGGGTTGGGGTAACTGGGTGATGGACATTAAGTAAGGCACATGATGTAATGAGCACTGGATTTTATAAGATTGATGAGTCACTGAACTCTACCTCTGAAACTAATAATGTATTATGTGCTAATTAATTAAATTTAAATTAAAAAAAAAAACAAATTTTAAAAAAGATCAAAATAGAATAAAATTCCAATTAAATCATGAAGAAAACATCAGATAAACCCACACTGAAAGGCATTCCACAAGCTATCTGACCAGTACTCCTCAGGTAGGTCAAGATTCATGAAAAATAAGGAAATAATGAGAAACTGTCTCAGACCAGAGGAAAGTAAGGAGACATAATGACTAAATCCAGTGTGGTGTCCTGGATTGGATCCTGGAACAGAAAGAGGAAATAGAAAGCTAGTGAAATTCAAATAAAGTGGTCTAGTGTCTGTCGGTTCTCCATGAAACTTCTATGCCCTGCTGGCTATGTGGGAATTTTCCTACTATTCCTGAGCCAGGGGAAATTATGAAGCAAGCTAAGACATGCGGCTTCCTCCATGCTGTGATTAGGTGAAAGGGAATAAACACAGAAACACAACTACGTCCTTTTGGATTTTTCTTGTTAACTATCTCTCTTGGCTGCTATCTTTCAAGTGAATTTAATGTCCCTGGAAATGGGAGTGATCACACCTTCAGGGCTTCATGGGTACCTCTGTTTTCTAGGTCTAAATTCCTTCTGCTTTTAACACTATGAGTTTCCATCCCCACATTCAAATACTAATGACATTATAATTTTTACATATCTGACCATTTATTCGCTTATTTAACAAGTTTTTATTGTTTACTATGTGCCAATGCATCAGCACTTTCCTAAGAGCTAAAGATTCAAAAGACCAAGAACGTTTCCTTACACTCATACAGTTTATATGTGGTGTTTATTGAATGCTTGCTTTGCCAAAGGGTATATATATACATATATACATATACATATGTGTATAAAGTGTGTACGTGTATATACATATATGTATATATGTATTTGTATATATGTATATACATATGTATAGAGTGTATATATACATATACACATGTATATGTATATATATACTTTATACTTAACTAGATTATGTAGCTGTATAATTAACGCTAAAGACTATTAATTTACTTATTGATATGAAGTTGGAGGGAAGATTTTACATAAGATCCCAATGGGTAAACATTTGGACCAATACTAGTGAGATTAATTTTAAAGTCCTAGAGATGGATTTTTTTTAAAGATTAACAACTCGAATGAAGGGCTATTTAAACAGCAGCAGATCTTAATATATGTTTAAAAAAAAAACCTTGAGGTTTCTTTCACAATTCTCTACTTGTTTATATATGTGTTAACTAAGAAATGACTACCTAAAAAGGTAACGTACAATTTCAGATTTTACTGCAAGAGTAAACTACATTATTCTGTATATACTACTACATATTGACTCTGAATGCTGTATTTTATATTAAAATAATGATGCATGTTCTTAGAGAAATAATTTGTCCAAAGACCATTTCATCTGAAGAAAGGTTGAAGAAAATAGGAATTTTCCACAAGTAGAAAACACGCTTTAGAGAAATCGTGATAGGTTTTTTGTTTTGTTTTGTTTTGTTTTGTTTTTTGTTTTTTAAGATTTTATTTATTTGACAGAGATCACAAGTAGGCAGAGAGGCAGGCAGAAAGAGAGGGGAAGGAAAGCAGGCTCCCCACTGAGCAGAGAGCCCAATGCGGGGCTCGATCCCAGGACCCTAAGATCATGACATGAGCCAAAGGAGGAGGCTTTAACCCACTGAGCCACCCAGGCGCCCCACATGATAGGTTTTAAAGAATTGCCTTGTCAAAGAAGAACTCTACTTTTTTTGGACAGTGCCAAGACACCAAACTGGAACAATCCGGTGGAAGTTATATACCCACAGATGTCAATCAATAGTAGTTAGAACTAGATAAGAATAAAGCTATTTAGAAAATCAAAGAGCTTGGGGCACCTGGGTGGCTCAGTGGGTTAAAGCTTCTGCCTTTGGCTCAGGTCATGATTGCAGGGTCCTGGGATCGAGCCCCATGTGGTGCTCTCTGCTCAGCAGGGAGCCTGCTTCCCTTCCTCTCTGCCTACTTGTGATCTCTCTCTCTCTCTCTCTGTCAAATAAATAAATAAAATCTTTAAAAAAAAAAAAAAAAGAAAATCAAAGAGCTTCCTCAAGTGATAATCACACTGTCATGATGAAAATGTCAGGGATGGAATAGGACTGTAGTAGGTCAGATCATAAGACCTTTATAGTTTCTCCCAACTTCAGAATTCTACAGTTCTGAGAAGATAGAGATGTCATATTTATGATATAAATAAAAGCAGATGAGTTTGCCTTCTGTGGTTGCTAATGTGCTATGAGTTTTCATCTCTTGCTGCTTCTCATATTTGCCCCAAATCAGCTCCCAAATATCGATTTGATTAGACTACCTCATTTGTTACCCTTGGCAATAATCCAACTATACTCTTTTCCCACACCAACAGCGGATGACATCCAGCTATATTTAAGACAACAAATGTTATTAAATCTTGGTTTGTTTCAGTGATTTTTGGAACCCGGTCTACCTTCTTTAAGTTTTGATGTGGGAATTTGACAGTAATGATTTGTAAATCTTCCAAAGAAAGGTGAAAATCAGAGAAGCAAGAATTCCTCAGTCCTGATGTTTCACAGATTAGTGGCCTGCCATTAAGAAAGTGTGGGGCATTGGGTGAGTGAGCTGGAGTCATAAACATTATCAGGTAAAAGTGAGGTTTCCCGGGGCTGCAGAAAGAAATGAGCTTGTTACTCCTTCTGGTATTAATCATAATAAGTGTTTTATCTAAGCCTGTCATGTTTAGTTTCTCCATGCAATTTACCTCTCAGGCACGCTGTTCACTGTATCAGTTGCTCTTATCTTTTAACTTATAGTCCTCAAGTACCTAAATGTATTTCCCGGAAAGTTCCCACAGTTAACATGACAAAAGTCAACAGAGTGCTATTTTAGGACAATGCTGCTCTTGCATTATAAAAGACAGTTGCTTATACCTGCTACTCCTATCATCTGTTGAAAACTCTAACAGGCAGCACTGATTCTTTGCCTAAGCAATTTTACTGTGGGATTTGCAAGAGTTTAAACAGGGGTCCCAAGTGCTTTAAGATTTTTATTTTATTTTTTTTTAATTTTGCCAAAGAAATAAAATAGAGATGTGCTTATCCAAGATCATCCTCATTTTGTCTGAACCAACCCTTGTTAGCTGATACACTAAGTCCACAAGCTGCTTTCCAGGATCACATTCGAGAAGCTCACCTTCTGAGGATCAGAGAACACGGCTAGGAGCAATCCAACCAACCAGACAATCAGACAACAAAAAATTCAAACCAACAACAATGCAAATACAGACTTTTGGCTAAAGATGTCAGAGGAAAAACCCGGTAGAACTTATAAAACCAGTCCGCAGTTTGCACTAAAGAAAGATGTCAACCTCAGAGAAAGATATGACTTGAAGATTAGACAGCTAATAATATTCCACTCTGTGCGACCCTATTTCATTGTAGTCCTCTTATGATCTGCTAATAATCCTTTATAATTAAGCTTCCAGCATAATATTAAAATGTAATCCACACGAACACCAATCGCAGTATATTTCCAAGGCTGAAGTGGTTACGGCTTCCAGCCATGCATGACAATTACTGTGCAGCTTTAATTTCATAATTTTTAAATGGTTTGCCCCAAGATTTAAAGAAAAAAAAAATATGATTCATTTCTATCCATAAGTGCAGGGAAATAGCTCTCATTTAAACTCAGACTGTTAAAAAGGTATCCAAAGTATAGGCCTTATGAATTTGCCTTCTTCCCTTTAGAATCGAAACCACTGTTCCAACCCCACAGAAGCAAGGTCATCTTTTGATGTATCGTATGAAATGTTTACAGTCAATGAAGCTGGTAGTATCAGAAACTGCAAACACTTGTCACGGGGCAACACGTACACTCCATAATACATGTCATAGTATTTGATTAAACACTACTGCCCATATTCAACTGTAGTGCCCATAATACTTTCTATTTCTTCTAATTCGATGCATTGTCTTCATCATATCTTGAAAAAAATCAGCTTTTGTCCGATGATTACACCATAATTTGAACGAAATAATAATCATTGGAAGAAACACATCCAAAACATATTTCATTTACCTGAGGTGGTTTTATATTCCATTACAGCTGAGTTATAAACATAATGTGCTTAGTAGATCTACTTCAGAACACAATTATTTTTAGGATGTTGTAGGGTTAGTATGTTTTCTTCCAAAGAATGACTAGAAAATTCTTTTGAATCTAGGAGATTCAAAAAAATCTCTTCTGATTCCGACTCTCATTGAAACATAAGGGGGTTGGAATGATGTTAAGGACTTTCACATTTAAAATGTTGGTTTTGACCGGAACAAAGGAAAAAAAGGTGAAAATTATTGAGTAATCTTTTAAAAGATCTGAATGGATTTGTAATTTACAGTTAACAAAATGGTATTAGTGTAGGTTTGTTCTGAGTCTTACTGCAGATAAGGAAAATAACGTGCCGTCAGATAGGAAATAATGACTTGCAATCATTATGAGTCTATCTAGAATCATAAAGCAATGTGAAAAAAAAATACTGTTTCTCAAATAGCTATTTGGTGAGATTACTATTAGACGTTTGACTAAATTTATTTTTTACTCATTTTTTTGCATTTTGATTCATTGATGTAATATTCTATCATAAACTTTATCCATAATATTCACAATGATGATTTTAGTAACTCATTAAAAATTCCATCAGTTTCAAAATGATTATCTGAGCCCCTACCCACATTTCAAAAAATTCAGTGAAATAGCAATGCAAATATATCAGTTCTGAAAAGTGTAAGACATGGAACTGGAACCCCATAGTACTAATACAGGACAACCCAAAGAGAAAGTACTTGTGCTTCCGGCCTCCTCAGGTGTGGGTGAAGTGATAATGGTATACAAAGAGACATTTGACTGAATTTAAACATCTCTCCTGATGGGAAATGTTTTCCTTAATTTGCATATGTGTTGTTAAACAAAAGCAAGTTCCAAGGGGATGATTTACAAGTGTCCTTCAGGCCATTTTAAAATTCTTTCTGTCAAGGTTACTGATAATAATGTCCTTCCAAAAATTTCTTGGAAACATTTCATTAGAGTGCTCCTATTTTCATAGAAGTTTTACATAATACTAAGCATTGAGAAAAATAGACCAAGAGATTGTAAAGACATTTTGTATTTAACGCTAGCTCTATGGCAGATGCTGTGGCATATGGTGATGGAAGTAAAAAGATGAAGAAGACATAGGGTTTGACTTCAGAAAGCTTTCAATCTAGTAGTGAGGTTTGGGGAGAGAGGTCAGAGGAAGAATAGAAGAAACACCAGGCAGAAATGAACTAAAATACACAAGCCAGAGAATTCAGTGACAAGAGCCTTTGAGAGGACAGGCAGGAAATACAAAATTCAAAAGCTAGTTCATTACAAGACAGGAGGGAGTGGTAAGAACTCTAAATAACCAGAGGCACACAAAGCAAGTTACTCTAAAACATTGTGTCAGTAAATCAAAATAGTCTATCAGCTGAATTCCATCTGCAATTTACAACCCTTGTTTTAAAACTGTAATACAGACCAAACTGTGACACGTTGTAGTAAACATACAAGTAAAATTTATGGAGAGCTTTGGGCAGTTGGAGGGCTAAATCGGTTAAGCTTCTGCCTTCAGCTCAGGTCATGATGCCAGTTTCCTGGTTTGAGTCCCACATCAGGCTCCCTGCTCAGCAGGGAGTCTGCTTCTGCCTCTCCCTCTCCCTCTGCCCCTCATTTGTGCTCACTCTCTCGCTCTGTCTGTCTCTCACTTGCTCTCAAATTTAAAAAAAAAAAAAAAAAAATTTCTTAAAAAAAAAAATTAACGAGAGCCTAAACATTACTTACAGTGAGTAAATTCAGGTAAGGGATTGGAAAAGTCTTCAGAAAGAAGATAAGATTTAACCAAATCCTGACAAATAAGGAAAATTGTGGATACAGTATGATGCAGTTGCTCAGGGCCTAGGATTTGCAGTTACACTGCCTGGGTTCAAATGATTGCTCTGTCACTCGCCAGTCCTGTGATCCTGGCAAGTTACTGAACCACTGTAAGCCTCATGTTCCTCATATATAACTTGGGTACCAATCTCGGTGGATTGTTTCAAAGATTAAATAAGACACATATAAATTCTTGGTTTAGCTATTACATTTACACACACAGCTAAACATATTAGCCATTTTCATTAATCATTTCTAGAGTTTAGCAATCTTCCTGGGAAAATTGATCCCAGATTTCACCATTTATCACCATTTTGTTGTGGTGCAGCTGTCACAAGCAAGCTGAGTTATTAGAACTGGAGCCAAAATAATCAAAAAAAAAAAAAAAAAAAAGGCAAAGGAGATGACATGGAGCACTGTAATCAACAAAATAGTAATTACCAAGAAGTGTTACACCATATTTTATTACTCTTGTATGAGACGCCTAGGGAACAGACTTAGTATAAGTCATGCCATTTTTATAAACAGTGGGCATTTCATAACACAGTCATGTTACTATACCCGTGTTATTGCAACCTTAACAGAAAATCTGCAAACTACTCCAGACATAACAATTTCAGGAAATGCACCCCTACCCTAAATGTCTGCTTAATTCAACATTTTTGCTTCTGTACTGCGCTTGGCAATTTCAGAAACTGGCAATAGGATGTGGTTTATGCCTTTATACGTCTACCCCTGAACTCATTTGGGGCTGTGAGATTTTGGAGTGCATGAGCCCCCTCGCAGCCGCCGGCTTTTTAATAAAGACTCCTCAATGTGACCTACTGAATGCGGTGCCCATCTGTATAACTCGCTGCTCTAGATATAACATGAGAATGGCTCACTATTTTAGAAACTGCAAGCTGAGGCAAGACAACCTTATCTTGTTCAACACTGGAATCATTAGTGAAAATGCACTCAATCAGAAATAAATGGTGCTGACTGCAACAAAACAATTATGCCAAGCGCTTGCTCATTTCCTGTCATTTGGCTTTCATGTTGATTTAACTGTTGTGAGTATATTCCACCTTTCAAACTCAGAACAAGGGGTCACAAAGACATTTTCAATGAAAGATCATTTCAAGCTTTTCCTCTCTGGGGATTTTCTATTGAAAGGGCAAAAGACTGGATAAGCAAATGGAAAATCATTAAAAGCAAAAATTAAGCACGTTTCTCTCCATGTTTATTTCACACCTAATTTCCCACAACACCCTCCAAAAGGTTTCCTACACTCTTCAGTGCACATTGATGAGCCTGATTCTAAAGGTCTTTCTTTTTTTTTTTTTTTAAGATTTTTTGTATTTATTTGAGAGAAAGCACGTAAGCAGTGGGGAGGGGCAGAGGGAGAAGCAGACTCCCCATTGAGCAAGGAGCTCGTTGCTGGGCTCAATGCCCAGTTTGATCCCAGGACCCTGAGATTATGACCTAGCCTAAGGCAGACATCTAACTGACTGAGCCACCCAGGCGCTTCTCTCAAGACCTTTCTTTTTTTTTTTTTTTTTTTGACTCTAGGCCTTTCTTAATCTGACCTCTCAGGGATTCCCAAGAGCAGGCTTTGCTCTCAGCAGGCCAATAGGATTTGCTCTGCCTTACAAATGTCTTCAGTAGCTCCAGGCCACTCACAGTCACCCCCCAGCCCCCCAGCCACTTACTCTATTCTAAACAAATCCTCTCTTTCTCTTAAGCACTAATTCTGGTCCTTCTGTGATTTCAACTGCTACAGGCCAAAATGAGGGAGCAGGTAGTTTACTTTCTTTAAAAAAAAAAAAAAACCTTCAAAATGGACTCTCCTTCTGTCAAATTCCCGTTTAATTATAGCCTATTTCTTTATAGCCTGTTTGTTTAAATCAGTCTCATTGACATGAGATCTATGAGAACTACAGTTACTTCTAAAATCTGCCAGTCCTATGCTTAGCCTTTCTCCCCAAAATAAAAATTTCATAGCTATTACATTGCATTTATTTCTAGGTGTTTCTTTATTTTTAAACTATTTGATTTGGCATGACTTTTTATGGACGATGTCTAATGTTAGGATTTAGATTTTCTTTTCTTTTCCCCCTAAACAGCCAGTTAACACCATTTACCAAATAAGCCTTCCCTTCACAATTCGGCTCTTCTGTGTTCTTGAACCCAAGCGACTTATTTCAAGGGACCCTCTTGCATTGATCAGCCTATTCTCGAAGCCACCTCTGAAATGTTTAAATCATTCATCTGCATTTCGTTTAGCAATGCAATTTTTATGAACATACATTCATATGACTATTATTCTAGGTAAGTTTAAAACTATTTTGTTTCATAAAACAAACCATAGGTTTCCATAAGAATCACTTTAATATACCTATTAATTGGGCCAGGAACATATTACTACTATATTTGATATGTCTCATAACATTTAGAAACATGCTAATCTTCTCATTTATATACATTCAGCATTATTTTCTAAACTCTCCTATATCGTCTTTTAAAGGTCTGAACAAGCTGAATTGCTCCCCGCTCTCTGAACAAACCTGGTACATGTCAACTTTTCCAGATCTTCCCACTTTCATCTTCACGCTACAAATATCCTCAATATATCTCTTATGACTGCAACTCCCTTTCCAAAGAAACCCATCTCACATGACTGGTCTCCATGGATCTTCTAATTACACAATGAGAAATAATCTTTTGATTTTCTAGATTACTTTGTGGGGAGGTAATTTCGTGGATAAGTTTTGTCACATCAAAAATTTTGATCTGTTGTTACCCAAATGTCTGCTTTCCCCTTTTTTCTTTGGTTTCCAATATATATCTATGTAACCCTTTCTGTTGTCACTTGGCTCCAGCTTGTGTGCAAGTCTCTAGGCTTTTCAGCACTTCCCAAAAAGTCCATTTGACAAAGTCACTGATAAGAAGCAAAGTTTTTGTTTTTTTTTTTTTACAGAAAATTTTACAACTTAGAGGACAAGTGTTTTACATTATATATCCTCAACAAACTATATAAAAATTGTTTAAAATCCCTATGACTATATTCCGTCTTCCCCAAATCCCCGTCTCCACTGGTCAGCCCCTGGCATTCTTATCTTCTCACACCCAGCCAGCCGGAATGGTCACTGCCGTGGCCAAATGTCCTACGAGGCAGAGGGCTTTCTCTTCTTTGTAAGGTCTGGGCCCCAGGTGATAATAGGACTTCAGAGTCTTAGCCTCTGTCCAGATGTAAACTCATCAAACTATCATCAAAAACATCATTGGGAGGAAGGGGTGGTGGGAGTCTCTTCATAAAATGAAGTTCTATACCAGCTGCTAGGAAAATAGAAACTTCTCCATATCTGTATTTACTTAATTATGACCACATGTAGTCTCTCTACTATAGACAAATTCTGTAAGGGCAAAATCACTGTCATATTAACCTTTAAATACCCCACCACACTAGGTGTGTGACCCACAATACCTCGTGTCTTGTAGATGAATGTTTATAGATGAACAAATAACTTATTCGATGAACTCTATTCATTAAAATGAGGAGACTAATTTTCACTACTACATAAACCTTGTTTCCCACTTTCTTCCCTAGGTTTACAATACTTCCATTCTCTTAGCAGCGAGTTGTTTTTTTTTTTTTTAAAGGAACAAATCCACCTCTAGTTTCAAGTTGCTCCTTTCATTTCTATGTTTTATTTTTGTTTCTCATTTACTCCAAACCAAGCTCTCTCAAATTCCCAGAGTATCAAAAAAAAGACAAAGAGAAAAAATAAAATTGGTAGTACCACCTAAATCTCATGCAATAGGATATTGAATAAGATTTTTTGTTTGTCCTAGAATGTGCAGATGGGACAAAAAGATGAAAATAAAATTAATTAAGCACCCTGTTTTAAAGAGAAGAAAGGCCTGGAAGTTCAAACAAAAGTTGTCAAAAGTGCAACCAGAGGCACCTGGGTGGCTCAGTTGCTTAAGCCCCTGACTCTTGATTTTGGCTTAGGTCATGATCTCAAGGTTGTGAGATGGAGTCTCTGTGCTGGACGTGGAGCCTGCTTGAGATTCTCTCTCTACCTCTCCCTCTGCCCTACCCCTTCTAAAAATAATGTGAAACCAGTTTCTTTAATTACAAGATATAGTTTTTAAAATCCAAATTTAAATTTAATTTTACTGGTGCACCTGGATGGCTCAGTCATAAAGTGTCTGTCTTCGGCTCAGGTCATGATCCCAGGGTCCTAGGATCAAGCCCCACATTGGGCTCCCTGTTCCACAGGAAGCCTGCTTCTCCCTCTCCCACTCCCCCTGCTTGTGTTCCCTCTCTCACTGTGTCTCTCTGTCAAATAAATAAAATCTCTTTAAAAAAATAAATAAATTTAATTTTATCTTAACATGAAGCAAACTTACTATTCTGAGATAAGGTAAGAAAATTATTATATATAATGAAAAATGTCATAAATAATTATTGTAGTAAGTTTTCTTTTTTCTTTTTTTTTAAGATTTATTTATTTTAGAGAGAAAGAGTAAGAGCACACATAAATAGAGGAGGGGGCAGAGGGGGAGAGAGAGAGAGAGAATCTCCAGCAGACTCCCCACTGAGAGCAAGGCCCAATACAGGGCTTGATATCACAACCCAGAGATCAGGACCTGAGCCAAAATCAAGGGTTGGATGCTCAACTGACAGAGCGACCCAGGTGCCTCTATTACTTTTTTAAAATGGAACAAAAGGAATACATAAATAATATATAAGGGCAGAGAAAATTAAGATACATTATAAGGTTATACTATAACTGTGTATCCTATAGAATCTAAAATTAACTTCTTTTCAATTATTCATTGGATATTTTCAAAATATTATAGTACACACACATATATATACATATATATATACACACATAAATATATTTATACTAAGCCATAAGAAAATCTCAATAAATCCCCAACTTCAGAAATTGTGTAAGCCCTATCCAAATCTGTATCTGAGAATACAACAAAAAAGGAAAATTAATAACAAATTGTAACCCTCTTAGAATTTTAAAAAACTTATCTAAATTATTATTCAGTTAAATAATAATTTTTAAAAGCCATAGTAAACACTCAGGAAATGATCAAATTGAGACCACTACATTTCAACCCTTGCATAACATAACCAGAGCTTAGTGAAGAGAAATGTATATCCTTAAGGGTAATCATTATGAAATAAAAATAAATGAAGCAAGCACTTAACTTAAACATTATAATTATTGGGGCGCCTGGGTGGCTCAGTGAGTTAAAGTCTCTGCCTTTGGTTCAGGTCATGATCTCAGGGTCCTGGAATCAAGCCCCGCATCCAGCTATCTGCTCAGCAGGGAGCCTGCTTCCCTTCCTCTCTCTGCCTACCTCTCTGCCTACTTGTGATCTCTGTCTGTCAAATAAATAAATAAAATCTTTTTAAAAATTACAATTATTATATAAGCATTAACAATATCAATAGAAACTTCTGTTTTTTGTTTTACTTTGTTTTGTTTTTTAGGGGAGGAGAGACAAAGGGCATGGGAGAGAGAGAATCTTGCATGGGGCTCAATCTCACAATCCCGAGATGATGACCCAAGCTGAAATCAAGAGTTGGACAAAGAAGCTTCTGTTCTAAGCAACCACCCTTCTACTACAGTCTATTAAATGCTTCAGTTTAACTCTGACTTTCTGAGGTAGATACTGTTGTTTGAGTTTTACAAGTGGGAAACTGAGGCTCAGAGAGTTTAAGTAAGTTGTGTAAAATCACACAGTTAACAAGTGCCAAATTCAGATTCACAGTAGAATGTGTGAGATCCTAATCTAGAGGAATTAAATATTGAAAATATCAAATTAGTGAATTTTAAATCAAAATGATATTAGCGATAGGCTAATTAAGACATGTATCAAAAATAAAAGAGATAGACTTCTGATAAATAAAATAATGAAAAAGACTATATGAAAAGAACCAGAATGAGAAAGATGCATAACAACAAAAAATGAGATTCAAAAGATTTTTAAGCAATATTCTGTATATTCCAGTACTAATAAAAGCAAAACTTCATATAACTTTAAAGTATACGTACACTTTAAAAGTACATTCATAAAATAAGAACCTGAAGAAAGAAATAAAATGGAGGAAATTGAAAGTACATCAGAGATTATGTTCTCAGTTTCAGACCAAAATAATTTACTGATGAGTTACTTTGATGATAATGCCAAGGTTATATAATACTATCTAACACAGGAAAAAAAAAAGTTTCAAATGTATTTTTTGATGTAACTCTAATCCTCACACCGAAACCTGACCAAGGGAGCTATCTATAAACCACTAAAACTCTGATTTACTTAGATATATACAGAAATACCAAGCAAATGAAAGAGTAATCCTAGATAAATGGCAGGAGAGAGGGAAAGTAAAAAGAATTTTTGAAGATATAGCAAACAATATGAATAACAGAATAATTTAAGGAAGAATATTATGTCTGTCTAAGAAAGTTATTTTAAGATAAAATCAGTACAATCTATCCTAAATAAAAGTTTAAGTATAAACTTTCAATAATTAATAGCAACTTCAAAATATATAATGCAAATATTGCAAGTCTTTGGAAGTTTTTAGACACATAATTGTATTGAAAGAATTTAATTTACTACTCAATCTCTGTCAGATTAAGTAAATTAAAAGGGAATAAAATATAAAATATCTGAACAATGTAAGATTAATATATTGGATTCAATCTACAACAGAGAACATATTTTGTTTTCTAAGTATTCATGAAATGTTTATTTAAAAACGGTTCTATATTAGGTCACAAATAAAACTGCAATAGAATCCACAAAAGCAAAATTTTGAGAGGCCATAGTCTCTCATCATAATCCCATAAAACTAGGAATCAAAATATGTAAAATTGAAATGTAAAAAGAAGAAATAAACTCAACTATATAGTTAAACTATAGTTTAGTTTCTATCTAAATATATCATATATTTATTTTATATCTAAGTGAAGTGGAAAATATTTACTATATAAAAAGTTCTCACAGATAAATAAGAAAAATTCACAACCAGTGGAAAACTAAGCAGCAGTAAATAGAGGAGTCAAAAAAGAAAGGAAATGGACAATGAATCTGAAAAGTTGTCCACTCCGTTAGTCAAACAAGTGCTAATTAAAATAATAAAATATCTTTTTTTATCTTTTGGATTAAAAACCAATTAAAAAATGAAAGTAATTAGCATAATGGAATATAGATGCTAATAATCATATGCAGAAGATGTTCAAGTATAAATCAATACATTCTTTTAAAAGGTCATATGTGCAATATATATTGAAGTTTTAAAAATAGATATAATCTAATCTATTCACTTCACCCCTCAGAATTTATCCTAAGGAAATAATAAGTCTGAAACAATGCAAATATATTAAACATCTGAATGATCAAAATAGTGAAAACTTGAAAAAAAATCTCATCTTTCAAAAGGGAGATAGCTAAATATTTATTGGAACATTCTACAAAAGAATACCTTTTAGGTAATAAAAGTAATAATGTTGGGATAAATTCTGAAAGTGTGTTACTTACATAAGTACTGTATGATCTCATTTTAAAAAATCAAACTGTGGGGTGCCTGGGTTGCTCAGTCAGTTAAGACTCTGACTTCAGTTCAGGTCATGATCCCAGAGTCCTGGGATCCAGCACCACCTGAGGCTCCCGGCCCAACAGGGAGTCTGACCTTCCCTCTCCCTCTGCCCCTTCCCTTCCCTTGTGTGCTCTCTCTCAAATAAATAAATTTTTTAAAAATAATAAAAATAGAAGTCAAGCTGAATATGTATCAGACTTCTGGGGGCTGGGGAAGAATGTAGAAATCTGTTCTTCAAAGGCTCCCATTAGTTTCATTGGCTCTATTTAATTTAGATCTTTCTCTCTTCTGTTTTTAATTTGAGTATTTTTGTATTTTTGAATATAAACTTAGAATTCATTCTGTAAAAGGATTTATGTGTGGTCACTGAATGATGTGTGCTCCAAGCATTAGACAAATTTTTGTTCTGAAAGCCCCAAACCACAAAAACATTAAATTTTTGAGATATTTCACGCCAAATTAAAATGTTATTCACACCATTCTAGGGTCATCTTATTATCCCTTGGCCGAAAAAGGACTCAAAATTCTGGCCGAGAATGGCCACCTCATACTAGTTTTTGCAAAAGAGTATCATTCCTCTTTTCTGAAAAAAAGTCACTGACTTAAAAAGGCAAAGTTCAAATTCTATTTTCATCCATAGATTTGAACACTCTTTTTTCTTCAGGTAAATTATACTATCTCATTTACTTTCTGGGCTGTGACCATTTCAGATTTTACCAGACAGCAAGACTGAGTTAAAGACTTGTTTAAGTGTGATCAGTCTTCCTGTTTTACTTCCATTTAGACCCAGATTTCAAAGGTCAATGAATTAGGCCAGTATTGTTTAGTTTACAGACCAACTACAAACATACCATAGTGTGCTGAAGCTGATAAGAAACATGATCAATAACCAGATAGTGTCTTACAACTGGTACTTTAGAAAGGAAAGATGATCAAAAACGACATAACATTTTTAGCATCTGTTTACAACATATTGATCAATTATATGATAGTCAATGTATTCTAAACTGCATAACTGCTCAAGATGAAGTTGCCTTATATAAACCAGATAGAAACCCATGAAGCTGCTGTATTTCTCAGTGTGCGTATTGATTTTTTGTAGTTCTATTTAATATATATACTATATATAGTATATAATAATTTATATATAACTATATAGATATATAAGCATAAAGATATTTGTACATATACACTATATATACACACACGCTATATCTCTCTCGATATATATAGATTTGTATCTATATATAGATATATATATTTATGTATATCTTTAATGATGCATCCTGGCACTTTTCTTACTATTCTGAACATCGTGTGTTCTTCACTGAGTAAATAAGTCAAATACAAACAAAAAGTAGGTCAACTTAAGCCCTGAAAAATCTCAGGTCAAAGTGGTATATGAGGGTTTTTAAATCAATTTACTCAGTATCCCAAAGGATCAGAGCTATTTTCTAAAGCTCTAAAGCTCTGGAAAAAATTCTGGTATAGAGATTCTAAATATTCCATCTAATATGAACCTTAAACTCAACATTTTCATTAACAGAATACCAACCTATGATTCCTGACTAAATAATTCTTACACTGGAAGTTTAAACAAGATTTGAGTCCATTTGTCCTCAGGAATAACAGCTAAACTGCACCAAGCTCATTTTCTACACCAGGCTCCTCCTTAGGCACTATATATATTTTATTTCAAACAATCTGAGCAGAAACATTACGGAACAGGTACTCTCCATTTATAGGAGAGAATCAAGCATAGAGAATAAATACCTTCCTGCTTACCCAGCTAGTGGGTGGTGGAGCTGAGTCTCAGTGCAATAATTAAGTTGTCTTTTAAATACATTTGTCATAGTGATCAATATAATCTTATGGAAGACTGAAGATTTTTACTCCAGTGACCAATTTTTTTTTTCAATTTTATCTATTCTAACTTTACTTCCAAATCTCAGTGGAGTAACTGCCTACTCTCAGAAACACGCTTTATCTTATAGGATGTGTTTAACAATTAATGCCTGTTCTCACCTTAACTACGAAAGTCAGCTGCTTTGTGACAAATTACTCTCTGACACCCTAGTAAACTTTACCACCACTAAAACAAATAGGAATTTGAAGGTGTAGAAGAAAAGTAAGAATATGTGCCATGGAAAAAGAGAGGTGAAAAGGATGCTAACAAAAGCAAACCAAAGAAGTTTCAAAAAAAAAAATTAAAATTCCATTTTCAAATAAATACAAGGATTTATTACCTGTTGAACAGAAAAAAAAACCAAAAGGTTTGTTTTTAAAAATGAGTGCATATTCAAAAAATAAAATGTTTGTTTTCTTTTCTACTGCACAGTTTTAACTTGTAGTTGTTTATACAAAAATACATCCATCATCACAAGGATTAAATAGGAATAAAAATTTTAATTTCAGAACGGGTTAGGTCAGAAATCAACAAGGGAGTGGTCTGTGTTTGTGTGATTAGATGCATACAAGTGCACTGGATTCATTGAGCTATATCTGGGTGTTTGTTTTGCATAATGAACCTTCCTCATCTGTCATCTTCTGTTCTGTGGGAGGGAATAAGTGGGAAGGGGGTCAAGCCTTGTCCTTCTTGCTCTTAAAGAAAAGCCTGCAATTAAATGAAGGAAGACTAAAGATTCTCTTTAGAATCACAGTGATTCCCACCTCTTTGTGGTAGAGCTCTGTTTCTCTCCCCAGGAACTGGTCTATGCTTTCCTCCTCCCTGTTAACTGGGATATCTGTCCTTCCTAACACTGAAAGAGCTGAGTGACGTTCTATTACATTTCTCAGAAGGCTAAACTTAGTGAAACTTAAGTGTGCCTTGGAATGCCATGTTCATGGAAGTTTGGTTTTGGTTTTGGGGTTTGGGGGTTTTTTGTTTTGTTTTGTTTTGTTTTTGTTTTTTTGTTGTTGTTGGTTTTTTGTTTTTTGGGTTTTTTGGGGTTGGGTTTTTTTGGGTTTTTTTTTTTTTTTTTTTTTGGTTTGGATTGGTATGGTTTTTTCTGCTGTGGATTGTTGTTGACACTGCAGGAGCAGATAGACTGATGTGCCTTGAATTCAAACAAGGAGAAGGTGATGTGTTGTTCTTTTTGAATAAAGAGTGAGTATTTTTAAAAGGCTTTTTACTTCAATATGCTCCATTTTTATTCTTGATCAATTCTGTGTGACTCATTTAAATGCCATGCAACATTAATTTATATTTACTCATTTGAAAACTTTGTCTGGTTATTTGCTCATATTGGAATCATTTGAGACCGATCTGTAAACAATATTCAAATTCAATGTCATGCAATAAGAATTAACGTGTGTGCATATACATGTATTGGGGGAGTCAGGGGATAAAGAGAAAGTAAATTATGGCAAGCATTTCGGAAATTAGCAAAGTGTGAGTCTTTATAGATTACTGAATTAGGTGGGTTGGGTTTTTTTTTTCCCCCTTTTCTTTCTTACTCCTCTATCAGTTTTGATCTTATCCCGACAATTAGGAAGTATTTATAAGCAATGATGCGGTCTAGGGAAGTGATGTATATATTTTCACAGACTATTCTGGAAGATTAAGACCTTTCAGTGTATCTGATACATCTGCTTCTCCAGGGCCCACATTTTGGAGGAACCGCCATGCGATTTTACGTAGGGATGTTCATAGCCTGAGTTCTTAAAGCTGCGTATGAAACAGATTTTAAAGGATCGAGGACTGATTAAAACAGTTAGCCTGTTCGCATCCTCCTATTTACTGTGGATTACAGGAAGGGAAGTTGGGGTTAAATCAGCAGGTCTTCCTGCTTCCCCAGAGGTTAACCTGGCAGCCGGTTTGGCACCCACAGGAGGGCTGACAGGTAGCAGGATTTGTCTAAGCAGGCTGCCTGAGAGCCAACAAGGAAAACTGAATGCTCTGGATTAGTTCTGGATTATGTTGTCAGAGTGAAGGCTGATGGACAAACTGCAGAGGAATAAAATGCAATCTGTTTGGGGAAAGAGGCAGCGTGCATAGCTTTCATTTTTCAAGAAATGACAAGAAAAATCATTAATAATTTGTAAATCCATGTCCATTAACTTTTCTCTTTGTTATCCCAAGACAGCCTTTTTAACATGAGTTTGCCACTGTCCTATATCTCTTCTGTCTAGTGACAGATGGCAAGACAGATATGAAATTGGATTCATAAAATAATACCCCACCTCCAAGAAAGACAGAGCCTTCATTCTCCTCACACTGCTTTGTCTCCTCCCTATAGCCTTCCCCCTACCTGGCCCCCGGGATGAAAGGAAACTGACATTGATAGCCAAATGACATGGGTTTGCTTTCTTCCCTCGGGAATAAGTTTTTAAGACAATGGTATCACTTAATGAAATTTAAAGCCAAAAGGAAGTAAATAATCATGATTATATTAATACATTTATTAAGATGATAAATGTAGAATAGGATTTTCTTTTTCACAAAAGGACTTGAACATCAGTTCCAGAACCATCTGAGGGAGTTAATAGATGTAAATACTTACATAAATCTAATACAAACAAATTTAGGTCCCGATAAAAGGGGTTTACGTTTTTCTAATCTAGGAGTTACCAAAATGCTTAGGGAATACTTGGTGAAATACAATTTTCACTTGCGAACAAATCTAACATTCTAAAGTAACTTAGGTTTTGGTTCTTTTCTTACAGTGAAAATTACCTTATTAGAAAAAAAACCTCTCTGCTTAGACTCCATTGAAACTAAGAAATATTTGTAACTGTTTTCAAAATATCAAAGATTAGGAAGTTCAGGTATTTGGGCTTATAGGTGAATTATCATAATGAGTTCATTATTAGAGAAATAAGAGTTTTGTGGTCTACAAGAGCTACCAGTCCTAGACCTAACGGTAAGACGGCAGGACTCTCACTGACCCTCTCCTCTATGATTTCAAGAACAAATCCTCTCTTTCCCTTAGTAAAAGAGCTTGTTTATTTCTCTACAGGAAACAGTATAAATGAAATTTCAGTTCCTCAGGATAAACTCAGGCTGTGTACTTTTGCATATATTATTACAAAAAGAAAGAATCCACAGTCCCAAATTAACATTGTGAGCTTGAGGAGAATTCTGTCGAGTTTCCATTGCTCTGACATCTCACTGTATCTGGCCAATAATAGGTAGTCAAAATATATATATATATATATATATATATATATATATATATTTTAATTCTTTACTTAAATTCAATTTAGTTAACATATATTGTATTATTACTTACTAGGGTAGAATTTAGTGATTCATCAATTGCGTATAACACCCAGTGCTCATTATGTCAAGTGCCCTCTTTAATGCCCGTCACCCAGTTACCCCTTCCCCCCACCTACCTCCCCTCCAGTAACCCTCAAACCTCTCAGCAACCTCTAGTTTGTTTCCTAGAGTTCAGTGTCTCTTATTGTTTACCCCCTGTTTTCATCTTATTTTTCCTTCCCTTCCCCTAGGTTCATATGTTGTTTCTTAAATTCCAGGTCGTCAATAAGTATTTGAAGACTAATCAATAGAAATATACTTAATGCAAAAATTATTGAATTCACTTTGATTTAGAAAAAGAGAAAAGTACCTGCTAGAAATTTTATTTTGTATAATATTGCTCTAGTTGATGTTAGTGCATGAAGCATAAAAGAATAATAATGACTAGAAAACATAGACTCAAACTGGCTATTTCACATTATAACAACTGAAAAAAACCTCTTGGTTGGCCTGAAATTATATAATATTTTTAGAATTAGAATCAATTAATCCAGTCCTTATGTATAAACACACTTTCAAGCTTGTGTTTCTTATCAGTTCAACCATCGACCATCATTATGCAATGTATTATTCAAAAAAAAATCCCTAATAAAGTTATTCTCACTTTTAAAAGTGAACATCAAACTACTTGCACATGGAAATATACAGCCTCTTATTACTAACCAATAACTGTCAAAAACAATTTTTATTTCTTGATTTTTAATAAAAAATTATCTTTATTCAGTGTTCTGTAGTAATACAGACAGCTGCATAAATAAATAATTAGGATTTTGTTTTGCTCCATAACTGTCCTCAAGCTAAGTTTGGTTTTACTGTAAAGTAGTGCTTCCTGATTATTTTCATGTTGTAGCATACAAAGGAAATGGTCATATTTCCTTGGGCACTGGTTTAACAGAGAAAGCTGCCTTTGGCTGCAAGTCTATCCTGCTTCCAGACATCAATCTTTCTTCACACCTTTAAGATGGGGCAAGAGGCCTCTGTGCCACAGCACCCGGCTAGAAAGCTCCACAGTGCTAGATTTTTTTCTAAATCCCAAGACAAGCATGCCATGAATTTAGTTGTGAAAGTAGAGAGATTTTGGCTTCTCCTGTTTCCGAAGAAATATAAACAATAAACAATAAGAGAAGCTAAAATATATTTCTTCATTTTAAATAGCAAAATAATAAGAAAAATAATTCCATGAATAATATAACTGCTTGGAAAACATTTTGAAATATAAAAGAAGCTGATGAAAAACATCATCCTCAAAGGATGTTTATAGAATAAGAGAACTTTATTTAACTGCCATTCATATTATGTACATAGACGAGTCAGTGTAAAAACAAACAAATGGGCTATGATTTGGAGTTATATAAAAACTCCAAATATTTACAATTTTAAATCTGTTAAAAGATTGGCAGGGGAAGGAAAAATTGTACAGGTATTATGTGGGTGGTAATTATTAAGTCATTCCTGTGAAACCACCTACAGCATAGAATGTGGCCCAGCTCTCTAAGCTTTCCTATCATGTTAAAGTGGAGGAAACCACCAAATATTTCAGGCCAATGAATAGTTGTCTTATCCGTGACTATGATACCTTATATGATACAGGCTTGGATGAATTATAAGCATTCAATGAAAAAGATGAAGGGGTGGGAAGCAGAACCAAAACCCTACACATTTAGAGAGTCTCTGAACTCCCCAAGCCAGATCACTGTCTCCTAATGGAGTAAAGATACTACATTACTTCATTACTCTTCTTTATAAAAAAGGCAGTCACTTCCCTATAAACCTATAGAATCCATGTTATGGTATTTTTCTTAGACTGGGTAAATTTATACTTTTTGTTGTGGATGACCTTACTTTTTTATATCTTTGCAAACCTTGTTGTTTTGTATCCTTGCAAACCTAAATAAGAATATCTAATGGAGGCAATACTTAAGTTGTTGTGAATTTTCTAGCATAAAATAAATTTTCACTAAAAGTTAAAATAATTTAATAATTTTGTAATATATGTCTTTTTTTTCTTTTTTTTATAATTTTTTATTTTTTATAAACATATATTTTTATCCCCAGGGGTACAGGTCTGTGAATCACCAGGTTTACACACTTCACAGCACTCACCCAAGCACATACCCTCCCCAATGTCCATAATCCCACCCCCTTCTCCCAAACCCCCTCCCCCCAGCAACCCTCAGTTTTGTGAGATTAAGAGTCACTTATGGTTTGTCTCCCTCCCAATCCCATCTTGTTTCATTTATTCTTCTCCTACCCACTTAAGCCCCCATGTTGCATCACCACTTCCTCATATCAGGGAGATCATATGATAGTTGTCTTTCTCTGCTTGACTTATTTCGCTAAGCATGATACGCTCTAGTTCCATCCATGTTGTTGCAAATGGCAAGATTTCATTTCTTTTGATGGCTGCATAGTATTCCATTGTGTATATATACCACATCTTCTTGATCCATTCATCTGTTGATGGACATCTAGGTTCTTTCCATAGTTTGGCTATTGTGGACATTGCCGCTATAAACATTCGGGTGCACGTGCCCCTTTGGATCACTACGTTTGTATCGTTAGGGTAAATACCCAATAGTGCAATTGCTGGGTCATAGGGCAGTTCTATTTTCAACATTTTGAGGAACCTCCATGCTGTTTTCCAGAGTGGCTGCACCAGCTTGCATTCCCACCAACAGTGTAGGAGGGTTCCCCTTTCTCCGCATCCTCGCCAGCATCTGTTATTTCCTGACTTGTTGATTTTAGCCATTCTGACTGGTGTGAGGTGATATCTCATTGTGGTTTTGATTTGTATTTCCCTGATGCTGAGTGATATGGAGCACTTTTTCATGTGTCTGTTGGCCATCTGGATGTCTTCTTTGCAGAAATGTCTGTTCATGTCCTCTGCCCATTTCGTGATTGGATTATTTGTTCTTTGGGTGTTGAGTTTGCTAAGTTCTTTATAGATTCTGGACACTAGTCCTTTATCTGATATGTCATTTGCAAATATCTTCTCCCATTCTGTCAGTTGTCTTTTGATTTTGTTAACTGTTTCCTTTGCTGTGCAAAAGCTTTTGATCTTGATGAAATCCCAATAGTTCATGTTTTCCCTTGCTTCCCTTGCCTTTTGTGTTGTTCCTAGGAAGATGTTGCTGCGGCAGAGGTCGAAGAGGTTGCTGCCTGTGTTCTCCTCAAGGATTTTGATGGATTCCTTTCTCACATTGAGGTCGTTCATCCATTTTGAGTCTATTTTCGAGTGTGGTATAAGGAAATGGTCCCACTTCATTTTTCTGCATGTGGCTGTCCAATTTTCCCAGCACCATTTATTGAAGAGGCTGTCTTTTTTCCATTGGACATTCTTTCCTGCTTTGTCGAAGATTAGTTGAGCATAGAGTTGAGGGTCTATTTCTGGGCTCTCTATTCTATTCCATTGATCTATGTGTCTGTTTTTGTGCCAGTACCATGCTGTCTTGATGATGACAGCTTTGTAATAGAGCTTGAAGTCCGGAATTGTGATGCCAGGAATTCAGTAAAGTGTCAGGATATAAAATCAATGCACAGAAATCAGTTGCATTTGTCTACACCAACAGCAAGACAGAAGAAAGAGAAATTAAGGAGTCAATCCCATTTACAATTGCACCCAAAACCATAAGATACCTAGGAATAAACCTAACCAAAGAGGCACAGTATCTATACTCAGAAAACTATAAAGTACTCATGAAAGAAATTGAGGAAGACACAAAGAAATGGAAAAATGTTCCATGCTCCTGGATTGGAAGAATAAATATTGTGAAAATGTCTATGCTACCTAAAGCAATATATGTCTTTTTATGTCCAGTGTCCACCCCAGTAATATAACTATAAATACAACCATGAGTAATATTAATTATACATATATTAATATTACAGTGTCTGCCCCAGTAATATAACTATGAGTAATGTAACTATGAACAACAATTATTGTTTTTAGAACATTTAAATATATAGATGTTACCTTAATATAAAAATAAATGTTTCAATATGTGGTTAAAAATAAAATCCCATTTCAGAGAACTGAAAAATTAAAGCAAAAGGGAAAACTAGTCCTTTATAAAGTTTAGATGAGAAAAGGAGAAGAAAAAAGGAATAATAACTGTAGGGTTCAGGGTTAAAAATACTTTATTAGAATGGGAAAGATTTGATCATTCCTACAGACTCATATGGAAGATCCTTTTAGAGAGGGTGAGTTTGAAGCTGCGGTTAGACCCTCAAAAAATGGAGTAAATTCCAGCAAAATTGGGATAGAATGAAATCAAAGGATAGGATGGATAGATGTATCCTTTGAGTTTAGGAAAAATACTTTAGTTTGGTCTAGATATAAAGAGCTTATAGGTAGAAGGACAAGTTACAATGAGAGTTTGCAAAACAGTTGTGAAAAGCACAATTTTCTCAGTAAATCAAGAGGTCATTCGCTGACAGGAGGAAAACGCTAAACGTGTCACATGAGAAAAGTGGCCAATGTTCAAGTGATCAAACTGGACAAATTGGGAGGGGGCATGTTATAATGATTGGTCAAATTGGGGCCAGTAGTTTTGTAATGGTTGATGTTCAAGTTTATGAGATTATTCTTCAGTAGGTTCAGCTGCCTGGACATGGAAGCAGAGAAAGTAGATTGTGATGACAATCCAGGATTAAGAGTTTGTAATTAGAAGATCAGTTTAAGAATGTTGATGTGAGAGTCGGCTGGGAAGCCAGTCAGAGACCAGACTGGAGGAAGGAAAGGGAGAAGAGGAGGGACCTAGGCATATACTGAAGACAGATGGATCAAGAAAATGGGCACCATTAGTGCAAATAGTGGGAATGTCTTTGCTCAGCTACATCTCCTTCTCCCAAATCCCCTGCTTGTGTTCCCTCTCTCGCTGTCTCTTTCTCTGTCAAATAAATAAATAAAATCTTTTAAAAAAGAAAAAAATATATAGATAGCATATAAGGTGGCCCATGGGATCCCAAAGGTAAGGAAGGCTAAGGACAAAATACTGGGGAAGCATTGAAGGACTAGGAAAGCATGCTTTTGTTCTATTGCTGGGTATTAGAGGAAAAAAATTTTAACTTTCAAAACAGTTAAAAAATGAAATCTGATAAATGTATCCAGAAATACCTTCCAAAATGCAATACAGATCCTAAAACAATTAGATAGAAGAATCTGAGTGACCTCAAGATTAGTTTCTGTCCAATTCTATAAAGAAAACTATTTAGTCCCTACATAAACTTTTAAGGGAATATGACTGCATGAAAAAGTGGCCATCAAGATATCTTTTTGTAAAACGGCTTATTCTCTGAACACAAGTATTTTCAGAGCTTCCATGGAAACTTCCTCCAAAATATAAAACATAAAATGTCAAGATCCAACATCTAAATCCACCCTCCTACCCACCTTTGAAAAGGCCTCATGATTCTATCAAGGCAGAATAAGATGCTCTGAAAAACTCCAGAAAGCAGGGGCACCAGAGGTATGTGTCACTGGAGGTGACAGCTCTGTTCATTAACAACACTAAATGAGCCCGATCTACAGACTTTGCATAAGACACCTCTTTTAGCTTCTCAAATTCTGTAGGCTGACACACTCAAAAGTATTACTTTGTATAATTATAACAATTCCAGAGGAGGAAAAATCTGATTAAGATATTTTAACAATAATAACACAACCATGAAATTCTGACCACCTCTAACATGCAAAGCGAAACCTTCAAATCATGGATTCAGTTCAATTTGAGAAATATTTACTGAGAAAACACTCTGCTATAGACACTGAAAAAAATGTTGGGAGGTATACAAAGTTTAAAAAAAAGGAATATATATTCTAACTACAATAAACTCAGGTGCTAATGGACAACAAAAGGCAATAGCAATAAATGTCTCAGGGAATCTCCTTAGAAAAACATGCATAGACACCATGAGGAAATATTATTTTCCCTCTTGTCAATATTGCTGAGAGAGACTTGGCAGAGCAACACAGAAACAGGTGCATGAAGTTGAATTAATGCAGTGTTCACACACGAACTGATATGTGAATTTTACCATCCTTGCAAAGGCCCATCCTCAAAAGTCATGTTTCCAAAGACCCAAGGAAAGAACTGTGTGCACGTGTGTGGCAGAGAGAGAGAGAGAGAGACCCCTTTGAAATGCAGTCCTCGTTGAACTTCAGGATGAGCACCATCAGCATGGGAAACTATTACAGTAATATGTAGAATGGAGACAAGCTGAACAGTCGTGATTTTTTCCCACCTCTCTCTGTCTATCACCAACCCATCTTAACAACTCAAGTATGCATACACACACACACGCACTCCATCACTCCATCACCTTATCCTGCTTTATCTATCTTCGTAGCACTTTCTAGTACCTAAAATTATCCTTTGGGTTAGAGATTTTATCTGTCTCATTTCCTGCTGGACTCTCAGAACCTAAAACAGACGTGGCACATTGAATTGAGAGGTTGAATGAATGAAAACACCTAGGCCATTTCTCCACAGACACACAAAGACCTCGAACTTCAATTACTACTTTGCCGCCTTTGATTTTTTGTTGTTCGAAACTTTGTTTTCCTTTTGTTCCTACTTCTTCCTGCAAGTAGGTTTTAGAACTTACATTTCTAAAAGATAGAACAGAAAGAAAGAATTGAGAAATCATAATTCAAACCCGGAGATGTAACTTGACAGTCTATGCAGACACATGACAAATAGCTATTTGTGTGGTTTTTATTTATTTTTAATTTTATTTCACTTGCATTATAGTTTTATTAATTGCTTTTATTATAATTTTATTATACTTAAAAAAATATTTTTCTAGAGCAAATATATACATAACACTAAATTTGGCATTTTACCCATTTGTAATTATACAATTCAGTGGGACTGAGTCCGAAATTCACACTGTGCCACCATCGCCATTATCCACTTCCAGAATTTACCTCATCCCCAATTAAAACTCTGCACCCATTAAATAATATTTTCCCATCACCCCCTTATCCTAGACCTAAGTAACCACTCTTTCTGTCTCTATAAATTTGACTGCTCTAGAAATTTCATATAAATGGAATCGTACAATATTTGTCCTTTGTGTCTGGTTTATTTCATTTAGCATAATGTTTTCAAGGTTCGTTCACGTTGTAGCGTGTATCAGAGTTTCATTTCTTTTTAAGGCTGAATAATATTCCATTGTTTATATGTGCAAAATTCTGTCCATGTGCTGGTGGGCACTTGGCTTGATTCCAGCCTTTGGAATCAGCGTTATGAGCATTGCTATACAGGTATCTGCTTGAGTTCTTGCTTTCATTTCTTGTGGGTATACACATAGAAGTGAACTAAGATTGTATACCTATAAATGGTCTTGTTTTTTATTCAAATGAACTGGTGAAAAACTGAAAGTGTTTGAGCAGAAAGAAATAATCTGGCTTTGTGTTTTACCATTATTATCCTCACTACAGTTTGCAGACTTTAGGGAATTTATAAATCAAGTGGAAAATGGTTAAATAATGGTGAAATAACTTAGAAGTGTATAAAGAATCATATCCTCTAGTGGGACATCATAATGCAGCAGGGGAGTCTGTAAATGCAGAAATAATGCAGAGAATGATGAGATATTTGCAGATGATGGCAAATTGATAAGAACACCCTAGTACACACTTTGAAGGCCCTGGAAATGTGGTAATGGGCAGGTGTTTGAACTGTACTTTAACTCAGAGGGACGAAAAAAATAAAAAAACAGTGTAACTTACAAATTCTGCTAAAAAGATCTAAGACCTGACCTACCAGTCAGTGTAAGCCATTCAGAGCTGGCATAAAAATGTCATTACTTTTTTTGTTTGTTTGTTTATTTGACAGATTTTATTTGTTTATTTGACAGAGAGAGACAGAGAGGTCACAAGTAGGCAGAGAGGCAGGCAGAGAGAGAGAGAGAGAGGGAGAAGCAGGCTCCCCGCCAAGGAGAGAGCCCGATGTGGGGCTCGATCCCAGGACCCTGGGATCATGACCTGGGCCGAAAGCAGAGGCTTAACCCACTGAGCCACCCAGGTGCCCCAAAAATGTCATTACTTTTGATGTTAAAAGTAATTACTATTATTTGAAAAGAATTCAAATTAGAGGTTAAATTCAATTAGCGATTACAAAAAGGCCCACATAATCCCTCTCCTCAGAAATAACCAAGGTAAATTATGATCCTATTGGCCTAAAATAGATAGCCAAAGTCAAGAGAATAAATGAGCTCACCACAAAAGAGACGAAAATAAATCTAAAACAGAATAGGTAGGGAATTAATAATAATATTTTTTAAAAAAAGAGGATCCAGAAAAGGAAAGGAAGTAGAAAGAATCTGAGAATCTGAGAATATGAGAAGAACTGGGATAATGACATGACCAGGAAACTGAAGAGAAAGAATTTGAGAAGGAGAAGCAAGTCTAGAATCTCAAATCCACAAGCAAGTCAAGGAGATGTGGACAGAAAATTTCAATCTGCTTTAGCCCAGTTCTTTGTCTTTATGGTATGTAAGCAGTACAAATATCATGGAACACTTATCCAATAATTTCTGCTCAACTGAATAATATTGAAAATATATAGAAACGAGTTCTGTCAGAAAAACAGACATTTTCTGTTCTTTTCATTGGCACACACTAATTTCATGCATTGTACAAAAGTAGAACTTTTTGCACAAGTACAAATTACAACTTCGTGTTTGTCTACTCTTTTTTTCACTGTATGCACTGATCATTTTGTGGAAACAATTAATCACAACTGACAGAAAGATTATAATCTCTTTTACCCTTTAGTTATTTTGTTTTTTTCTTTTGACTTGCTGAGAAGCAAGAATAGCTAAGTCTTTTAATCTATGAAAACATCTTAAGTATAAGCTTCCATATATGCCACATTCAATGGGTTGAACTCTGACAAAATAGCAATGTCTTCTGTTATTTTTTCCTTTCATTTTGAGTTTCTATATATGAAATACAATGAGGACTGGTTCAATGTGCTACATACTTGCAGAGATAAAATGGCAGAGACTCCAAAAAGATTGTGAGTCACTCATGAATAAAAACACTACTGAACTAGGGAAGGAAATGAGTAATGATGCAGAAAGAATAGCGGGTAAGATGCTGTTGAAAGAGTCATCTCTTCGGCCCTCCATTCACAGTGACTCAGAACCCCTGGTAATAAATATTTTTTGAAGTATTTTTAGGTACATTTAGACACATATATTGAACCAATATAAGCCATTAAATATTGACTAATTCAGATAAACTTAATTGATGATAGGAATTTTCCACTTTTAGGAAAAAGCAGTAACAAATGAGTACAAGTTGGCTTACTTTATTGTTTCTCATATCCCAAAGTAACATACTGCTTTCCATAGAAACCTCATCAAATGTGGTAGTATATTTATTTCTTCTTATAATGTACTTCTAGGGAATACTGACAATGGATTTCTTAGCTTGGTCATTACATGAGTTGGGTTTCTCCTCTGGAAGTCACTTCTATGTATGGAGAAGCCACAGGGTGTTATAGAACTTGGCAAAAATAATACTGTATGTATGTTTCATATAAAGATTTTTGATTGCTGAAATCCAGAAGGAAGCTCTAATGGTAGGAAGATTAGGGACTGGTTCACATTTTATCTCATAAAGCCTAGACTTAAAACCTTCAAAGTCCCTTGTGAACATCATTACTAGAATGCCTCCACATGAGGTTGGCCTAACCTGAGATGGTCTTCTTTCACATAATCACATATGTGGCGCTTTTACCAACTTCTAAGTGAAAAGAATGGGTCTTTCTGATCCGTATTCCATCCAAATATTTGGTGTGCTTAGACAGATAGGAAAATCAGGATCTAGATAGTTAGAAACTCTATTAAGGGAAAATATGATCCAGCCAAGAATGTAGGGCTTATTAGCCAGTTTTTATTTTATTCTACTTGATAATTAGAGGTTATACCAATGTTGCTTTTCTTTTTCTCACAATTGTTTTTCTTTAAAAAATCATTTTTAATCATCTACATATTTCATCTGTTACACAGCTTCATTCCTTACCTCCAAAGATAACTGAAGCTTCATTCCTTACTGCCAAGGATAACTGAGCATTAACTACAGATTGAAATTTTATGTATCATACACAGCAAGCCCAGTGAGAAAAAGGAGTCAGGCACCATTATCTCTAGCCACACTAAGCTGTCAATAAGAATTCCTTATTAATTATCAGAAAACTGTAACCAAAATCACAAAAAAAGAGAATTAAAGAACAGGGAAATTTTTTCTACCTTCAAGTCTTTACATTTAAAATCAAAATGTCTGACACTTGTAAGCAATTATACAATGTTTATAAATGGCATTTTTTGCGCTTAAAATTAAAAATGTTTTAAAGAATTCCAGACGTGTTTTACTAGTAAATTAAAACATTCATTTGACAAGCAGAAGCTGGACATTACTAGAATGTCTCATAAATATGATTTCCCTTTGCACAGTCCTGAATCAGGGAAATAGCTCAGCTGGCTGAGAAAACAGCATCATGAGGCCTTTTGTGCGCCAGCCATTGTAGGTCATCTAAACACTGCTCAAGTAGCAGCTCAGAAATGCCCCAGTTGAAGAGGCCTTGGGAGGTTAATTCTGTCATTACTGCGTTGACATGAGGCATGTTAGAGCCTTCAGTGCAAAATGTTACTCATAATCTTTTAATCCCAAATTAGGTCAATATTTTATCAAGCTAATCTAGCATGAAGATTAATTGCATTAGTTACACACACATATACGCATGCAGGTTATTTGTTTTAGAGATACTTTTAATCAAAAAGCAAACCTTTAGTTACAATAGGCGATTTTTAAAAATCATCCATTCTCCAACGGTATTTATCTTTATAAAAGAGACATTCATTCCTTTAATTGATCTTTAGTCAAGACTGATGTAAGAGAAAAGATAATGGTCTTATAATTACTAAAACAATGACCACTTAGAAAAGCTGTTTATGAAGAAATAATGAGTTCTGATTGAAATGTTTTTAATAAAGTATCTCATTATTAGCCTCTTATTTCAATTTAATTCTAGTTGTTTTCTTAAAATGTATGATTAGTCCTGCACGCAAAGTCAATAAATTTCTGTGTGTTTGCATCTTTGTATCTTTAAGCATGTTAAAAAATAGTGTAACAAAGGATATTAAATAGAGTGGTTTTCTAAAAAATTATTATCATACATTTTTAATTATGAAAACTGGGATCAAACGTATCTTTTTTTCTGTTTTTTTCTTTTAATCTAAGAAGTAAGTATAGGGGCTACATAGGAAGGTAGAAACATATTGATTTAAGCGGCATAAATCTGCTAACAGAAGTCAGGAGGGTAGACAAATGCCTCTCTCCCTGAATTTCTTAGATAAGACCTATCTCGTAGTTTAAAATTCCCAGGCATCATTCGGGGTAGTATTACAGGTCCCCTGCATGGCAGAAGAAGAGTTCATGCCCTGTTTCATCAAATAGCCAATGACATTATCCAGGGGTCATGCTAATTATAGAAATTTTACAGCCAATGTTTGAGAATATTAGATCTCAAAAAGTTTAGCTCTAGTCTTCTAATATTGGTTTTCTGGCATTCTTTGTTAGGAAAGCATGATTGGTAAAAGGACCCAGAAACATTTTCAAATGACTAGACTTTTGAACTAATTAATATCAAATTAATTAATTAATTAATATCAAATCTTTCATGTGAAGAATAAGTCAACAATAGGTCAGACACATTCTAAGAAGAGACTGATTGAACTTGAAGTAAAATTCACAATCTTAAATGTCAACCCTACAGTTATGAAGTTTAGACAAAGTATGTTGAAGAAACATGCCAAATAACTCTTTTTTTCCCACTTACTACAATATAATATTCTTCTCATAATAAATATTAAGAAAAATTGACATTCAACTTTTTCAAAATCAGCCAACTGTGTGATAAAACAAAAATGAATACTTTCAGGGAAGAAGACTATATAAAAATCCCAAATGAAACCATTAATAAAAAATTAAGGTCCAAGATTCAATCTTTGTTTTTTTGTTTAAAGAAAAACTAAGCCTCTTCTTCTTTCCCTCCAATTTCACTCATCAGAAGCACCCAATATTAAAGATTTAGTGCACAGCCTTCTCAATTCTTTTTATATTAACTTAAAAATAATTCATAAGTATATACACACACATTTATAGTCTTTTAATTTAAAAAATGTACAAATGTAGGGGTTCCTGTGTGGCTCATTCAGCTAAGCATCGCCTTTGGCTCAGGTCATGATCTCAAGGTCTTGGGATGGAGCCTTGAGTCAGGATCCCTGCTCAGCGGGGAGTCTGCTTCTCCCTCTCCCAATGCCCCTCCCCCCAATTTGTGCTCACTCGCTCTCTTTCTCTCCAAAATGAACAAATAAAACCCTTAAAAATGTACAAATGTAAACACAGACAGCCATTTTAAAAATATATAAATATACAAATTGTTTTTATCACAATATTCTATATTTTTAAAATTAATTAACTTTTTATGCACTACTATCTTCATCAAGACATATAGACCTAACACATTTTGAACAACCAAATTAGAAACTGCCCAGCCCTGAGAAAATGCTACCTAATCTCTATTAAATTAACCACTATTTCCTACCAAGAATTTATATTATGTGTACTGTCACAGGTCAGGTTTGTGTGATACTTAACAAAAAGTGTAAGATAGAATTTCCAGTAATATAATATATAAGAGGGGAAAAAAACAAAACAGAAACATCATCATCAACAGTGCAGTCTGGTAGTTAGAACATAGACTCAGGAGTTGGGCAGATCTTGTTAGGAACTAGGACTCCACCATCTACCGACAGGGTAACCTCTGGAAAATTTCTTATCTGTAAAGCAGGAATAAAAATAGGGCTCGTTGAACGAATAAACAAAATAAGGAGAAGAAAACAATGTAGCACTTAATACTTGGTAAGTGTTTGATAAATTTTGGCTAATATTATGGTTACCATTACTTAGATGGTCCACAAGAAAGAGAAAGGTTGAGAGTTCCAGAGGTGTGAACTGCAATGTATAAGCTGAGAACACCGGGGAAAGTTTCACATAAATGAGGAACTAGGTCAATCCAACTGGGCACATGTGAGTAATAGTTCAGAGGATTAACATCATATTGCCCACAAGTTTTGCAATCACTGTAAGGAGACAGGGCTGAGAAGTGCAGGTCACTCAGGAGAGGAAGGGCTACAGGGGATGGAGGCAGAAACATATGGGTTAAGTTTTCTATGGACTCATCTATAAGACTAGCAGTCATGTGGGATTTTAGAGTTGGGGGGAACTTTATGACTCCACTAGTTTTATTTTGCCTAGAAGGAAGTGGGGATCAGGAGGCATCCAGCCAGCAGTGGTCAAGTCAAGACCAGAGAGCAGGCCTCCTGTCTCCCAGCTTATCTCTCTCTGCTCCGTTCTGCCTGCCATATCAAGAAACTAATGTGATGACAGCAATGTTTTAGGAAGATTGATTCAGCAGTTGAGTGTAGGCTGAATTAGAGGAGGAAAGCCTGGGGAGAGGGGGTGAGGAAAAAGGCTGTAGTGGTAAACCAATCAGGAGGTGATCAGGCCTCAGTGAGGGACATGGGAATAAGATGGAAAAGGAAAGAACAAACAAAATGATACCAAAATCATGAGATGGAAAAGTTGGCCACTCTTCAGTACGGTTCAACCTTCTGTAACTAAACATCACCACCTATAACTTCTTGTCTTAACACAAAGGAATCAGGAAGTTAAGCAAAGCTTCCTAGGACACTGCTGCTTTTCTATATGTATCCACACCCCCAGAACTCTTCACCACCCCTCACACCACATATGTAGACTGGTTCATCCCCACTCCATCCAACATCTCCATCCCCACCTAGAGTCTAAATCAATGTGACACTGAAAAGTATGTGATAATTAGAATACTTTCATTTCTACAGAATTTTATTTCAATTTCTCCCCTTTTGAACATGCATGTCAGTTACATGTTGCATTCATAACTAGGAAGATGTCCTAAAGCAAATTATTATTTTTTCCCCACAGAAAGAGAAGTGAAATTTTAATAGCTGACTCAAAAATCACGAAATGAGGTTGCAAAACACAACTCTTGACGCCAGATTAATAAATGTATTAAAAGGAATTTACAGGAAGTTGACATGGTTCATAATCAAGGCAGTTTAAGAATTAAGGTTTATGGTAGGCAAAATATTAAGAAAAACCCTCCCTCAAGATCCTGCTCTCCCTGGTATACAGAAACCTTCTCTCAATTACTGAAGCATTAATCTAGGCACTACTGTCAGGAGATTTGCAGATGTAATTAAGGTCCCACATCAACTGATCTTAAGACAAGGCAATTATGTGGGTGGGCCTATCCTAATCACATGAACCTTTTAAAAGCAGGTTTTCTCCCCCTGGTTGCAAAAGAGGGTATGGGAGATTCACAACACAAGAAAGATCCAATGTGCTACTGCCGTCTGGAAGATGAAGAGAGCATCTGGTGGAAAATGAGGGCAACCTCTTGGAGCTGAAAGGGGGCCTCAGTTGACAGACAAGGAAATGGGGACCTCGGTCCTACAAATGTGAGAAACTGAATTCTTCCAGCAGCCCGTGAGCTTGAAAGATGACTCTGAGGCCCAGATGAGAACCACAGCCCCAGTCAACATTTGGTTTTGGTCTGGTGAGACCCTGAGCAAAGAATCCAACCACCCTACACCCAGATGTCCAACCTACATAACTGAGCTAATACTGTTATATTATATATATATATTATATATATGTGTATGGCTTTAAGTTTCCTAAATTATTAATAATGTATTACACAGCAGTAGAATTCTAGTACAGGTTCTAATCATTTACTTTTAAGCTTTTCCAGCACATTCAATAGGTAACCCAGGCCCAAGAACACCTACCTATTCCCTATTTGGAACAACATATAATTTAAAAAACTATACCTGATAAATTAATTTCATTCAGAAGTATACAGCACGATTCTTAGTGTTTTTGTAGAACTGAATTCATCAAGAGACTAGGGAAAATTGATGGATTCAAATTTTTAAATCTCAATGATAAATGAAGCAAAGGCCTTTGTTGAAGAGAATCTATTGTTAAAGAGAATATTAGAGACAGAAGGCAGAAAAATAAAGTGAAGAATATACTGAAATAAATTTGTAGTTCTTATGTATGAGGAATATCACCTGTTCAGGAATATACATATATAGGTACATAAAGATATGTACCTCAATTATTTGGCCAACTTGAGCTTAAAGAGGCCTCTCCGCCACTAAATATGGCTACTCTGATGTTGAGAGGCTACTTACTCTACCTGACATCTGGAGAGACTTGCTACTTTGTTTGAAAACTGCATTTGCGTTCACATGCCACCAATGATTTTGCTGCTAAAATAAGCCCTGCTAAAATAAGAAACACCAAGCAACTGATGATCAGTAGTGCTCAGGTAGCAAAATACTCGCCAGTGATATTGCTGAGGGGGACAAAACCTTGTGGTGAGCTACCACAAAATATTCATTTGTATATTAGCATAAGAAAAAGGGTCCTTTATAAAGATAAGCTAGCTCAAATTAAAGATATATTCTAGGAAGCCATCATGGGAGAACTGAACAACATGCCCATTAAATCTGAGATAAAAAGAACATGTTTTCCCCATCTCCAAAGTCACTTGATGAAATCATTAGTTTAAAACAAAAATTATAACCTTGACTTTCTCTCTTAAGAGACTTCAATGACCATTTTTATTGTTCATCAACTAACATTAAAACTGCAACATTTTAATTTGATCATACTATACATTAGTTCTCACATGTAGTTCTCACATGTAGTTATTATAAAAGTAAAATTGTTTCACCTGTATTGACCCCCCCCCAAAATTTAGTGAGACTCTGAGTCCTTTTTTTGGAAATGGAAAAATGGTTTTCCATTTGCTCTCCACAATTATTGTTAGTAAAATTCTATGCCAAGAACATAAACTATCGCCGTGTATCAGTTCTATGAAGGACCAGATATGGAAAGAAATGTACCATAATTTAGTTTTCTCAACTTAATAAGGGCATGATATGTTGAATTAAAATAGCATTGGCTTTTTTATAAATTTTATAAAACTTTAGAAACTGTGTATATATTTACAAATACCTGAATTTTGTTATTTTTGTTTTATTTTGTTTAATTAAGATGAACACATGATTTGTTTTTGATATCTACCACACTTGGCTGTTGCCCAAAATATCTTGGAGACTAAAGCTTAGGTTATTCTCATGACTCATATTGTCTGTAGAAATCTGACATACTTTTTGGTGATCCTCTTAGAAAAATAAAATATTATAATAAAAGAGCATTCTTAGTACAACTTTTGGCTAATCACAGCAAAAAATATGTTGCTTAAATTTATTTGGGAATGAAAATTTGGAGTTTATTGTGACCTAAAATAATTTTTGTTTTGTTTTATCCCTTTCCCTTCTTTTTTTTTCCATCCGCTTTGGCTTCTTTTCAATAAAACTGAAATAATTTTTTAAATGTTTCAACACTGTGTTCAATAAACAAAGACAAGAATAGATAGAATTATGATAGAACTAATGGTAGCACACCAATAACGATTTTAATGCATCAAACTTCTGAAGCATTATTGTCCACGTTGATTGTTTACTTGGCTCTGGGTTTCTGGAATAACACATCTTGTCTGAGACGTGTACAGAATCACTATTCTAAGCAGTGCACATATCAAACAAGTAAATCATTCCACTACAAAGCCACACTCTACCTGTTAATTTTAATTTCCCCACTTCCCCTTAGCAAGTTTTCTGAAGTGCTTAATTTTTTTAGCCAGTAAATAAGGTTTCTTGCAAGTGTTTATGAGCATTAAATTACAAAGTAATCAGCGAGGAGGGGCCAGAGCCCCTGGCATCCATAATCTGATTTAACTGTATAGTGTTGAGCTTAGTCTAATCAGTGTGTAAACACCCAAGTGAGGGACTCAAGGCCATAATCTTATTCCTGTTTTATTTGTACCATGGTATATTTATGTATTTAGTAAAAAATCAATTTTGACTGAATTCACAATTCTGATGCATTTTTCCTCTAACATCCTATTTTGGAACATTTCAGGACTACAGAAAAGTTGCAAAAGTAGTAAATAAGCATACCAACACATTTACCTGGATTTATCAGTTATGAACATTTTGTGACATTTGCATGCTCTCTTCCATTGTACACACATTTGTATATGTATACCCACATTCATATCGATTACATCCATATTTATAATTATATTTATATATATAAACACACACAGACTCTTTGCAACTATACATGAGAGTTTATATATGTATGTATAATATATACACACATATACACATGCATATATGCATATACTTATGTGTGTATATACACACACATTCATACATATACATATGCATGTATATATATAAATATATTTGTGTGTGTGTGTGTGTGTGTGTATATATATTTGTGTGTGTGTGTGTATAGATGAATCATTTCAGAGTAAATTAGATATACATCCATAATCTTATTCGAAGGCTAGGCCCCATCAAGTGGCATGACTAAAATAACATTTTTTACTACTGCGTTAATACTTAAATACATTGTCTTTCTCATGAGAATTTAACAAAGTTAATTCTATATATTTATAAAAGAAAGGAAATTTTGGGTCATCTTTTTCCCAATTACCACCAAGTTAAATTACTTTTTATTATTTCACTTAAACTAATGTCAGTAATTGGCCTGCTGGCTGCCACTGTAGTTTCCCTCCACCCACACCCCCAACTCAAGTCTATTCTCTACTCAGCAGCCAAGGATCCTGTAAAACTGGACTCAGATCATGCTATGATCTCCTCAGAGCCCTCTGATTTTCCACCTTACTCAGAGTTAAGCCTGATCTCAAACAGCCTACAGGAACCTGCCCTGACTCTGGATGCCCCTTTAATCTCACCTTCTGATGTTCCTCAAAGACCAGGAAAAACCAGCCTCAGGGTCTCGGCTCCTGCTATTGTCTCCACCTGGAACATTCTTTCCTCAACATCCTCAAGGCTTGTTACTTTTTAGGTGATGACTTAAATATTGCTTTCTTATGGGGTCCCATCCTAGCCGACCTTTTTAGAACTGTAAAACAAAAACAAAAACACATAATCTATATGCAAGTGCTCCCTATCCCATTCCATGTTTAAGTTTTATAAGTACTTACTGACATCTAAAATACTTTTTCTGTTATTTATTTAGCCACATGTAAGCTTCAAAAGGACAGGGATGCTTGGTGTATTTTTGTTGCTATTACCATAATGGTGTGTGGCACAAGGAGGCACCCATATCTCCCCAGACTTTCATTGTTGTTGTTAATTAATGATACAAATACATATGGAGCAAACAATAAAATAATGTAATTTAAAAAAATTTTTTTAAGATTTTAATTAATTATTTGACAGAGAGAGACACAGCAAGAGAAGGAACACAAGCAGGGGAGTGAGAGAGGGTAAGCTTGGACCCTGATGCGGGGCTCGATCCCAGGACCCTGGGATCATGACCTGAGCAAAGGCAAACGCTTAACAACTGAGCCACCCAGGAGTCCCTAAAATAATGTAATTTAATAGCTTTTTGTTTATATGACTTAGTTTCTTTAAGGTCACTATTAACAATATTAATATGTCAATTTTACAAGCATGTTGTGCATTTCAATACCTTCCACATATGTTAGCTTATTGACAGTATTAGTTATCTATTGCTACATAACAAATTACCTCAAAACATGGTAGCTAAAAACAAGAAATGTTAATCATCTCAGTCTCTGTAGTGAGGAAGGTGGGTGCAGGTAACTAGCGTTCTGGTTCGTATCTCTCCTGCGGTCGGTCGCAGTCAAACAAGTTATCAGCTGGGCCTCCAGTGATATCAGGCTTGTCAAGGGTGGGCATCTACTCTCAGGTTCATTCATGTTGTTGCTCACCCCAGGGGCCACTCCGTAAGCTGCCTGAGTGTGTCCTCATGACGTGGTAGCTAGTACCCTGAGAAAGACAGCTAGAAAGGGCTTCTGAGACAAAAGCTGCCTAGTCTCAGAAGTAACATCTCGGTCCAGCCCACTTCCAAGGAGAGGGGATTACAGGGTGTAAACACCAAAAACTGGGATCACCAGGGCCATCCTGGAGGCTGCCTGAATTTTTGACCATTGTCTAGATGTAGAAGTTGAAATCTAGAGATAGCAACTTTTCCCAATGTATACAAAGTAAGGTAGAGTCATTCTATTCCCTGCTCAATGTCCCTTGAGGATCACTGGTAAATTTAAACATAATAGTCATTTTCAAAAAGTCAAGAGATACATTTTTGCCTTGCTATGTGCCAACAACTTACATTGTTTTGCATATGTCATCACATCCATTCTATAAGACAACCATATAAGATAGGTATTCTTATTACACACACTTTACAGATGAGATAAATGAGGAATAGAGAATTGAAATAATTTTCTCAGGGTATACAGCTAAAAAATGTCAAGGTTGGCATTCTGACAGCATTCTGGATTGAAAGGATAGCTTCATAACCACTACTCTATATCTCAGGCCTCTTAGACACTTAAAAACTAAAGCATTTGACTGTCCTCAATTCATCAAAACTCATTTTGTAACTCTTGTCTTTTTGAACATAAAGCGAGAGAAGTGTAGTGTCATTTTAAAATTTGTCTGGTGAGGAAACTTTCACACAACTGGCAAAAATACCTCAGATTTAATACCTATCCATTTTGTGTTCTGACGTGCTGTACGAAGACAATCAGACAAGCACATGTCCGTGGTTAGATCTGGTCCAGATAAAGGGTCTCGTGGCTATCTAGAACAATCACCTGATGTTCTCAGGTGAATATTGCTCCCCTCTTTCAAAGGTATAAGAAAACCACACACAGAGAATGCTGTGCAGTGCATGGGAAATACTTTTTTCTTTCCAGGTTATAAAAGTTCCTCTTCCAAACAGCAGTAAGTCACTTCAGAGAATGCATTTTCTAAAGGATGATTGCCCTTCTTGAGTAGTGACACACTTAAGGCAGGCATGCAGTAATCCTCAGAAATGTACCGCCTGGAGTGTCTTATTGCTTAATTAGAGTTGGCGCTGGGCCATTTCTTCTTAGTCTTGAACCAGTGCAAGAGCACTGGAAGGAGGCACGGGTATTAGAAGTGCTATTTCAGGGGGATATAAAGTAATGGCACCATGCCAGTCTGCAAAAACAAAGCCAAACACTCCTGCTACCATGGTAAAATGTCAAAATGCCTGGTTTTATTATAGTCAGAGATTAAATCCTTCATTGTGACCATGGTCAGGGCTTAAATATGATCTCTGTTGTCCTAAAAGACTTTACAATCCTTATTTACAATAAACATACCACAATAAACATAGCTTCCCCCAAAAGAATCACTGAACAGAGGGAAGAAGCCATCATTATAATTAGGTAAATACGTTCTCTTACCTCCTTGAATAGCCAATAATCTTTTTTGTGGTTTGTTTGTTTGTTTGTTTGGTTGTTTGGTTGTTTTGCTGGCACTACATTTTATCAAATAATAAATGGTTAGTCCATACCAACTGAATGATAGAATTCTGTGGCTTTAGCTGATGCCCCCATCAGCTTCCCCACATTCTCAAAAGACTTCTGAAGAAGTTTTACAAGCATCAGCATTACTTGACAATGACAGCAAATTTTACTTTTTTATAATCTCGGAATTAATAACTTCCTATTGGGTATCAAGATAGTTTAGCTAGGGGCCACAGCACCTTAATAACTAGTTCTTTGCTTTTTCTTCAATAACTGGTTCCTGCTTTGTCTTCTCTATCTCTTACAGAAGTGAAACTTCCTCCTGATTATTTCAGCCCATCCAGAACTGAATTTCTTGCCCCCGATTCTGTCTTTTCATGAACTGGTCCTAAACAACTACTATTTAACCTCATTGATTCTGAGTAACTGTCTACTGAGAACCCCAATCATTACTTATTTTGAGCTTTCTTGAATAGACATCAAGACCTCAGACCAAATTTGATTCTTTTGCTAATGGTGCCTGTCTCTCATCTCTTCCCGTCTCTATAATCATCTTTCATTTTTAGATAACTATTACAGATTCTTAGACCAACAGTGGCAAGCCTGAAAATAATTGCCTTTTTTTTTTTTTCCCCCAGTCCAGGATTCAGATCCCTGCAGTTTCACCAGATGTATTTGCATTCTTAACTCTGGCCTTCTCTTGGCTGGTCCTTGCTATCACCATCCAAGGCAAAGTCACGACAAATAGATAGGCAACAACAATAAGATATTTTCATAGTCTGAAGAGATGATGGTTTCAGGTAGAAAGTAAAGTGGGGGGTGTTAGTTCAAAAATACTGAGTAAAAATCTACTATAAAAGCACAAGTAAGAGAAGACCTCAACTAGAAACTGTGTTTTATGGACTGCTGGGAAGTTAGGTTAAACAAAACCTCAGTGGACATCCTTTAAAAAAAAAGAACAAGAAGTTAATCAAATCTTAGATTGCCAGAAGGCAAAGCAGCTGGGGCTTCAAACCTATGTTAACTTTTTACTTTTTAAAATGGTATAATAAATTGCGTTACTTAAAGATCTCAAACTGAAGTATGTGAGGAAAACTACAGGCAGATCCTAGAACACTGATGAAGGACAAGGCAAGCTCCTTAATTTAAACTTTTCTTCACCAAAGGATTTCAAGTTCTCCACTGACAGAATAGTCTGTAAGAACAAATCTTTGCTTCTATGATGAAATTCAATGGAAAAATGTATACAGTTATTCTTTATGAACAATCTTTCATGAACACTGGACACCTGTATTCTTCTTTCAAGGTCAGAGCTCCGTCTAAACCAATGACTTAATGAATCGCCACTGTGTTCTCATGGATAATAACCAGCTTTCCCTACTAGTAGCAATGTACCTAGAGGCCAAAAATCTGAAAGAAATTATTACTGGATGTCAAGACCAGATATATAATTTGTGGGGTCCAGGGAGAAATGAAAATCTTAGGTACCCACTCCAAAAACCATTGAGAATCATTAAGAATTGCAAGACAACAACAGCAAGGCATAAATCAGATGGAAGATCCCACTCAGTGTGAAGTCCTATGGAATTGTGTAAGTGCCATGCCCATGGAGCTGGCCTTGCTGAAAGTCTAAAACACAGTATGTGAAAAACACTTAAATATATATGCTCTACACTATTGTTACATAGGTAGTTTTTCATGTATCCAGGTAGCCTATGAATTCAGTCCTTCCCAGTCAATTCAGCACAACAAACAATGTCTTCACTTCCACTACACTGATCAAAAAAACCAATATCATTTCTTACAAAAGGAAAATTCATCCTCAGATGATGCACTCGTGCCCCCTGGCAAGGCTGGTCAATGTTCTCAAACTAAAATAGAAAAATTTGAATATAATTATGCAAGTGTTTTAATCTGTATGAAATGTAGGAAGAGTTCTTAGTTTGCAAAACCTTTTTCAAAAGGAAGACATGGTAAGGAAAGAAAAAAAGGATATGTGTATGGGAGGCATCCACTTAAGTATTACAGAAGAAATCTGACAGAGATTTGGCATCCAGCTTCCAATCGAATCTTCCAGGGCATCATGTTTTAGAATTTAACTTGAAGGTTAGCATTCAGTGTTCACAATGCTGATATTCAGAAACACTACAAACCTCCAGAGCCATTTCTGTTTTTCTTTAAACAGTGTATAGTTCTCCACCATGCTGATCTGGGAAAACAATTGACATCGGTCTTGACAGTGTTAAAGTGGCAGGTTACAGAAAGTCTCCTGGTGGAGGAAGTAAAGAGCAGATGATGCCATAGGCTGAGTTACCTCATTACTAATATATGCCCAACAAGGACTGGAGTTAGATTTATGTGCTGAGAAATCAAGTAATCACTGATGTTCCAGGCAAGCGTCTCCAAAGCTTGGATTTTACTGGATCATATCAAATGAGGGAGAAGAAACAGATGTATCTTCCCAACTGGGGAAAAAAAAAAGAAGACAGGGTTATAGTCAGAAAGAAACTATGCGTGATGCATATGTGCCTGATTACACAACGATGTCTTTCCTTTTTATATATATATCTAGAATATGCAATTCATTTCAATGTTTATGTATTTCTTGATAATCTATCAGCTTGGGAAAAATGACTGTTCCTATAAATGTCATCATGGAATAGAATTATAACTTGTTTGTTTAGATAACTTTTGTTTATCTCTTTGAGTTATTCCGATAATGACAGAGATTCATACCACTCTCTTACCTCTATCCAAACATGTAGTCAGAAAAGACTCTTAGGAAAGTATCTTTTTCTTGCTTAATTAGCACAAAATTCTATTTTCTCCTTTTGGCATCTTTTTTTAGAATCTCCTAATTTTGTGGTCACTTCATATTTTGAGAGTATTTAAAAGCCTTGGAAACAACAACAAAAAAGCCTTAGGACATAGTATTTTGTCAATGTTTAAGGCATGTATATGTATCATGGTAGAAGCACTATGATTTCTCCTTATTTTTAGGTATAAGTTCAGGGTTTATCACTGACTTGCCCGAATGAAAAACTTCACCTTTAAAAACAGAGCCAAAGACACTCATTATGAAATGGGAATATTGTACCCTAGTTCCTGTCACAGAGGCTGTGGCTGTCTTTAGGTTTCAGACCAGAGAAGTACTACGTGAATGTTCGTTCCCCCTCTCAGCAACCTTTGCATAACATTTTTCTCTATATTCATTTTTAACCACATAGTGTACAGGTTTGGGGGAAACTGTATGCAGATCTAAGAATTCAGAGTAAAATTTTAAGATCCCTTTTTATAATCCTATAAACCTGATCTGCTCTTACTCCTACTAATCCCATCATCTAAATATACAGAGAAAATGTCCCCCTTCCTTTTCTTCTAATTATCACAAAGTTCTTGCGCATATAGGCACCTCTAAAGCTCACAAGCTTTCTAGGATCATTCTGGCTTATGCCTTGGTATCTAGGAACTTATCAATGAGATAAACAGGAGACTGGACATTATTTGCACTCTTCCTTAATTTATAGGGGTTATTGGGTTGCTTACATGCTCTTTACTTATTCAGCATCCAAAAAATCAACCACTTTTAAATGGCATATGTCAGTATGTGCCAGTGAAGTAAGTTAAAGTCACACAGCCATAAATTTAACTTGGCAACTCCAACAGTGGTCCCTTCCACCTTAAATTTCTTAAACAATTTAAAAACAACTATTTTGTTCAGGCAGTAATATCTCAGTGCATGTGCTGCGTTATAATCCTACTTGAGATGAAAATGAATATGGATTTTTTTTTCTAGAGTAGCCATAAATTAATTGGTCTTTTTTTCCTTAAGTCTCAATGTCCTGATTTGTTACACTCGCTTAAAAAAATGATTGCCTCTTGCCTTTGTTTTGGGAATAACACCATATTCTTACTGCATTTCTCCAGCCATATTAACAGTTTGTAAGATACTTAATCCAAAAGAACAAAAATGAAGTACATCTAATTCTTTCTGTCTTCCTTCTTTTGTATGTGCTACTGGATTTCTGGATTCCAATTGGAACCACTGAAACAAATGTGTTGAAATATATTCAGTTTTGTAAAAGGAAAAGAAAAAGGAACACTCTTTCCAATCATCTTTATTACGCCTTTATTGACATCAATTTAGAAAATCTTGGCATTTGCCAGATTGGGACTTGAAACATTCAAGAAACTTAAGTGAGTGCTTTCTAATTATATCTAGAGGTCTCAGTTATCATATAACATTTTGTATACTTCCTACTTGATGATGTAATAGGAATTAGCATTAACTTTCACTAGTCAGGTTTTGTCAGTCTGAGATAGTTACCGTTAGTAAAAATACAGCAGAAATGGCTAAAGCAAAAAGAATCTTTAGATAGTTACAGTAGAGCATGAAAGGGCTCAGGTTCAGAGCCTTTCTAAGTAGAGAACCATACGCAGCTGCACAAATCTGATGCCCATGGAGGCCACCACGAATGGTGGCATAGTTCAGCTACTTTTAAATCCTGTGGGCTATCATCACATTTCCTATCAATAATCTTCATGGAAGATGGGCAAATCTCAAAAAATTTGAAGATTTTATTTCTATGTCCACATATCAAGTGGACAGTATCCCAGGTGAATATACTACAAAGGGGGGAAAGTAAAGCCTTCAGATTTAACATTTACTCATCTCTTTAGGAATGCTTCCCCCTAAATTTGCATGATTCGGAATTTTTGCTGAGAAGACACAAATAAGATTTGCAAAATAATAACCTCAGCTTTCACTAATAAGCCACGCAGTCATGCATTTAGTCACCTAGTCTGGGAGCCATCGTTTTTATTCCCCAGGTGTCACGCCTTCACAAAAAAGATGGTCCAAAAAAGAAAGGGAAGATAGTCTGTAAGGCAAATGCTGCCATCTAGAGAGAGAGAGAAAAGAACATACTGACTGATAATTTTCCAAATATAATTCAAGCAAAATCGAAAAGCTTCAGTTAAAGAATGTGGACATTTTCCAAGAAAAGTTCATCCCTTAGAAGAAATCAGCATTTCATAAAAAGGAGCCATTGAGAATCCATTTAACTTGAGATGAAAAGTTCTTCTGCTAATAATTTCGTATAACAGAATCTATCAAGAGTTGTTTTTGTTTTTAATTTTAAGCAACAACCTTTAAAGATGATTTTTCCTAAGGCTCTTTAAAATAACTGCGTGAGAGCTAATTATTTAGAGCTAATTGTTGCTTAGAGCTAATTGTCTACAAAGTAAAGGAGTATAGAGTTTTGGTTCAAATTTATCTTGTTTAAACACATGACAAAAATCCCGGGAAGGTTTAATTGTTAGTATACTGGTCAGTTTACCTTGTTTTCATGATGCATACAAAGACACTGTTTACTCTGAGTGACTTTAAAGAAACACAAATTGTAAAAGAAACAGATAAACACAGAAGAATAGCTTAAAAATACCTGAAAAACCAAGGGAAAGGCAGAGATTGTCTCTACGAATCACAGATACCGACATTAAACAATTCACCTTCTATGAATGAATAGTGCATACTGAGATGGTAATCCTCAAATTCATTCACTTAGACGCACCCCAAAACATTTCTAGTAACTCTTATTTGAGTATACATTATCCAGATTATAAGAAAACAATCAAATTCTCATTTAAGAAATATTTTAAATGAGGTTGAAACTTAAGCGGTATGAACTGAAGTGGGTTCTCCAGTTCTCTTTTCAACTGCTCAGTATTTGGTTCTGTGAGAAGTTTTAAAATTTAACATTGTATTGTAAATTTCAAAGTTTTCTGTGCCATAGCTTTACCTAATATATATTTTGATAAGTTATTTATCAAATGATATCTATGATACTTGTAGATATATAAGTATATTAAGTACTTCTATATAGAAATATAAGTTATACGTAATGTATGTATATATAAGTATATGGTACATATACTAGATACATTTAAAATTATAAAAATGAACAAACTGAGATCTGATATTTAAACTTGTTTACATGAAGGGTACATGCTTCTGATTATCAAATAATGAGAATAGTTATAATTAATTGAGCGGTGTTATAAGCATTCATTCATTCAGCAAATACACATTCAGTACCTATGATACCCCAGGCACTGTTTTAAGTGGAGAGATACTACAGAGAACAAATATATGTGCACAGTTCCATGAAAGCCTCATAATATTCTACAAGCAGTAACTGTTTGCTATTTCCCAGAATCTTACCCAAGGTCTTATTGCTTACAAGTGAAGGAGTGGATCTGAATTCAATTTCTGCTCACTTATGCATCATATTTTTTTATGACACATTGTGCTGCCTCCCATACTGCTGTCCCTTTCTGTACTGATGGGAATTTTAAGAAGAAAAGTTTTGATTTCCAATTATTTAAGGAGCTGTTACAAGTGAGTATCAATGTGGCTTTTGCAAGGTTTATCATAATTTGGTCAAAACACTTAAATCCTTCACAAGCAATATCTCTAGTCATTAGGGAAATGCAAATTAGAACCAGGATGGGAAATTACTTCACACTCCCTAGGATGGTAGGTATAAAACAAAACAAAATAAAACAAAAACAGGGAACAGTGGCAAAACAGGAACCCTTTAGCATCGCTGGTAGGAATGTGAAATGGTTCAGCTTCTGCGGAAAACACTTTTGGTGATTTCTCAAAAAGTTATATATAGAAATATTATATGACCCAGCAGTTCAACTCCTAGGTGTACATCCAAAAGAAATGTAAGCCGGGACTCAGGTAGGGACTTTTACCCCAACGTTCATAGCTGCATCATTCACAGTAGCCAAAAGTGGAAATAACCCAAGTATCACCAAAAGATGAATAGATAAAGAAAATGTGGTATATACATCCAACAGAATATTACTCACCCTTAAAAAGCAACGAAATCTTAAAAAATGCTACAATATGGATGAACCTATGGTTCATCTTTATGTTGAGTGAAATAAGCCAGGCACAGAAGGAAAAACACTGTATGATTCCACTTATACAATATATCTAAAATAGGCAAATTCATAGAGACAACAAATAGAATAGAGGTTACTGGGATCTAAGGAAAGGGAAGAGTTGGAGAAGTTTATTGTTTATACAGTTTCTGTTTGGGTTGATGAAAAAGTTCTGGAAGTAGTGGTGTTGATTATACGATGTAAAAGCACTTAATGCCATGTATGTGTACACTTCAACATAGCTAGAAATGACAAATTTTATTTTATGTTTATTTATCACAATTACAAAAAAAGAAATCCTTCACAAGGAGTTATGGAGGTCTAGGCATCCCCAAAACAATGGGGACCAGAAAGGGCAGGCAAATGATGAAAAAAGGAAGACAGAAATACAGCACAGTGTCTCTTTTCACAGTATTTTTAAATAAAGAAGCAAATAAATGTTTGCTTATTTCAAAATTTAAATAAGATATCCCCCTAAATACATAGTTTAAAACAAACTTCTTAACCTTGCTATAATTTATCTTCCATAGATGTTGGAAAAAGTATCTCCACATTTGGCAGCAAAAGACAACATCAAACAGAATGCATTTGGTGTGTTGGTTTATATTAGGATATTATTCTGAGTTATTTATTTGAAGAATGCAGCAATAGTTAACTTTCTAAAAAGATCACCATGTGGGAAATAGGGTTTCACTCCAAAGGAAGTATTCCAGACCTTTTTTTTTTTTTTTATCTTCTTTGTTTTCTCACTCTCACATTGAGATACAGATTCTCTCTCACTCGTGTGTGTTCTTATGTACATATTCTAGAAATGATAGAACAAACTAATAAGAATTTTTGTATTCTCAATCTCACCTGAGGGATTTAACACTGAGATCCATGTGTACCAAGCAATTTCTTACAAAAATAATTTTATATCAGAGGAAGTTTAATAATTTGAGGTGAAATGTGTTGGTATCCCCTATAAAAATAATTATGAACAGGCAAAATATTATGAAGTATCCATGTCTGACACTCCAAAAATTGTATATCCAAATGATGCTCAATAAAAAACTATTCAATCACCATCTTTGTATCTGGCACTTAAATGGCCAATATACATGCCTACTGTTAACATCTACCTTGTTTTATATGAACCTAAGGAAAACCAACATTAACTACATGTTAATATCCTTCTATACAATTCACCATGAAGCTTAAATTTTCTTTTTTAGGTTGTTTTTTTTTTTTTCTAACTCTTTCTACACATATTAATGTAGGCCCAGACTCTGAAAGCCTAAAATAAATTATGCCAAACTGACAAAAACTTAAATTTCAGCTTAACTGGGAAGGATCTCAATTGTTAAACATTTTTAAAGTTCACCAGGATCAATATCACACGTTATTACTTTTAATCTAAGTCTAAAGGGCTAAAGAAAATTATGGAAGCAGATAAGAGTTTTAGAACCTACATATAAATATGAAGCATCTGCTACTTACAGGAACATCTGTCTTTTTTTATTTTTTTAAAGATTTTATTTATTTATTTGTCACCGAGAGAGAGAGAGAGCACCAGCAGGCAGAGTGGCAGGCAGAGGCAGAGAAGCAGGCTCCCCGCCAAGCAAGGAGCCCGACATGGAACTCAATCCCAGCACCCTGGGATCATGACCCGAGCTGAAGGCAGCGGCTTAACCGACTGAGCCACCCAGACATCCCTGGAGCACCTGTCTTAATCCTTACTTTATGCCCTGAAGGCCTCTAATGCAGAGGGATTCAATGATTAAAAATAGATGTACTACTTCTCCCTTAAAGTAGCTTTCCTGGATTCAAATCCTGACTCTGCTATTAATTAATCTACTAATTGGTCAAGCTACTTTCTTTTTCTTGCCTCAATTTCCTCATCTATAAAATGGGAATAATAATATGTTGACTTCATAATATTACTGTGAAAAGTCAAGAAGGACTTAAAACAGCATTTGGCACAGAATGAGCAGTTACTATATATTACATATTACTATTAATCCTCTGTTTAAAATGAAGGCGATCAAGGCTAAAAACCTGGTACTCTCCTCACAAAAATTATAGTAGGACAGGAGGTGAGATCCTAATTCCCTAGTAAACTGTGATATTTTGGAGGAAAAAAGGAAATCACCTAGAGAACATTTCATCATGAGATGGTTATGATTATTAAAATTACATCAATGGCATTTAGGCAAGAAACTCAAATATTACGATTCTCATTGCTTCTACTTACCATTATATCAACAAAATTTCGTCAAGGAAAAACATTAATAAAATTTCAGAGTTAAGCATCCTTCTTCGTACAGACAGACAAAACACACAAGAAGATTTTTTGGCAATTGTTCATATTTTATAACATTTTTTCTTTTGCCAACTTTCTTTACAATAACTTAGGGGATTTAACCAAAAGCCCATTTTGAATGGTAAATAACAATCAACAGATGAAGTTCTAATTTGGTTTGTAAAATATTTGTTGGTAAGCATTAGATAAAATCTCAATAACAGTCTCCTCAGTTATAAGACATTCAGGGTTTGATGTTAGTAAAGATCTAATGTCCTTCCATGTATTTTATGAAGTTTAGCATAAATCAAAAAATTTGAAACCTTCAGTAGTTATTCTATCTAGAAAAAATGTGTTTCACTTAAATTTTACTGATTAAAATTGCTGGAAAAATTTTAAGGTGAATAAATCAAGTCAAGAAGGACCTACTACCATAAACAGGGTGGCCAGTCTTTTCCAAAACAGAGGAAAGATATCCTTGCTCAGGACAACCTCATGACGTTATTTTCTTATGTGATTGACTAATGTCTTGTTTTGCTTGTTTTTTTGCTATGTGAGTTCAGTGTTTGTTTTCTATCTGTCATGATTTTGCCCTCCTCCCAAATGATAAACTCTGCATTCTACAAATAGTATCAGCTACAAAAAATTAACCAAGCTAACTTTTATTAGCTTGTTTTCTTCAACTACAAACATGAGATGAGATGCACCCCTGACCCCCATGACCATCAAGTCAGGTGATTTGGCTAGAGAAACCGGCATCTATGGAAAGATACGTTGTCAAAGCATTGTTTAAAAACTAAGTGAGGAAATGTCTCTCACCTACTACGACAGAAGAATCAGTTGTTCTGTTGTTTAACATCTAGGCTAATATTCAGTAATTGATTTTCTTAAAGCTTTGATAAGGTGAATTTTCCATATATCTGACATTTAAAAGTATTTTATAAGCTTTAATAAGGTCTTCTTTTCTACCCACCCCCCCAAAGCTCCTTCTAAAGAAAAAATAATGAACTTTTCTGTGTTCAAGTTAAAAAAAAATTGACATCTGGATTGGGGAGGCCTAAGAGGAGGGAAGGAAGAAAGCAGATACAATATCCCAACTCCTGAAACATCTAAACTGAGATACAAAGTAGCACCAGGAAATCAGTACCAGGTTTTGATAAAAAATGCTAATATAATGAAGCAAATGCTGAGCCAGATGTTACATATGAATGAGGCTCTTCTCTTTTCTTAAAGATTTTATTTATTTATTTGAGAGACAGAGATCACATGTAGGCAGAGAGAGAGGAGGAAGCAGGCTCCCCAAGAAGTGGAGAGCCCGATACGGGGCTCGGTCCCAGGACTCCGGGATCACGACCTGAGCTGAAGACAGAGGCTTTAACCCACTGAGCCACCCAGCCGCCCCTAAATGAGGCTCTTCTAAGAAGCACTGGGCACATTTATAATATCCATGGGGCTCAATCAGAAAGTTACCCTTCCTAAAGTTCCAGACTGAAACTCATAGTAACTGACTTATTCTCGGGCTTTGGCTTGAGAAAATTTTAGATTTGAAAAAACTACCATATTACTGTTTTGTATCTGTCACAAGTGATGAAATTTCTTCTAACAAATGCTTTCCCCTTGGAAAGCCAAATTTGTCATTTTCCTATTGTTACCTTTTGCTCATGTACAAAAACTCTTGTTATTTTAAAGCCCACAATAAGACTTTATTTTGAAATGCTTTTGATTCAAAAACTTAGTTATAACAGTTGGAAATGTGGATAACATTAGCATTGATCTGTCCAGACATGCAGACAAAGATTAAATCAATTCTGGGATACAGTCATTCAGACTCAAGGAAAATGTCAAAATCCACCTTACATACCTATTAATCAACTTACTTTCTATAGCCAAAACCAGCTCCTGAGAATATCTGACAAAAGTACCATAACTTTGGAGGAGAGAAGCTGACCAGTCTTATGGGAACCCCATTGTTGGAACTGAACGTGATAATGTTGAGTAAAATGCTTCACAGAACGTTTGCCAGTCTAACTAGAAAGTAACAAAGCAATTTCAACAACATTGTTAAATCATTAGCAAATTCCTTTAGTGAACTTTGTGACATGAACTATAAGAGCAGCCTCTTAAGAATTCCCTGGCATGCAAAGCACATGTATCCTTGTATGCCTTCAACCAAGCTTATTAAGATCTACAATCATATGTTTTCAAATATACCATATAAACCCCTAGAGGGCCAAGGCCAAGGCCAGATGTGGTATTTTATCTATATTCTATCCTTGTCTGCCTCTTTGCTAACATTTCACTGAATACAGTACACAGTTTGGCACTCAGTGTCAAGTAATTGTTGACTAACAGAGCACACATATCCCTCTACACATCCTATACGGTACCACAAAATGCAGACATTTCAAATATTAAAAATGTAGATCAACTTTCTATAAAAGAGAACAAGGCAGGAGAAAGTAAAACAAAATTTACCTCCATTCACTAAATTTTGCTGATACTGAATGTGCAAAATCAACTATTTCAAGAAGAACCTACATAGAACCCAAACTTTTCTAACCATGGAAATGAAAGAAACTTTTAGTTCATGGCAGGGACAAAGGATGGATGACCAAAGACAGTTCATCTCCCTTTTATCACCACTTCATCAAACACAACACTTAAAATTACTTAGGAAAGCATTGTGGTAATACGTTGCTATAAAATGTTGCCAGTTAGAAAACACATTTTATCATTGCCCCAGCCTTCCTTCATCATTAAAAAATACTTCTCTAGTTTGATGCATTTTTCCAGAGAGCAATGACTAGGTTAGATCAGCAACTGACTTGATCCACTGACACACAGACTGACTGATGGAAACTTCTAACAGCCTTAAGACTTTAAGCCTTGGTACAAGGGTTTACATCAGACCCTTCACAGAAGAGGAAAGCCATTTAATCCTAGAAACTTGCTAAACTTCCTACAAGACAAACCAGAGATTTTTGTGTATTCCATTAATTCCAAAAAAAAACAGCAAAATAATACTCTTATATATCTGTGTGTTCATATTTCTTCTTTTCCTGTGTATTTGTGCATTAGAAAAGACAAGTGCTTAAGACTGAGCTTTGGGTGGCAACCCCAATTTCACTCTGTACCATGCGTCATGCTTCCTATTAAATGCTACTGCTTGCTTGGGTCCCAAAAAATAATTGCTACCACTTCATTCTGAAATGACATGCAGGTTTAAAAAAAAAAAAAAATGAAGAAAAGAGAGAGAAGGAGAGAATGCCAAAGAAACACTGTGCTTATCCTCCTAAAAGCAAATTCAAAGGTTTCATAATTTAAATGGAAAATGACTCGAGGGTACATTCACCCACATGCTTTTTATTAAATTATTGAAAGCTTTTTTATTTCTCTGCATTTTTAAATTCTCAACTCTAATGTATATTTTCTATGTATTTGTACTGAATGAGAAAAAACTCCCAAAAGATTGCATACCAAGGAGCAGAGCCTCCTGTTCCCTGAAATTGATGTATGTTTGTGAGGAAATCCAGCATGCGATTTTCAAAACCTGCAGGTTCATTGTAAGTTAAACCATGTGGCCTCCACTCAAATCATTCCTTCCTTTCAAAATCACTCATAAGAATTCCCAATTGCCCTCTTCCCTTGAATCTTTCTGCACTAATCTACTCCCCCACCAAGCCCCTCATCGCCCTCCCCCCAGCTCTATGCCAGTGGAGCCACTGGGGGTGGTGGTCCACTAGCCATCTGAGTGACCCCTTCATCACTGAAAAACCATTGCAATGCCCTCTCGAACACTGAGCTGTATGTGTGTTTTATTCTCTTATTTCAGATAGGAAGTTTTTAAATAAAAAAGGAAACTTTCTTCAATAAGACACACAAAGAATATTTTCAGCATGCATCAGAATGATCTGGAGGGTTTGATAAAAATACAGTTTCCTGGCTTCCTTCTAGAAATTTTGAATCAGTACACTGATGGGTATGTAGAAATTTGTATTTTAAATTTTAGAACTTCAGGGCACTGATAATATGTTTATTTCTTTACAAAAGCCAGAAAAATACATTTGAAAGAACATGATTCTTCTCATAACAAAACGGTACATATTTTGAGAGTGTGTATTGTTGAATAGATAAATTAGAAGCAAGAATATTCAGCCCCAAGAAGTTAAGATCTTAAGCACTATACTATGTGCCATCAGTAAATCAAAAAAGGGGGGTAAGGAAATTTAGTAAAAAAGGCAGCTTTTGTTTCATCACCAGTTTTTTAGATTTTACCACAGCAACCTGGGTAAAAAGCCCGAGAGTCCTACATCATCACTGAAGATGACCTCTGGCCTTAATTCTCAGAGAGTAGAATTAAAATATGATTTAGGTAAAGAATTTGCTGTATATTTTAAAATCTTTTGTTGGATCATTTTCATTTAGCCTAGGTCCATTCACCCAAGATTTGCATGGAATCCTGCTGGAGGGCGTCCTCAGAGTTGTTTCCTGACCATCTAAAAGTTGATTTAGGATTAGCCCATTTAAGCAGGTGAGCTGGGGAGTTTCACCTTGATTAGGAAGCTGCGGCCCTGCCCGGAAGTGGGGACTGTGCACTGCCAGGCCAGAAGGGCTTTATCAATCCGGAGGGGAGCGTGTTAGGGAACGATGAGCTCGCACTCAGCGATGGGATTAATTTTGGCTCAAACAACAACCTGCCAGGGCCTGCCGCCCCGCCCGTCCTGGAAGCCAAAAAGCCCGGACTCTAGAAGTGTAAACAGCAGTGACTCTTTTGTGTGTTAATTAGCACTTTCTAGGGGAGCTTGCTTTTGGGCTGTAAGACCTTCACTCCAGAATAATGGTGAAGAGGTGCACTCATTCAGAAGAGTCCGAGCAGAAATAGGATGACTTCTAATCTGCAAAACCTGCCAGGATGTGTTATTTCTTAAATGCCAGAATCATTTGATTTGTTCATCCAGAGACTGCCCTGTTTTCCTTAGTAGAAAGAGAGAAGGAACACTTATGGTACATTTCTTAATAGTTTTATAGGGAGTGTTATTTCTTTTAGCCAAAGACAGTGTTTGCCATCTGCCATCCCTTCAGTGATTTAAACTGTCCCTGTGTCTCATGACCACATCCAAAGAGTCTTTCCATGTCCTTGGAATTCTTGACAGCATTAAGGGAGTGGTTCAAAGAAATGTGTTTACTCGGGAAACTGGAGAATGAGGGATTTCCCTTCAAGGGCACTGAGATGTGGTTTTTGAAAGGATATGCTGTGCCCTCTGAGAAATTAATCACGTTCACTTATATTTCATAGATTATACAAAACTCAGGAAAAAAAAAAAAGAGGTATACATGACAGAGCACGGACAGGGGCACTTGGGTGGCTCAGGTGGTTGAGCATCTGCCTTCGGCTCAGGGTCCTGAGATTGAGCCCCACATCAGGCTCCCTGTTCAGTGGGGAACCTGCTTCTCCCTCTCCCTCTGCCCCTCCCCCGTTTATATGTGCACACGTGTGCTCATGCTCTAAAATCGGGAGGGAGGGATGGAGGAAAGGGAAGGGAGAGGAAAGGAAGGTAGGAGAACGGACAAATTCAAGGGGCAGAGAAGGCAAAGACTGAAAAGGTGTAATGAGCACAGCAGATGACTGTTGGCTAATGTGATAAGGCTCTAGAGTCTAGATTCTTTTTACTCCACAGTGTGGTACAGGGGTCAGCATCATCAACATCACTTGTGAGCTTGTGAGAGCTGTAGTATCTTAGGCCGTTCCTGAGACCTATTTCATCAGACACTGTATTTTAACGCGATCTCCAAGAGGTTCGTGTGCACGTTAAGGTTTGAGGTGTACTGTTCAAGAAAACTACAAGAGCACATGACAGGTAGAGCTCCTGAGCCTTGAGCTTCAGAAGACATTCTAGATTTTATTTGTAGATGAAAGAAGGTAAAAGAAGTTTGAGCAGGGGAGTTACTTTAGGAAGAGTAACATACTATTGTGTATGAGAATTTGGAAATAGACACAGACATATCTATCTATAGCTTTTATCTGTATTTGCAGAGATATAGGATATATAACACAGAGACAATTAGAATCCTAATGAACAGTTCACTTGACAGCTATATAGGATAAACGACTTAAGAAATATTTAAATGGAGCACCTGGGAGGCTCTTGGGATTGAGTTCCATGTGGGCCCCCTGCTCAGTAGGGAGTCTGCTTCTCCCACTGCCCCTGCCCCTCCCTGCTCATACTCGCTCTCTCTCTCTCACACACACACACACACACACACACCACACATGCACATGCATATGCACTCTCTTTCTCAAGTAAATAAAATCTTTTTTAAAAATAGAAATATTTAAATATATTATACTTTAACCTATATTTACTTTTAAACTAATTCCTATCAAAATTCTTTGCTCATAGTTTGCAGGAAACTAAATGGTCAGAAGTATCATTCCCAGGTAACATTTTATCAAACAGCTATTCAACAGAGTCTAATTCCACAGATGATAAGTTCACAAAACACATGTCAACTCATCACCACCTTTGCAAAGGAACTAACACAAAACTGTGATAGTACCACGAAAAGTAAGAGGGGAAGTAGGAAGATGGAAGGGTTGGAGAGAAATTATGTGTGAGAGAGGCAGAGAAGACCAAGAAACATACAGGTGTATCCTGCTATCCAAATCCAAGAACTTGATGAATTTTGTTAGCAGGGAATGTGTGTATTGTCAGAGAACATTAAGTTAGAGAGACCAGTAAAGGTGATATAACCAGGGCCATTTCCTTAGAAGTTCATTGACAGAGAATTGATAGACCGTCAAGAAAAGATATACCCCAGTCATCCTTCCATTAATGAATCATAATGACTTCCTGTTAGAGCAGTGAGCATAGTCCATGACTCAAGAGAATGAAGTTGTGAGCTTTTTATTCATAGTTTCCTTTCTTCTGTGCCTTTAATGCTTTTCCTATAAGTAAGTCCTCTCTTATTTAGAGGTAAGCATAGCAGAACATTCTGCAATTATGGATAGAGCTGGTATAGAAAACCATCTCTGAAGGACTGCTATCTAGGGTAATTATACCTTACTCAGACATCGAGTGGAACAGTCTTTGTTGCTCAACTGATATGCCGCACTAATTCCTGCAACCTGACTTACTTCATGCAAGGCTGGTACTGGCTAGAGACAATGACAGCAGCTAATCTAATGTGAAACAAATATCCAGTTAACAACTGTCTCCCTACATCTGCTTTCACAATTCCATCCATTTCTCTTTAACAGTCCATACTGTAGAGGTTCCTGAAGACCCATTTCTTTGGAGCTAGTATACACAAGAAGCAGTTTAGGAAGCCACTTGAGCTGTGTTGTTTGGGCAAGTTACTTAATGCCTCTTTGGGCCCCAGGTCCTTCATGTATAATATGGGGAAAATATCAATTTCTACTTCATAGTGTTGTTTTGAGGATAAAATGATAATGTATAAGTGTGGGGGGGTATACAACACTTAGCACATGCTAAGTGTCATGTAAATAGTTACTATTCTCAAATATTACTGACATGATCTATCGTTGAGTTTATTGCTTACCCCAGTAAAGGAAAAGAAAACCCTGGCAGAAACTTTGACAGTGTCGTGAAGCCGGAAGGAGGCACGGTCAACATTTGTTGGGAATTGGAAGCTGGTTTATGGTTGATCTTTAAGTTAAAGAGCTTGCTTACAGTTAAGTAAAGGTTAGGATACAATTGCCTGTCCCTAACTATGTTCTGATGCTTTCCATCGATGATTTGGTGGGTCTTTAGGGAAGTTCCTATAATGAACAGTAAAGCCATCTGTGGGGGTGAGAGTCTCATTGAAATAGTGGCCAAACTAATATAGTAAATTGGTCAGCTTTTGCGGCTGTTACAGTTTTGGGGTTCTTTTCTTGTAGTAAGGGGAGGGAAGGCTGAGGGCCGTAACAGGGGTGGTAAGTAGTTTCACTCAGTATAGAGGATAGACAGTTCATGTGGAGATTCTTATTATTTCTTCTTCTTGGTTCTGTTATTGTTATGTTTCTCAGAAGAGGTGTAAATTAGCTAACTGCCATATTAACTAGAGTAGTTAAGATAATCTATTTTTCCCATAATCACCCAGGAACCCTCAGGACTCTGAGAAAGTCAGATCTGAGTAAAGCAAAAATGTAGAGGACTGTAAGGGGTGTTGGGAAGGAGTGGAGTAAACAGAATGATCTGTGAGATGGTATCAGAAACACATTGCCTGTAGCACTTCTTTTTTTTCTGGTATCAGTCTGCTCCCTTCCAACATTAAATCACTTGCATTGGGTTTGATTCTTAGAGGGCAACAAGAATCAACCACTGTATTGGTTTTCCATTGTTCTTCTCTTTGATGCCATTAAGGTATCTGAACAATTCTTTGAAGAAGACATTGCACACAATATTATTAGAAATAAGAATGCTATTTGTAGATGGATGCGTGTACATATATTCAAGGGAGCCAGTGTGACTATGAGTAAATGGCAAGGGCTTTGAACTGGGTGGGTGTGCCTTCGAATCCTGTTTCTGCCACTTACTAGGTGTGTGGCCTTGGACATGTTATTTAACGTCACTTCACTTATCAAACTTCACTTTTCTTATTTATAAAGTAAGACCACAATATCTACTTGCAGGAAATGCTATAAAGAAATAATTACTAGCACATAATTCTCAATAAACTGTAGTTACATTAGAATGTGCTGGTAGGCTTTGTATTTTATAGGTTATATATAGACTCTGGATATAGGAATAGATCACTATATAGTAATGAATTATATACTATATAAGTACAAATTAGTAGATGAAATATATTTTATCTGCTTTTTCTAGATAAAACTAAAATCTTATTAATTACAGATGCACTCAAAATCACAGAATTTAATTTTAATTGCCAATCATAACTAAAGTATAGTACCTAAAATTTTACCTACCTAACAAGTAATCTTATTCTTATTTATACTCAAGGCACTCAATTTTTATGTCACTTATTATCATTAATTTCCACTGACAGAAATATTTGCTTTTGAGCTTTTTCCCATTTTTTTATAACACTATAAAATCTAAACTATCAAAAAAAAAACCTGGAGTTATCCCAAAACCTGCTTTTTTTTTTTAATCACTATTGAAACTACATTTTTAAAAAGAAAACTTATATGGATTTATAATCTACTTATTATAGCAAACAAATATCAAATCCACATGTTTGATGAAAAGAATCAATTGACAAAACAGGCTTCAAAGGATCTAATAATAAAAAAATTAAAAGGCAAATTGTAATTCTTCCCCAAAGAGGTTTATAATAAAAAGAGATGAAAGTGGCATCGTAATGAATGACTTTTTTTTAACATGCATAATGCATTTCATTTTAATACTATGTTGACACTGAATAGCAATCGTGTCTTTTCTCTTCCTCTTCCTTTTCACGGTGCCAAAAGAGCCCATACATCCAGGTAGCCTTCAGATATAGTGTCAGAGAGCCCCCATTTCTATCACTCCCTGATGATGAATGAGGTTCTTCTTCTAAACAAATAAGCACTCCAGAGGGTTACCCTTGACAGGGTTGTTAATCCAGAGGCTTCCCTTATCACCGCAGAACTCAAGGGCTGAAGGTTTACAGGATCCCTGCACGGCCTGGCTCTTGGGCAGTTGTCCGGAAGCTACATGGCACATGGCCACCCTTTTCAAAGAATAGCCAGGCTCTGCCCTTCTCTTCAGTATTCTATTTCCAGATCCCGTCCTCAGCTAACTTGGGCTGTTTCCTCTTAGCAAACTGAAATTATTTCTATCATACATGCAGCAATTGGCTAATAGGCTACATTAACGTAGCTTTCATTTTCTTTCCAGAAAAGCAACTTGCCAGCATAAAATTCTCCTGCACGCAAAGCATATTAAAGACAGGGAAGTTAACGACTGGTCCTGGTCTACAAAAGCAGATGTAGAACCACCACCTTGGATTCCAGGATATGAAACACAGAGACAATCTTCATCTCTTATCAGTGATGTATAAATTTCTTCCCAAAACTTGCTGGCCCTTGACTTTGCTTCCATTGACATCTAGACTAGAGGTCAGCATTTCTTTTTACACTCCAGAAGTTATTAGGACTCAACTTCACTTTATATTCCTGCTAAGAATTGATGAGTTGGCTTTAACTCAATGAGGTTCAACGAATCTCTTAGGAGCATCTCTAAAAATGTGTGTTGAGATGATGATTAGGCAGTCAGGAAAAGGACTTCTCTAGATAATATACACCCCAGATATTTTTAAAAGTATCAACATATATACTTTTTTTTTTTTCAGTGCAAGTGAACAGTTAAAATCGGTTTTGCCTCTGTAAATGATTAGCGGGCACTTTAGACCTCCTTCTAACCTCCTCTGTTCTTCCGATCCCACAATGTAGCACCGCAGGAGATATGTAGAAATAAAGAATGCATATTTTTTATCCCAGTCACAAGCCTTCTGTCTTAAAAGGTTTAGGAAAGGCATGTGACATGGCCTGTTTGAAAAGCAGAGCATAATGTGTTTTCAGTTTATAAATTATAAAATATTCAAAAGCACAGACTAACACCAAGGAATTGGTTACTGCTCTGTATCTGGAACTGTTTTTTTTTTCTTTCTTTCTCTTATCTCCTTGCTTTTTCTTTTTTTTTCCTCCATTAAGGACAAAAGGCAAATAAAATGCAAATGAAACGCCTTAGGCCTGAGAAGATAAGAAGGAAAACATCTGTGCCTAAAAGAGAAAGAATGAGGGGGTCTCTTTGAATGCTTATCAAACAAATTATTTAATCATGGGATTTTTTTTTTGATTGACCAGTTCCTACGATGGTATTTTCTAATTTGCGTGTTGCTTGAATATTAAATTTTACAACCCTATAGTTAAGCAAAACGGAGATACTATTTTGTATTTCGTTTTCAGTGTTTTCCTGCACAAAAAGCCTAAAAACTAGAGTTTATAAATACCGCGGAAAGTTTGCTATTTTATAACAACCCCGAATTGCTGCCCACCAGATGCCACACAAAATGAGGACTCTCAACATCCTATTAGATTACATCATTGCATTTGTTAAGAAGGAAGAGTTGGAATATGCTCTATCCCAGTGTCAAACTGAGCTTTCTAAATACTGGGAATCTGTATGAGTAGCCATGTAAGCCTTAAATTGGGATCTGTAGGCCTTTCTGAAGATTCAATCTAAATGAAAGATTAAGTGGGCCGCATTAAAATGGTTCAAGAAGATCCCACACGAGGAGAACCCAGTGTTTTCACAGTTCATACAAATCTTCACACATGCATATCAGACCTAACTGAAAAGGCAAAACTCTGAAGGAAGGATCAATTCCTGTGTAATGTTCCCAGGTAGGGTTTTTACATTCACATAAAACCCACTCATTCAAATTCCACGGCTCGCTTTTAAAATTCTCTGTATTTATCATGAACTACTAAAAGGGAAAAAGTTATTTAGAGTCTCAACATACCTGAACCTTCGTAAAATACTGCAAACAAAGTTACATGTAAGCCCCAACCTCTCCCAGCTCCTACCCCCTAGATACTTTATTTTGTGACTATGTCATACATTTCTTAGGCCATATTCAATCTTCGTGGCAAGAAAAAATGTTTCCCTTAAGTTATAAGACTATAGAGAACTACATAGTTGTGATAGTTCCATTTACCAAAAAATCTGTTAAATATCTTTTTGACCTAACTTGAGACTCAATTCAAAACACCACCATGATTTATCTATCATTGTAGTACTTTATATATTTCATAGAAATTTCATCGAATAGATGAAAATATATTGTTCCTAATGTCAAGTATATAGAAACTATATTATAATACAGCAAGTATTATAGGAGAAAGTACTTAATTTCTAGGAACACTTTAATCAATGCTCCCTGTATTAAGACGGACGGTATTGTTGAAAGATACATGTAAGTGTAACAAAACTAAATATACAATGGCAGATTCTTAACAGAGATTAGATAAATGAGAAATAATTCAAAACAAAAGTTAAAAAATGAATTAGAGGATTTATTTGTCTAGTTTCAAATGCCGTGACTTCAAAAGATTCTGAAAAGGAGTTGAATATTGGTTCAAAAAAACAAAGTAAAAGGAGAAAAAATTTATTTGCAGAAATAGATGATTTTTTAAATTGAAGTAGGGAAGATGAAAATTAGGTGAATGAATCTTTTCTAAGTAATGGCAAAAATTTTGCCAAAACAAACACAAGTCGCCTTAGAGCTATAATTTAGAGCCTTGGAGTTTTGTAATGGAAATAAAAGGATATTTTATAAGAAGCTTATCTTTGTTCTTTCTAGATAGAGTGTTATCTTTCTGGAGTCTTAGCTCGATTTTGTTGGATAAATTAAATCTTATGAGAAAATCTTGTTTCTTAGAAGACTTGCTATTCTATCTGAAGTGAGTTTATAGCCCCTTATCTTAGAATAAATATGTGATTGGATAGTTGTATTGCAATCAATGACATTTTCCAGAGACATTAACTAGAGTTGCATTTGAGATGTTTGGATAGAGGAGAATCTTTCAGGCCTTTCATAGGATGTATTCATCTCCAATAATCAGGCAGATGTTCCTCTCAATTGCTCTTTATTTTTACATATCTATTGACTGGGACCTTCTGCTGAGGAACAAACACAACAGCATCCATGAGAGAGCTATCAAGTGTGATGTAACCTCGGAGAGAGAGATGTGTCCTTGTTTTCCTCCCTCTGTTATCTCACTAGACAAATCTCTCCAGCCTTTAATTGCACCCTTGACTGTGCAATAATTAACAGTTTGGGTTGGGAGAAGGGAAGAGTCTTTTTAAAAAACTATGCAATAGATTAGCCGTTTTTACCATATACCTTAATTTAGCATGGGATTGATTTGTAAAATAGAAATTGCTTGGCAACTGTCATTTCATGTTCTGTTTGGACACTACCGGAAAGCATTTAGATTGACTGAGTGTTCTTTAAGATGAATGTATAAAGTTGATTTAACTGATATCAGAGTTTCTCTTCCCATTTATCGTCACATACAACCTGTGTAGCATATTGCGTGTTATCTTCTTTTTGAAAAAGATCAACAGAAGGGAAAGAGAGTCTCTCTCTATAGTTCCTCTGAAAATAAACATTAACTCCTCCATCCAAGACAGGAGGAGGAGGCAAGGCTCCCAGCCTCCCTGTGCAGTCTGTAATGTACGTGAGGTAGATGAGGGCCGCTCCCCAGAAGTTCCCGTTAGAGAATCCCCTTTAATAATGAAGTCAAACCCCAGGTGAGATCATTCACTGGGTTTTCCTCAGTTACATCACATCTCATCTTACCGCAGGACTAGTCAAGTAAATGAATTGAACAAAAAAGTTCTCCAGAATGGAGATGAGAAACTGACTTTATACTCTAGCAACAGGACTCACTGTTCAAACAGCCTTACATACTCACAAAACAGAAACTGGCTTGATATTACAAAATATTTTAGCAAGAGTAAGTAAAAACTAATACTAATCTCAACGAACAATTTTTAATGGTGAGATGATAATGGTTTAGGATCTTTATTTCAAATGAAGACTTTAAACAGCGGAGACATTTCTGTAAGGAGATGTTATGAAGTTATTTATGTCCCTTTCTATGTATGAAAACTTTAGGCCTGATCCAGTTTGTTTTTATATTGTGAAATAAAATTGTGGGTTTTTTTAAAAATAACATGTAGGTTTTTGTTTGTTTGTTTGTTTGTTTTTCCTTCACCTTTTTTTAAATTAATTTTTTATTTTTTTATAAACATATATTTTTGTCTCCAGGGGTACAGGTCTGTGAATCACCAGGTTTACACACTTCACAGCACTCACCAAAGCACATACCCTCCCCAATGTCCATAATCCCACCCCCTTCTCCCAAACCCCCTCCCCCCAGCAACCCTCAGTTTGTTTTGTGAGATTAAGAGTCACTTATGGTTTGTCTCCCTCCCAATTCCATCTTGAATAACATGTAGTTTTAATCACTAAACATTCCTAGCTAACGGGACACCTGGGTGGCTCAGTCGGTTAAATGTCTGCCTTAGGCTCAGGTACTGATCCCAGGATCCTGGGTTCTAGATCAGACTCCTTGCTCAGCACGGAGCCTGCTTCTCCCTCTGTCTGTTGTTCTCCTGCTTGTGCTCTGTCTCTCTCTCTGACAAATAATTAAATAAAATCTTTTAAAAAATTCCTTGATATGTATGTGTAAATGTGAAGTGTGTGGGAGAGTTCAAGTTTAGAGACTGTAACAGAGTTTCTACTCGAGAACACAATCTAAGAATTAATTTTTTAAAAATTCTATCATAAACATGAGGTGCAGTGTGAAAATCTTCCAGATACGACAGCTTTTCGTCAGTTGTAACCTTGCTTAAATAAGCCCCCAAGCCTAGAGGAAGTAAAGGTAGGTCAGATGTTAGGCAGAAAATAGACTAAGAGGTCTCTCCTCGCTGATGACCGTTTAAACCACCCTGGTTTTGAGGATGGTGTGAACCTATGGTTTCAGAATTGAAAAGTAAAATGTCATGTACTCAAACATAAGAAAACTGGTAAGAAAACTTACTAGGCAGACTCAGGAATGACTATATCACTTGTGGGACCCAGTGCAAAATGAGCATGTGGGAAATCAGCAGAGCGTTGAATGAGAGGCAAGTTTTGTGTGGCTCCACAGATCACACCATGGGTCCATGAAGCCAGCCCTGGTTACAAGGACTGCAACTTGTAAGGAAAGAATAGCTTCATTGGCTTTGAGTAACTTCTCCATGCTTCATATTATGCTCCATCAACTAGTCTCAAAGCACAAATCTACACGTGCATTGATTGGATATGCATTCAAAGACCTTTTACCTGGCCTCTGTTTGTGTGGCTTCATATCTTTATGACATTGAATGAACAGCTTGGCGCCACGTTGCTGTTATCCATTAACCATTCCTGTTTTCCTAATCATCTTTGACTCCATCTTTCTCTGTCCTATCTGTTATTGTCTTCGGAAAAGAGATGTGAGGTTTCCTTAGCCTGTTCTGGTTTACATGACATGATTTGTGTATCTGCCTACAAGAGTTTCTCAAATGAACCCTGTGCATTATCTTCTTCCCCCAGCCCCTCCTCCTCTGAAGAAAGAAGAAAAAGGTCGTACATCTGTAAAATGACAGCATTTATGAAAAATGAGAGTTTGGCCCACATGGCTCTCATCAGACACAGACTCATCTGCTGTGCCACAGACACTGCTCATTTCCTTCAGAATCAGACTACAGTTAAAAACAGGAAACACCTAATAAATTGCCGGGTCTATCAAATTAGCAAAGCATAAAGAAACCTTCTAGGTAATCAATGAGTATTGCTTGCTTAGAGAAATCAAAGTGTCAAACATAAGGAACCTAGACTTATGACTGTATTTTCGTCTATAAAACTACTTTAAGATGTCAACCTTAATTTAAATTTAGAAATAAAGAAACCTACTCAGAGAAAATGTGAAAAAATTAGACTTGCTATCTAATTTTTGGTCACAGATGGACTTGAAGTATTTCAAAAGCAAGAACTTTTATCATGTATTTATTGTGCTAGGATTTTTAGGCACACACATTTTATTTAAAAAAAAAACAGAATAAATTAAATATACAACAATCATACAAATGCAGAATTCTCAAGGTGATCTCCCTTTGTGTGAAATTAATCCCATTTTTTAATGGGATTTATTGGGGATAATGGGATTTAATGGGAAAATATTAGTATCACAAAAAGAGTATCATAGCAATATCTAATTGCTAAAAGCTGTTGTTTTCGTATATTTTTGCCTAGAAGTGAAATCAGTAATAAGCATGAGACAAGAGTATACTTTCTTGAGTTATATTTTGGATTATAAAAATACAAGAAAACTTAAATTTGGAAAAGAAGATACACTATGTAATTGCAACCCTTCTTAACCCTGCTCCTAAAAAACCCTTTCTTTTTGAGAAAACAGAGGGTAAAAGCCTGAAAAAAGCTTTGCCCTCATTTTCTTCAAAGCCTTTTAAAGTCTAATCTCTCTAATGTTTATGTGCTCTGGGTTTCATTTCAATCCTTAAAACAAGTTTCTAGGAAAATGTCAAGGAAATAAAAACTTTTCAAAATTGTTAAGAAGACTATCCCTTACGTTCCTAAGTTTGAATATACTCATCAGGAGAACAACTTTTATTTCCAGAAAGAATTTAACTGCTCTGTCCTCAGAAGCCACACAAATGTTTTTACCACCACTCAGACATTTTACTATTCAAATCAAGAGTCTGTGTCACTGAGAGCATTATTTGTCCTGTGTATGAGTGACCCCTTCAGGTGCTGTATTGAAAAGACTGTTCTATTTAAACAGTGGAAGAGGGTCCCCCAAACATAACTCATGCATGCTAAGAATTTTTAACAGAGCAATTTATTCAAAAGTTCCCTGAGAATCATGACCATAATTTTAAACAAAGAAAGAAAAAATGTTTCTTTTGACAATGCATTTTAGGCAGTATTCACACATATCAACCAAGAAACAGATTTTGAATACCGAATACAAGAAACTATGCTAGAAATAGCCATACTAGTCAGAATACTATATATGTCAAATAATCCATGCTCTGATGGATTTACAAGACATCTTATTTATAAAATACAATTTATAAAATACCAGATTTTATTAAATCATGTATTTGGATCTTTTCCAAAAACATATGGTGGCAACAACAATAAGAGATATAATAACACATAATTCCTGCCCTTTAAAAGTTTGAAATTCAATTGCAAACTGCATGGAAAAAATAATAATAATTAAGCTAGAATTGTCCAAGAAGACATAATAATGTCATTGTCCTCATTGTCTCAGATAAAATGTCTGAAGCTACCTGAGCAGTAGGCTGCCATGAAAAAACAGGTATTCAGAACTGCAATGATTCTGAGTCTGTGAAAAGGGAAATGACTTTGGAGTTGGATCCAAGCAAAAGTACCAACACTAAACCGAGTGCCCAAGGATGGCGGGATTCATGACCCCGGAGTTCTGCCCAAATTGACCATACACAAGGTACATTTTAGAAGGTAGGGTCATAATGACATGAATCTGGAAAGTGATAATCCCTGCCTGTAGGCAAATAGTATCTTGATGTGAGATAGAATTAGAAGACAGAATGAGACAATGCCTCCGCCAGCATGACTGGGTGTTAAATATAGAATCCGAGTTCTCAGAAATAAAGGATTAGCAAGGGTCAGGTCCAAATCAGCCTGATATTCAGAGCCAGATGTCATTTTGGGTTGTATTTGGATTATAAACTAGTAATCATGGGATCCACATTTGGATAATAAAAATACAAGAAAACTTAAATTTGGGGGGAGAAAGATACACTATGCAATTGCAATTGATATTCTTCTTATCAATTTTGAAGAGTTTTTATTTTCTTGACATTTTCCTAGAAACTTATTTTAAGGATGGGAATGAAACCCAGAAGTTAAGATAAAGGAAAGCTAGTGCAATCAGTGTTCATCTACTGAACGTCAGATTCAAAGTTGAGAGCGACAGAGCTATTCCCTTCCTCATGACAAGACTTACGGGTCCTTAACAAGTAGTCAAAATTGACTTTCATTGCCTCAGCAACTATGCCGAATATTGGACAAACTTAACAAGCAGGAACAGACCCAATAGAAAATATTTGATGAGAACCATTGAGCAAGAGTTAGATTTTGAAAAAGAAGCAGAGGAATGTGGAGTTTGCAGGGGAGGAGTGATATGTACTAATGTAATTAGGAAATGAAACCTGTTTATTGGGCATTCTGCCAGACATTAATATTAATAATCCATACTTTTATAAATGAATGGTATAATAATTTTACCATATAAAATGACATGGAGACAATAAAGATCTTCAAAGACTACCTGAATCGTTTTTAAATATTTTTAAAAATTGAAATTTCATGTTAAAAATATAATTTTTATATTAAACAGAGGTAGATTACTTAAGCCACTTAAATAGATCACAAGTCTATGCTATTCAATTCAGTGAATGGCTTTGTGTGCGTGACTTTATTCTGTTAACAATTTTAACAATTACTTTGCTGAACATATAGAGGTCTCCTCATCAAAAATTTTGAAGCTAAGCAGATTACGTTGTATGCCTGACGTGTATTACACAAATGACAATAACAAGATTAAAAATTATCTTGATAAGTATAAAAATGAGCCCAACCACAAATACAAAATTGGACAATGCTAGATATAATGTACTCCCTTGATGTTAAAAAATAATTCAATATTCTTAGATGAAAAGCTCAAAACTGTATAGATTAATTCTGTTTATTTTTATACTTAATACAATTTAAGTAAAAATATAGTTTATGGCAAAGGTGATGGAATATGACAGAGATACAGAATTTCTGAATGAATAAATACATAATTGACATTTTTAGAACAGAATGAAACTGAAAAATTTGTTCTCTCAGCTAGAGAAGTAGACTATAAAGACACAGTAAACAAGCTGATACAATTGAGTTGGTGCATATACTCTTATTTTGGAATAGATTCTTAAAGTTTAGTCAAATCTATTTTTTGACTCTGCTCAAAATATCTAAATCTTTTTTTTTTTTTGAGCAGGCCTTATCAATGAATTATTATTTGCAATCAAATATTCCCAATAATAGGATAATGTATTAGCTAAATTAGTGAAGTTCTATAAAAAATCAACTGGATACTGACCTTTTTGAGTCAGTTCTGCTGCCACAAACTAATTCTCTATGAGCCTTAAGAAAACATTTAAGGCAATTTTCACAACTGAAACAATTTACTTTGTAAGCTCACATCCCCCTTCTCCCTTTTTTTTTTTTTTCCTCCATGACTTCTTCAAGAAAAAATAAAAATCATTTTCAGTAAAACCCTGACCTAGGACATGCTGAGTGCCTCCCACCTCTGCCATGAACTCCAGGATACAGAAAACAAGCTGTGGTTCAAAGAAGCTCATTATTTCTAGGGTGAAATAGAATGTGTCCCACAGACAGCATGTGTCTTCAGAGCTAACTTTCCCATGGTTCAGCCTTTGCCTTGACCTGGCAGATAACAGCATAGAGAGAGCGTTAAAGACAGAACTCTGAACATTTACAAGAGAAACAACTCCATGGACCATATTCAAACCTTATGTAAGAAAACAAACTTACCAAGGCAGTCAGTAAAGAAACCACACCACCATTCCATCTGACCAAGTATTCCACCCATTTTTAGTGAGGAAGGACCATCTTACCACCCTGTGTATGTGTGTGGGGGAGTGTATTTTTGAACTTATAAGCATAATAAATTGTTACTTATCAGCTTATATTTCTCACTCCATTATACATGTTCAGTTATTCTAATTACTTTTATGAGCAATAATAAATTCCCAAGAGAAAATAACTATTTCTAATAAATATGTTGAATGAGGGTAGACGTTACATGAAGCAAATCAAGACTATTTTTTTTCTTTAAAAACTGCAGAAAAAGCAAATATCACCCTTTGTAGGATGTCTCTTAAGAAAAATGATTTCTATCAGCATATGTCATGCATTGCATAAAAATGCTCTAAAAATGCATTATCTAATCCTGTCATGGATTCTATGTACCCTGAATTAGCTTTTAAATCGGTACACAGCGGGTGCCGGGGTGGCTGAGTCCATTCAGCATCTGACTCTTGATTTCATCTCCAGTTGTGGTCTCTGGGTTGTGGGATCAGGCCCAGTGCTCAGTGTGGGATCTGCTTGTTCCTCTCCCTCTGCTCCTCCCCCTGCTTGCTCACTCACTCCCTCTCTCAAATAATAAATGAATGAATAAATAAGTAAATAAATAGAAATATACTGGTACACAGTGTTTATCGGGCCAATGTGATAACATCAACACCTATTAAGGTACTGAGTTTAAAGTAACCGGCTTCTTTATGGACATGAATGCGGGCATATGTGCATACACACACACATACGCAGATATGTAGAAGTAACAGGTAAAAATGGAAAAACTATGTTAATAATTTAGTGCCACCCATTACCATTTTGGACAAAGAAAGCCAACACATATCATGCTGAGTAAAAACATCCCATTTTTCATTGTAAGTCTAGAGAAGTGTCAATTTGAAGTCATAAATTATTTGACTTATAACACATCCCAATGAAATATAGATTTACTTCTCTGGGTACACATAGCAGCAATTCTAAAGTGCGTTCTTTTGGGATTATTAGGAGTCTAACTTTAATGCACCAGGGATTATGACTTGCTGTGACATATGGATAGCTTCCCTCACATGGAAATATCCTAAGTTCTTGAAAGCAGGACTCTTCAGTAGGAAGAAAACTAGCCTGCATTATTAACCATTAAACATCAAGTCTCCGCAGGCACCGCTCAAGGGCTTCACCCCACATTTACAGTCAATCCTCACAACGATACTATACAACTGAGGAAAAAATAAAGTAACTTGCCTAATTACACAGACAGCATTTAGAAAAGCTGGAATTGAATCTCAGGAACATCTGGCCTCAAAGCTTAAGTTCATTAACATTTTCATGATGTGGGCTCATGAAAATACCAACTACCTAAAGCACAGAATTTTGTAAATTCTTATTTTTTAAATAAACCATGTATCTTAAACAATGGATAAATTTAAATTTAGTTCTTGTCTCAAATCAGTTGGTCCTACAATATTTTTTAACTATATTTTATTACTCAATGTGGAAAGGAGATTGTCACTGAGTTGATAATTCCCCTAAACAAAGCATCTTTATTGTCTAAAATCATTTGTGGGGAAAGGGGGGGTAAAAATAACTACATTTGTACACATATATCTAAACCTGTAGCCATAGCTATATCTATCTATAAAGATAGAGATGAAAATATTTGTAAATGTTTTTCTCTGCTACAAATAAAACAAGAAATGGGTAAGATATACTTGGGAGCTATTAAAAAGAAAATTCCAAGCCCACACACCAAATGTAGCAGAGAGAAATGTGAAACTACACACTCTAATCTGAACTCTCATCCCACTGGAATGCACGGGATTTTTCCCTTTATTATTGGGAGGATTCCCTTCCTCCCTACAAGCATCACAATGTTCCAGAGGTCCCATGCCATGTCAGTACATCAGGAAGGCTCCTTTGCTTTTTTCTCTGAACGAGTCGGTACAGAGATGTCCTTTGTCCAAGCTTAGATGGGGCCATGGTAACCTGCTGCTCTTGCATCATATGTAACGCAAGAGAGCCTTGGAGGAGGCTGGAAACCAGAGGCCAGGGACCCATCTCTAAGACCCATTTTGTCAGCACTGCCCTTAGAGGTCTTTCCACCTCGCAGTTGTGGGTTCCTGCCTCCCAGTCCAGGCCCACCCCAGCCTCAAAGAATGTTCTCCTTCTCATCTCTCCCTCTTCAAAGAGCTCAAGCTTCTAGAAAACAAAATCCAAAAACACAGGTTGTTTGTGAACAACTTCCACTTTTGCCCTCTAAACAAACTTTCCAAGGGCACCAGAGTATGACTACAGGTTTGGACCCAGGGAATAACAATAGAGAAAAAATAAATTGGTTAGTATCTTCATAACTTGTCTTGTACACCAATAATATGCAAAGGTTAAAAAAAAAACAGTATTTTTGCCTCTTCTCTTTCTACCATCCCCTATTTCTCATTTACACTTGCTTTATATATTACTCTTTCTCTTTTTCCATTTCTCTCGTGCTTTCATCTCTCTCCTTTCTTTCCAGGACCCATACTCAACGGAAACAGTGATGCTCAGGTAGCTCAGTTGGTTAAGCATCTGCCAGGGTCCTGGGATCGAGTCCCACACAGGGCTCTTTGCTCAGCAGGGAGCCTGCTTCTCCCTCTGCCTATTGCTCTCTCCCCCTCCCCCAACAGATAAACAAATAAAATCTTTAAAAAATAAAATAAAGCACCCCCATGTGGAATATGACACTAGCTTAGATTAAACTGGTAGGAGAATTTTTAAAAACATTTACCAATAACTAATTCTAAGCCTCAAGTTTTAGAGTCTGTGTGTGTCTGTATAATAATTTTTATTTTTTATTCTCAGCAGTTTGGCAGTAGAGATCTTGATGGTCTTGAGGACATTCTGGTCAAAGCGCCCCCACACCTAAGGGGTGTTTATAATTTAGATGATAAAATACCAGTTCCCTGTCTTTTTCAAACTTACTTCAAACATAGGCACTTTACCTTTTTCAAGTTTCCAAGCCCCTTAACTGTTTAACTCATTGAAGTTTTAGAATGTTACAAAGCGAAGTTGCATTTAACAGATGTTCATTTCAAGGAGCTTCGGAAGATTATAAATTATTGTAAATTAATTGCTCATTTTGGAGTTTGACAAAGCAGCTCTCAGGGCCTCTCCTGATCTGTGCCTCAGGAAGGGAAGAGGGAAAAAAGCAATAGGTTGGGATCCCAGGAAAAAGAGTGTCTCCTGTGCTTTAGTAAGTGGCTCTGTCACATAAAACTTATGTTGGCTGTTAAGTGGCCAAGCCAGCTGCAGCCCATGTGCCACAAATGCTCAAATGCTCTGGCCTCTTATTTCTCCTGTTTAGTTATTGTGTCTATAAATTCAATGGGCCACCTGTGCAATGTGCTCATCCAGAAGAGCCCCAGAGGAAGCATTAATGTATCAAGGCTCATAAAGCACAAATCCTTAAATGTAAAAACCGACACTTTCATCCTCTCTAGGCTACAACTATATAGATTTCTTTTTAATGAAAAAGAAAAAAAAAGGCTTCTGTTTCTGCTTACAGTTAAATGCCTATGAATGGAATTTTATAATGAATGATTATAAATATTTTTAAGATTGCTACTATTCTACAGCTCCCTGATTTGATTCACCTTTGAAACTGTATGTCGGACCATGGTTAGAACACCCATCACGCTCAGTAACTCACCGTTTAATCTAATCAGGAAAAGAATCCATGCCAAACGTCTAACAAGCGTCCACTCACAGGACCAAATCAAAACAAAACAGAAACTTTAATAGTACCTGAACACGTCTTTGTCCTTTTAATTCTCTTCTATTTTTCCTGAAAATCTAGAAAATCTAATTTGCCTTTTCACTCTGACGGTGCTCGCCAAACGCTTTAATGTACTTAGCAAAGTTTTGAACATATCCCTCTTAGTGCTTCCCCTGGAGGGCTGTGATTATTTATTCACTCATCTCCCCCTCCATACTGAAAACTTATTTTTTTTCTTTTAAAGATTTTATTTATTTGACAAATACAGATCACAAGTAGGGAGGGAGGCAGGCAGAGAGAGAGAGAGGGAAGCAGGCTCCCTGCTGAGCAGAGAGCCCGATGCGGGGCTCGATCCCAGGACCCTAGGACCATGACCTGAGCCGAAGGCAGAGGCTTTAACCCCCTGAGCCACCCAGGTGCCCCCCCACCTTTTTTTTTTTTTTAAGATTTTATTTATATACTGAAAACTTCTAACAGCAGTTTTTCCCAGTGGTTGGAGAGGAGGCATGTGGATCATTCAGACTCTTTGTATATACACATTCACCTTCTCAGCACTTTCTACTCCATCCTGAAGACTTAACAAAACACAGGAGGGGAGGGAGTAGAGAATAGAAAAGAGAGGTCATGTGTATTTTGACAAAGTTGCCCACTCTAGGGAGGAGATATATTGCATTTATATTTGTGTGCATCTCAGTACCTGGCACGTCACAGGAGATTAATAGATTCTGAATGAATAAGTGAGTGAAACAAAGTAAAGCAAAAAACTTCGTTCGAATAATTCAGTACTAAGAATTTTGAGTCAGATCATTCACCAAGCCCATTTTGAAAAAAAATGATCTTGATTATTATTTATATCTGAGTATTATCTTCTAATTAACATTTGTACAGTGATAGGGAGAGGACACAGGGAAGTGATGGTGTTTAGGGGAAGAAGAGAGTCAGTATCGATTCATGAGAGTAAAGCTAGTGTAATGCCTAAAAGACAAACAGAATCTCTACGGTTTAGCGACTGAGTTAGGCCTCAGGTTCCTGCATTAGAACCGGAACATTCACCTTTGAATATGTGCTTTTTGAAAAGCTGAACCAAATCTGCCACAAGCTTCCATTATTTCCCTCCCAAGAAAACATTACTGTTTAAGAGGAGGCAATAAAACCTATTTTGTGACACCTCTCGAGTGATCAGGACCAACACCTTTCCCTATCAGGGAGTGAGAAAAAGAGACAGATCAGATCTTTAGTCACCCAAGTTAGCTCAGCTTCAGAATTGGTAGGAAAAAACTAATCTTACCCAAAAAGAGGTCCTGACTTGACCCATGTCTGGTAGATGGTCTTTAGAAAAGTGTCTTTTTTAAACTAGGGGCTTTGGGAAACACAAGACTCTCAAACAATGTGACTTATGATGGGAGTTTGGGGCCATGTACATCCATTCTGCCTCAGTTGGAGCTGGAGACTAAAGACATCAGCTCTGCCTCCAGAGGGGCTGGAGATTAAAGATCAAACACTCGGGCAATCAACTCTACGATGGAACTTTAGGTAAATTTCCCTGGTTGTCAGTACTCCGCGTGTATTGTCACACATCATCACCAGAAAAGTAACACTGTCCATGACTCTATGAGAAAAAGACACTGGAAGCTCCTTAGTAGAACTTTTGCATTCTGCTCCATGAACCTCTTCCATTGGCTGATTTTTTAAACATCTTGATTCTGGGGCAACTGGGTGGCTCAGTTGGTTAAGCGACTACATTCAGCTCAGGTCATGATCTTGGGGTCTTGGGATCGAGTACCGCATCAGGGTCCCTGCTCAGTGGGGAGACTGCTTTCCCTCTTCCACTCTCCCTGCTAGTTCTCTCTCTCTCTTTGTGTCAAGTAAATAAATAAAATCTTTAAAAAACAAACAAACAAAAAACCTTTTCCTTTCCCTATAATAAATGGCAACTCTGGGTATAACAGGTTTCAGTGATGTAAGGAATCCTTCTAGGGAACTAGCAAAACTTAGGCGTGGTCTCTGGAACCTCCAAATTCTGCAGTTGGTGTCCAAAGTGTGTGGTCTTGTGAACTGTTCTCTAACTTTGTACAGAGCTCTCTGATTTGTTGTTATTGTTGTTTGAGAGTCACATACTCTCAGGCCACTGCAACATAGAAATTAAGTGAGCAACAGAATTGTCTGAAGTTAGAGGGGTCCCGTGTATCCAATGCTGGGCTATAAAGGCTGCATGGTTCTCCAGAAATCCTGACTCACAGTCAGCAGTGTCTCCAGCGGTGAAGCAAACCATTGCTTTACAACTTTAGAAAAACCATCTTTCTAAACTGTTTTTAATTTATTTGAAAGCTTACACAGTAATTTTCTAATTTCCTGCTGAAGGGTAGATGCACTACTTTGTTTTTTAATTCTTTCCTGATTCACTGTAGGGAATCATAGCAGGGCATTACTTTAATATTTAAATAAATAATAACAGTTTTGACTATCATAATCATAACCAAAATACATGCATACACAAATAGTATTTACTCTGCGGAGGGAATATTCTGAGTGCTTTAAATAAAGTAATTCTCAATCATCAACTCCTATTATGATTGATGTTTAGCCGCTGATTAGCTTTTTACATTAAAAAGAAAAATAAAGTCATCCAATCAACTAAATAGTCAAAAATCAACTAAACTTAGCTGACTGGTGTAACTAATTCAGTGGCATCTGAAAAAGCCACTTTGTTTCAGTTAGGTTATCCTTTTAGCCCATTTTAGCTCAGAGCTACATCTAGGATTTTTGGTGCTGATGTTCTACAAAGAGCGTCACGGGATCTGTTGTTTTCCCAGAAATACTATTGCTTCTCCTTGTTACAAACAAGGACTTAGAGGAATTCCAAAAGGGACTGGGAGAGCTGGGACATTGGGAAGTGGAAGTGGCAATAATCTTTAAAATGCTGTTGAGAGTTGTTGAGTAGAGCAGGAAAACGATGTTCAGAGATGGCAATTTTTCCTTATCTTGTCTTATCTATAAGTTTCTGACCAATTTTAACCCTTATGAGATCAGGTTTTCAGAAGTATTTCATGTATGTGCCTCAAATTTTTTTTCTATCTCTGTAATTGTGTGAAGTGCTGTCATAATTTTTTTTTCTGGAACATGTATTCTTTTATTTATCTATTGTTATATTTAAAAACACCTCAAATACGCATTCTTTCATGAATCTGCAGTAGCCTAAGGGCCCAGTAAGGACAGCTCATCTTTAATTCACTTAGCATCAAATGGAGTGGCTTGAAGGCTGGGGAGCAGAAAACACGGAAAGACTCATTCGCGCGTCTAGTTGTTGATGTTGGCTGTTGGCTGGGAGTTCAGACGGAGCTATAACCTGAACACCTAGATGTGGCTTTTCCGTTGTGGATCCTGGGCTTCCTCCTACCATGGTGTTTAGCTTCCAACAACGAAAGACCCAAAGGAGAGAGAGCCAGGGGTAGGCTCTACCGGTCTTACAACTTCAGAAGTCACGCATTCGGAAGTCTATCACTCAGCTGTGTTTTGTTCATGGCTTTTGTTTCTTTGTTTTTTCACAAAAGCTCACCTAATTTCAAAACAAGGGGAAATAGACCTTACTTCTTGATGAGGGTTGACAAAGTTCTGGAAGACCTCATGGGACCATCAATAATGCTTGTGCCATTTTTGGACAACATCATCTACCACAGCAGCTCCCTATGAGAAAAGAAAACTAATGACCCGTGTTCATCACGCACTGTAGTTTCATTCTATTTCATTAGTAATATGGCATGCAACCTCATTAAGAACTTCAGCTGACAGCTTTTATGTTCTTTGTGCTATGTGTCATGCTTTTCTCTGTTCTCTTATAGGTCCGTTAGTAAGCAATTGATTGGGGTAATTCTCAAGGCCTGAATAAGAATAAAACTCTTGTATGTGTTTCAGTCTTGAAAGAGGCCAGTAAACAAGGAATGGCTCTTTCCTCTTCTAGCTCATGCTAACCTTTGTGAAGTAACATTTCATGGAATAATTACTTATACTTAAATGCCTTAGGGAAAAAATAAGATATTCCATGTGATATTTTGCTAAAAATGGTTCTTTTTTTGGCTTATAGAAAGAAGTCTTTTAGAAGTAATCAAAAGAGATTTCTGATAGACACTAAACATCAGACTAAATGGATTACTGGCAATATTTAATTTGTCAGTTTCAATATTGCTAACCCATTTTTCTTAGCTGGGTGAGCCAGGAGTGGTGGCCTCCAAAACCACAGCTTGCTTAAACAGCAACTTAATTCAACTGATAATACATATTCTTTTCCCTGAAGATAATTTTTAAAAATTGTTTTAATAGTTGACTCTGGCTTCAGATCAAGTACTCACTGCTGTCAATAAAATGTAAGATTATCTCAAATGGTTTTTCTAGCTGTTCTCCATAAGCCAGGCTTTCTGGACTTTTATGATTTTTTTTTTTTTAACTCAGTAATTGGAGATTACTCCATACTCCACGGTACCCTACACCAATATGGAGTGGGGCTTGGAGTCCTGAACACCAGTAAATCTCTATGGTCCAACAGTGATATTTCTTCCTCTTTGCCAGTTATGTGAGAAACACAAACCAGAATCAAAAATACTAAAGATGAGGGGTACCTGGGTTGCTCAGTGGGTTAAAGCCTCTGCCTTTGGCTTGGGTCATGATCCCAGGGTCCTGGGATCGGGCCCCACATCGAGCTCTCTGCTCTGCAGTGAGCTTGCTTTCTCCTCTCTCTCTCTCTTTGCCTGCCTCTCTGCCTACTTGTGATCTCTGTCTGCTAAATAAATAAATAAGATCTTTAAAAAAAAATACTAAAGATGAAACAAATCTTAGAGTTTCAAACTTTTTTATAATTGGCCGTATAATTCAGGATCCTAAATGGGATATGGAAGGAAAGTAGGAACATAGAAGGAAGAAAGAGATAGAAGGAAACATTAAGAAAGAAAGAAATTTTGTGTGATTTACTCCATTGCTACATTTTGTAAGTGTAAAGTTACATTAGAATCAATGTACTCTGAGTGAATGATCATAATTTTCAAAGTATAAGGATTTTTAATTTTAGCAAAGTTATCCATAAAATAGCCACTCTACTTCAAGGAAAAAAATGGAACAAGGTACTACAGTTCTTTAAACTGAGATTATTTTATAATTTTTTGAAAAAGTAAAATATTATCATAGATATAAAGAAATCCCTTACGGGACGACTGGGTGGCTCAGTTGGTTGGACGACTGCCTTCGGCTCAGGTCATGATCCCGGAGTCCCGGGATCGAGTCCCACATCAGGCTCCCAGCTCCATGGGGAGTCTGCTTCACTCTCTGACCTTCTCCTTGCTCATGCTCTCTCTCACTGTCTCTCTCTCAAATAAATAAATAAAATCTTAAAAAAAAAAAAAAAGAAATCCCTTATATGTTTACCAATAAAATATCCCCATCAGTTAGAGCCCAGAAGCATATTATTATGTCCTTTACAGTGGGCTAAGTATAGAGGAAAGTGAATGGGATTTCAAGAGGGCCCAAGTTGCCACAGTTTTGAAAATTCATGTCACTCCCCTAAATTCTAGAGTTACAAGATTTTTTTTTTTCCTTTAGTTCCATTGTTCTTGGTCACACTGCTTGGAAGACTGAAGAGATAGACCAGACGAAGAGTGGTGGGCAGCAAAGCAAAGTTTACTGAAAGTACAAAGTTCTGGAAGAGGGAGGGGACCTGAGAAGATTGCCTCTGGGGTTTCTAAGTCTAGGGGGTTTTATGGGCTTGTTGGCTGGACTCTTTTAATCTGATTAACCCTCCCGTCACCTGTCACCCAATCAGGTTTTTGTCATTTACCTATCACATGTGAAAGGGTGGAGGGCTCCTTCCAAGGCACTGTAAATTCCTTTTAAGGGTGGTTTCCTCTTAGGATTGGGGGCAGGGCGGAGGTGTGGGTAGCCCTTGCCCTGCCTGCCTTTCTTCCAACTATCTTTCATTACTACTATTTTCACCTATCAAGACATGATAAAAATTAAATCACATTTTTATTTTATGAATTAAACAAAAATACGTAGATGCAGTTTATATAAAAATTTTAAAGTGCTATATAAACTATATCATAATCACTATTTTTTATCATTTTTGAATACCACACTGCAAAAAATAAGCAAGTAGGAAATTGTTCTTTTTTTCCAGATTTCTTCTTTTTTTTTTTTTTTTGAAATTAGATTTGAAGTTACAAAAATTGGGAGATTGGAGAAAACTACCTGTTAAAATGTTAACCAAAACCCAGTTTTGAAGTATTTTTATAACTAATTTTTAAAATTTAGTATAATTAGTCCTCTGCTTCATTCCAAAACAACATCTTTCAGAAACTCAGGTACTTCACATTTCAATATTTCCAATATGGAGGCAAAATAGTAAGGGAATTGTCAGTATAATGTAGGCTTGGGGTTTTTTTTTGTTTTGTTTTGTTTTGTTTTAAGATTTTATTTATTTATTTGAGAAAGAGAGAGAAGGAGCAGGGGGGAAGGTCCAAGGAAGAGAGAGAGAAGCAGATTCCCCGCTGAGCAGGGAGCCTCGGCTCAATCCCAGGACCCCTGGATCATGACCTGATCTGAAGGCAGATGCTTAACTGACATTATACATATGCCACCCAGGCACCTATGTATAATGTAGGTTCTTCTGAAGCACCTTTATACTAATTGATGTTTCACAAAGAGAGGAACTTGATAATCGTCTTTTGGTTTTGTGTTAAGGTTTTCTTTCCTTTAAAAAAAAAAAAAAAAAGCAAACAGAAAGAAAAGGTTCGGGAAACTTAGCAATAAATAGAATTCCTCAGGATTGTTTTCGAAGTGGCATCAGTACAGAAACTAAAGCATGATCAGTTTTTCCAAATAAACGTTGTAGATCATAAATTAAGTCACTTAATTTAACAATTTCTGCACCATGCCTTATTGCCCAGTGTGGGTTCATACTTTCAGCAGGGAGCCATAAATGCCCCTTACAACGTATCATCACTGCAATGAGAAAATCGTGGACGTGGCAATAAATCACAGGACCCTTGTGGTGGGCATCTATCTCAGCAGAGAACAAGCATGCCCTGTTCGGAATCTCCAGATCCATGACGCGATTCTCTGGATTTGACAGGAATTACAGCTATGCTAAGATTCACATTTCCTGCCTACCCGCTGAAGGGAAGTAAAATAATCTTGCCCCTTTAAGCCAGTTACTCCCAGAGCCTCAACCGCACTCACCAGCATGAAGTTGTTTGGCAAGAGCCTGAGTCTGTGCCCCAAACTCCCAGTCACCACAGTTTGAGTCTCTTTGACAATTACGCGTGGCAAGCAGGGGATGGAAAGAATGATCAGATTTGGAGCAAAAGGAGTACGATTCAAGTCCAAATTCTGTCACTTAGATTTGAGTGAGCTTGAGCACGTCCATCAACTTCCCTAAACTCTTGAAAACAAACTCACTGCCCTACCACCTAATCCCAAAGTGAGAGCACTGTGGAGCCTCCAAGTCCTTTTCCGCCAAGGTCTAGGATGCTTCCGCGCAGCTCAAAGGCTTGTTAACACACAGATGGCTGCGCCCCACCCCGAGAGCCCCGAAATCAGTAGGTCATGGGCGAGGCCTGGCAACATGCATTTTGATAAGTTCCCAGGTGATGCTCCTGCTCCTGGACCAGATGCCACCCTTGGAGCACAACTGCCCTAAAATACTATACAAATATAAGTGAGTAACATTAGTATCGTAGTAAGCGCCAATGTAGCTCTTCAACAGTCTGCAGCCGAAACAAGTTTTCTGAAACAAAATACAGCCTGTTGCATTAGGCTACAGCAAGGCTGAACGCAGCAGGCCACCGCAGTAAGCAGAAACTTCTCAGATCACTGCAAGGATTACCACACAAGCCATGTACGTGTTGTGGTGAGATTTTTTCCAACCAGACACTGCTGTGCTCAACCATCTGAGAGAGGAGAGGGCCTCCAACACCCAGTTCTTTTTCAAGCCTCAAAAGGCTGCCTTTCTAGTAGAGATCAGTTCCTCTGTTTGGAATTTTGACTTTCTTCTCGTTTTCGCTTTTTATTTCCTCCTCATCAACTGATTTCTTCAGTCAAGTTTTGACCAACAGCAACCTGGACTAGGTATTTAATAGAAATATTTGGTGAACAGTCATATACTTTACACAAAACAAATGAAAGCCCATCAAGCCACGGCAGTGAGGACAAATGGTGACCCCATTCCTTCTCATCTAGTTTACTGCTAGTACATATAAAAATACAAAAATTATAGTCTTGAGACTGCTCTCTGGACAAAATTCAAAATTTAATTTAAAACTTTCAAGGACTCTGTGGAAACGTATTGCTCTGTGAATCTAACTTCCTTTAAAGAAAGCCAGAAAATATGGTGTTTTAAGAAAAAGAATTATTAGTTGTAGAATTTACACACATACTGTGTTCCAAGGTAATGTTGGAATTATCACTTTCTTCAAGTGTCCCTCAAAATAACACGTTATTTTTCTAACTGGACCCTGGACAAAAAAATTCTGTGAAAGTGATCTACTTGCGACTGTGTCTCATGTCTTTTTAAAATACCTCAGGCTCAAGTCTGTATCAAAAAGAATTGCTTTACTCTGCTCATTTTTACCCCAAATTATTACCCTGCAACAAGAAAATTGCAAGGCATTTTATTAACAGAACAAAATTACTCTTTTCCTCCATTAAGACTCAGTACTGTATCAGTATATTTTTATGGCAGATGTATTTGTAAAAACCAAGCAGTTAGAAACTTGCCCTAGTCCAGAACTTGGTATCAGATCCTGAGTCAGCTTTCTTACTAATTTCTGGCTTACTAGAAAAATGCAACAGGAGGGGCACCTGGGTGGCTCGGTGGGTTAAAGCCTCTGCCTTCGGCTCAGGTCATGATCCAGGGTCCTGGGATCAAGCCCCACAGAAGGCTCTCTGCTCAGCGGGGAGTCTGCTTCCTCCTCTCTCTCTGCCTGCCTCTCTGCCTACTTGTGATCTCTGTCTGTCAAATAAATAAATAAAATCTTAAAAAAAAAAAAAAAAGAAAAATGCAACAGGAGATTTGTGCATAGTAAAGTATAAATCAGATAATATTGAGAACTAAAGAGCATTCTTTCTGACATCACCAGCTAACATGATGAAAAATTAAAGTGATACTGTATCTTTGCGCTGACAATGTAGATGCATATAAGCTTGCTGAAATAAATGTATCTTAAATTAGAGGCTAAATTCATTAAGGACTTTTCCAATAAACTCTTTAATAGCTCTCTTGAAAGCTTTCTAACAAACAGACTTGGAGAAGAGACCTCATTTACCTTTGTTTGATAACTTACTGCAAAATTAATATTGACTATGGGCATAATTAAGGACAATAAATGGACTTGAGAACCAGTCCTTCCATGGGAAAGGGGACGGAGGCACTATGAATAACTGAATTACAGAATTAAATTCTCAATTCCAAAATCCCCACAATATTCCTTTCTATACAATATGGCTACAATTTGTGTTATATGTAGTATTAATAAGTCAAGACTTTACATTGCTAGCTGCTATTATACTGAATTCCAGGCCTGAACACACACCCATGCTTATTGCTAAAACGCAGAAATGATGTACAGTTCCAGCAAAAAGTACATGTTGTGGTTCCAACTGTATGCATTCTGGACATTCCACTCAACTTATCCTGTACTGAGGTAAAATAAGCAACTTGTCACTCTGATGAAGTCTCAAATAAACTATTTGATAATTAAAAATGACCAAATGTGATGTGATAAGAAAAATACATCTTAGGAAATATGTAACAAGCTTGTTCAGGACAAAGGGATCAAAGCAGCTGAAATAGACATAGTACCATAAAAAAAAGAGACATCTACGCCCTCAAGGTCCATGGCCTTTCTCCATCCCGTTTTCTCAGGTTCTTAAAGAAACATGCTTAAAAATGCTTAATGCTTTTTTTTCCCCCCTTAGGAACAGGCAGCCTGTTAAGGAGCGAGTTTATCCTAATCAGATCACCTACACACTCTTATTCTGCCCCAAATTTTGAGTTGTATTTGTATGGAGGAGAGGGGTGGCCCTCATACAGTGATGCCATGTGTTTAGCTTCCATAAACAACAAAATTAAGATGGTCCCAGCCTTCTTTTCATATTAAAGTATATAAATGGCTTTAGTCCTATTCCTCCTTAATGAATAGTGAAGTCATTCTACATGATCTTGTTTGCATTTTTTCTTTTTATTCTTTTTTCAAAATATGGGAGCAATATGTGTCCCTAAAGAATAAACATTCCAAAGATTACTAAGCTAAAATCAGTGGGATGCAAAACTTTTGGCACATTATTATATATCAGTCTTGCAAATTCTCAAGCTCTTAGACAGTTAATTTTGAATTTATCTTCATTTAAGTTTTCAACTAGCCCATTGCACTGAAAGTTATTTTACTATGAACAAAAGCCCAAAACAAAACAAAACACACCATCATATACGTATACTATATTTAAAAAATATATAATTACATGAAATTATCCATAGTATATAAGTCAATCCATACACACATATACGCATATTTAGTTTTCCAATACTCACTATAGAGTATATAGATACTATGTAAGTATCTATATATTATATAAGATTCTATGTAGGTATACACACACACACACACTATATAAGATTCTGTTCACACTCATTTGTTTTATTAATTTAATTAATAATCATTGAGGATCTGTTAAGGTCATGTGGCCTGGATACTGGATAAAGATAAATTATACATGTTCAAGATAAATTAGATATGTTACCTGACTGCAAACCTCACACACTGGGGCGCCTGGGGGGCTCAGTCTGTTAAGTGTCTGCCTTCGGCTGAAGTCATGATCCCAGGGTCCTGAGATCCAGCCCTGCACAGGGCTCCCTGCTCAGCAGGAAGCCTACTTCTCCCTCTCACACTCCCCCTGCTTGTATTCCCTCTCTCGCTGTCTCTCTCTCTGCCAAATAAATAAATAAAATCTTTAAAAAAAAAAAAAAACACTGTATTAAGAGAGATAGATTTGGAAAAAAATAGAAAATAAACTTCATTCATTAACAGATAATTACAATGTAGCATGAAAAGTGCCATATTTGTGGGTTTGGATTTTTTTTTCATTGTACTACAGACACTAAGTAAGAGGTAGCTCAATTGAGTTTCCCTAAAAGTTCTTGATCTAGGTCTTTATCCTCTGCATCTAAGAGTTTCCTCATAACTCATTAACTTGTAATACCATTCCCGTCTACCACCACAAACCACACGCTCCACGTGTTAAGTATAAAAGTTAATTAAAGCTTAACTCAGCTGCTCTGCAAACTCCCATTGCTAGCAGCAGTTTGTTATTATTATCAAATGATTTAAAAACTACCCCATTCCACAAACATATCCACCCATAGCAAGCAAAATCAGCTTGGCTGCTTCTCCAGGCACATCAAAGCAATCGTTAGCATTTTAAGTGCGCCACTGAGTGTGATGGCTTTAGGAGCCCAGGACTCAAAAGAACAAGAGCAGTGACACAAATGCCTGAGAAGTTTCCTTCTAAACACAGATTCAATATGCACTCACCCAACACCTATGGGACGGGCTTCAGGCTGGAGACTAAGGATTCAGAAAGAAATGAGACCTGGTGACTGCCGGACGGGATCAAGTAATCTAACAATTGATAATTTAAATAAAGAAACTGGGATTAAGACATCTTGCATTGGTAACAGAATCATTACCAGCAAATTTGACCGCACAGTATATTTCTGTAAAAATGTGCTCCCTTAGTAGCTACCAATTTAAAGTACTGAAGGTATTTTTAGCTTCCAAAACTTAACTATCAATTAAATTACCAAATTACCAATTTTAAATATCGAAGATTTGCTTCAATAGTGAATCAGGGGGTGAAGAGGCTCCCTAATAAATTGGGTCAAATTTTTCTTTTTTTAGTAAAGTGAGTAGTGTATAGAGCATCTCAGAATGTTAACACGTACTGGGGTGCCCCGGTGGTTCAGTCGGTTAAGTGTGGGACTCTTGATTTTGGCTCAGGTCATGATCTCCGGGTTGTGAGACTGAACCCCAAGTCCAGTTCCGTTCTGAGTGTGGAGTTTACATAAGCTTCTCTCTCTCTCCCTCCCACCTCCCCCTGCTCACTCACACTCAATCTCTCTCTTTTTCTCTCCAAAAATAAAAAATAAAAAAGAAGAATATTAACACATACTGAAGGAGTGCTTTCCAACACTGGGCAGAGTTCTCTTTGCACTGGCACGTTAGCTCCAATGGTGGTCTATCTACACTTACACACAACCTCTGATCATAAGATATTTTGAATCTGCAACTCCACTTACTGAAATAATTCCTCTTCTGTCTGAACTAGATGCATTTACCATTTATAATACATTTAGGTAGTGTTATTGCACTTCAGCAGTAGGTCTCTAGCAATTATCCAGTATAGGTTTTAGACTGATGTTTAATTCTTATGAACTGAGTAAATTCGAAATTCTGCATAGTTTGTTACTTACAGAAAGGAGACATCCATGCCCTAACTGCCATTGATTTACATCAAGGGCCTTTTATTTAACACGGGGGTGATTAATTTAATTTTTTGGCATTTCTAACTTCTTCCCATGCTGCAGAACTCATCTAAGGCAAGTTCTAAAGCCCCCTGCTTGTCTTTTGTTTTGGTCATTTGGAAATGTCTCCTAGGCAAGCAATGTGGAGAGTTCTTTGCTGCTGTAAGGGATAAAAGAAAAATAACTTTTTTTTTCTTTTTCCACCACAAATCCTGACTGTAAACACAGGCCTGCCCCTCCATGACCCTGGATGCTGCCAGTTACACACGTGCACGGAGCATGGGAATCCTCTTCTCTGCAGCCCTCACCTGCCACTCCCATCACGCTGCCGCCGCAGCTCCGAGCAGGCAGTAAATCTGTCAGTGGGGCCTAGCACCAAATGGCACTGGGTTCCTATCTAGCCTTTTAAGACAAGTCTCCGAACACTTTCTTCCCTTCCGATTGACATAAATGCTTCATTCGGAAAAAGACGGATCCCCAAATCTTTACTCAAGTTGCTTTTGCTCCTAAAAAATTTTATCAATACAAACTGATAAGGACAAATTTCAAAGAACCATCTAAACATATCCATACTTGAAAAATCAAGGACACTCATTTTGTTTTGATTTGCTCGTAAATACCGCCTAGTGCCTGAAGAGCTGAAGATAAACTGAGGGGTACACTGAGAGTGGATCACTCGGCTGTCAGGTCTGACGACTGTACTTGGGAAGCTCCATCAACTACTTCAAGCGAAAGGCCCGTGTTTATCCACCTTTCACTTGGAACACCACACTTTCAGCTTCTCTTTCTCCCATTAGTTTCAGGTCAGTGATGTATTGAAATAGAAAGAGGGTCACAAAGTAATCTGAGAAGGGGAAAAAAAAAAAAAACAAGACTCTGCATTCTAAATATTACAGCCATTTGGAAAGGATGACTAGCACAGAAATCCTCAAGCCTCACAACGAACTATATAGCTATTTTCCCCAAAATTAACTAATTTCTGGTATTTTAGATATACATTTTGTATATAAAGTAAGTTTAATGGTTTGTTTTCTCCATATATATGTTATGTATTCACACATATATATACATATATATATATACACACACACACATACATACACACTCACGTATATATTAAAAATGACTCCAACACTATATGAGACAAACAAAAGTTTGGAGTTACATCTGAGTTCAAGTTCTATTTTGGCTTTAGGATTATGAGGATTAAAGGAGAAGTATATATAACTGTCTTGAATATGACATGTGATAAAAAACATATATTAGTCCTTACTTCTTCATTAGCCATAAAATATTAGGGCTAAAAAATACTTAAATTATGTTTACATGATCCATGTAAACTTGTTTTTAAATCCCCTAATAACTGTGACTTGATTTTTATTATTTTAGTACTATTCCTTTTGATTTTTCTTCCCCTGTAAATGGACTGACATCATTATATTTATGAAAGTACAGTCTTTTCAACAAATGGTTTTGGGAAAATAGGATAACTGCAAAAGAAATGAAGTTTGACCTTTCCCTTATACCATATACAAAAATAAACTCTAAATGGATCAAAGATCTAAATGTAAAACCTAACGCATAAAACCCTTAGAACAAAACAGTGGGAAAACTTCATGACATTGGAGCTGGAAAATATTTCTTGGATATGATACCAAAGCACAGGCAACAACAACAAAAACAGAAACAATAAATAAACTGGATTTTACCAAAATTAAAAACTATCTGCATTAAAGGACATTTTCAACAGAGCAAAAAGGTAACACATTATATGGAAGAACATATTTGCAAAACAAAGGGTTAATACCAGAATTTATAGTTAACTCCTACAACTCAACAACCAAAACCAAACAATTCAAACAAAAAACAAGCAAGTCGAACAAACATTTCTCCAAAAAAGATATACAAATGATCAATAGGCACATGAAAAGATGTTCAACAACACTACACATTGAGGAAACACAAATCAAAACCAAAATGATACCATTTTCTAATTAGGATGGCTATTATTAAAAACACAAACAAACAAGCAAGCAAGCAAACAAACAAACAAAAACAGGAGCTGGCAAGAAAGTAGAGAAATGTGCACTGCTGGTGGGAATGTAAAATGGTGCAGCTGCTATGGAAAACAGTATGGTGGTTCCTCAAAGAATTAAAAATAGAATAACCACATGATCTAGCAATTCTACTTCTGGGCATATACCCAAAAGAACTGAAAGCAGCTATTTGATATGTCTCCCAAAGCATGGGAAACAAACACAAAAATAAATTATTGGGACTTCATCAAAATAAAAAGCTTCTGCACAGCAAAGGAAACAATCAACAAAACTAAAAGGCAACCTATGGAATGGGAGAAGATATTTGCCAATGACTTATCTGGTAAAGGGTTAGTATCTGAAAGCTATAAAGAACTTATACACCCCATACCCAAAAACCAAATAATCCAATTAAAAAAATGGGCAGAAGCCATGAAGATACATTTCTCCAAAGAAGACGTACAGATGGCCAACAGACACATTTAAAGATGTTTATCATCAGGGTGCCTGGGGGGTTCAGTCAGTTGAGCATCCACCTCTTGATTTCAGCTGAGGTCACAATCTCAGGGTCGTGGGATCAAACCTTGAATCAGACTCTGTGCTTATCACTCTCCCTCTGTTCTCTGCCCCCTCCCAAACAAATGAATATATAAAATATTTCAAAATTTAAAAAGGTGTTTGTCATCACTTACCATCAGGGAAATGCAAATCAAAACTACAATGAGTTATCATCTCACAGCTGTCAGAATGGCCAAAATCAACAACAAAAGAAACAACAGGTGTTGGTGAGGATGTGGAAAAAAAAGAGCACTCGTGCACTCTTGGTGGGAATGCAAACTGGTACAACTACTATGAGAAACAGTATGAAGTTTCCTCAAAAGTTAAAAATAGTACTGTACCATCCAGGAATTGCACTATTGGGAATTTACTCAAAGACAAAAATACACAAATTCAAAGGGATAAGTGCACCCTTTTATTTATAACTGCATTACGTACAATACCCAAGATATGGAAGCAGCCCAAGTATCTATCAACTGATGAATGGATAATGATGTGGTATATATACAATGGAATATTATTCAACCATAAAAAAGAACAAAATCTTCCCATTTGCAACAACATGGATAGAGCTACAGAATATAATGTTAAGTGAAATAAGTCAGAAAAAGACATATAATTTCACTCATCTGTGGAATTTAAGAAATCAAACAAGCAAAGGGAAAAGAGAGAGACAAATCAAGAAACAGACTCTTAATTATAGAGAACAAATTGATGGTTACTAGAGGGAAGGGGGATGGAAGAATGAGTGAATTAAGTGATGGAGATTAAGGAATGTACTTGTCTTGATGAGCACAGGGTGATGAATGGAAGTGTCGAATCACTATATTATACACCTGAAACTAATATAAGACTGTATGGTAGCTAAGTGGAATTAAATTTTAAAAAAGAAAGAAAGAAAGGAGCTACTTGAGCAGGTATTTGTAAAACCCATATTCATAACAGCATTATTTACAATAGACAAAAGATGGAAGCAACCCAAGTACCAACTGATGGGTGAATGGAGAAACAAAATGTGGTGTATGCATACAATAGAATATTATGCAAATATAAAAAGAAGGGAATCTGACACATGCTAAAAAATGGATAGACCTTGAAGATAATACTTTAAGCCAGTCACAAAAGGACACATACTCTATGATTCCACATAGTTGGTAGAGCAGTCAAAATTTATAGCGACAGAAATTGGAATAGTGGTTGCCAGGGGTTGGGAGAAGAGAAGTTGGTAAGGAGTTTCATTTTGGGAAGGTGAAAAAAGTTCTGGAGATGGATGGAAGAGATGTTTGCACAACAGTATGTATGTACTTAATGCCACTGAAAAGTACACTGAAAAATGGTTAAGGTAGTAATTTTTATGTTGGTATATTTTACCACAATAAACAAAATCAATTACAAAGATCCAGCTGATTCTGACCAGATTCTACCCAGAGGATAGTTTTAATCAACATTCCAGAGCTTGATAAGAAAATCCATTCACACCTGGTCACCTGGTCCTCATACACTAACAAATTTCCCATTGAGTGTTACTAATAGCAAATTAAAATATAAAAACAGCATTTGTTCACTTGAAATGCCATAGGGAGCCTATTTTAATGCAGCAATTAAGAGTCAGAAAGAACTAATTCAAATTCCAACTCTACTTGTTAGCTATGGAAAACTATGCAAGTACTTAATCCCTTCGTTTCTTCCATCTATAAAACTTTTTCCTTTTAAGACCACTATAAAATCTGCTATAAGATAAAAATAAATAAATAAATATAATTTTAAAAAGAAAGATTGCTACAAGGTAATATAAATATATACATATATGTATATGTGTACATACACATATATTTATGTATCTATGTATATATTAAAATTAACATAATTGAATGTTGCATGCTAAATATATAGCAACTTACATTATCATTATACCCAAACCGCCTTCTCAAATATTCAGTATAAATATATCCACACATTATTTTAGCTGAAAACAGTTATCACCCAAATGCTAGGATGTCTGCAATGTCACCTAACTATTAAGAGCAGTTCTCTCATTCAAGTATTCAGAGACAGACGGGCAGGTAGAAAGCCAAGTAACTAGTTCCAATTCGGATCTGTCAACATTTCAGTAGAGGAAGTTTCTTGCCTGCATTTCTAGACCTAAGACATTTATTTGTACTATAAAGGTTTATTTTTTCATTTCACATTTTATTATTTTGTCTTAGAAAAGAAATTCATGCTAATGGTCTATAATGAAACAAGCTAAAATAAAAATAAATAAACAAGCTAAAATAAAAGTTAATGATTTCCCTCCCTCTTTTTCCACTCCCTGCATTGGGTAATCAATGTTAGCATTTTTCTCCTTGACCATACAAATATATTCAAGCAGACACGTACATAGACTTCTAAAGATTATGTATTTTTGTAAAAATGGAATTTTACCTAATACATTGCATTACTCATTTAACATAAACATTTCTCCAGTTCATAAATTTGAACCTAACTTACTTTAAATTATAGAATTATGTTCTCTAGTATGATATACCACAACTGATTCAGCTTGGACATTCATAGGTCTGTTTGTTTGTTTTGCTTGTAAATGTGTTTGTAAACCATTACAAAAGAAATTCTGTGATAAATAACTCTATATAAATATCTTTCCATAATAATGCTTTTATTTCTTATTATAAGCAAGATTTTCAAAGAGCCAATGAATGTATTTATTTTTAATTTTGGAACTATTTACTATACATTGACCTTTATTCTATTTCCCTGATTTAGTTGTCTTTTTCTAGGGTGGTAACATATTGTTTCGATATTAGGTTGTGGTAGAGATGATAATTGCTCATCAGTATCTGTGTTTTCCTCATCTTCCTGGGTACACCACTAAACCATATTTCTCATTCCTCCTGCATTTAGGTGAGCCCATGAGATTAGTGACTACTCACCAAGGAAGTTTAGGAAAAGTGAGACTTCTCCATCTTTATACTAATCTCTGGAAGAATGAAGACTTTCAGAAGGAAGGAAAAGCCACAAGACAGAAGGAATTCAGGTCTGCTGGTCTACAATATTTTGCTTCTCAGCACCAAATCTCCCTCTCTTTGCCCTGCTTTGTTACATTTAAGTCAGATCCTATAAACAAACATGTTTCCTGTGCCAGGGGGCACAAGGCTCACCTTGTCAGCAGAAGGTGTTCGAGGGACCCATTAAGGGGAATGGGTCCTGATTCTGGGGTTGTTTTTCCTATTGATTCTTGCAGCACATGGTGACAAAGAGTGTGCCCTACCTCTAGTGGCGCTCACCCACCCGGCAAGCTTCCCTGGGACTCAAGCAGGAAGCTTCCTACTAAGTCTCACCAGCACAGCAGGAGGTTCTGTACTTGCCAACCCCAGCCTGTGCACTCAGCAAACCTGCCCACCTTTCAACTGGCCACAGCCACAACCTCTCCCAAGAGCTCGGTCTCCCAGCATCTGGGGGCTGAAAGGGAGATTCCTCCAAGTCTATTCCTTCCTGAGTACCCTGCCCCTGCCCTAGAGGTAAAAACTACTTCCCATATCTGCCAATCCTCTATTCCTATAATTTAGTAGTTAATCCCTCTAGTTCACAAATCTCCAATTTACAATTTTCCTGTTCAAATTACTGATACAGTTTCTATCTCCTGACAGATACAGCATAGCCCTGACTGGCTGTTGGGGAGAAGCCTCCCACCTCACAATACCGATTACAAGAATAGAAAATAATTGTGTTTGGCCACTAAAATTTGAGGGTTGCTGGTTATAGCAATTAGACTACCCTGAACAAGCAACTGAATTACAGGATTACTGGAGTAGTTAATATCCAGTAAATCAGTACTCTAGGCCCTTTTTCAAAATGGCATAGCTATTCTCAGACAATAATACTTTGATATGAAATTTGGCTTTGTTTATCTCATTCTAGGAAGTGAAAATTTCACTCCACTTTAATTCCAACTGAAATAATATTTTTATGAAATTTTATGTTTTCATAGTATTAACTCTTTCCCCTGGGAAACATAATATGACTCTGTAGTTGTTTAGACTTTATATAAAGTTCTCCACTAATGTAATTTTTTCCATATAGGAATACCTTGCTTATTAAATTTCTTTTATTGTTACTTCAAATAAGGTATCTTTCTGTTTCAATTTTTAAATTGTTCTTTCAAATGCGAAGCAATTTTTTTTTAAGATTTTATTTATTCATTTGTCAGAGAGGAGGGGGAGGGACAGAGAGTGAGCATAAGCAGGGGAAGCAGCAGGCAGAGGGAGAAGCAGGATTCCCGTCAAGCAAGGCACCTGATACGGGCGGGACTTGATCCCAGGACTCTGGGATCATGACCCTAGACAAAGGCAGATGCCTAACCGACTGAGCTACCCAGGCATCCCTAATTCAAAGCATTTCTATAGATTTCTGTATATTGATTTTTTTAATCTAGCAAAATTATAATCTATAAATTCCATCTGTAGTTACAAGGAACTAATTTGCCTTTGGACTATTAAAATTATGCTTCTTTGAATATTCTTGCACAACTTTTTAGGTTCGTATATACATTCAACTTAACTGAACACATGTCTAAGGAGTGGAACAGAGATCTACTGAGCCAGGATCTTGGTGCAGTTTTACGAATTAGACTTTGGTATACTTTGAAAAAGTTAATTTTTTTTTTTTACATTTACAAGTATATAGCCCAGATAAATATAACTGATCTAGTAAAATCATATGTTTATGGAAGCAAGTGATACGATTGTTGCTGAACAGTTCCCAATATTAAAACAGAAATGTCACTAGACTTGAAAATGCAATTAACCAGTTATCACCGCTTGATAAGTCCAAATTACAGAAAGCTCTGATAGGCTATGATATTTGCATTAGAAAATGGATAATGGACACTGAACAGCAGAGGGACCTGGTCTAAATAATACTTTAGGGAGACAGACACTCTGGCAGAATGGATGGCATAGAATGAAATGTGAATTTAAGGTAATGAGCTACTTACAAGCAGCTTGGAAGTGATCTCTTTATGGAGATTTCAGAAAATGGGAGACACAAGGAAAGCTTCAGACATTGTACCAGAAACTTGCCCTTTTTGTAGTAATTTTATCATATTTAAATGCAACAAGAATGTTAACATTGAACTCTTCACAGGTTAAATTTATCTCACAACTTCGAGCCCAAATAAGTTTGGTTCCTACTCTGTATGAATGTCTAAAAACAAATTGATTGAGTTACAAAAGAAGAAAAGAATGTTACACAATGATGACAATTAACAGAAGGCTCAAAAGAAAAGAAAGTTTATCCTTCAAAAGCACGGCAGACATGCACAGATTGTTGTAATGATTTTAGTCATGCTAATAAATTCACTGGGTTTCTATTTTATGAAGGAGTTTCTCAAATTACTCAAAATCTTGCTTTGGATATTTTTGCTTTTAAAAACATAGGAGGTACAAGTGGAGGATAATTAATACCTTCCTGCAGAGACAAAAACAGAGTCCTCAAGAGAATCAAATGAAAAGCAGAAACAGGGGGCAATCAGTGCCATGTGCCCTGGAAAATCTTCCGGTTGGTGTGATGCCAGTTCACCCATGACTTATACCCACACCCTCTAAAAACAGAAACCTAAAATAAAAAAAATCATTTTTTGTCATAGCCAGGAAAAGGAAGTTTTGAAAACTACTGTCATCAGAGAAGGTAGTATCCCATCAGCACAATTTCTTCTCCTGTTTTTGTCATTTTCCACATCACGCAGAGACATCATGCAGAAATGCACATTTACAAGCGTCTGTGTGTGGTATTATAGGAAGGGTTTGTGTTTCTATGTGTCGTTCTTCACCAACACCCAGATAGCCTTAGGGACCCCTGAAACTGTACCAGAATTTCAAGGTGTCAAGTTAGTGCCCCAAAAAGGTTATCTCACAGTTAAGTTTTTGGACATGTTAAATTCAGGGTCCAGAGGCCCCACTTGGAGCTATGTCATTCCTGTCAGGTAGATGAAGAGACAAACATATAACAAGCCAGGAGACTCCTTGGAGTTCTTTCTGTCAAAAATCACTCAGACATGATGTTTATTTGTAGTAGCATTTTTGCCTGAACTAAGGGAAGATGGATGAACCAAAACCTAGTTGGACTTGTCATTAATGGCCCAAATCAATCATTACCAAATGCCGCTGCATTACCTCAAAAAGAGGACTAAAACCAAAAGTATTATGAAAAAATGAGAGATGACAACTTTACTTTGCCGATGCTTCTATTGAGGATAATTTGTTAATGCATTCTATTAGTGATAGGCAGATTACCGATTTATTTCTATTAGTGTAGCAACACTGAATCAATTAACTTTATGGGACAATTAGAGAAATTTAACTCTATAAAAAGGTATTATACAAACAAATGTATTGCTTCATGTGATAATGCAAGAGATCAACAAACAGGAAGTGTGCACCAAATTTTCCATAACACTACTTTCAAAGCAGAGGAATAATACCTTTGTGAACTGTATTTAACACACAGATATCAATTATCCCATGAATTTAAGGTGAAGTCTGGTTATAACTTGTTCTTCAAGACACTACATTTACATTTACTACTTCAAGCCTCAACTCAGAATTGCCCTTCTTTTATACTAGGAAATAAACAAAAGAAGCTTCATGAATGTAGAATTAGTATCAACGCTGCATTACTTGGTTTCCTAGACTTCGGGGCCCAGTGTTAATTGGCATTAGCAAAGACCACAGCCTAAGCAGTGGCTAAAAGGAGGTTGTGTGCACACTCCCCTCTCGTGCTAATAAAAGAACTATTCACGATTATACTGAACGCATCTAAAGAATATAGGCCAAAGAGAGGGATGGATTATTTACTTTTGGGAAAACTCCAACATTCAAAGTATAAACATAACCCTCTCCCCTAGAATATGCCTACTTTCAACAATGCAGGTAAGCAAACAGGGCCTAATTGTTTTTCTACACTTTTGACTCCAATATGTTACAACCCAAATTATTGAAATAACTTGCAAATAAGATGGTAATATGTCTATCTCTATCAGCCACTCGGTGAGGGTCACCGTGGTCTACCTGATGCAGAAGATGAAACTGTAGCTTAATGACGCCTACGACTTGGTCAAGAGGAAGAAGTCCAACACCTCCCCCAACTTCAGCTTCATGGGGCAGCTGCGGGATTTTGAGCAGACGCTGGGGCTGAGCAGCCCATGCGACAACCATACCCTTAGCAAGCAGCTCTACTTCTCCAAGTCCACCAACCACAACCTGTTCCCACCCAACACCCTTGAGTCCATGTGAGGCTGGGGAACAGGTGGTGGGGGCCGGACCCTCCAGAACCCACCCCCTATCCCGCAGCCCCTTGGGCCAGGTGGGCGGCCCACTCCTGCTACGTCCAGCTGGAACCCAGGCAGCCTCGGACATGGCCAGTGCACAGAGGCCCCAGGAGGGCAGGCGGCAGAGCTCCCCTCACTGCCTTGGGGCAGGCGGACCCCAAAGCGAGGCCTCCCTCCACAAGGCTTTCTGGAGAGGCCCTGAGCTCTGGGACACATGGCCTCGGGAGGCCAGCGAGGCCTCATCCTTGTCCCAGGACACTCCATCAGCAGATGGGCCAGCCAGTTGGGCTGTTTTTTTAAAGAGCCCTCCATGGACCTGAGTTAAGAGATTGAGAAATGTCTCGATGTACAAAAACAACAAAAGAAAACAGAAGAAAATAAGAAACATGAATTGAAACGGGCCAGCTTTGTACTGATCCTAGTTAAGCATGTCAAACAGGCTATCAGTGAGGGGTTTCTGAGCATTGTAAAGGAGGTGGTCACAAGAAGCCAAGTGAATTCAATAAAAGGAATTCATGGTGTCCTCCCATTTCTTTTGCTTTCAGCGTTACAAAAGCAGTTTCTTTTCTTTGGGAAAAACATCCCCATAAAAATCAAATGCTAATGCTAATTAAGTAAATAAAACTAAAGGTGATGGTTCTTTGACAGTAAATAGAAGTTTGAAATTAATAAAAGATAAATTTGATGATAGTGTAGATACAGGACATAAACAAGCTCACCATGTGGTCTAGGCAAAAAAAAAAAAACTTGCTTAGAGATAGTATTTGTTACAGTAATATCTGTAAATTGGATTTTTACAAATCTCAAAACATAGCATTATCTAGAACATTAATTATAAATTTGATTTTTCATAGAATCAAAATGATTAGATCTGAAGTTTTTCTGAATTGGTTTTATTATACAACCATTAATCTTCAAATTTAAAAAATGTTCCATCTTTATTTGCAGATAAGGCAAATGAGACCAATGCATTTTAAATGGAAATTAATAAATAAAAGGTGGAATTTAAAGTCCAGATCTCATACAGATCTATGTACCACAATATTAAATACCTATACATTAGGCTTTATTTCTATTTCCATTATGCTTTTTCATGCACCAACTTCAACTCTTTATCTGTCTGCCCCTTACACAAAGCTCCCTATGAAGGCTACAAAGGGAAAAATTAATGTATAAATTGCAAATTTAAAATTTTAGGCAAAGATTGCAAATAATAATGATTGGAGTGGGAAAAAGAAAAGAAAAGTACTAGTATTTTTATATCAATTGCAGAGCCAAAGCTTTAAAATCTTTAAAAATCTCTAGAAATTTTTGTGCAGTGAATATCTGATTTTATGTAAATTTCTGAAATGAATAAATAATATATATATAATATGCTCTTATCTCTATTAGTCTTCTTTATTCACTTACTCTGATGTTTCTTCTCAGCATTTGTGATTTTCTAAAATTATACTATTTGTACATTTATTTATTTATTATCTGTCTTCCCATTTGAATACAATTTTACCTGTTTTTTTCACATCTATTTAGTATCTGAAACATAGTAAGATCTCAGTATTTCCTAAAAGAATCAATTAATTTCAAATATCAACAAATACATATATCAAAACATGCACATATAACATGTGATACATATATTTGTTAGGTAAACTGTATTAATTTAACATAAGTGCATATTTGCTAAAATCCTAACTGAATATCTTTTTAGTATTTCTATTTTCTCTAAGAAGAATGAGCAAGTCAACCTTCTCTGATTTGCAAGCTCTCTCTGTTTTCTAGAACACCAACAGAGAACTTTAAATCTCAAGGTGATAAAATGATGATCTAGGTAATGTCTGAATATATCAAATTTATCATGATAATCCTAGAAAAAGCATGCATATTGTTAATAAGTAAACTTGGAAGCAAGTACTTATTTAAATGTGCATCCCAATCATCTTACTGAGGTCCATACGTTAAATTTTAGGACAGTGAGGCTAATTTAGAAATAACAGAAACCCTAGCCTTCTAACATGACTAAACCTATAAAATAAAGTATGATGTGGTGAGAAAATGGAGGCAAATGTAGAGGTCTGATGGAAAGAAACAAATGAAAGTACAAAGATTTAATTTCAGTTCAATAGATTATTGATACAAAAATAAAAGAAAACATCAGAAACTTTTTCAGATGCTTCCACAGAAGCAAAATGCTCACCCTAGTGTTTGTCTTGTCACTATATATATCATTATCATTTCCAATTGGGTCCACATCAAACATCAAGCCAAACTCATTTTCTGAAAACTAGTTCCAGATTATGGCAGATGTTTGGGGTAGCATATTTTAAAAATAAACTACAAAATACAATAGTAGCCATCTGTTTCAGAATTTTCTGTTTATTGTTTTCTATGGAGTAATGGGCAAAAATAGAAACAAATAAAAGAAAACAGCTGTCACGGAAAACATTGAAAGGCCAAAAAACTGTGCTCTTAAACTAGTATTGAAATTAACAGATTGGTTAACTTAAATAACCAGATTTGTTTTTAAAAAATGGTTTTGAATTTTTTTATTAGATTGTCCAGTTACATTGGTATCACTTTGTTTTAAGCCATTAATAGCTACAGAACATTATAAAATCTTAACATTTATATAAACTGAATATGGCTTCCCACTGACATATATAAAATGTACTGACATATATAATAAAGATTTTATTTAAACTTCCATTTAAGATGGCAGTGGGTTGGCAGCTCCATGAATTGGCCTCTCACAACTTTACATCTGAAATGTGTTCATACTGACAGAAATGATACTGCTGGAATTTTGAAGTAATTTCTACAAACAATAAGATTGATCTGACTGGATGCAGAAAAAAAAATATTTTTCTATACAAGAGAACACAGGAAGAAAATATTTTTCTCTTCCACCATATTTCTATGGATTTAGAACTCAACAGCATGTATCTTTGTTTCCAGACCATTCCTACTTCCACTCCTGTCATATAAACCTGCTCTTTAAGATCCATGCAATTTTATTATACTCTCCATTCCACTCTTCTTACCGTCATCAAATGAAACGAAGGTCTTTGTCTTCTGGCCCAGTTTTCCTTCCGTGTTAAATCCTCTCATCTGCCTGAAAAACTTTGCTGTTTTAACACACTCAGCCCTTAAGTTTCCTGGCCTACTGGCCTACCGGTTCCATGTAACCTTCTCTTCCATTTTCAACTCGGATACCCACAACCAGATTGGTAGCCAGTCCTCGCCACAATCCACAATTGTTTCATCTTCAAAAATATTTAATCAAGTAACCTGCTTTCTCCCCACAACTGCTTCTCCTTCCACCTCTCTTATTCAACCTCTTCCCTCAAACAGTGCTTTGACTTTGTTACACTACCAACCCATATCTACCACAGCTCTTCCAATGCATAAGTAATCTCCTTTCTTCATGTTCCGATCATCCAGGTATAGCACTCCTTGCAAATTCCAATCATCATGAACACCTGTCTCCAAAACCTAAGATCTAGATGCCCAAAATAAAACCAATTAACACTCCTAACAAAAAGCTTTGCTGGAAAGAGAAGAAAAAATGAAAGGCAAAGCTTACCCCTACTCAGCTCTATATTCTGCCCCTTCTTGTTGAGCATCTTCACACTCCATCCCCACACATGTTTTTTGTTTGTTGTTTTTCTCTGATTCCTGCTGATAAATATGATCCATAGCTTGTAGTACATGTCTCCTGAAGAGGTAGTAGTTCCCTAGAAAGACCATGCTGAGGGCTGGCTCTACTGGCTTAAAGGGAAAAAGAAAAATAGTGTTAAGTAGTGAAAGATCCAGAGGAGAATAAACGTGGTTTTTTTGTTTTTGTTTTTGTTTTTTCCAAGAAATCTATATCAGATAAGATCTTTGCCTCCATGCAATGGGACATTGCTGTCCTCTAGCAAGAGGGAGATGAGCTAGACTCCCTCCTGGGGGATTCATGGAAATCTGTGGGTTCGTGGTTCTCAAGAGCATCTTTCTTGAGTTCCACTTAATTTCAGTTCAATAGATTCCATGTCTTTGTCTTTAAGGAGACATAGACATAAGATACTAGCTAAGCCTATGAATTCAATCTCTTATAAATCTGCCACTCTCATAATCAAAGTTCAGACCTAATTTTCAGTTCAGGTGGCTCTCTTTAAATGCTACTCTGTAAACTTTTTGGTCTTCATAATATACCTTGGTAGCTGACTGTTCTGAGCCTGTCATTCTTGTGCTGTGAAACTTTTGTATCAGTTAACAAATGAAAATCATCTCCACTATTGTTATAAGAAACACTGCCCCCTCCCATATATTTTAAGTGCTAAAGCTATCACATAAGCCAGTGCCTCCCCTTTCTTCTGTATTCCGTCCTTGTTCCCTAATTGCTAAATGTTAAAATTCAGTCACATAGTAAGGTGTCCAAAGTGAATATATCAATATATTTTACATATAAAAAAATAACCAATCAGAAGATCTAATGGGAAAAATATTGCATTTACAATGCAGTATAATACCAATATTATAATACCAATAAAAAAATTTTAATGCTTAGTAAATAATTTACCATTAAGTTCAACTACATGAAACATAAAGCCCAAATAAACAGTAGCTTAGATACAAAAGTGGTTATCTCTCACAAGATCTAATGAAAAGTAGAAGCATCAGCCTACCACCCTCATCTAGGCCCTATCCCCACCACACCCCACCTCATACCAACCACCTATATAAAGAGTTGACTGGAGGGAGAGAAGGGAAGGTTGTTGAAGTCAGTGGGCTTGTAGTATGTGGAGTAGTCATTGGAAAATGTAGTGTCCCAGCCCTCAAGCCAAGACGGCAGGAGGGGATTCTCTCAGAGATTGTTGAATAGAATTTTTTTAGTTCCTTCAAAAAGAGAAAAGTGGCCTTGCACTGGGGGAATGGCTCTCTGCTAAGACTTGATGACTTGTCCCTATGAATTAAAGAGAGATGATGACAGTAAAGCAGCCACAACAGCATTCGCTGTTCTAAGTGTGTATAGATTTCTTATAGGTCCAGTGGACATCAGAAGAGGAACTGATCATGAGATCTTTCTGAGAATACCTCATCAAAGAAGGCAACACTCCAGACTAAGGGACTCCAGAAAGGGGAAGCTATGGTATATACCAGTGTGGATGGGAACTGAGCAGGAGAAATTAGAAGTGTTTGTGCCAGAGAGGATGCCCCATGCCAGAGAAAGGAGCCACAGGAAGACCTCACAGGATGGTGTGAAGAACTAGCACATGCCCCTCCATGGGAGATGAATTCTTTCAATGCCTTTCACAGAGAAAGGCCACCATCAGCAGCCTGTCAGGGTTAACCAGGGGAGCAGCAAAAACCAGCACAAACCAACAAAGAAAGAGGACAACATGCCCAGTTAAAACATTAAATTTTCAGTCTATTTTCCTCTTGTCTAGAGGGAAGGGGGTGCAAGAACTGCCCATGCTAATCTCCCACTTAAAGACCCTTGAATCATGATTTTAAGAAGTTCCCATTTTCCCAAATGGGAAAGTAAAACTTTAGATGAAAAATGAAGGTTATTTTAAACTTGATTTGATTGGGTTTTTAAATCTGAGAGTGTCCAAAGGTTATGGAATCTGTCTACAAAACTTTTAAAGAATGAAGTCAAGGATTTGATAAATGTTGAAAAAACACTAACTGGAGAAAAATAAGAACTTCATTTTAACTCCACCCAGTCAAGATCCAGCTTTCAATAAGCAGTGCTTATTTGAACTTATACAAAACAAAAACAAACTAAAATGTTCTTCCTGGGGCTCCTGGGTGGCTCAGTGGGTTAAAGCCTCTGCCTTCGGCTCAGATCATGATCTCAGGGTCCTGGGATGGAGCCCCGCATCTGGCTCTCTGCTCAGCAGGGCGCCTGCTTCCTCCTCTCTCTCTGCCTACCGTGATCTCTGTCTGTCAAATAAATAAATAAAATCTTTAAAAATAAAATAAAATAAAATAAAAGGTTCTTCCTTTATTTCCTTTTTTCTCTCCACCCAAAAATCCCCTTCAGTGTTCCCTCACTGAGACAGACTCCCTGTTGGTATATTCCAGTTTACGCTACCCTTTTGGAAGCTGGCAGTGGTCTCTTCGAATGAAAGGCATTGAAAAGAGTTGATTTCTCATGGAGTTCCCTCCTATGTGAGTTCTCCACGCTAACCTGTGGCTGTTCTCTGGCATAGATCAAGCCAGCACTTCTTGGTTCTTTCCCTGGCTTGTCTTTATGTTATGGTAAGTGATTTGCTGTCCAAGATTATCTCATCTGGCAACAAAGGAATTTTTTTCCCTTTAGATAGCAGTCTATGTATTTGTAAAGTATTATTTAAACCTAAATACATATTGGCAAAAACTTCTCATCATTTTACTTCTCAATAAAGATAAGCTGTCTAATTTCTCTCTCTACTCCCCTAAGTGCCAATCCCAAGCCTCACAACCATTTATTTGCACAGTACTTTAGCTTCCAAAAGTCCAAAGATTAGATCATATGCTCTGATAAGCAAATGAACTAATGGTTTGAGTTAAACATAGAAGAATTAATAGAAGCCTTAAAAGTTCAGTCTTTCCTTTCTCCTCCCATTATAGTCTCTTCCCATAAAATATATACATCATTCATACCTCCTCTCAGAAAGTAAAGGCTGTTACAATTGTTTTGTTTTTAAATATTTTATTTCTTTATTTGACAGAGAGAGAGAGAGGGAACACAAGCAAGGGGAGTAGGAAAGGGAGAAGCAGTCTTCCCACTGAACAGGGAGCCTAACACAGGGCTGGATCCCAGGACCCTGGGATCATGACCTGAGCTGAAGACAGATGCTTAACAGCTGAGCCACCCAGGTGCCCCACAATTGTTTTGTTTTAAATAAAATTCTCCTTCCCAATAATTAGTCAGACTGGATTATGCAAATTAGAGACAAGAAGCCAAAGTAACTCTATAAACATTCCTGAGGCTGAGGAATTATATCAGTACTATGTATATATATATATATAATATATATTAAATATATCATATAATATACAAATATTTATATAAATTCACATATATAAATATAATATTAAATATATAATATAATATATTTATATATATTTTAATATTTGACTTTCTGTCTCTAGGCTAGGTATGTGCTCTCCCTGCCAACCTCATTGGTACCACTTTGTCTTTATGTTATGGTAAGTGATTTGCTGTCCAAGGTTATGGACAGCAATGAACTACATTTGGCTGTTCAGCACATTCATATCACTTAACGGATTTCTAAAGATGTTTGAATGTACCTGAAACAAATGTTGAATATATGAATGCATATATGTATATTTCTCATTAACAGTGAATATGCCTTCTTTTCAAGCATCCATAAAACATTTGCAAATATTGTTTCAAGAACAGGCAAACAAATCAACAGAGTATTAGAGACTACCTTAAAAACAAATAAAATAAAAAAGATCATAATAGATGGAAAAGAAGCATTGGAAACTAATATGTATGAATTACCCAAAGGTTTTGGGGAAGTTATACTTTTGAGGAACACATTAAGTTGGATCACAGTCTTAAACTTTCATCCATTAAAATAAATTTTATTTAAAAATAAAAGCAGAAAACAGATGGGAATAATGACTAACTGCTCTCAGAACAGATAAACACTTTCTAAATTTAGAAACAAACAGATCATTAGGATATATGTTGGAAGAGCAAAACCTCCTAAGATTGTAAGACAATCCAAACTGAGAAAACTGTTTATATCAACAATGACACATTTAGTAATACTTACTATATTAAAATAACAATAATAATATTAATAATATATTAAAAACTCACTCAGACTCATAAAAAGGACACCAAAACTTTTATTAAAAATGGACAAATAATATGAAAATAAAAATTACAGAAGCTGGCATATAAATGACTAATAAAATATGAAATAAACATTCAAGCTCTTAAGAGAAATATCAGTTAAAATGCAAAGAACCAGAAGGTAATTCAACAACATGAACAAAGATTAGTAAGTGTGTTGCTGTTTTTTCCTAAAGGAAAATGTCACAGATGAGAATAAAGATTTATACTGAAGGAAGTTCATGACAGGTTATCCATAAAAGCAAACATTGGAAACAACCCTATTTCCAATAATAGAAAAATAATTAAATAATTTTAATAATATTAAATAATATGGTCAAATGTCTTAAAGATAATATTAGATACAACAGTACATATGCCAACTTAAAAAAATTCCAGGGGCGCCTGGGTGGCTCAGTGGGTTAAAGCCTCTGCCTTCAGATCAGGTCATGATCCCAGGGTCCTGGGATCCAGCACTACATCAGGCTTTCTGCTCAGCAGGGAGCCTGCTTCCTCCTCTCTCTCTGCTTGACTCTCTGCCTACTTGTGATCTCTGTCAAATAAATAAATGAAATCTTAAAAAAAAAAAAAAATTCCAAATCTTAGAAAACACAAAGGAAACAAAATGTTCATATTTAGATAATATAAAGTTTTATTTTCTTTAAAAAGTATTCACTATTTCCTGTATTTGGCAATATGTACATACTGTAAACATTTTATAAAGTATTGCTTAAGCAGTGAGTACGTTTTTTCAATAGTTGGGAAATCTCTAATGATAATACAGCTTTATATCACAGTGGGTTTGGTACTGTTGTCACACTACAGAATTCAAATCCAAAGCATCTGTTATAAATCCAAGAGTGAGAGACAGATAGAGGGACAAGGAATTTTCTCACCCTAAGAAAGTATCCGATATAATGAAGAAACAGAAAAGAAGAAAGTCAACTAGTACTAGAACACGGTATGCTAACTGCTGTACCTGAGGCCTTCACAGCTGCCTGTCCAAGGTCAGTTGAAAAATAGTGAGTTCAGCCTAGAGGACAGTTTTGGAAAAACCTCCACAAAGAAGGTGACCTTTGATCTAAATCGTTCTTCTTCCTCACTCTTTTCTTCTTACAGTATATTAAAGATCAAAGAGACACAGTAAAGATAGCCTTCAAATTTGCCAACAAGGTCACATTATGAGGAGTTCTTAAAATCAGCTGGAATAAAGGGGATTTATTTTGACTATCTTAAACCTGAAAATCTAAGACCTCTTCCTAGAAGAGGAAAATATCCTCTTGATGGAAACAGAAATTGGAGATATTGAAGACTTTGCTGTATCTCGAATGTAGTCCTGGGATCCTGGGAGCAGGGTGTGGCAAAGAGAGATATTCCTCTTCAAGAAAGGACAGGCTGCTCAGCGGAAAGCTATGAAGTATATGACAGACAGCCTCCAGCCATTAATGATATATATCATTAACTATATCAGGGTCTGTCTCAGCCTTATAGCTGAAGTCATTCTTATCTGAGGACAGGGAAAGACACTATAGCCAATGACTGAACAACAAAGTGATATAGGAAGCTGGCTATTTTCATTCCAATGTGGGACCCTCTACGGGGCAATTGTTGCTCCAGACTTCTCTTGAGCTTCATCGGGTCAGCATCGCATTCTGACAGCTCCTTTCTGCCTCCTTCCTCCTTTCATTCCCCTTTTGCACTTTCTACTGTGTCTCCATATCTTCTTCCCAGATAATCCAACGGTCACAAGGAAGGTGAGTCAAAAAGGCCCAGGGAAGTGTGAGTAAAGAAGAGAAAAGGAACAGGACCAGAAGGAAAAAAAAATTCAGCCTCTATGAGACCAACTGGGCCAAGAACAATGTAATTATCTTTCCGGTAATGTCCTCTAGGCTGTTGCAGTTATTTAAAAGTATAGAAGGAGCACCATGAGAAGAAAACATGTACACCAATGAAGAGGAATTAGAACTTTGGGAACTGTTGCCAGCTGGTTGGCTTAGATGAATAAAAAAGAAAAAAATAATGTACATTGAGACATGGCAAGAATTAAAACTGGAAAGTTGGGAGCTAGACCATGGAGAATGCTGCACTTTATATCAAATAAATTAACATCTTTCCTCTCAACTTTCTTAAATATGTCCTTTTAGGGCTTCCATTATTTTTGTAGTCATAAGAGAAGACAATGGAATTATAACATGAACCCAAAGTGAAAGTTATTGATATTATCATGGGTTGAAAATAAAATCAAATATCAGAGCGGCACCTGGGTGGCTCAGTCAGTTAAGTGTCTGACTCTTGATTTCATCTCAGGTAATGATCTCAGAGTAGTGGGATCGAGCCCCGTGTTGGGGGTCTGTGCTCAGCCGGGAGTCTGCTGGAGATTCTTCCTCTGTTACTCCTCCGCCCCCTCTCGCACATGCTCTCTCTCTCCCCTCTCTCAAAATAAAACAAACAAACAAACAAATAAACAAAAACACAGATGCCTGGGTGGCTCTGTCAGTTAAGCATCTGCTTTCGGCTCAAATAATGATCCCAGGGTCCTGGGATCAACCTCTGCATCAGGCTTCCTGACCAGAGTCTGCTTCTCCCTCTCTCCAACCTGTGCTCTCTCACATGTGCTCTCTCTTTCTCTCTCTCTCAAATAAACAAAATCTTTTTTAAAAAATAAAATATCAGAGAATTATGAACCTTGCCAAGACTTCTAAATTTCTACTTACCCTTAAGTCTGTCATAATATTTCATAGGCACATAATTAGACTATTAACTCCAGTGGTCACAAAAGAAGGTGGCTATTTGAGCACATTCAAGATCTTGCTAAGATATGTACTGAAAGCTTTTTTTGTCACCAGTGTGACTTTCAGATAACAGTTTCTCTGATGTGGTCTTTTCCAGACCAAAGTTTCCAAATATCTTTACAAAACTGTATGTAACCACCTTTTCAGAGGGCTCTTCTATTCTGTGACATAGTTTGCCTTTCAGACATGTCACAATCACTTAACCATGACTCACAACTACTTTGTGAGCTAAATCAAATTGATTGTGGTTTACAGGGCCTAAAACCTAGACTAGTTCTTCATGGCTTTTACTTCACTGTTATCTATCACACAATGACAAAATAGTAAGTACATAAACTTATTCTGCTTCAAGTGTTACAAAGAACAGAAGAGCTAAAATAGTCCACAAGGTATTCTCCTAAGTAGGTATTTTCCAGTGGCCCTCATTGGTTGACATTGCTCAATAAAACATTCCTAATGCAAATGTCTGTGTCCATGGTAATGACTCAAATGGGCTTAAGCTGAGAATCACTTGAAAGCAGAGGTTTTGTCTTACCTTTTTCTCTGTATCTATAGTGCGTAGGGTGACCAGTGGATAGCAATTTTGGACTTTTAGTTTCGAAAATCAGAAATAACTTCTCTGAAACTAGAACAACATGCATTGTTCCAATGACCATGCTCATGGAAAAAGGAACTAGAAAGGAAAAAAAAGATAGAAATGGAACTGAAAAAGAAAAAAAAATCCAGCAGGAGTTTCATAAATTATCATTTTTAATGAAGTTCATTATGATTAAATGGCCCCAAAGAATCCATGCTCAGTGGTTTTCTCTCATCCAGTCCTACATGTTTAGGGTCTGCAAAGCCTGATAGGCCATTGGCCCAGCATGAACTTCATAAAGTATAGATGGCTATCATTTGTACATACACTGCACTTCCCTAGAATTAATTTTCTCTGATACTAATGAAAGTTTTCCAGTTGCATATGTTTATTGATAAATAGGTTTAAAATGTTAGCCTTGATTTATTTTCTACCAGTCATTTTGTAGCAAGTTTTCTGCCTCTATCAGGATTATCATCAGTTCGATCAATATAAATGACATAATAAATAAAAGAAAAACAATATTGATAAGCTTAAAAAAAACTACCAAACACACTAAAAGATAAAAATGTAAATGTCAGGCACCTGAGTGGCTCAGTTGGTTAAGTGACTGCCTTCAGCTCAGGTCCTGATCCTGGAGTTCCAGGATGGAGTCCCACATCAGGCTCCCTGCTCTGCAGGAGTCTGCTTCTCCTGCTGACCTCTCTCCTCTCATGCTCTCTCTCTCATTCTCTCTCTCTCTCAAATAAATAAAATCTTTTATAAATAAAATAAAATAAATAATTCTTTAAAAAAATTTAAAGTTGCCCTCTTTTCCAGTTTTTCCACCCACTTTTCTCCTTTCTCCAAGGATTTCTCTGAATTATACTGAACAGATCATTGCACTAATGCCCTAACTCTTGCTCCCTGGGAGCACGAGCACGAATTACAGTTGTACAGATTTCTTAAAGGTTTTATCTGAGAGCTTAGCTAGAGATGCAAAATTTGAAATAACAATAATATTTTTAGAAAGATAAATATAGAACTTAATCACCTTAGTAACTGTTCAATATTTATTTTCATACTCTTTAATTAACCACATGACAGTTGACTATAAATATGCATGCTACTATTGACCAAAATCAGAATAAAAATCTAAAGACAGTCTCCACAGATTTTAAGGGTTTGACATAATTTTCTGACTTTGGGAGTAGGAAATCTATATGCATACTGTAGAAATCATACTTCAAATACTGAATTTTGATCTTTTCCCAAGCTCATGACATGCAATATGATACTGTCAAGTGATGCTAAGCAGAAACAGCAAACCAGAGCTCCCAATCAGCCACACGATCATGAGGGTGAATAACTGATATACTTAAAATCGTTCTGCACCCATACAACATTCTGCTTCTCATTTTTAGCATAATAGCCAATAAATTACATGAGATATTCAATATTTTATTATAAAATAGGTTTGTGTTAGATGATTTTGTCCAACTGTAAGCAAATGTAAGTATTCTGAGCATGTTTAATATAGTCTAGCCTCAGTTGTAATGTTTAGTAGATTAAATGTATTAAATGCATTTTCAGTCATGGTATTTTCAACTTCAATGGATTTATCAGGGCACAATCCCATTGTATGACACAATCTCATTGTATGTCAGAAATCCAGGTGAAAGGTATATATAGTTATATTTGAAGCAGGGAGGCTAAAAAGCAAAATTTATTTGAGAAGTCCTCTTGTTAAATTCATCAAAGTTTAATGAAAATTGTGAAATTAACCAGTTTTGCCTCTGATATTTTTCCCAATTCAAGAAAGAATCATCTCCCTTTGATCTATCCTTTGCTTCCTTTAAACAAATTATTGTTTGATTACTACTAAAATAATATATGTCAATATTTAACATGACAAAGTGCTCTGTATCTCTATACTATCACTTATTTATATTAACTATATTGATGCATTTATGTGACTCCCCTACCCAGAACATAATTTCTTACCAGAAATAGAAACTTTGAGACTCTGGTGCCTTAAAGAGTGAACATATTAGAGACACAACATGCTTTCTATTAAATAATAATTAATCAAACAAAAACACAAGTTCACCACAAGTTATTTACTTATATTTTTGGTATTCCTTCCCAATTTTTAAGTTCTTTCTGGATCATTTTTCTAAGTTGAAAGATAACTCCAAAAATTTTTTGATAAGAAAACTAAACATTCAGAAATCCCTCAAGAATCAAACAAATAAGCCTCAGCTGGTAGAAATTAAGACACAATCAAAGGAAGATATTCCAGAAAGCCAGAGAACTTACTGCCATTGCTAAAATTGTGACACTCTCTACTCCACTTCCTTGTAATGTTAACTCTCTTCTGTTAAGAAAGTGAGATCTTTACTATAAAAAGAAAGAGATAAATATGTAATTAAAGAAGGCAAAAAAGAGCCATGCATATTAAATAAGAATTGGTAATATTAGTATGAGCTCAATATTTTTTTATAGTGTTTTCTAACTCTATTCACTGGATGGCTGTAGAAACAATGACATCTCTATAACAATGAGCACATTTTATGACCAGATTTTGTATTCTAAACACCATTCTCCACTGAAAGAAAATAGAGAAATTTGGAGAAATGCTTATTGCAGTAATTGGTTTGGGAAAAATACAAAGTTAATCTAAGAAATCATGTTGCACTAAAAAGAAATGAAAGCACTCAGAGACTAGTGAGTTGTATTAGTTATCCAATGCTATAAAATAAATTACTCCCAAACTTAGGGCCTAAAAAGAATAAATATATATTATCTCACAGTTCTGTGATTCTAAAATATGAGGGTAGCTTAGTTGGGTCTTCTGGCTTAAGGTCTCTCAAAACACTGCAATGAATTTGTCAGCCAGGCGGCAGTCCTCCTAGGCTCATGTGAGAGAAGATACACTTTTAAACTCAGTCATGTGGCTGGTGACAATTGACAATATATATTTTCTCATTGCCTATTGCTTAAGTCTCTGGGGATGCCATACACAGAGGTCACACAGAGATAATACTAGGTTATACAATAGGGTTTATCGAGTGAGAGTTTTAAAACAAAAACATTAGCAGAGTGCATGCAGTCTCCATGACTTTTGTAATCTCACAATTTAGTTTGGGCATAGATAAATTTTAAGTTCCTGGCCAATGCGAGTTGAGAGAGTCCCCTCTCTACTGATGAAAGTCTACACATTAATTTTTTTAAAGGTTTATTTATTTATTTGACATAAAGAGAGAGAAAGAGACAGCAATAGAGGGAACACAAGCAGGGGGAGTGGGAGAGGGAGAAGTACGCTTCCTGCTGAGCAGCGAGCCTAACGCGGGGCTGGATCCCAGGACTCTGGGATCATGACCAGAGCCAAAGGCAGACACTTGACAACTGAGCCACCCTGGCTCCCCTCTACCCGTTTATAATAGGTTGGGCAGAAATGATCTATACAACTAGGCAACACTGGAAGCTCCCAGGCTAAGGAAATAGGCTCATTAGAACTATGGAGCCTCCAGAGTCCAGTGTCTGGTCTCAGCATCATCTTTCATGGAATTAACTCAAACTTAGACTTGCTGAGTTTTCTGCTAGGCTAATGAAAAGAAACTCCAAGAGCACTGAAGGAATCTCATTGGGAGAAAATTGGAAATTTTTAAAAAAATATCTGATATAAAATAAAATTTTTGAATTACTATAAAATTTCTTGTGTAATAACAGTTTTGTAGTTATGTATGAGAAAGTTCTTTATTTTTAGAAAATGCATGCTGAGGTATCCAGAGGTAAAATGTCATGACATCTGCAATTAATTTTCAACAATAGGTGTGTGGAGAGAGAGACAGAAAAAAAATACAGAAAATAAAATGGACAAAATGTTAGCAATTGAAGAATCCAGGTGAAGGGTATATGAGTGTTCACTGTGCCAGTGTTTATACTGCTCTGAAGTCTTGAAATTTTTAAGATTAAATTATTCAAGTTTGTACCTAGAATACTGAAATGAGAACATGGCAAATAATATATCCATGAGAAAATTTTATCTAGGTCATTTTGAATCTCTTCTTGTCATTTCTAATTTAAAATTTATTTGTTATATATAGTTTATATACTGGCTTATTTGAATGCCTAAATTTTGACATTAATGCAGCAACATTTGAAACAAAATCCACTGTCATTTAAAAATATTTCTCTTAAGGCGTCTGGGTGGCTCACTGGGTTAAAACCTCTGCCTTCAGCTCAGGTCATGATCCCAGGGTCCTGGGATCGAGCCTCCACATCGGGCTCTCTGCTCCGCAGGGAGCCTGCTTCCTCCTCTCTCTCTTCCTGCCTCTCTGCCTACTTGTGATTTCTGTCTGTCAACAAATAAAATCTTTAAAAAAAATTTTCTCTTAATGATGATAATGTTTATTCCTCTAATAAAGTATCCCTTTCCTTCTACTCATTGCTAAGACATCACTTGTTAAACTAAGGCTTTTTGTTGAATAGCACAAGATACTGGATAAAGAAACAAATTAAGGGAATGAAAGAATAATCTTTCAGTTGCTGTTATTCTGTGACTCTATAAATATTTCTTCAGTACCTGTGATTAAAGCGGATGTTATTGTCCTATCTAACTTCACTACAATGACGTTCCTCTTATTATCCAATAAACACCTGCTTCAATTAAGTATTTGAGTTACTTAAAATATAGATATCACATTTCCCCCTTCATTTTTTTTCTGATACTCATATGTCATTTTCATCTACCTTTAAATGAAAAGATAGTACCCAAAACAGAAACTGGAAGAAGAGGCTCTTTAGAATCAAATCTAGCTATACATTTGAAGCTTGGTAAGGTAGTATTAATTAGATACTAGAGTAAGACACCTACATTTATTTCTTTACTGTGAGAATTTTAATTATTCTAAAAGTTGATTTCTAGGAAAAGAGAACAAGTTAAACTGTTAATCATTACAAACTTCAGAGAATAGCAATGCAAATTTCTCTACATAAATTGACACAAGCATAAAACGTGAATTTGTTTTAGACTATTCTGACATACCCCTCTAAACTTAAGAAAGCATAAATTATGTTAATTAACATATATAACAGCTTAAATGGTACAAAAATAAAAAGAAAAAAATTAGAATGACATCATCAAGATGGTGACATAGGTCATTACTGATCTGACTCCCCTTACACAAATAATTACAATCTGTTGAAGAGAAAGACACTGAGAATATCCTAGAACATGGGGGGTGAGTCTGAAGAACCACCCCTGCACCACAGAGACCAAGACAGATGCATTAGAAGGGTAAGAGAACCAGCTACATGTTGACCACATTACCCCGTCCTCCAGGACAGCACAGCACCATGCTATGAGGTCTCCTCTGACCCTTCAATTCCTCAAGTAGGAAGAGAACCCAGGCAGAACACCCAGCATTGTGGCCACTTTATGGGAGTCCCTACTCTGATATTATACCATGGAGATTGTGGGAGAATCTATAGGAGCCAACCACTGGGAATCTGACTCTGATAGAGAAGGGGGGAGGGGCTTGTAACAACCAGCAGTGGATCTTGGCAGACCAAGTTCATAACTGCAGTGCCCACATAGTAATCCCAATCAGCAGCTGCTCATCTGCAAGATCAAGTTGGAGTCATTCTGACCAGGAAAGTCATTAGGATACAGATCTGCCCAAACAGATACTCAAGTGGGTTTTGCCAGCTCTAGCATCCAGTTTGTCTGCAGCCAGGCAAGGTGCTGAGTCACAGCCTCACATGCTGAGGAGAGTTTGTGACAGGCTAGTGACATCTCCTAGAAGTTATATAGTCCAGTGATGCTCAAGCTGAGAGGCAGGTGAGCAGAGCTGATTATCCTCAAAACAAAACCAGTACTGGGCAGGGAAGCATCCCATACTATGCACAGGCAGAGGAATTAATTCATAGACAAGGGTGAGGGTGGCTCCTGGCTCCTCCCAACTGAAAGCTTGTTTGGGAAATTGACAATAGCCTGAAGAGGGCCTCTAGCTCCTACACAGAAAAGGGAGTCAAGATGTTGTCCCACCCCCTGTGGAGGGTGTCTTCCAGCATCATCTAACTGGAAGAGCAAGTGAAAATGCCTGAAAGCTATGCAGCTCAGCAGTACTCAAGCAAAAGGGATAGACAGAGCTAATAGCTTGCGGAGTAAAGCCAGTGGCCTTGTTCAGAGGGAACTTGGGGTGTGGATTGGCTTTAGTTAAGACAACAAACAAAGAGCTTTACCAATTTTAGAAATGCTGCTTCTGCTGCACCCAGGAAGGGAATCTAATCTGTAGCCCCACTCATTGCTGAGTACAACCTTCAGCCTGTCCCACCAGGAAACCTAACCAGAGCACATGGGAAGCTGTGTAGCCAATTCAACAGCCCTAGGCACAGTGGCACTTGAACAGAAAACATAGCCCATGGTTTCTCCAGTCTACAGAGTAAAACTGTGGCCTCACATGACCAGAGAATTCAAGGCATACTCAGACCTTATTTGGGCCCTCAGTGAACTGTACAGGCCCTGGGCCCTGTGCTACTGCTCTTTCAGAGCAGGGAGGATAATTCATACTCCCATCTATTACTGAATATGGTAGGAAACAAAGCCAGCAATTCCATCTACAGTCAGTGACATACATTCTATCCTTGCCCTCAGAGCTTCAACAGTTGCCTCACCCAAAAATGGACCATAATAGGAGGCCCTACTTGCCCAAAGTCATTACCAGCAGAAACACTCAAAAGCCCAAATTAAGCAAACTGATGAAGAGCTCTCTCTGCCAAAACAACCTGTAAAGTCCAGGAAAAAAGCCCATAACTCAAATGTGCAGATAACAATATAAGGAATCCAGGAAAATTAGGTAAACATGAAACCACCAAAGGAAACTAACCAGGTTCCAATAACTAACCCTAAAGAAATGGACATCTAATAAACTGTCAGAGAATTCAGAATAACCCTCTTAAGGAAGTATATTAAGAAAACACAGATGACTGAATAAAATTTCTTTTTAAAAAATGCATTAAAAAATGAAAAACTGACAAGACAATAGCAACTACCCCCAAAAAAAGAAAAACCTGTAAATCTTAGAGTTGAAAAATGCAAATACTGAACAGAAGAATTCAATAGTTTCAAAAGCAGGACAGACCATGCAGAAGAACAAATTGGTGACCTGAAGAATAGAATACTGGAAATTACATAGTCAGAGGAGCAAAAAGAAAAAAAAAAAAGACTGAAAACATATGAAGAATGCCTATGAGAATTATAAGACACAATGAAAAGTAAAATATATGTATTATGGAAATTTGAGAGGAAAAAAAAATGGGAAAGGGACAGAAAGTGTATTTAGAACAATAATGGTGAAAACTTCCCAAACCTGAAGAAAGATGGAGCATCTAGATCCAGAAAGCCCAAATGATCCTAAATAACTTGAACCCAAATAGGGCTACACTAAGACACATTATAATTAAATTGCCAAAAGTCAAAGACAAAAAATTTTAAGAGCAGTAAGATAAAAGAGAGAAGTTACACACAAGGGACTCCCCTTAAGATTACAGGTGGATTTCTCAACAGAAACTTTGCAGGACAGAAAAGAAGAGAATGACATATTCAAACTATTGAAAGAAAATAGCTGTCAGCCAAAAATTTTATACCTTCCAAAGCGGTTCTTCAGAAACAAAGGAGGGAAAATAAGGCTTTCTCAGACAAACAAAAGCTGAGAAAGTTCATTACCAGTAGATCGGCCTTACAAAAATGTTAAAGGGAGTTCTTTAAGTTGAAGTAAAATAATGCTAATTAGCATCATCAAAACAGGGATGCCTGGGTGGTTCAGTCAGTTAAATACCCAACTATTGATTTTGACTCAGGTGATGATTCTAGGGTCCTAGGATTGAGTCCCTCATCGGGATCCTTGCTCAGCAGGGAGCCTGCTTCCCCTTCTGCCTGCTGCTCCCCCTGCTTGTGCTTTCTCTTTCCTCTCTCTGACAAATAAATAAATAAAATCTTTTTAAAAATGTAAATTTTAAAATATGTAAAAATTTTTAAATTTTCAAAAATTAAAAAAAATTGAAACAACAATAACCTAAAATGTGAGAGGGAGAAGTAAAAGTGTAAAGTATGATAATTCTATGGAAGTTAGGCTGTTATCATTTTCAAATAGTCTTACAAATGTTTAAAGTGTTTTTTTTTACTTTTTTTCAGTTTAAAGATCACAGTTTATCTTTCTATAATTAGATCAAGAGAAAAAATGAAGACCCCACTGGTAGCAGGAAGAAGCAAGAGTCTTCTAGGGTCTGGCATTTGATAAGATAGATATTCACTTACTGTGCATTTCCGTTGTTTTTCCATTGCAGAACATATAGTAGAGACTTGGGAATGTACATGCCTGAAGCCAGGTTACTCTTATGTTCCAGAACTATATTGCTTACAGGACTGTTGTTGCCACAGTATTTGGCTGTGACCAAGACCAATGGGTGCCAGTCTGTTCCCACAGATCTTTATCTCAGTCTTCATCACAAAGAGGACACTGCCATGTGCTCTCAGCCAGAGTTTCTTGTCCAAGGTTCCTGGTTTGGTTGACAATATTCTGCTCAATACAATCTTTATCATCACAGCTTGAGATATGATGACTGATTTTAGCCCAAGGAACCTGACGGTGAATGTTAAAGGGATAAGTAGCAGATTTGTGACATCAAGATGATTCTTTCTGTACTTGATCAGATGATAAGGAAACCTGCAGACCCTGATCCAGTGGTTTTTATTATAGGGGCATTGTAATAGCCTCTAGAGTCCAGTGAATTGATGTGAGTTTCTTCTATGTTGAAAATGAAGGAGCTGAATACAAGTGCTCAGTGGAGACATGTTCTCCCCACAGTCATCTCTCTACATCTGTACCCCAGCAATATTCACATCTGGCCTAAGACATTTTACATAAGCCTCACAATAACCACAAGAAAAATATTAATAATAATTACTCAAAAGACCATTATAAAGAAGTGAAAGCACACTGATATCAAAGGATATTAAAACACATTTTAAAAAGACAGCAGTATAAGAAGCAAGGAACAACAGATCTACAAAACAAGCAGAAAACAATGAAAATAAGGGCAATAGTAAATCTTACTACCAATAATTACCTTAAATGTAAACAGATCAAATTATCAATTTGAAAGATATAGAGAATGGCTGAAGGAATAAAAAAAGCAAGATCTAACAATATTCTTCCTATAAGAGGCTCACTTTAGCATTAAAGACAAATAGACTGAAAGTGAAGGAATAGAAAAAGACATTTCAAGCAAATGGTAACCGTCAAAAGGCAAGAGTAACTGTACGTATATCAGACAAAACAGACTTTAAACTAAAAATGGTATAAACAGGAAAAGAAGGTGATTATATATACTGATAAATGGATCAACACATCCAGAGGATATAAAATTTACAAATATTTATGTGTCCAATAGCAGAGCACCTAAATATACAAAGCAAAAACTAAAGATCCAAAGGAGAGATAAACTATGATATAATAATAGTTGGAGACTTTAATACCCCACTCTCAACAATTATCAAGAAATAATCAACAAGCAAACCACAAATTTGTATAATACCTTAGACCAAATGAACCAGCAGACACATATAGAACATGTTATCCAACAACAGCAGAATACACATTTTTTTCAAGCATATATGAATCATTATCTAGGATAGACCATATGTTAGACCACAAAACAAATCTTAGAAAACTGAAGATGAGGAAAACTGGAAAATTTACAAACTCAGGAGAATTAAACAATATTCTCTTGTACAACCAATGGATCAAAGAAGAAATGAAAAAGTTTCTTGAAACAAACAAATATGGAAACACAACTTGCCAGAATTTATGGGATGTAGTAAAAGCAGTTCTAAGGAGGAGGTTTATAATAATAAGCTTCTACACTAAGAAGAAAGAAATATCCCAATTAAACAACCCAATGATGCCTTAAGAAACAGGGAAAGAACAAAGTGAACCCTAATTTAACAGAAGAAAGGAAATAATAAATATTAGAAAAGAAATTAAATAGAGAACAGAAAAACAATAGAAAAGACTGACCAAATAGTTTATTCTCTGAGAAGATAAAATTGACAAATCCTTAGCTAGACTAACCAAGCAAAACAAAACAAAGCAAAACAAAAACAAAGGACCAAAATAAACAAAATTATTAATAAAAAAAAGAGACATTCAACTGATACCACAGAGATTCAAATGCTCAGAATATGCCGACAATCTAGATGGCCTAGAAAAATGGAAAAATTCTTAGAAATATATTTCTTGGGGTGCTTGGGTGGCTTAATGACTATTAAGCATCTGCCTTCAGCTCAGGTCATGATCCCAGGGTTCTGGGATGGAGCCTCGTATCAGGTTCCTTGCTCAGCAGGGAGCCTGTTTCTCCCTCTCCAGTTACCTTGTGTTTGTGTTCCCTCTCTTGCTCTCTCTATCATTAATAAATAACATCTTAAAAAAAAAAAAGAAATATACTACTTACCATGACTAAACAGGAAGAAATAGTCTGAATATACTAATTACTAGTAAGGAGGTTGAATCAATAATCAACAATCTCCCAATTAAGAAAAACCAGGACCAAATTGCTTCCCTGGTGAATTTTACCACTTAAAGAATAATAAATATCAATCTTTCTCAAACGCCTCCAAAAAATAAAAAAGAAAGCACACTTCCAAACTCATTTTACGAGAACAGCATTGTTCTGACACCAAAACCAGAAGAGGACACTGCAAGAGAAAAAAAAAAGTAACACCCACAACAAAAAAACATATCTGCAGACCAGTCATTATTCCTGATGAATAAAGGAAAAAAAATTCTTAATGAAATATGAGCAAATCAAATTCAGCAGGAAATTAAAAGGATCATTTACCATGACGAAGTAGGATTTATCCCTGTGACGCAAAGATGGCTCAACATAAGCAAACACATCAATGTGACATTAATAGAACGAAAGAAAATAATCATGTGATTATCTCAATGAAATTCAACATTGATTTTGATAAAAAAAAAAAAAACTCCTAAAAAATTAGGCCTTGAAGGAATATATTTCAATATAATAAAGGCCATAAATGACAAGCTGACAGTGAGCATCATATTCAATAATGAAAGAATGAAAATTTTTCTTTTATGGTAAGGGACAAGACAAGGGTCCCCACACCTACCAATCCTGTTCAACATAGCATTCAGACAAGTAAAAGAAATAAAATGTGTCAGAATTATAAAGGAAAAAGTTAAAATTGCCTGATTCGAAGATGACATGATTTTATATATAGAAAATCCCAAAGTCTCAACTCAAAAACTTAAAGATCTAATCAATGAATTCAGTAAATTTGCAAGATACAAAATTGACATACAAAAATCACTGGTATTTCTATACACTAACACCAAAATTTCTGAAAAATGAAATGAAGAAACCAATCCCATTTACAACAGCATCAAAAAGGATAAAACACTTAGGAATGAATTTAAGTAAGGAGGGAAAAGATCTCTAAGCTGAAAACTATAAGACACTAATGTAACAAACTGAAGAAGATGCAAATAAATGAAAAGGTGTCCCATGTTCATGAATCGAAAGAATTAATGTTGTTAAAATATGAAAACTTCCAAAAACCATCTGTAGATTTAATGCAATCTCTATCAAGAATCCAATGGTATTTAATTGGATAATCACATATAAAAGAATGAAGCTAGACCCATATATTATACCACTCACAAAAAATAACTTGAAATGGATAAAAGACTTAAATATAAGACCTGAAACCAGTAAACACCTAGAAGAAACTCTGAGAAGAAAACAGGAACAAAGCTCTCTGTCATGGGTCTTGGTAATAATTTTTTTGTATAAAATAACAAAAGCACAAGCAATAAAAATAAAAAATAAGCAAATGGTACTGCATCAAACTAAAAAGCTTCCACACAGCAAAAGATACTATCAATAAAGTGAAAAAACAATCTACAAAATAGGAAATATTATATGCAAACCCTGTATCTGGTAAGGGTTAATATCCAAAAAATACAAAGAACTCATAACAACTCAATAACAAAACAAAACAGAACAAAAGAATAAAGACAATTCAAAATACAGGAAAAGGACTCAAACATTTCTCCAAATAAAATACACATAAGGCCAACAGTTATGAAAAGATGCTCAACCTCACTAGTAATTAGAGAAATACAAATTAAAACCACAATGACTATTAGAATGGTCATCATCAAAAAGACAAAAGATAACGATGCTGGTGTGGATGTGGAGAAAAAGGAATCCTCCTGCACTGCTGATGGAATTGTAAATTGGTACAGCCACTATGGAATACAGGATGGAGGATACTCAAAAAGATTAAAAATTAGAACTGCCATATAATCCAGCAATCTCATTTTGGGATTATATCTAAAGGTATGAAAAACACTGACTTGAAAAGGTATCTGTGCCCGCATGTTCATAGAGCATTATTTATAATAGCCAGAATATGGAAACAACCAACCAAAGTGTTTATCAATCAATAGATAAAAAAGTTATGGTATATATATTCAATGGGATATTATTCAGCCATAAGAGATAAAGAAATCCTACCATTTGTAACAAAAATGAATGGACCTTGAAGGTATTACAGTAAGTGTAATAAGTTAGAGAACAACAAATAACTAACTGGATGATCTCACTTCTATGTGGAATCTAAAAAAAAAAAAAAAAAAAAAAAAGACAGGGAAAAAAAAAAACCCTAATTCATAGAAAAAGAGACCAGACTTGTGGTTACCAAAGAGAGTAGAGGGAGGGAGAATCAGGGGAAAATGATCAAAAGGTACAAGCCTTCAGTTGCAAGATAAATAAGTACTGGGATATAATATACAACATAATGACTATAGGTAATACTACGGTATAATATACACAAAAGTTGTTAACAGAGTAAATCAACGGAAGGAGATGAATTATCTCTAAGAATTATCATAAGGAGAATTTTTTCATTTCTTCTTTCTTTTCTTTATATTGTATCTATACAAGAAAATGGATATAAGCTGAAGCTATTGTGATAGTCATTCCACAATATATGCAAATCAATAATGATGTTGTATACATTAAACTTCTATGGTGATGTATGTCAATTATTTCTTAAGAATACTGGGGCAAAAGGGAAAATTTTTTCTTAAGAGAATAGATGTTGGTATCACAGAGAACTGTTTTGACTATGTCTTTGATATTAACCATTTAAAGTTGTATATATTATTTAACATCTGCACTTGAGTTTCCTAACCTGTAAAATATATAGCATTTTTATTGTGTTACTGGGAATAGTAAATGAATAAATATATATAAAATGTTTGATATAGTGCAAACCTTCAACAAATGCTCATTTTCTACAAAACAACTTCCTCAAAATAATCTGCCAATACTGTATCTTTCTTTACAAAACAGTATCTTAATAATGGTGGTGAAAATTAATTTTCCAATCACATCTATAACTAAATTTTCTTCCAAAATAGTCTGGCCACAAACATGGATATGACTCTTCTTTTGAATCATGAAAAAACAAAGGTTTATTTGAGATGATCTTTTAGGTCACAAAATTATAATACTGTTTAATTTTAAATTTTTTTTGCTATAGAAGAGTCTGTCTTTTCAAATATAATGAACATTAATATATAGGTCACATAAATCTGGCATAGTGTTAATCTGTTTAAAATTTTAGGATTTTTTGTTACTATTCTTCAAAGAGATAGCTGATTATACTGAAGTTAAATGGAAACCAAATAAAGATTATGAAACTCAGTGAAATTCATGGTGAGAAAATGAAGAGACTACTGACACAGTCTAATCAAATGAGGGGTCCTCCTCACAGATAAGCAAATCTAAGGGGTATCAGAGGCACTGGTCACTGTGTCTGCAACACATTAATTGAGGTTTGAAGTCACTGGGTCTATAGCCTTCTTAAATCCTACATCCAAGGTTTCTCAATATACATTTGACCCTCTTCCTCCAAAAAAGATTTAAAATAAATCCCAGGGGTGCCTGGGTGGTTCAGTGGATTAAGCCTCTGCCTTCAGCTCAGGTCATGATCTCAGGGTCCTGGGATCGAGCCCCACATCGGGCTCTCTGCTCAGCAGGGAGCCTGCTTCCTCCTCTCTCTCTCTGCCTGCCTCTCTGCCTATTTGTGATCTCTGTCAAATAAATAAATAAAATCTTCAAAAAAATAAATAAAATAAAATAAATAATAAAGAAAAAATAAATAAATCCCAGTTCCTGAGATGATATGCCATTCTTTATTTAATTTCATTACTGTTTCTCAGTTTGTGTGTGTGGGTGGGGGTGGTGGTTGTTGTTTTGTATGCCTGTGTTCCAACAGTACACAAAAGAGTCACTGATATAAACTGATACAGAGGTAGTAGCCTTGATATCTCTGCTACTTATATTTCTGCTTCCCACATTATAGAGACTCTCTCGACATTATGATTTAAGATTATTTTTAGATATTGTTAAAAAATAGGTTCATTTAGAGACACTTGAGAGATGCAAAACAAGAAGAATGAAATAAAAAAATACACCCTTCAATGCTGTTTGTCCTATCTTTCTAGACAATTTGGGATCTGTTATAACTCATCAGAGCCTTATAACCTAAACAAGACAAACATATTTGGAGTTTTGACCACCTCACAGCTACCAACCTGGGAAGTGCATGGAAAAAGAAGCTAGGAAAGCAGTGCTTTGCAAGTATGCATTTTTCCTTTAAGATACAGTCCCTTTTTCATTAGTTTCCACATCCCCTAGAGAAAAAAAAAAAAAAAAAAACGGGAGAAAGTCTAATACAATATTTGATTCAAATTTAAACCCATAAATTTGTCAGTTTGAATTGCTGCTTTTTTTCCAAAGGCATTTAAAACAATTTACTTTTCATATTGGCCGCAACGGACTATGATCTCAGCTTCCTTGAAAAGGGACTCTGTTAAGTCTGAGAGAATGTGGGTATGTGGCTCCCCCCAGCGGCCACTGGGAATGTCAGCACAGTTCGGAGAAGGGGAGAAAGTGATGCTTTGAATATCCCCTGCCAAGGCCCACTGTCCAATCTTCTTCACCACCTCCTAACAGCTGGTATGTATGTAAAGATGACATGAAAAACAGGTCGAGGTCAAATCCAGGAGGAGTTCCTTTGTGTAGAAAATCAAGTTAAAGTAACGAAAGTACCAAGATAAAATTTCCAAGAACTTCTGAATCTTCAGTAACACGGCTAAACTTGAGGGAGAAGAGATGGCCAAGGAAGAGAAAGGAGCAAGACTTTATCCCACACAGCATTTCTCTTAATAGTTTAATAGTTTCAGATTTGGAAAAGAGTAGAAGGAAAAAACCATAACATCAGGGGACAAGCTAATACCAGAATATTCAGAAGCTGCCATGCAATTTGGAGTGAAAACTGACACGATAAAAAACTTGAATGTACTGAATATATTCCAGCTGAGAGCCCACAATAACAGCAACTCCCAGGGGTTCCAGGCAGACACTCAGAGATTCACTGCATCAGAATCATCACAATTTCTCTGCCTCAGCCCAGGTTTCAACCATATCCCACATACAACATTGCCTTGACTCTCTTGAGGGTTCGACCTTCACAGCAGCCTCTAAATTGAAAGCACAGCTTCTGAGAAGGGAAAATGCTTTGGAATAAATATGGGCAGATATATCTGCCTTTCAAATTTTTAAGCCTCCATATTCGGCAGCGCCAGTGAACCCACAGGCACTGCGCACAGACAATTCACAACCATGGGGACTGCTCAGATAAGAACCAGGAGGGAGGCTAGGCTAACCCCTCCTACCAACAAGTCTAAGAGCTTGTTCCACCTCTTAAATGTGTTTCCTTCGCAAATTCATGCAAAAGAACTCCTCCTTGGCTTTGTCCCTTTTCTGGTCTGTTTTCTTCTATTTTTTACCTCTACCTGGCCTCTGGTCCCGAACAGTCACCTCTACCAGGTCACTTTCCTCTACCTCCAAACACTGTTCTTTTCTGGGTTCAGAGCATGACTTCTCCATTTCCCTTAATCTTCTTCTAATGAACTTTCCTCAGCCTCCTGTTATTACTAACATGTGAAGCAATCTGTTAAGGGATAAATTACTGAAGAGGTTCTGCTACAAAGCATTACAGAGTCATAGAGCTTAGAGCCCCAAAGGGTCTCAAAATATAATGTGGCAGAGCTTTCAGCTTACAGGCTGTTAAGGTACCTCTTCGAATTTTTCAGATGCTGAAATTGAGGCTTAAAACAAGTAAGTGTCTTGCCCGCTGATAATTACCTGGAATTTGCAGCTTCGTAAGACATAATATTTCCCATTATAAATACCACCTCTTACACATAACAACATGGAAAAAGTTTTGAGAAAAGGGTTAGGTTTTTTGTACTCATTGAGCGTTGTCACTTAAAATAAGAAGCCACCTGACAACACTTACGCTTGAATCCCAGTATTAGAAACAATCTACTTTTTAATTATAACTATTTTGTCTTTTACATTCTTCCTTCTTCTTCTTCACTTCAATATGAATAATTAGCCCTTTTTTAGGTAAATGTCTCTTCTTTGGCTATTGTGTATGAACACAAATATGTTCTCATTTTAAGGTGTATTTTTTCACCTGCCAGCTGTCATTAAAAATTACATCTGCAAATAGCAAGCCTACCTCATGGTTTTTTATGTTCTGTTTTGCCCATGAAGGTTAATTGCAGTTCTGTTCCCATAGCTTCCTCACTGCTGTGGAGTTAACCATGGGTTTGCTGTGCTGGGAAAGGTTTATCAAAGGTCTGGAATGCAAAACAATGGCAACAATAAATACCAATTAGACCCAAGCCCTCTGCTCCCACTGCCTGCACAGGCTGAAGAAGCAGACCCAGTTTGACTTCAGTGAGACGGGAGTCTCCTACAGCCACTGAAGAGGCGGGAGACCTGTTTCCAAGACAACGTTTAGATCACAGGTTTTCCTGCCTGATTAATATGATAACATGGACGAGCAAGGGAGCAGCATCTCGGGCCCTCTACCTTCTCAAAACGTCTTTTCTTGAGGCCTTGCAATTGTATCCGGCCTTAATTAACCAATTAGGAATATAAGCAATATGGGCATCTGTCACCTGGAGTTTACTTTGTCACGGGCTAACAATACGAGAAACTGAAATTGGGACTTGGTTGAAGGACAAAGAACACCTAAAGCAAAATAAAAACATATACTTTCCAATTTGGACAGACTTTTGCATTTCTCACCTGTCTTATATATTTCCCTTTCTTAAATTATTTGCTTTTGAAAATGGAATAAAAAATATAGGTAGAGTTATCTAAGAGCATATATATGTAGTGATGTATAAACTATTCTATCACATCAGGAAGATGGGATTCCCTTTAAAACACTCAGTTATTTAAATTAAACAGAAAATTGCTAGTGATTTAACCAAATCATTGAAATAGTGACACAAATACTAGCTACAGTGACCTCTAGTGTTCTAATGGCTAAAGAATTAACAATTGTAAAAGCTGCCTGCCCCATTCATTGCGATTAACAAATATAAAATCAAATTATAATTTCTGAAAATGAAAGAGCTCTAACCAGTAAGTCTTACTTTCTGGTTACCATCTCCATGAAAAGAATATAACAATAAAATTTGGGATTCCTGGGTGGTTCGGTCGGTTATGCATCTGTCTGCCTTCTGCTCAGGTCATGATCCTAGGACCCTGGGATTAAGCCCCATATGCAGCTCCCTGCTCAGCAAGGAGTCTGCCTCTCCCTCTCCCACCTCCTGCTCATGCTCTCTCATTTTCTCTCTCAAGTAAATAAATCTTTTTAAAAAAGAATAGAACAATAAAATTAAATAATTTTAATTATTAACATTTCACCATCCTAATGTTGTCTTTAAGTTTCCAAACATTGCTTATAAGAATACATATCAATATACTTAACATCATATATTTTGTCCCATTTAGAGTGGTTATCAATTTTTTGTGATTTTAGAAAATATTTTGTTTCTTGACTCCCAATGTGGAAATCAGAAGTTATAAACAGAAACATCAAAGAATTTCTCACTGGAAAAGGGTTAAGCACTGACACTATCCTGAGTGCTTTCAGTGACACGAGTTTAGCTTCGTCTTCCAAAACACAGGTCCTATTAGCCAACAAATGAGATCACTAAAAATAAAAATTTAAGTAGCTATGTAATAGCATCTAGGGAAAAATAACCTAAAATACAGAATTCTTGAAATTCTGCTGTTCAGATTCTAGTGCCCTGCAAGAGTGACAAATCTATCGATCTACTTCCGTTTGCCCTAAGATTAACCTGGTATGCGAAACAGAAATTGTATGACTAGGAGATATACTATATGTCAGTTCTGATAACCTGGTAAGAATCCTGCAATTATGATTTTTCAGGAAAAAAAAAATTCTATCCACTCAGGTCCTACAAATTGATGAACGAAGATTCAAAATAAGAAAATAAGTGATTTATATTTCTCTTCTAAAGAATCCTATCCTCCACAAAGAAATAGTGACTGAAAACAAACATTTCTATAATGTCTTCATTTGTGTCTTTCATTTGATCTGTGGCAGGATGCTCTCTCATCTCATCTGTCCCATAAAGCAGGAGGCATAGTGATCTCCGAATAAGATGCTTAAGTGATAGGGATGTATAGGCTAAGTACTTGGAAAGTATGGAAGGGCCATACCTCATCCTTTGAAGAGGACACTAAAATCATTACCTCATATTTCATGAAACATTGCATTTTTCATCCTTTCACACTTTCATTTATGCTACTGTTGTGAATGGAGACATACAGATGAGAGAAATGAAAAATTAGGAGTAATTAACCTTGAACTAGGACTGTTTTTTTATACACAGTACTTGCAACTATGTTTTTCACTTAGCTGTTAAGTCACTGAACGAAGTTCGATTTTTATTACTTAGGTATATTGGGATTTTAAAAAAGAGAGGGAAGAAATATGTATGTGGATAGATGGGGGAGCTTTTAAAAGGCACATAAATTGAAGATGAGTTCAGCACTCATTGAGACACTAAATCACAAGAAAAATTAAAGTCAAAAGTTGAAGAAAAATGAGTTTTCCTCTTTAAAGTTGATGAGAAAAGATCAGAATAATTCAAGAACTAAGCAAAAAAGCTATACTGGGGACAGTATAGTTACCAGTGATTCCCCCAAAAGCTAAACACCTATATAGCCCAGAAAAGAAGATCACAGAACTTATGATGATATCAGAAACTCCAGAAACTGGAAAAAAGACATTTCCTATACCTTTAGCAACTCTAGTGTAAGTTAAGATCATTCAAAATATTGTGATATTGGGGTCTCTGGGAATTGTTTGTTTGTATATTACCTGTTAACTTGATGCTTGTTATATTAAACTTCTTTTAAAGATTTATTTATTTATTTTAAAGAGGAAAAAGCACATGTGTGGAGAGGGGGAGGCAGAGAAAGAAAGACAAAGAATTCTCAAGCAGACTCCCCACTAAACACAGAGCCAATATGCAGGTCAATGCAAGGCTCCATCCCAGGACACTGAGATCATGACCTAGCTGAAATCAAGAGCTGGACACTTAAATCAACTGAGCCACCCAGGCGCCCCTATATTAAACCTCTTTTAAAATAAACTTGTAACAAGAATTCAAAAAATAGAAAGGTTAAAAAAAGTCTGGCCACTTATACTGCAAGACAAAACTGTGCCAAGAAGATGGCATCTCTTAACTATGAGACCTTCAAGTCTTCATGGGTCAGGTAAAAAAGTAAAGAGTTTATGCAATTTTACCCCCCCCCCATTTTTTTTCCAAAAGATGAAAAATCCTTAAGTTGTTTTAAGTCAGTTTTTAAATTAATTCTATAACCTTGAGATTCCATTTATTGTATAGTCATTTTAGTTAATATCACAAAATATATCTTGAAAATAACAAAACATTGATGAAGGAAATTAAATACACAAATGGAAACACATCCTTTATTCATGACTGGGAAGACAATATTGTCAAAGTGTCCATACTACTGAAAGCAATCTATAGATTCAATGCAGTCCCTATCAAAATTCCAGTAGCATTTTTTTACAGAAATAGAAATTCTCTTTTTAAATTCCACAATTTTATGGACATTGGGGAGGGTATGTGCTATGGTGAGTGCTGTGAAGTGTGTAAACCTGGCAATTCACATACCTGTACCCCTGGGGCTAAAATACATTATATGTTACTAAAAAATAAAAAATAAATTTTTTTTTAAAAACATGATGAGGCAAACACATTTCCTATTGTTTTCCCCTCCTTTTAATAAAACTCACTTTCTTGGAAAAAAAATTCCACAATTTATATGGAACCACAAAAGACAACAAATAGCTAAATCTATCCTGAGCAAGAACAAAGCTTGAGACATCACACTTTCTGATTTCAAAATATGTTATACAGCTACAGTAATCAAAACAGTGGAACTGACAAAAAGACAGAACAATGGACAGAGAGCCCAGAAATAAAATCATGCATATACCATTGACTGAACTTGGATAAGAATACCAAGAACCAGCAAGGCGGACGGAACAGTCTTTTGAACAAATGGTGTTGGGAAACTGGATATCCATATGCAAAAGAATGAAATTGGACCCTTAACTAATACCAAATACCCACACACATTTACAAAACTCAAAATGGATTAAATACTTCAATATAAGACTTGAACACTTCAATATAAGACTAGCAGAAAACATAAAAGAAAAGCTTCATGACATTGGTCTTAGCAATGATTTCATGGACACAACACCAAAAATGCAAAAACATATGATCCCATAATTCCAGTTCTGGGTACTTACCCAAACAAATTAAAATCAGGATGTCAAAGAGATACTAACATTCCCGTGTTCATTATAGCACTATTCACAATCGCCAAGATGTGGAAACAACCTAAATGTCCATCAGAAAATAAATGGATAAAGAAAATGTAGTACCTACATACACTAGACTGCTATTACATCTTTTAAAAATGGGAAATTCTGTAATATGCAACAATTTGGATGAAACTTAAAGACATTGTGCTAGTAAAAAAAGCTAATAAAACAGCTACCGAAAGACAAATACTGCATGATTCCACTTACGTAATGTATTTACAATAGTCAAATTCATTGAATCAAAGAGTGGAATGGTGGTTGCCAGGGCTAATGAAGCAAAAAATGGAGAGTTACTAATCAACAGGCATATAATTTCAGTTAAGCAAGCTAAATACAGATCTGTTACACAACATTGTACTAGTAGTTAACAATAATGTATTTCACACTTAAAGATTTGTTAAGAGGTAAAACTCATAATTAATTAAGTTTTCACCATAATAAAATAATTTTTTAAAAAATCATTCTTGAAAACATTAGAGAATATAAAGGATATGCTAAATCCCTATCTATAAAAATATTAGTCAAATTATAATCATAAAAACACTTAAAATATTTTGCATTACCACTATTCTTGTAATCTGATGTGAATGATATCACTGAAGAATGTAAATGATTTGTTCAAGTTGTTTCATCTGTCATTTTTCTATTTACATGGAGAATTGAAGAATGCACTAGTTATTGTATGGACATATAATATCAGGCCTTCTGTGCTCCATTTATATCCTATGTCTAAACAAATTCTTCTCAAAATATCTATTCCTCCTGAAATATATTGTCTTTTAAATGAGGCTAATAATACCCACTTCGCTGGGATATTTTTTTTTTTTTTTTGCGCTGGGATATTTTTATCATTAAACATGACAGCAGTCACACAGTGCTTGAATAATTCCTAACACAAAATAGGCACATAAACACTGATATTGATTCCACTTTTCAAAAACAACATACTTTGACTACAATACTGCCTAGTTTATGGTCCAGATGACATTTTTTGTAAACTTCACCAGATTCCTACAACTTCTTAATTAAGGTTTTACTTTGGGGTGTTTCCCTTTTATCCCTGAGTTTTATTTAATTTTTAATCAACTTTATTGAGGTATGATTTATATAAAATAAAAGGTTTCCATTTTAAGTATACATTTTGATGCATTTTGGCAAACATGCACAGCCATGTAGCCACCACCACAGTCAAGATATGAACATTAACTAGGAATGGAATTGTGGATCCCACAGTTACTATATATTTAACTTTACATGAGATTGTCAAATTGATTTCCAAGTGATTATTATCATGTTATTCACCAGCACTGTATGAGAGTTCTGTGTGCTTTCCATCTTTGCTAACACTTTGTACTGTTGGTCTTTTTATTTAGACATTCTAATAGATGTAGAGTGTTATCTCTGTGGTTTTATTTTTTTTTAAAGATTTTATTTATTTATTTGACAGAGAGAGATCACAAGTAGATGGAGAGGCAGGCGGGGGGGGGGGGGCGGGAAGCAGGCTTTCCGCTGAGCAGAGAGCCCGATGCGGGACTCATCCCAGGACCCTGAGATCATGACCTGAGCCGAAGGCAGCGGCTTAACCCACTGAGCCACCCAGGCGCCCCTGTGGTTTTATTTTTGTATTTTCCTGTTGATTATTCATGTTGAGCATCTTTTCATGTGTTCATTGGTCATTCATGTATCTTCTCCTTTTTTGAAGTGTCTGTTAAACTCTTTTTCCAGCCTTTTAAAGGGGGTGCCTGGGTGGCTCAGTGGGTTAAGCCTCTGCCTTCAGGTAAGGTAAAGATCTCAGGGTCGATTGCAGGGTCCTGGGATCGAGCCCCGCATCTGGCTCTCTGCTCAGTGGGAAGCCTGCTTCCCCCCTCTCTGTCTGCCTCTCTGCCTACCTGTGATTTCTCTCTCTGTCAAACAAATTAATAAATAAAATCTTTAAAAAAAAAACCGTTAACGTTTTAAAATGAACGTTTTAAAATGATTCCTTCTTAATACCTAGGACAAGACTGATGAAAGCATCTTCCTTTATGGTGGTTCCGGTGTAAAAAGCTCCTGAGTCAAATTTAAGATTAAATATCTGAGGGGACGGATGGAACAGTGCGGTAAAGAGCAAGAGCACAAAGAAAATATTGAGAGTTGAATGCAAAGAAAAGCTTTAGGCAGCAAACACAACCTAGTTGGTGGTCAGGAGCATCAGGAAGGAATTAGACTTTAAAAATTGGCTAAGAAGAAATTTCAGAACAAAGGCTGAACTGTGAGTGTAAGGTAAAGTTCTTCTATGAGATACTGAGGGTTTTTGAGAAATCAAAGAAACTTTAAAAAGTCAAAGAAGATGGGACAGATATGAAATTATCACCTTCATAACCTTCCATTTTGTTGTTGTTTTAGGTTTGGTACTTTTAATATGCCAAGTTGACACTGACTCTTTGTTCTGAGAAATCAGCCTCTAGTTAACAGAGCAGGAGATGGAGATCAGGAGATAGGACATTTTCTCTGTGATATGTTTGTAATTAACGGCTGCAATCTTGCCAAAATGCTTCATCTTTTTACATCTCAATTTTCCCCAGCAATTATATAGAAAGACTTTGAATTAGAGAAGGCATATCCTTAATCTTTTATACAAGCAAAAGCAAACAAGCAACAAAACAATCTGTGTTGATACCAATGAGCCCCAGAAATCTTCACAGAAACTTCCATGAATGCTAAAGATTATTCATAGTTGTGTTAGATATGGGACCTCACCACAGAAACTGTGAGAAACAGTTTCTTTATAAAAATTTAATAATATGTGTGAAGTGAAAGATGCAACCTTTAAGAATCTCATCCAAACATGCCTGCCTTTGGCACTGCCACATCAGGAAAACAGAGGTGTGATCACAATGCACTAGCTTCCTGATTCCTTTTTTTTTTTTTTTTTTCCTACTACATCTTTGGATGTAGTATTCCTATGAGCCTTCCTTAGTTAAAAAAATTTTTTTTTTTTTACAATGACTTAGGGAATGTGGAGGAGATATCCTTACAGCCTATTTGCACATGTCTCTCAGCTGCCTTGAAGAAATACATCAACATTCACCTCTGAAGAAATGGTTTTCATAGGGTCTCTTTTTCAGCAAGTGCATGTGAATGCTCACTCTGGATCCTGCAGCAGCGAGCAAGGCTTGTCTTGGTTTCATATCACATCATTTTCCTTTTAGAGCAAACATGCTAGTACCATTGGCTGGCAGAAGAGAAAGCAAGAGCTCTACAACTTATTTCTCTTGATATTTTCACTTATATTGTGTCTGCAGTGAATTTTTATACCATAGATATTTTGTTCCAGATTAGGGAGAAAGGAAAGACCTAAATTACTATCATTTCTCTATGAAGTAGACAACAAAAATATGTATCTTAAAACTTAAAGTTAAAAAATCATTTGCTTGTTCAATAAAAAAATAAACGGAACTGAAATAAAATAAAAATAAAAAATAAATTGAAATGTAATGATAACATTAAAAAGGCAATTTAGAAATGAGAAAACCCAAAAAGTTAACAAGGAAATGAAGAGAGGCTCAATGTCATTATTAATCAGAGATATACCAATTAAAACCACAGCAAAATTTCAGTCTACACCCTAAAAACTAGCAAAAATTATAAAGCAATAGAAAGCCACACGTTGATGAGAATGTGGTGATATCTGAAGAGTGGACACTGTTCATAGAAGCTGTCGGCCACCCCGAAGAACAGTGCGCTGGCAGTATTTGGTGGAATTAAGGATTTACCAGGGTATGAAGCCCACTGAAATTTCAGAAGCTCTATAAATGGAAAAATATGACAATGTTCACTAGAGTGTTGCTGGTGGTGATAAGAGAAGTGAAGGCTGCCGGCATATCCTTCCTTGGGTAAGTGTTGGATAGATACAGTATGGTGGACATTATAGAGTATTAGGCAATAGTTAAAAGGAACACAGCAGATAGAGCCTTGGTAGGGGTGGGAGGACAGGACCAGGTGGGGCAGGGAATGTGCAAAGAAAAATGATAGCAATAGCACAATACCATGCGTGTGAATTCTTTAAGAAAAAAAATGTACACCTTGGGGTGCCTGGGTGGCCCTGTCAGTTACGTGTCTGCTTTCAGCTCAGGTCATGATCTCAGTGTCCTGGGATGGAGCCTCATGTCTGGCTCCCTGCTCAGTGGAGAGTTGGCTTCTCCCTCTCCCTTTCCCTCTGCCTCTCTCCTCTGTTCATGTTCTCTCTCTCTCTCTGATAAATAAAAACTTGTTTAAAAAAAGATGTAAATGTTAACAATATACATTTAAAGGAATCCATATGTTCAAAAGGATAGATGCTAAATATACGAAAATGATTGCTCAAAAGAAACAGGTATGTAAATGGGAAATGAAAATATAAACCAATCAACAAAGAGAGAGAGAGAGAGGATTTATTTATTGAACGCTGGTAGATAATTTAAGACTAAATATATATATTTATATATATATATATATAATCAAAAAAGAGAGAGACAAAGTGTCCTTATTAGGAAAGTACCAAAATAATTAACGACTGCTTCATTTTGGTCTCTGTACTCTTTTCTGTGAAAGTAATAGTCTTCTAGAACACAGATAAAGTAGAAATACCTTTTATAGGGATAGAAACAAGCTTGCTCTGATGTATGAAAAGAGAGAATGGAAGAGTTTGGAACATACTACTCCTAGGATTCTTCTTGCTATACTTGTGATGACCAACAGACAGGAAGAAAAGCCATGGTGATAGCTGAATTAAGCTACTTTTAAACTAGACCCCATATGTGACAAGCTTAACAAGGAGTACGGCTAGCCTAGAGCATGTAGTACATATAATTATGTTAGTCCTCGCAAAGGATAGCACCCCCAATATCTTAACAACATGCCAATTCTCTGGATCTATCGTTAGAAATATATTTTGAAAACTAAGAAGACTTACTCTTACCTGTTTCTTTTAAAAAGTAGAAAACAGATCTCTGGAAATCTTCAAGAAAAATAATATTAATTAAACTTAACCTTAGAGAGTATATAGATGACTTTGGGTTTGGGGAAGAAATGGAAATGTTTCAAAATTTCTGTCCTCTATAAAGAATAACCTATCCTTTTATTTAAGAACAGCCTGATGAATTTCAGTTGTCTAACAAAGACAGAAAGTTTGAAAGCAGCATGCCATCTCCTACATTTTAAGGGGTGTTAACAGCTGCTGTGACGGAAATTGGGATTTCATGATTAAATAGTTTGATAAACTGTGGGTTAAACAAAGTTTCATGTTTCATAAACCCAGGACTTGGTGAAGCCTATACTATTCCAGATGTATAGGGCCCGGCATTTCCTAATCTCGTCAAACTGTAGGCACTGCTCATTATCGAGAACTATGGGAGATTAGTGTTCTTTGATACATACTTCAAGAAATGTTACCCTAGATCAGGTGTGATCATATCCAATTGATCAGTAAAATCACCTAGAGTAGATAGATAAATAGATAGATAGACGGACAGACAGACAGATACACAGACATTGAAATAGGCTGCAGGTACCATTCATACTGACAGACTCAGAATTTCTGATGGAAATGAGGAGAGTGGCATAGGGATCCCAGAAATTTGTGTTTTTAATAAATTCCAGTTAATTTTGTTAATTAACTTAAGTACCATGCACAGTAAAGACTCAGGTACACAGGGTATTCCAAAAGTCTTTGTGAAGTTTTAAGCTTTAATAAGCTCAGAAGTATAACAATACACATACAAAAAAAAAAAAAAAACTGTTCAAAATGTTATTTAAATTTGTTACATGTTGTTATGTTCTTATTAAGATTTAACATAACCACTGTCTTGTACTTTACATTGTTGTAGCCAATTTTCAAACTTTGTAAACACAGACACACACATTACACGGACTCTATTTGTAATCCTAGCCTTAATATCATTCAAAGAGTGAGGTGTTAAAACATGTCCAACAGTTTTGATGTGATCTCACTAGAGTCTAAGGGAGAAATATCAGGTTACTGGACAAGGAAAAAGACTTTCTCTACCAGAATATATGGCATGAGAAAAGTTAAAATTAAAAATCTACTTTTTATTATTATTTACGTGATCTTTTACTTAAGCAATCTTTTTTATTGTATCTGAATATAGTAATATTAGATGTTAACGATGAATATTGTGAGGAATAAAAGTGCCCAAGTTGCTTTCTAAATTATCAAAGTAAATTTACATTGATGTAATTGTGATGCATGTTATGCTTTTAAGAAAAGTGGTGATCTGTGAACTAATTGATTATAATTTCTATGTTATCAAGATATTCAATTAACAAAAATATCTAATCCTCATTCATTGTAGGTAAGTGGGAAATTACAATTTTAATTTAAATAAACTTCCAGGAAGAAATATGTATGAAGAGTTATTTAAGCTCTTTAAACATGATAATAAAAAAATTTTAAATAATTAAACTTTCAAATTATGCTTCTTAGAAGTTTATAGCATTTATATTTCTCATGTTATAAAATTGCATTTTAATTTTTAATTTTAATTTTAACTTTGGAACTCTGTATGAATCATATATATATAACTCATGTAAATGGCAGTGTGGGTACACAGTTTAAAGCCATTTACTATTCATTCATTCAGTGAGATATCGTTATTCAAACAAATGTTTATTGAGTGCCAACTCTATAGCTGGTACTGTTTAAAACAGAGTTTATTAACTAAAGAAACAGATAAAGTCTATGTCCTTATGCTGTTTATATTCAACTTTAGGGGAGCCACATGATAAACAGATAAATACTTGAAACATCCCATATGCTAGATACTGATGAGTAAAATGGAGAACACTAAAGCAGGGAAGGGGAATAGAAAATTTCAGAGGGAGGAGCAGGGAAAATTTCCTGTCCTATATAAGGTAGTTAAGGAACACTTTCTTGTTAAGTAACATTGGAACAGAGGCATGAGGGAAGATATGAAGAACATTACATTATTAGCAAGAAAGGACAGTTCAAAACAGAGGTAACAGTAAGCAATGGTCCATAGGGATTGTGCTTGGCAGAAGGAAGGAACTCCAAGGAGCCAACATTGCTAGAACAGTAAGGGATGGAGAGAAGTGCTGGAAACCCACAGGAGGGTTATGAGTAGTGGCATAACCTGATTTATAGTTTAAAAGGAGAGGCTATTGCAGTAATCTCAGTACAAAATGGCAGGCACATGGACCAGTATGGTAATGATGGCAGTGGTCAGAAGTAATGGAACAAGATATATACTAGACTGGATTTAGGCTATGAAAGAAAAACAAAACAAAACAAAAACAAAGCAAAACAAGACAAAAACTAGATGATTTGAGGCTTAAGTAATTGAAAAAACAGATTTGTCATTAATAGAATTAGATGTAGGGAAGTGGAGGTGAGAAATCAGGAGTTCAGTTTAAATTTGAAATACTTAAGAAACTTTGACATTGATTTGTAGTGTATGGTACTGAATATCAAGTTTCCAGTTTAGAGTAAAGGGCATTGATAAAGATTAAGGTTGGGCATTGCCAGCAAAATTAGAATTGTAATGGATTACCTTGGGAGTTACTATATATAAAAAAGGGAAGGCCATCAGAGGCACCCCAATGTTAGAGTCTGGGGAAAGAGGTGAAACCCTGCAAGATGTTTGGAATGTTTCTGGTGGCCAGTGTGACAGATGAGAATGAAGAGGTGGAGACACTCATACACTCCATGTATACAGATTTCTTAATGTCTTCCTCTAATACGTGACTGGGATACCAATATTAATTATAAAATAATAATGTGATTCAAATTCTTCCAAAATTCAAAGGAATATATAAAAATACAATTACATCATCCTCTCTATTTGATGGACAAGGAAGTAACTGAAAAATAGAGAAGTTAACATGAATGACTTTTTAAAAAATCCAGATTAGTTCATGAACTCAATTTTGGTTTCTATCAGCTTTATCTCCTATACCTTCTATGTCTGAAGAACAGTAGTATATGATGTTCATCATGAGTATTCTGTGGTACTCAAGAGAACTCAGAGGTGCCATAAATTATCAAAGCAAATTTACATTCACTATAATTCCAACATGCATTATACTTTTATGAAAAGTAACAATTCATGAACGCTATAATTGTAACTTTCACATTAATAAGATAGTCACTTAACAAAAATGCCCATTCTTCGATTATTATAGGTAAGTCATAAATTAATATTCTCAGTTAAATAAACTTAGACAATAATACATGTAGAAAGGTAGTTGAGTAAAACTGTTCAGTAACAAAAATTGTAAAGACGATTTTTTAAAAAGACCTCACTACATCTTTACAACACACATGCATGATTGCCTTCTTGTGTTATCATTGACAGATAATGAATGGAATGTATCAGAGATACTTAGAGATTAAAACATATTTTAATCCAGAGTATATGGATTAAGTATCTACCTGTAAGGAGGGACTTGAAAAGCATCAAAATCTGTATCAGATGTAAGTATAGTAGAAAGAGGAGGAATTTAGAAAGACCTGCATTTGATGGAGACTTATAAGCTGTGCTTCCATAAACAGGTGGGTTTACCTATCAGAGGCCTTACCTGTAAAAGGAAGGTCAGCCTCTCTGTCTGAGCTGTTGTAGGATTATAGGAGACCCTTCATTCATTTATTTATTAACAAATATGCCTAAGTACTCTTAGACCCTGGTGGTAATAAGAGGATGAGATAGTCATGTGAGAGAGTGATTTTCTGTGTTTGTGGAGATATGGTTAACTAGACAATGAAGCCCAAGATATTTGAGCTGAAATAGTAGTTGGCACATATTATGTAATCAAAGCATTTGTATTTCATCTTCACAAATACCCCAATTTTGTCGCCAAATATTTTTCACAAATAGCTAGACAAGGTGACTTAAAAAAAATCTCATTCCATTTTGGCATGAAGATCTGGTTTCAGAAAAGCCTCATTAAAATTCAGATGAGAAAATACTGTGAAGGGACAAGTGAAGGGAGGAACCAACAATTTCAAAAAGCACTATTACATTTTTTTTTAATTCAAACATAGAAATTTAATTTTTAAAAAATCAAGGCAATTTGCATAGGTGTATACATGAATATGAACTAAATATAAATATATAATAAAGTAAAATTGAATAAAGTGGGTATAATGTTGATGCAACAGGCTTACCCTAATGTTCTCACAGAGAAAACCTGAAAGGTGATGGGAAAGGCCCTCATTTTTATTTTTTTAGTATGTTATGTTAGTCACCATGCAGTACATCATTAGTTTTTGATGTAGTGTTTGCGTATAACACTCAGTGCTCCATGCAATCCATGCCCTCCTTAATACCCATCACTAGGCTAACCCATCCCCCCACCCCTACCCCTCTAAAACCCTCAGTTTGTTTCTCGAAGTCCATAGTCTCTCAAAGTTTGTCTCCCCCTCCAATTTCTCCCCTTCATTGTTCCCTTCCTTCTCCCAATATCTTTCATGTTATTCCTTATGTTCCACAAATAAGTGAAACCTTATGATAATTGACTTTCTCAGTTTGACTTATTTCACTCAGCATAATGTCCTCCAGTCCCATCCATGTTGATGCAAAAGTTCGGTGTTCATCCTTTCTGATGGCTGAGTAATATCTCATTGTACATATGGACCACATCTTCTTTTTTTTCTTTTTTTTTTAAAGATTTTATTTATTTATTTGACAGAGAGAGATCACAAGTAGGCAGAGAGGCAGGCAGAGAGAGAGAGGAGGAAGCAGGCTCCCTGCTGAGCAGAGCCCGATGCGGGACTCGATCCCAGCACCCCGAGATCATGACCTGAGCTGAAGGCAGCGGCCTAACCCACTGAGCCACCCAGGCGCCCCTGGACCACATTTTCTTTATCCATCTGTCTGTTGAAGGGCTTCTCTGCTCTTTCCACAGTTTGGCTGTTGTGGACACTGCTTCTATGAACATTGGGGTGCATATGGCCCTTCTTTTCACTACATCAAGAATTTCTCAAACTCAACACCCAAAAAAAAAGTAAGTCAAAAAATGGGCAGAAGACGTGAACAGATACTTCTCAAAAAAAGATATATGAATGGCTAACAGACACATGAGAAAAAAGTCATCATCACTAGCCATCAGGGAAATTCAAATCCAGGCACTATGACTTTTAATACTCAAAACAATTTACTGAGGTTGATACTGTTAAAATCCCCATTGTAGAATTGAGCAAGATGTAGTCCAAAGAAGTTAAATGAATTATCTAAAGTCACATAGCTAAAATGTAATGAAGGTCAAGTTTGAACATGGATCTAATTCCAAAGTCTTTTCTTTGCCAACAGTATCACCAGACACGGAGTTACTGCGCACAAATGGTTCTTAAAATTAGGGCCCCTTAACAATATGAGATTCTCCCAATGCCCTCGGAAGGGTACTTAACAATATGGGTAAAGAATGTGTTCCATACAAAAAATTTAAGATTGGTCACTGCACAAGAAAATTTCACACATCTGAAAACTTACTGCTTACTCATGAAAGAAATTTGATAGATTTCTCAAATGTAACAAGAATCTTGAACATTTACATAAGATTACCAATAAGAAGATGTGAAGTAGAAACTTTTCTAAACAGTCAGTAATAAAAGATTTGATCCATTATGCCAAAATAAAAGGAAAAATTACCTTTCCTTTTTCTCTATAGAAATTGATACTACAGTATTGCTATAGCATATGAAGAAGCAATCAAAATATACGCTGCTGAATGTGGAGGGAAAAGAAATTCTCGTGTGACAATCAATTAAAATAATTGTTATTTTTCTAGCTTTTGTAGTGTTTGCCATATTTGTCGCCTTTTGAAATCTTAAAATTTGTTAGACTTTTGCTCATTTTAAATAAACGTTTCCCTTTGTATATAATTTGTATTATATTTGCAAAAGAAGTCCCCCTACGTTGTATAAACTTCCAGCCCTACAAAACCTGGATTTACCACATCCACAGTTTCCTGACAGAGAATAGGTCCACAGTGAAACATCCAGGGGAATGGCCAGGTATGTGGGAGATCACAAGTCTGAGAGGAGCTAGGAAATAAACAATTTCTGTAAGCCAGAGAAGAGTAGGAAGAAAAAAAAAAAAAAGCCACTTTGGGAGGAAACACCTACCAGGAGAAAATGGCTCAGTAACCAAATGCAAAAAAAAAAAAAAAAAAAAAAAAAAAAAAAAAAAAAAAACTATACTGCGCAATCTTTTTCTATGGTACAGTGTCTATTCCATGGTCTTCACTGTTTTGGCCATGTTCCAGAAACCTTACGTACCTCACGTTTAGCTAGGAAAATACTCCATTTGTATACTTTTCAGGAAACTTGTTTAGACTCGCTTGAATATTTAATTTGGGGCTGATCACAGAGAATCTACGAAAATGGAAGAATCTTAGGAATGCTAGAGACCTGGCTTCATTTGACAAAGAAGAAACCTGACTTTCTCAACACCACAAAGATCATTGGAAATGAAGTTTCAATCAATCAATCATTAAATATAACTGAATATCTATTCTGTCTTTGATAGAATGAACCAGTCTCATATGCTTAACATTTATGGTTAAAATATAGCATTTAGGGCCCCTAATAATCACAAACATGAGATATATATTTGTATTTCATATTGTATATATAGGATGTATAGCATATAGCCAGTTATTTCAGAGAAATGAAATAAAAATGCCATAAAGTCCTAAGTAAGAAAATTGTATTAAATATCAATATAAGAATATTTTATCATGCTTGAGAGAATGTCAGGATGTTGATGTACTCAGTAATTGTTAACATTAATATTAACAGCAAAAGTGAAAAATATTTTTATTACTGCCTATAAAAAAGCACAAAATTAAAAAAGGGTAGAGTTGAACAATCTATTACTTATTCATATTTTCTAGTTTTATTATTTAAAATCTTATACTTCTTTTTAAAGTCAAATTATTTTTAAGTAAATGTTAACTAGATTCTATATATCTGAGTCCTCAGAAATATGAGATAAATAAAATATGGATCTTGGCAGTGAGGAAGTCAAAGGCAACAAGATTACTCTGTAAATTGCCTCTGTCCTTAGAACAACCCAAATTAGTTTTGTCTTTAGCTGGACTCCTGAGAGCAATGTTCCATCAAGTTAATCCCTCAAAAACCAAACTTCAAAACTCTAAAGAGATTTGTTCTTTCCTAATCTAAATTAAAACACTGAATGGGACAGATTAAAACACAAAGAGGTCACGGAAATTTCAAAATTATTCCATTCCCCACCACCTTCTCAACCCTACCCCCATCCCACTCCACTCCCCAAAAAATCTTAAAAATGAGTCCAGAGGACATTAGCCTTCTAGTAATATCACAGCTGTCTAAAAGCTGAGCGGGGGGGACTCAGAGCAGGATTATGGTTTCTTCCCTTTCTGTTGTTGCTGTGTTTCAGGCTGTTCATTTGGGGGTTTTTGAAAACTGACGAAAGAATGGGCAGCTGGATGGACAGACAGACAATTGCTTGAAGCCAGATTATTAGTAGCTTAAGTAGTAATCTTTTAAGTGTATTGCCAAACATACCGCAAAGAGGTCTGAACTAGCTCTTGACTGAAAAAAGCTGAGAAGATGTGGTAACGGCACACCTCAAACTGTTTTTCTGATTGCCTGAGACTTTAAAATGTTACTTTCATCTAGCTAAAAGGTGCATAAAGTATAGTAAGTTTTGAAGCTCTCCTTTATTGAATGTGTCCCCATTGTTTTGTTCAACTGTCACTTGAATTACTTGAATTTTTTTGTCATAATGAAAAAATATTACCGCAACAATTCAAGTTGTGTCAACATAAAATATAGAATAATCCACTGGAATTATAATAAAAAACTATTTCAGCTCTATTTTTCCTTGCTTTGCAAGCCATATGATGAACAAACTTGTAACTGTGTAAACTACTCCAATTAGGCATAATAACTTATGCCATTAAGATTTCAGGGCAAGAAACCTTCAACAAAATAAGTTTCAGTTCAAAACTAATAAAAATTTCCATTAGTAGAGCAAAACAAAAACCTTTGCCAAAATCTCATTCAGGACATAGACATGACCATTATTTGTATTGGTATAAAAATAAAAACAGCAACTGAAAATAGATGTTTAGATGTTTGAAAGCATAAAAAATGCTCATGTATATTTCTTCTGACAGATAGGCAAAATACATGAAATTATTTACATAACATACTCTCTTTATTCCTTCCATTGCATTTTTTTTTTCTGCATTTAGGGGGCTAAGTGAGGAGAACATTGCAAAAATGAAACTTGAAAGTACTTAATTAATATATGTTTATTATAAAGAATTCAAACACAAATGCATGCATTGAAAAATAATGGCCCCACTCTACCTCCTATCCCATTCCCCAAATGTTGACATACGTGCTTTTTATTTTTTGTGCTTATACAATATATATACAATTAGATAATGCATATGTAATTAAACACATATATATCCTTTCAAGTATTTTTAAACTAACTCAAGAAATTATAAGAAAGCCACAACACCAGAGAGACTAAATATTTTTTGGTTTAAAATAAAACCATTTTGGGGTTGCCTGGGTGGCTCGGTGGGTTAAAGCCTCTGTCCTCGGCTCAGGTCATGATCTCAGGATCTAGGGATCGAGCCCTGCATCTGGCTCTCTGCTCAACAGGGAACCTGCTTCCCCCTCTCTCTGCCTGCCTCTCTGCCTACTTGTGATCTCTGTCTGTCAAATAAAAAAATAAAATCTTTAAAAAAATAAAAATTAAAAATAAAATAATAAAACTATTTTTGTTAGCTCCAATGCAATCTATAAAACTGAATACAAGTGTATAATTCTATATTCGTCTAGATAATTTTTGTGGAAATGAGATTAGAATACCTTGCCCAGTAAACGCAATCATAGTAAAAACCATGGAAACCACTAAATCAGAAAATATTAAAAGAAGAGAATCAAGGAAGATAAAGTATCTAAGTATCCCTATCCATTAAAAACTCAAATAAACTAATATTGTAAATTTTCAGAAACAATGCCAGAAATGCCCCTATTTGCAGTGTGTCACATAAGCACATTATCAATTCTGGAATATATTTTCCTGATTTCTTTCTTTTATTTCTTGTTTTAAAAATGTCTCTCCTTTAAGATCTTAGAACACTCTAATGTGAAACAAGTTCCTCAAATATTGATGCTTTGTGAACAACAGTGTTTTGTCTAATGTTACAAGTCCTCAACTATTTGCGGTTTTGTCTCTATTTATACCCCAATCCCAAGTGTGACACAAATTAACAATTGTCCTATTATTTGTTATGTATCATCGATGAGGCAACTGCAGTAGCTGGGTTTCCCAGTGTCTTTGAGTGATTTGGATTGGATTTATACTGTATCGGTCGTTAAATGCTAATTGTTGGAACTCGTCATCATTGTGTGGTTGTGTGTGGTTGTATGATTCACTGAGATCCTAAATGCCTTACAGCCAGTAGTGTGCTGGTAAATGGTTAACAACCAGCTTCCTGGGATGGGTAGAAACCCAGCCCTGATCTGTAGCATTTGCCAGTTTCCATGGAGTAAATACTCCTACCACGGCCGATTTCCAGATAACTGAAGAAGTCCCTCACTTCAGAGTCAGGAAGACCTACACAAAACCAGCTCCTGGGATCCTCCTCCAACACGCCACACAACTTCATAGCAACCTTGAAAGTATAACTTTGAAATTCAGTGACATCCCAACTTTTCATTCCAAATGACCATGCTCACGAAGGAAAGTTCAAGGCACCCGGGTCATCACTCTTCCTCTCCTTTTTCCCATCACATCTATTCCTCCTCTGAAATATGGAGTCTAATTCTCCGCTAAGATTTTGGTATTAAAGCTCCTCTCTTGAAGCCGTGAGAGTGAAGACTCAAATCTTCCCTCTCCACTTTGCACATCTTAACAATGCCACCGTCTGAAAAAACAAAATAAAAAGGAAAGAAAAAGACAACTTCCTTGGTTATCCTCAAGGTCCAGAGAAGTAACCGCTTCTATTTCCTAGCACCCTAAATGAAGGTGAATAACTGTAACTCTTCCCTAAGTTACATTTTAACATGCAAGGTTGTGCTGATTTCAGAGCCTCCTATGAAAGCTCTTTCACACCTCCCTATGTCTAGGGTCACCACGAATGGTTCCATAGGGGAAGTGCATATCCCAGTGCCTGGCCCAGGGAGGAGATGGACATGCTTTTGCTGAATAAGTAAATGAATATTTATCTCCTCTCTCAATTTTGTGGTACCTTTTTTGGACAGTGCCCTGGAAGAAAAGTGCCATAATATAGCTGCATCTTCATAATGTATCCTCAGTTATTCTACATATACATCCTACAAAGGCTACTGATGGAAAGGGATACTACAGAAGCATTTCTGAATTTGGCAGTGGAAGAATTAAGTCGCTAAATTGCAGCTACGGGAAAATGCCATATTCTTAACATTGTCCAAAATCAAAGTCATTGCCATCTCATTGTCACAATTGCTCCAAACTTCCTGGCCCAGATTTACTGAGGATAACCTGCCTATATTACAGGAGGCCAGGTGAGCATCTGAAAAATGGTAATAAATGAAAGCACCTGGCTCAGAATCGCACCCTACAAATACTTTTTCTTATAATAACTTTCTACCTTCTCAATACTTCCCTTTCCTTTTTTCTCTTCACTGACACTATAATCACATGTTACCACTGAAATAATCTCTATCAGGAACCTTGCTTCAAGTGGGAAGACAGGCAATAAACAGCTTCATATTTTCATGTGTTTTGATAAATACAGTTCTGCTCTTCCTTGAGCTGATGTGGACGATAAGGATATTTTTGAGGAGGGGGATATTTCATAATTCCGTTTGCTTTATTAACAGTGCACAAAAACGGGGCGCCTTGTGGCTCAGTGAGTTAAGCTTCTACCTTCAACTCAGATCACGATCCTCAGAGCCTAGGATCTATCAAGTCCCACATCAGGCTCCCTGCTCAGTGGGGAGCCTGCCTCTTCCCCTACTTAAGCTCTCTCTCTCTCTCTCAAGTAAAATCTTTTTAAAAATGCACAAAAGGATTCCAAATGTATTCTTTCATTATAATTGTTTCCTACCACTTTCTTTGGAAATATCATGATTTCACCTAAAAATTAAATGGTGTCTGATTAGCTAATCTGACCTTTAGCTCAAAAATTAATATGGCAAATACATGCTAAAGAAATTTTTTTCTGAATTGATGAATAAAGAATGAATGAATGGATATTGTAAGATTAAATCATTATTCTGGAATCTAAATGCATTTTGAAGCCCAATCTATTTTGAAAACTGTTCTCTCAGAACACATCTCACTGCCATCTTAGAAATTGACCATATTTTTTATTTTAAAGATTTCATTTTATTTTTTTATTTATGAGAGAGGGAGAGAGAGAAAGAGAGTGGGGCAGGAAAAGAAGGAGAAAGACAAGCCGACTCTGTGCTCACCTGGGAGCCTGACATGGGTCTCAATCTCACCCCCTGAGATCATGACCTGCATGGAAACCAAGAGTCGGATGTTTAATCAACTGAGCCACCCAGGTGCCCTGGATATCGACTACCTGTGATATAATTTCATTCAACTCTGCATATTACTAAGGACCAAAAAATATAATGCCGTTTATCAACTGCCAGACCAAATCTTCATGAACTCTGTGGTTATAGCTGTTTTATAGTAGAATCAAATTCTGTTACCCTGATGAGCTTTCCCAAGTAAATTTTCAAAGCTGTGGTTAAATCTGGTTTTATCACTGTGCCTTATTTTAACTCAGTAACTTCCTTCAGAATTAAAAGTTTCAAACATATTAGAGAAGGCAGCAGCTCCTCTGTTGCTCCTACTATTATTAAGTTTGCCAAAACCCCAAATAGCCTGTAGAGGTCCTTCCAAACCTACAACTGCAAGCAAAAACATGACATCTTTATTAAGAAGCAAAGGGATCCATAACAATTTACCAGGATAGAGAAAATTACAGCCTTCCCAGATAATGGCTGTATTTCAAAAATCTTTCTTTCTATTGGTTCCAGGAATTAGTTTCTCAATTTAAAAAAGACAAACGCAGCTAAAGTCAATCTAGTTTCCAAATGTTTGGTCATAGATGAATCTATGGTAGTATGTTCAAGATTCCTTCCCTCCCTCCTCTCTTCACTAGATACTTACTGACCAGCTGTCATATCCAGCAATTAAAAAAATCAATATCTAGGACAGATAAAATTCTATTTATTAATTTGAAATAACATTTTGTTGTGTTCAAAAATAATACTAACCACAAAAACCTATATTCTTCAGTAGCAAACACTTACTCAGTGTCCACTATTGAGCCTCTTGGTTTTTGTCTTCGATGTTACATGACTTTGATTGTGTTGGTGCACACAGAAAACTTGTTTGCCTGCCATCCAACCTGCGTGCAAAATCCTCAGTGGAGCAATAGTGGAGTTTAAGTCACTTTGCTCAACTAGTGTCGGCTATTCCTGATGACAATAGTGCCAGCAGGGTGGGGCAAGATTACAGTCAGATTAATAAGAAGTTTAATCCTCTACTTCCCCCATATTAATATAATGCAACAGTTTCTCTTTCCACAGTGTACAATTAATAATCGTTTCTCATTCAAGCAGCTGAGACACAACACTACCATTAGGCAGTGTTTCTGCAACAGCTGAGTCATCCCTTTCAGTTTGGTGTCAATTAGGCTAATTAGTGGTTAGCAGCTCAGACTGCCCTTCAATCATTTGGAAATAGCTCTATACACAAGTGTCAGGCACTGGCTGTCAGATTTTCTCACATAGTGATGATATATGTTCTTGGCTGCTCAGACAGAAGCTACAGGCTAAAAAGACAGAATTCCATTGGCCACAATGCTTGTCTGTCCACTGTCACAAAACAGAGCTTTTGTTGGCTACCCACCAGCCCTGTGGTTTCTTGTCAGCCACAGCAGTGCGGGCACAATTTATTGGCTGATGATACAAACTGATTCCTGGTATCTTTTCATCTCACCAGCTAGGTGGTCGGGGTGTGCTTCCCCCGGAGGGCATATGTACCTGTGAAAACACTCTTTCTTTTGGCTCTGGTTCTCAACCCTGGCAAAGGGGATTAGAAACCTGGCTTTTAATTGTGCTTGCCTTTTTCTTTTGCGAGTGGCAATCATTCTGTAGCACCTTTTGTGATATGAAAATGAACACCGGATTAAAGCATATTTTTGATTCCTCACCAACCATTCTAGTCAGTCAGGCACCTCACTTAAGCCTGTGGGTGTGCTTACAGGGTAGCTCAGTTCTGGCAGCAGGCAAGCCTGGTTTCTACTCCTCAAGAAGACACTGCGAACACTTTTACAGAGATAATTCAAAGAATTATTTAGTATTGTTTATTTAGTTATCAAAGAAAATCTTGGAAGTTTTGACAGATCGATTTCCCTATTGAGATTTTAATAGCCATAATACATCCTCAAAGAGCCCACATAAATTGTACAGAAACATAAATGAGGTTGTTCTACAAATGGAATCTTTGTTTGGAAAGATCTTTTCAAAATTAAGGTGGTGTTATGACTTTTAAAACATGTGATGTATACTGATATATCTTTTAGTATACCTCACATGAAAAATTAAGTATCCACATTGATGTCCTATCCTACTAGTTTAGATGTTTAACAAAAGTTACCTTATTCTATTAAATTAGTTATGCTATCCATCTTTTGATTCTAAGAAACTGAATTCTAATAATATTATATATGTATATACTTTTGAATATGGTAATTCAAAGATTTCCAAGAGTCAATATAAAATTAGAGACTATGTCAGCTAAATATTTATAATGACATAACAAAATAAGTAATGAAACTTATGCCAGATTTTATGTAAAAAATCTTCTAGATACATCACTGGCATGACAAGTGTATGGATGGTTTAAGCTTCTCTGTGATGCAAGTTAAGTATGATCTATACTTTCACTTTATAAATGATATATTTTTATTCTATACATGCTTAGAGCCTACATAATATGTAAAACATGTTTTTATATCATATACTGCCCAGTTATATATGAAGTTTTTAAATATACATTTAAATTCACACGACAGGCACAGATTTAAAAAAAAAAAAAGAATTTAAAACACTCAGATATTTTAAAATGTAGCATCAATTATAGCCAGAGGGAAATGAAACGATCCATCTGGCTAAACATTGACTCAGCAAATTAAATAATACAATAATTTGAATCATGATACAATTTTGAAATATTTTTTAAAAATGTATTTGGGGCAATTTTCATTTTTAAATTAATTATCTGAAGACAAAAATATTGCATATTTTTATATTATCATTATAAATACTTTAAAATATTCAAATATTAGTGGTCTGTAAGGTGAACTCATATAAAATAGGTATAGGCAGAATAGGTTTAGAATTGAACAGGTAGTGGCAGATGGAAATATCTTTGTATATAGAGCAAATTATGGATCAGAAACTTAAAAGTTTTCTTTTCATTTGCCTACTTATTGACTAATGCTAAGACTCAATTTTAGATATTTTTCCCCCTTAAATATAAAATGAGCTTTGGTGAAATTTTTCTGAAGCAATAAAAATTATATAAAAATCATAGAGCCTGCAGTATCTGGAACAAATTTTTAAAATACATCATATATAGAAAGCAAATTTACTTCTAAAACATGGACATTAAGGAGAAAAACTAATTTCTACTATTCTGCTTTGTAACAAATTATAAAGCTCCAACATTTTCTCTTTCACAGTGTTTCAGTAACAGGCAATGAATGCTCCCAAACTGAAAATTTCACCAACAAAAACAATCCAAATATAGTATAATATTGAAAAACATAGTCTCTTTGATACTTGAAAGATAATCTTTTCCACATTAAGTCTTTTAATTACTTGTTAAGAAAATAATTTTTATACCAACAATATGGCAATGTACCATGATAAACATCACTGTGAAAAATGACAGTCTAAAATGCTTATTATCAAAATAGTTTTCTAAATATAAATCAACGAGAGCAAACAATGAAATAACATCAAAATCTGAGAGAAGAGAAAGAATAAAATAGAAAAGTTACAATTTACAAATAAGACCAGGAATTTCAGTCACAGAAAGAGCAATACATAAGTAAATATATATATATAATAAAGAATAGGAATTTTTGTGGATTAAAAACAAAATCAACCTAGTTCTTTTTTTCAACCATCCATCTATTTCTTCTGTATGAAAGGATGTAATCTGCACTGTCCAATATGGTAGCCTCTGGCCACAGTGGCTACTGAGCATTTCAAAATGTAACCCAAAATGAGATGTGCCTTAAGTGCAAAATACAGACTGGATTTCAGAGACATTTTATATTGATTACATGTTGAAATGATAATATGTTAGATATATTGTGTTAAATAGTATATAAGTGGGGGCACCTGGGTGGTTCAGTCAGTTAAGTGTCTGAGTCTTGATTTTGGCTGGGTCATGATCTCAGTGTTGTAAGATTGAGCCCCATGTCAGGCTCCACTCTGGGCATGGAGCCTGCTCAAAATTCTCTTTCACGTTCTCCCTTTGCTCCTCCCCCGCACTCTCTATGCACACCACACACACACACACACACACACACACACACACACACACACACATAATTTATATCACCTTTTTTTACCTTTTTAAAATATAGCCACCAGAAAATGCAAAATTATATTTCTTGTATATTTCTAATGAGCAGCACTTGTACAGACTAAATATACATGGCACTAAGTAATCAGTGACTTCGATCAAAATTCTGATATGATTTCTTTTTTTTCTGAAGTGCCTAAGAGATACACTAAGCAAACTAGTTTGTCTATTTTGACCAACATGACCAAAATTAGCAAAAAGATAAAGAAACATGAAGTAAGCCTGAATGCAGGGGAAAAAAATAAAGCTTGAAAATTTTGTAAAATTAGATATGATGCGGGTGTCTGGGTGGCTCAGTGGGTTAAAGCCTCTGCCTTCGGCTCAGGTCATGGTCCTAGGGTCCTGGGATTGAGCCCCGCATCACATCAGGCTCTCCACTCAGCAGGGAGCCTGCTTCCTCCTTTCTCTCTGCCTGCCTCTCTGCCTATTTGTGATCTTTGTCGATCAAATAAATAAATAAAATCTAAAACAAAAATAGATATGATGCTAAGTGAAATAAGTCAGTCAAAGAGAGGCAAATACCACATTTCACTCCTATTATCCTATTTTCTACTGATCAAATCATTCAAATCAGGTCAATCTGATTCTTCCAACTAGGGAATACCTCTTATTCCTGTAACCCTCTCATATATATTGGTCATGTATTATTCCAAGCACTTGCTAGAATATGAAATTCAAAAGCAAAAGAGTGGTAATGTACACTAGGCTTCTCCATAGAAAATATCTCCACAAAACCTAGAATTTTAAATACATATTAATTATTTTATTTTATTTTTTTTATTTATCAGAGATCGAGAGGGGGAGAGAGCGAGCACAGGCAGACAGAATGGCAGGCAGAGGCAGAGGGAGAAGCAGGCTCCCCACTGAGCAAGGAGCCCGATGTGGGACTCGATCCCAGGACGCTGGGATCATGACCTGAGCCGAAGGCAGCTGCTTAACCAACTGAGCCACCCAGGCGTCCCCATATTAATTATTTTAAAATGTAATCTATGTTTTCCATCAACAGTCAGTAGAATAGTTGTTTTATTGACAAGTATTTGAGAATAATTGCATCAATATAGATATTCGAAAGCTGAGGATTTTAATCAATCAAGCAGCTGTCTTGTTGTATAATCATAGTCAACAGAGTGGCCATATCCAATGGATAGACTGAACCTGATTTTGATATTAAATAACAAGGGAAAAGAAATGCAACTAGAACTGAAAAATCTCACAGGTACATCAGAAATGAAACAAAGTTATACTGCCTTTACTAGACTTCCATTTTACAGCTTGCCTCCTTCTCTCACACTCTGTTTCCAGTAGATTTGTCACTTAAAGTTCTGTTCACATGGAATTTGATGAAATCCCCAGCAGACCACAAGATTGGTAAACCTGTTCTAACTGCTCTTACAATATCATGGAACAGAGCTTGAATTACCAATCCACCAGAGAATGCTAATGCAATTATGAGTGTTTACTTACACCATGTGTTTCTCACTGAGCCTCCCCCGCTGTGTCAGGATAAACCAAAGGGAGCTAATGTTTTATAGATGGTAAGACTCTGTTTGTTTTCAGTAGGGCTAAGTCTCCCAAAGCACTCAGACACACTAATTAAAGTAAACTGCAGAGGCCCATAATAAAATATATGTGTTTGGAGACTGTGAGATGAACCCTACTGGCTTATTAAAAGTCAAAAGAAAAATATACATTATTTATGACTTCAAAGGGACACATTGTGAGCTCCAGTTTATTTAAAGGATTAACAAAGCAGTGGTTATTGGTGACCATCTGAACGGTTCTTCTTTCACAGTTCATTAGTTCTGTCATATATGTGAGAAGTCATCATTTGGGTTCAAATCAAATATTATTAATCAAATAAATTACAGAGGGTACACCAACATTATTAAATGGAATCTTTGTGAAAATAGCTGCTAATAAATCTGGTACTTACTTTTCAACAGTTGCCTAGTTGCAACAATGTGATTTAGGTTTTCAAAATGTGTTATAAGTATTAAATAATCTAATCTTCATAAATTTGGCCATCCCAGAAGTAGGAAGATGGGGAATGAACTTTCTAACTCTATTTTTTGTAATGCTAAATTTAAAAGCTTCTCTAAGCCTTCACAATTCTGGAGCAATGATGCTTCTATGCTTTTTTTTTCCCCCCCTTAAAAAGATGCTCTATAGATCTATCTTATATCATTTCAGAAACTATCACATGATGATTCTGTAAACAAAATTAAACAAAAAGACTATCATTAAAAGGACCTACATCTTCTTTAAAATTCATGCTCTTTTGAGCAGTGGCAAGCAAGCGATGTGGGTGTGACTCGACCCTGTATGTGTAAACTCTTACAGATGCCTTTAGTTTTATCTCTTTGGCCAAAACTACGCTCTGCTCTTTGGCCCATCCATCTTAACTCTCTCTGCTTCACCGAATCAAGGTGTGCTTATTTCAGGATTGGGTTAAAAGTATTTACAAATACAATAAAGGTCCTCCATTGTCAAATTAAATTCTAGTTGAAAAGCTATAGAATAGCTACATTTCTGTAGCACTTACCATGAGTAGTTTTGTTATTGCCGCCATTTGATATTAAATAAGAACATTGAGATTTAAAAAGACATGGGGTTTTGTCATCACACTACTAGTAAGCAGTAAAGCCTTGATTTTTTAAAATATTTTATTTATTTATTTGAGGGATAGAGAGTGTAAGTGAGAGAAAGAGCAGGGGAAGGGATGAGGGAGAGGGCGGAAACACACACCCGCTGAGCAGGGAGCCCGACGTGGGGTTTGTTTCAGAGACTCTCCCATGAACTGAAGGCAGCAGACACAACCAATTGAGACACCCAGGTGCCCCAGTAAAGCCTTGATTTTTTTAAATTTTTTTAAATTTTTTTTTTTTTTTTTACCATATAATGTATTATTAGCCCCAGGCATACAGGCCTGTGAATCGCCAGGTTTACACACTTCACAGCACTCACCATACCCTCCCCAATGTCCATAACCCAACCAACGTCTCCCTACCCCATTCCCCCCAGCAACACTCCATTTGTTTTGTGAGATTAAGAATCTCTTATGGTTTGTCTCCCTCCCAATCCAATCTTATTTCATTTTTTTCCTCTCCTACCCCCTAAGCCCCCCATGTTGCCTCTCAAATTCTTCATATCACAGAGATCATATGATAATTGTCTTTTTCTGAGTGACTTATTTTGCTCAGCATAATACCCTCTAGTTCCATCCATGTCATTGCAAAAGTCAAGACTTCATTTCTTTTGATGGCTGCATAGTATTCCATTGCATATATATACCACCTCTTCTTTATCCATTCATCTGTTGATGGACATCTAGGTTCTTTCTATAGTTTGGCTATTGTGGACATTGCTACAATAAACATCCAGACACACGTGTCCCTTCAGATCACTACATATGTACCTTTAGGGTAAATATCCAGTAGTGCAATTACTGGGTCATAGGGTAGCTCTATTTTCAACTTTTTGAGGAACCTCCATGCTGTTTTCCACAGTGGTTGCACCAGCTTGCATTCCCAAAAACAGTTCCCCTTTCTCCACATCCTCATTAGCATCTGTCATTTCCTGACTTGTTTATTTTAGCCATTCTGATGGGTATAAGGTGGTATCTCATTGTGGTTTTGATTTGTATTTCCCTGATGGCACGTGATGTGGAGCACTTTTTCATGTGTCTGTTGGCCATCTGAATGTCTTCTTTACAGAAATGTCTGTTCATGTCCTCTGCCCATTTCTTGACTGGATTATTTGTTCTTTGGGTGTTGAGTTTGATAATTTCTTTATAGATTTTGGATACTAGCCCTTTATCTGATATGTCATTTGCAAATATATCCTCCCATTCTGTCAGTTGTCTTTTGGTTTTGTTGACTGTTTCCTTTGCTATGCAAAAGTAAAGCCTTGATTTTGATAGCACAGACCTATTTGAATCTAGAGTTGAAAACTTAACCAATCTGATAAATTTCCTCTCTAGTAATAGGAAACCAGTCATTAGTCTAAAGGTGAGATTTCTAGGCTTGTGATTGGTGCGATCAATGAATGATTATACTCAAAAATATTAAGTTGAAAATATTCATAGTAGCTCAAAGTATTTGCTTAAAGTACCTCTATTCCTTCTAATAACAATAGCAACAAAAATAATAATAATAAATTATCTTAGAAACCAGAGACCAGACACAATGGAATGAATCTCTGGTCATAGCATTCCTTAGAATTTTCAATATTTTCACATTGTGTAGCCCTTAATTCTATCTTCTTAAGAACATTGTTGTTGGAATTTATATGAACTTATATCCATTAAATATCCATGTTCAGATCCAAAATTTTGCTATTAGGATTTGTTTCTGCTCTCACCAAAACTACAGCTTTCAGATGGCATAAATTTTGCCTGATTCATGCTTAAAGCCCACTACACTATGAGATTCTGGTGTATATTCAACAAATGTTTATTAAATTAACTCATACTATTTTGTAGTATGCATAACTAGTTTCACAGTATATATATATATATATATATATATATACACACACACATACATATTAATTATTTTAATATATTTTATATAGTATTAATAAATATATTTTAGCAAAATGATGACCTCTTTATGAAATGAAGATGGACATCTTACTCAAAAATATATAATGATGTAAAAATATAACAAAAAATAAATAACAATAAAAATAATTACTTTAAGATTGAAACTCTTCAAACAAAGGATGGCAAAAATAAATCTCTTAGACTTCAAACTAAATGCATGGTTTTTATTAATACACTTAATTCAATATAACTTCTTTTTAACTTTGAACACATTGGAGTAGAGGAAAATATCCAATTATTCTCTGGTCTAGGGCAATCTCAGAGACCATTTTTAATTTATAACCCCAAATCTGAAAGTTCAAGCATTTCTTTAATTCTATAAATATTTATTCAGGGGCACCTGGGTGGCTCAGTGGGTTAAAGCCTCTGCCTTCAGCTCAGGTCATGATCCCAGGGTCCTGGGATCGAGCCCCACATCGGGCTCTCTGCTCAGCAGGGAGCCTGCTTCCTCCTTTCTCTCTGCCTGCTTCTCTGCCTACTTGTGATCTCTGTCTGTCAAATAAATAAATAAAATTTTTGAAAAATATATTTATTCAGAAATGAATTTATATTGTCAGAGAATTATAAAAACTACTGCTTTTTCAAGTTTACAATTTAGTATAGGAGCTGAGATTCAAACAGTGAAAAGGTAAATGAAAGTGAAGTAATAAGACTTTTTCTTTCATACAACTTACTTCAATTTATATAATTATGATTAATATCTGTCTTGCCCATGAGACGGTAATGTCCATTAGGGCAGTGATCATATCCACTTTCCTCTTATATTATCCCCAGTACTAATGACAGTGACAGAACACATGTGCATTTTTAAAAATGTACTAAATGTTTATTATTGAGTTGTAAATATATTAAGCCTTACAGGATAATGGAGAGGAAAAGATTGCTTCCAGTTGGTGTAATTATAGAAGACTATCTAAAGGAAATAGCTCTCCAGTTCCCTAGAAAATAAGTCACAATTTTAGGAGGTGGAGTTAAAAATGTGTGCTTGAGTGCTGGGGAGAAGAGGATAGGGTTGGAGAAGAAAGGATAGCATAAGTAAAGATGTGGAGGATAAAATACAACATATTCAGTTACAGCAAACTGGCTGAAATGTGAGGTTTAGAAGAAGAATTTTGAAGAGAATACGGAAAAAGGAAGCTAGCATCAGAAGAAAATTCAGAAAGCCTTGAAATTCAGACTGACTTTAGAGAATTTTTGAACAGGGAATGAAGTAGTATTTTATAAACCTAAATCCAGCAATGGACTATAGAAGAGCTATTGCATTAAAGTCGTGGTAGCAAGGAAGCCAGTTAAAAGACAAATGCAAAAGTCTGAGTAAGATGTAAATAACACTATGAAAATATATCTCCTCATCAATTTCTGCAAGATGTTTCTTTTAAAACAGCAAATTGTTTGATTTGGAGTCTTAAGTGATTTTACAGATCATATCGTCCAAAGCCTATATTTTATCTATATTTTATAATTTGGGAAACTGAAAGTTTCCCAACTGAAAGTCCAAAGAGACCCAATGACCTGCCCCAAATTGCAATGCCAAGGGTGGATATGGATCTCCTCACTTCCAGTCCGATTGTTCTTTCCATTATAAATGTGTATCTCCCTCAAGGTGACTCTTTAAATTAAAAGGAATTAACAAAGCAACAAATGCAGAATTAGGACCTTTATTGCTATTTCACTAACTGAATAGTAACCTTATTTAATAGATCTTCCTTGCCACACAGACATCCTACTGAAGCATTGTAATAAATGTAATAAAAGGGGAGATTAGGGCAAACATCAGTGGGAAGACATTAATTAGAGGAGGACCTCACCAATTCTCAGTTGACTAATCTTCAAACCCTGTAATTCTCATAAGAAAACTGGCAATCTTTCTTTACTTCTTATCAAAGAGAGATTCCAGCCAAAGAGAGTGGCAGGCTCAAGTAATCAGAATCTCATTAATTTTATTAAATATACTATAAAGTCCCATAATAAATAATTAAGCCCTATTAAACAGATATTTGATAGTACATTTTATCCTTTCTTATTTGTAGATGTAAATAAAATGACAGTGCTTACAATGAAAATCATAAGACATAATTGTTGTTATTGATGATAATAATACCTTATGTTTGTTTTAGAGATTTTAAAGCTTTTCAAGCATGACTATTGCATCATAATTGGCATACAAAGCATTTATGTCCTAATCTATATAAATAAAGTTTTCATCTGCTAGCTATTACAACATCACTTGAAAATGGTTAGACAGATTTTTCACCAAATTTGGCATGCACATTTGCGATGACCTGACTTAGGAAAATAATAATTGTTTAATATGTCCAATGGGGAGGGCCCTGGCAGGGTGCTCTCAAAGGGAGAAGTCATCATTATCCAGAAACTGACAACAGAATCTGAAGCTACACAAGGCAATGTCAACTGTGTTGCATAAATATAGTTTCTTACTAGAAAACCAGCTAAGGCATTTTTTTCTCTACTATTAAAAATGTTAAAGACTTATGAAATTATTTTTTCTTCTCCCTATATCACCCAGTTGTGCTCATGTGGATAAATGTTTCTCACCACTAGTAAAATTTATAGTACTGTAATTTTCTTTGTTTTGACTATTTCTAAGTTATAAGTGCAACACAGAATTCATCATTTTCAGTTGAATCACAATACTTTGCATACATACAGCCATTAAATCATTGACATGGTAGGCAGAATAGCCCCCCAAAGATGTCCATGTCCTAATTCCTGAAACCTATGAATATGCTAACTTCCATGGCAAAGAGAAATTTTGCAAATGTAACTAAAATTATGGACTTAAAGTAGATAACCATGGATTTTCCAAATGGACCCAATCTAATCACGTGAGCTGTTATAAGCAGATAACTTTCTCTGACTGTGTTAAGGAAATGCTACAGAGGAAATCAGAGAGATTTGAGAGAAAAACTCAGATGGCTTTGAAACATAATAGGGAATCAGTTCCCCACTGTTAAATGGGGCTTCATGGAAGACATAAGAGAGAATGCAGGCAGTCCCTTAGAGCAAAGACTGGCCCCAGCAGACAGCTAACAAAGGAAATGGAGACCTCAGTCCTACAATCACAAGGAACAAAATTCAGCCAATAGCCTGAAAGAGCTTGGAGGTAGATCCTTCCCCAGAGCCTCTGGTAAGGTATAAAGCCTAGTTAAAACCTTGATTTCGCCCTCCTGAGACCCTACCAAAGAATCCAATCAAGTCTTTGAGGACTTCTGACTTGCATAAATTGAGAAATAATACATGTGTTGTTTAAAGCTGTTAAGTATGTGGTGATTTGTTATAGCATCAATGAAAAACATATGCCTATGTTCTCTGGTTGATTTAATTAATTAAGAACATGCCATATGTAAAGTACTATTAGACTAAATGCTTCCTTATCTTGCATGACATATAATCCGGGTAAAAGGTAAGATACATAGATCAAAAGATGATTAGTAAGTTAAACCAGTAGTAAATGACATTATAAAAAATAAATGCATACAGGCATTAAAAAAAAAAAGAAACAATGCCTATCTAGGTTATTTAATGAAGGCTTGAAAGGTAGATTTCTCTACATAAGGGACTGTTTCCCAAATTATTGCATAGATCAGGGTCACTTGGAAACTGCTGGAAATCTTATTAAATAGATCTCACTCAGAAATTCTCACTCTCAGAATTTCTGGTTTAAAGTCAACTAATCCCAGGGATGGGATTTGAGAAATTACATGTTAAATGCAAGTTTCCAGATAATGCTGGTGCAGCTGATGTAAGAATCAAAAATTGAGAACCACTATATAGAAGAAAAGGAAAATGATTTAAATAAATATTTAAGGATTAAAAGTTCAAGAATTGTTTAGCAATCATAAGTAATCTAATATGAAAATAGTGCTTTGGGAAGATTAATGAGGCCATAAACATTAAGAAATATTTGGAATCAGGGGATCTAAATCAGAAAAATTTTTAAAAATTAAGAAAGCCATTGCAGTAATCTGAGCATGAGAAGCCTAAGCCAACGAAGAAAAAGCAGAAATAGAAAAGGGGAAAAAAAATGCTTGAGGATTAGCAAAAGCCTATGAGATAAGCAATTAATAGTTAACAATAAACAGATTAACCTTGCATGTTATACTAAAAGTAATTGGGGTGCCTGGGGGGCTCAGTGGGTTAAGCCTCTGCCTGCAGCTCAGGTCAGGATTTCAGGATCCTGGGATCCAGCCCTGTATCCCGCATCAGGCTCTCTGCTCGGCAGGGAGCCTGCTTTCCCCTCTTTCTCTGCTTGCCTCTCTGCCTACTTGTGATCTCTCTCTGTCAAATAAATAAATAAAATCTTAAAAAAAAAAATTTTTAAATAAAGGTAATTGACTCATCAAGCTTCGAAATGTTTATTTTTTTCTGTCAACTTTGTGTTTTTAAAGGAATTTATCTATTTCAACCAATCATCAATATTATTTTTTTAAAGATTTTATTTATTTATTTGACAGAGAGAGAGATCACAAGTAGGCAGAGAGTCAGGCAGAGAGAGAGGGGGAAGCAGGCTCTCTGCTCAGCAGGATGCTGAGGCAGATGTGGGGCTTGATCCCAGGACCCTGAGACCATGACCTGAGCAGAAGGCAGTGGCTTAATCCACTGAGCCACCCAGGCGCCCCCATCAATATTATTAATGTAAAAGTGTTCATAATGTTTATTATCTTTTTAATGTCTGCAATAATATTGCCTTTTTTATTACTGAAATTGATAACTGTATTCTCTTGTTTTCTTCAGTCTTAAACGGAGCTTTTCAATTACATTCATCTTTTCAAAAAAACAAATTTGACTGTTGATTTTCTTTAAGTTTACTTTCTTTTACTTGTTTTGGTTCTCATCTTTATTGCTTCATCTTATATTTCTGTTCAATTGGATCTGCTGTACTTTTTTCTAATTTATTGAAATGGAAGCATTAGAACATTGATTTTCAGCTTTTTCTCTTTTTTATCATACGCATTTAATGCTATAAATTTCCATTTAAGCTCTGTTTTAGCTGCATTCCATAAATTTGGATATGCTAAATTTTCATCACTTCATTCAGAACAATTTTAAAAGCCTACCATGATTTCTTCCTTTATCTACAGACCTTTATAAGTATTTTAATTTAAAAACAATTGTGGTTTTTTTATCTTTGTATTATTGATTTCATTAACTTTAGAGAAACATACTCTGAATTATTTCAATCCTTTGAAATTTATTGAGACTTTGTATGGCCCAAATTATACTAAATTTGATAAATATTTCACAAGCACTTAAAAAGAATGTGACTTCTCTCATTGTTGGGTACAGTGTTCTATACATGTTAATTAGGTCAAATTTGTTGATTATACTATATTTATCTTCTATTATATATCTAGTATATCTATTATATATTATATATAGGTATTATATATATAATATCTATTGTATATATATTATATCTACTATATTTATATCCCACTAAGATTTCATCTTCTTTTACCCTAAGCTATATGGTTATATCCATTTAAGTTGCCTACTCTGATTATGGATTTGTGTATTATTCTTTCAGTTAATTTATGCTTTATATTTTCTAATGTCATAAAATTATGTTATATATATGGTAATTTTCAGCAATAGCCAATGGTGGAAGATCTGATGGTGGTCTGAACTTATTAGGCAGGAGGAACTAACAATGAAACAAAGATGATTGTTAATCAAGTATCTTCATCCTGGATACTGGAGGAACACTGGTTTACTTCATGCTACTGCTGGTTACTACCAGCCTGTTGTACCTGAGGATGCTACAAGACATACAGCATCCTCAGAACCTGACAATATCTTGCATATAATAGGTATATGAATGTTTTGGGAAAGATATCCATGTAGAGAGAAAAAGCATTAGACTGGTAATGGGAAGATAAAAATTCTATCCCCAGTTCAGTAAATAAATCTTTAGGACCCTGGCCAAGAAGTGACATAACTTCTATTAAGTCTCCATTTTCAATAATATCTACTGTGAGTACTTGGGTTGTAAGAAAGGTCAAATGAAAATGAGCATGACAAAGCACTCTCTTTGTATACTATAGAATGCTTTACAGATATAAAGTGTTGCTAATATTATTAATGCTGATAGGGATCAAACCTCCACATTTTATGTTGTGTAATTTGTAATTTAAAAAGTCAAAAAGTTAATTAAAAGTGCAGGTGAATTCAAAGGTTAAAGCCTTTGAATTATGATTTTTAAGAACCCTTAAGGTATAAATGAATAAGATTTATTTGGTTATATGATCCTTTATGGAATTTACTATGAACTTACCAACTCTCCCTATGAACTTAACAATTATAATTATATTATAATTATAATCATAATACATCTTAAAAATAAAATCTGAAAATACTGTATCACCTTGGCCTTACTAATAGTCTAGCTAAAATTTTAGCAACTATACCTATGGCTAAACTGCATTTTTCAGCTACTATCTGAAGCAGATTAGGACTAAGAGCCTTAATGAAATAAACTATGAGCTGATTTTTTAAATGTATTAATTAGAAAACCAGATTAAGGAGAATATAATCAACATAAGTACAGATGTGTTTATTTGCTGATCATTTCTCAATGTTACCAAATAGTAAACAACTAAACTGTATGGATATATAATTTTCATCCATCACATTGATACAAATTAAATTTAGTGTTAGTAAAGGTATGGGGAAATAAATATCTCATATACTTTAATGTGATGGGGTAAAATAGTAAAGAATTTTGGGATTTGATTTGCCAGTATCCATCAAAATTTAAAATGCAAATATACTTTAATCCAGTAATTCCTTCGAGGTATATACTCTAGAGCTATATTTACACATGTCCAAAAAAGGCTCTCATAATAATATTGCTTTTATTAATTACGTTTGTGAAAATGTGAAAACACTCTAAGCATCCACCAAGAAGGGAATGGTTTAAATAAATGCTGGTACTCATTTGGTATATACTTATCGGTTAAAAAGAACATGATAAGAGATTTCCTTGTCAATATCTAAAAGACATACAGCCAAATGAAAATTCAAGCTACAAATATTGTTTAGAAAATGATCCTCATAGGGGCACCTGGGTGGCTCAGTTGTTAAGCATCGGCCTTCAGCTCAGGTCATGATCCAAGGGTCCTGGGATCAAGCCCCACATCCGGCTCCCTGCTCCGTGGGAAACCTGCTTCTCCCTCTCCTACTCCCCATGCTTCCCTCTCTCGGTGTCTCTCTGTGCAATAAATTCATAAAAATACCAATAAACAAATAAAAAATAAAAGAATATGATCCTCACAGACGTTAAGAAGAAAAGAGATAAATCCACATAACTATCTGCAAAAATGGATTTCATAAACATTTATGTATATATTATATATATTTGTTATACACAATTATTAAAAATTATCTCTTATGACTCTGAGGGGCAAATAAGGGAGGCTCACCTTTTATTGTGTCAATGTCTTTTTTGTTAAATTTGTATAATGAAACTATATTCATACATTGCTCATGTGAGACATACACAACTCTGACAAAGTAATCCTCAGATCCATTCAACCTATTCCCATCTAGGCAGTGCCCCCTGAAGGCCTGCGAACATGACTTTCCAATGTGGCAGTATGACCTGTCAGGACTCTGCCCATGCAAACGCATCAACAAATCCCGAGATATCAACAAATTTCAGCCATCTGAAATCCTGTCCATAGCCTCTGAGACTGCCCTGCCACCCACAACCTGCACAAATTGTTATGAAGATAATATCTGCCTTCCAAGATAATTGTTAGGGTCCTGCATAGTTCTGGGCTCCTATTTACAGCATAATAAATAATAGTTAATATTAGTTATCTTTATTTCTCTCATACGACAATTTCTTCCCTTGTTCAAGAACCCTGTGATCTGTCATTCCAAACTTCTTAAGCATTTCATACCTACTTCATGCCTCCTCTTTAGGAACTCTGCTGACCCCAACTTTTATCAATGGGAAATAATGACAGATACTTTCTACAGGGACCTCATTACTCAGTCATAACCGCTCAACTTCTGTAGCAGCAGTATCATTATATACAGTGTGTTCCAGAATCTAAAATATCGAAAAATATTTCCTTATAATCAAAATAAAATACTGGATCATGAGCATGTCTTGTTTTGATCCTGAGTACCAGGAGAGAGACATGCAGAAGAGTGAGCAGAAAGTTAAACAAAATCTTTCTTACAAGCATAAAAGAAGAAATGATGATAGTAGGATAAAGAGTGAATAAGTATTAAGAGCTGCTAAGATGAATAAAGCTTTCACTCTGGATCACTTCATATGAAGGCATATAAAATTCTTTTTGAAAGCCTATTGACCTAAAACCACATTATATGTATGGATACCTCAGTCCACCACTTTTGGTGACATACAGAAACACATTTGAATTTGATTCTATAAAGCATGTAATTTAAACATTGGCGCAATGCTCTGAGTGGGTCCATAAAATCCATGCTGCAAGATCTAATACATAAGTAAAATCATGTCACAATGGAATTTAATAAATCAGGTAATTTTACCTCAAACCATGCTATGCTTACTATAATATTAAAGTGCTACTATCCAGGGGCACCTGGGTGGCTCAGTCATTAAGTGTCTGCCTTTGGTTCAGGTCATTATCCCAGGGTCCTGGGATCAGCCCCACATACGGCTCCCTGCTCTGCAGGAAGCCTGCTTCTCCCTCTTCCTCTTCCCCTGCTTGTGTTCGCTCTCTCTATTTGTCTCTCTCTGTCAAATAAATAAATAAAATCTTTAAAAAAAAATAGTAACAGTAAAGTCCTACTATCCAGTGAAGTATTGTTTCTCACGGCTTTTTGTTATTTTAATTGTAAATAAATTCAAGAGCACAACCACATATAAATCAGTACCTTTTAATGCTTTATTTAAAAATCCATGCTTAAAGTAGAGACTTTCTTACTGACACTGTAAAAAAAATAAAAAAAAAGTTATAACTACGTAAGTGAACACATGTTTAACAAGAGAGGCATGGTTCATAAATACTTTAAAGCCAAACATGAATTCTTTGGGCTATGTGTAGGGGTTCCCAGTCAAAACAGATGCCATCCTTCATAATGGCTGCTCTCTATGCTAGTATTCTTTATAATGTTATTATAAGAGCTCTTATTAGTCAAAGATATTTTCATCTAGAGCTTTCTTCTAAAAAACATATCTTATACAATAAATTAAATGTAAAGCTCTTTAAACTATTTTGGGTTTTATTCATCTTAAATAAATTTTGCATAAAAATCTAAATGAGTGCTGTGAAGTGTGTAAACCTGGTGATTCACAGACCTGTACCCCTGGGGATAAAAATATATGTTTATAAAAAATAAAAAATTAAAAAAAAAAAAAAAAAAAAAAAAAAAAAAAAAAAAAAAAAATCTAAATCAGAAGTATTTTACCCAGGTAAAGACATAGAAATAAAATGGTCTTTCTCTCATTTTATGCCTTCATATTTCCCCATACCCCTCCTAGGTATAATAACCTATTTCTGAGGTAATACGTATAATTCTGTGACAAATCCACTTCAGCCTTGGTAATGCCCTTCGTTTTGACTTCAAAACATTCACTGGCTCTCATGGATTTGTACTATTTAACACCCAGATAAAGGTAAGCTGCCTTTTTTAATAATGATGGATTACATTTTCTCGTTACATGCTCTTATTCAATTGGATTTTTTCAATTTAAGCACATCTATTCTAGGAGAAAAATGTAATGTCAGTCTGAGAATAATTGTAGTTATTAGAAAAGTAAACATGATGAAATACAAAGTAACATAAACTGAAATTATCTGATTAAATTGCTATGAAAAAGTAGTATTTCAATGGGAAAATGAAGTATTTATGTGCTCTACCTATTACCTCTCTTTTTTTTGTTGTTTTAGAACAACTGTTATAACTTATACCCTCTCATAATCAAATATATATGGAGGATGTGGCATATTTTTAAATAGAAGTGGAAGTTTGGGGCATATGCAATTAGAGGTACTATGGCATTATATGTTTATTTCCTGATCTGACAGTTCCTAGGCTAACAATCATCTTACTTCTTTTATAGATGTTCTTCTGAATACCAATTCCAGATTAAGCCTGAAGGTTTTCATTTGTACTAGTCCTTATATTCAGATAATATAGCTAAATCCATTAAATTATTTTAATAGTATATTGTAAACTACATTGTATATTACATGATTGCTCATGTAAACATAAATAACTACTTTATTGAGACCTTTGAGTTTGAAACCATTAAAAATATGTTCCCATATCACTAATCAATGAATATTTTAAGTTGCTTACTTAAAATAATTTATTTTCTTAAAACTGGAATAAATCTGTGTCAACACCAATAGTAAAATTATCTCTGTCTTCAGCATCTATATGTTATACATAATACTAATCATTTCACCTACGTTTTATATAAACCTCTCAAGTGTTCTGCAGGATGGGTATGCTGACCTCTTTGCCAAGGGAAGACTGAGGAAACTATAAGACTCTCAGATGTGAAGTATCTAACCTCAAACTGCTCAATCAGCTAGACGTTTAAGTAGTATCTGAGCCATGGCCAACCCAATTCTAAAGCACATGATCAGTCTAGTACACCACTTAGCTTCTCACATTCCTGGTATCCAATTCTGAGACATAAACCTTAGCATTATACCTGCTCACCACATAGCACAGTGTCTGACATCTAGTGGATGCTTAGTAAATGTTCAGTGAATGAATGAATGGATGAATACATAAAATATTAGGCTTGGTAGAGTATAGAATACGATTCATGAGTTTGAAATGTACCAATTTATCAGAGTTTCTTAAAGCCAACATGCAAAATTGTGACAGTATATATCATTGGTATAAATTTCATTAAAATCCCATTTACAGCAGCATCTTTCTATTGAAAGAACTGACACATTACCCACGCTTTAAAGTACCAGAATACATGGTCTTTCATATTTATTATAATCTGAGAAATTGGGAATATCAATGTCTTCCACTGTTTTCACCCAAGTTCAAATTTAATTATGGCTTATTAATGGAACATTCTCTTTTCTGCTCTATCAGAATTAAAACAATGCATTTTATCTCCATTCTTTTTTTCAGAAATAACAATGTATAAATCTGATATTTGGGTTTTAAATTGTGTTTTTATGGACAAAACTCTAAAGAGCAGACTGCAATATTTCTTATTTCCTGTTTGGGGGCAGGTCCTACAGCAATGAACCTGAAAGTCCAGCAGGATGCAAGAGTAAGAGCTTAGAAGAGACAAACTAAGATAGAAAAAGAAGAGAGAGAGAGGAGAAGGTCAGGGATAGGGATGAGGAGGATGAGAGAGAGAGAGAGAGAGGCCTGTATTTGTCTTACTGCCTTATGACAGATACAGAATGACATAATCCTGTTTTCGTAGAACTCTTTTGTTAAAATAATAAGAATCTTGTGTTCGTCTTCTTTAAAACATTCCATAACTGTACACGAAAAGAAAGATATGGAGACCCTCCTGTTTCATTTCCTGTCTTCATAGAATGTTGTGTTACTAAAATATTTTTATTAGAGCAGAACCTGAAGCAATATAAAATGTTTGCTTGAGGATTTATTTTAGTCCCTTTAAGCTGAACTTCTGTAATGAAATCTATTTACAGACATTCCACAGTGCCCTTTGGTTACTAGCTTATGCAAATGAAGTGTGACCCTGGGAATAAACCTCTTGCCCCCACATCATCCTCCTTGGCTTCAAAGGTCTCTAGGCAATCACTTTTTTTAAGTGAAGAGATTTTGAAACTGAATTGAAATAGAAAGAGAGGGAACATAACTTGATGTCCAATACTTATACAACCCACCAACCATTTACTATCCACTATTTTCACATAAATATTTAGACACTAATTTATAAATCCATTTGGGATAAATGTATTAGTGTGTAATGATTTTTTTCAGCCTCTTTTTTTTTTACTTTGAATCCTAGAAACTAGAGACCAATATCAATCAATAGTCATTTAGTCTAACTTCATTTCTTACTTGTTACTTAAACTAAGGGTCACTAGATTGGGACAGAATTGGTTTAATGATAATAAAATCATTTCTGCTGATTATATTTCACTGAAAATACATTTCTGCTGAGAATCAGAATAACCAAAGTAATCAGAAAGAGTTATACAATACTATGAGGACAATAACTGCATGTATGTTTGATATGTTACTTGCATATATTAGTATTAAGATTAGACTATATTTGATTAGAAGCAATTAAGAAGGAAAATAATAGGTCTAATTTTTAGAGAAGGGTAATGAAACTAGATAATTGATTGTATCTTCAGATGTATTAATGGGAGGATCTGTCCAAATTTTCTGAATGGCAATCATCATAAAAAACTCTAATTTTAGGGAGTTCCTTCCTACTGGACAACATTATGGGGAGAAAAAAGTAATTTTAATATGAGATAAATTGTTTAAAATCATGATGTCCAGTGGGTTCAAATCAGCTCTTTGAAGGCTCCAGGGATCTCAAGGTCAAGGTGTCACCTTAGGATATTGCCAAAATTTTAAAATAAATCAAGAAGACTTGTATTTGTAGGCCAAAGGTCTTCTCTGCAACAATTCAAGAGATGGCAAACCACAGATGGACTAACTATATAACCTGGCCGAATTGCATGGCGAAGACATTGAAAATGCCCTATAAATGAATGAATGAATGAATGAATGAATAAATAAATAAATGGACTTTAATTGTATGATATAATTATACAATTATATAATTATATAATATAATATAAATTATATATAGACTTTAATTCACTATTTAATTCTGCCAAATCTTTATCATTTTTAATGAAATATAGAGGTTTATTAAATTAAATGTTACCATTTAAACTGTTTTTCATATTCTGCCTTTTGTAAAAAATCATCAAATTTATGTCATGGGATATCATTTTAAGTCTTTCTATGTTGAATATTTATTTTTGCATAGGTGACTACTGAGGTCTTGCAATGTATGTGTAAAAACTCTTACTCTCAAAAGCGTAGGATGTCAATACCACAGCCATCTTCCTGGAAAGAACCTGAATGGGATCGAGAATGGGACTAATGGTCCTGAATGCCTTGCCAGAAACAAATGACCGAAAGGCAGAGGGCTAATATATGACATTCCCAAAACAGATGCCAGAAGCGGAGGCTAAAATCAGGAGGTCACAGTGAGTAATGAGTCAAAATAAGTTTGTTGCCCTTGTAAACACTATTGATGTTGAAGAAGAAACATACATGAAGACTAGAGAGAGAGAGAACGGTGTAAGAGAACTAAGAATCAATAATTTAAAAGAAAACATAGTCGGGATGCCTGGGTGTCTCAGTCGGTTAAGCAGCTGCCTTTGGCTCAAGTCATGATTCCAGGATCCTGGGATCGAGTCCCACATAGGGCTCCTTGCTCAGCAGGGGCCTGCTTCTCTCTCTCCCTCTGCCTGCCACTCTGCCTGCTTGTGCTCTCTCTCTGTCAAATAAATAAAGAAAATCTTAAAGAAAAAAAAAAAAGAAAGATTTAAAAGAAAACATAGCATAGCAAACCAGAATCATAGCTAAAATGAACTAACAAATTGCAATGCTAGAGAAACTAAAAGCCCAATAGAAAAAACAAAACAAACAAACCAGGAGCCCCAACCTGTAAAAAGGAGAAAACCAGTGGAAACATGCAATAATTAAAGAAAACACTTCTTAAAAAAAAATTAAAAATATATAATTCCAACTTAATATGCATACAGACCCAATTCCTTTTAGAAACATATCCCCAAACATACTTAACCTTTTAAATTTCAAGGACTGAGATAGATTTGAGAATAATTTCAATTGTGACTGTTGGTTTTCAGACTAAAAAGTAGGTGGGAGGATGATCAAAGATTAAGAGCTACTCATACAGGAGTAGAAAGTAAAGAACTTCCAGCAAAGAAAGTAAAGAACAGAATAAGAAATGGCAACATCCTTTGGAAAGATGATAGAAAGTCCAAGTTCCATAAAATAGTCATGGTGTCTAACTTTTTAAGGTCCTGGACATCACCACAGAAAACACATCTTGTTTCTCACGTAGTTTCAGAAGTGTCTACTCTGAACCAGACTAAGAAATCAAGTAGCAATACAGGATCCCCAGCAGCAAAGCCTTGGAATGTGTCAGGCTTTACCAACTGTATAAACTAGTCATCACCATATTATTCACCAGAAAATAACCTGGGCTAGTTTTCCCTAGTGGGTTAAAAAATCTTAAAGAACAAAGTCAGAGGAAACAGTAAAAATTCACAGAAATGTGTCATCAATGCAGATGGCTGAAATATAATGGCAGTAAACCTAGGAGGGTATTTTAAAAAAGGGTTTACCTCTTTTGATCAAACTATGTATAGAGAGGCCAGTATGCCTGGGCATTTCAGCCCAATTCCTTTAGCAAGCCAAGGGTATTCTGATAATTTTGGTCAAGAGGCATCACTTAAAGACCACAAGAAACCTAATGTTTTCTCCCTACAAATACATAGATCCAAAATATGGCTGCTCTCTGCATAGCTGAATCCCGGCCAGCTTTGGTATAATACAGGATGTAAATATAATATAATGAGGCACCTGAGGTCCAAGGAGATTGATACAAAAAATAGCTTGTGTTTTTTACTACATTAGTGAAATATTCCTCATTCTTTTATAAGTAGAGCTACTACTAAGGAGATGGTACATCTTTTTTTTAATTTAATTTTTTTCAGTGTTCCAAAATTCATTGTTTATGTACCACACCCAGTGCTCCGTGTAATACATGACCACCACCAGGTAGATCATTTTTATAAGATGTCCAGGCCCATGGTGGCTCTACCAAGGTCTGGTAAGAGTAAAAAGCAATGAGTCCCTAAGTGAAGGGGAAGACTAGGTGTTAGCTCAAGTTTAAACAAAAACTAAAGTCATTCCTGAGGGTGATATGTAGGACACTATATGTGATTGACATAGGAAGACTTTTCAGACTCAGTTCTCCTGGCCCAGTGGTTTTACTATAGATATAGATATATCTATATCTATAGATATATAGTTACTGTCACTATATATATAGATACATATATATCTGAACTCATCACTGAGGAGTAGATAGGCATCCAGCAGAAAGTATAAAGCCTGACATGGCAACTACTTGGCCAAGGGAATCAAAGACATTAGTGAACTGAAAGAACTTTTATGTTCCTTCTAAGCCTAGTACTGGAAGTAAAACAACCCCCCCCCCCCCCCCTTAGCCTTATTGATTCTCAGGGCTTCATGCGCACTTAAGAAGAAGGTGTACTTAAAGGGCAGATAAGTACTTGATTGATTAAAATATAGCTTGGGTTTGTGGAACAGGACATACTACTTAAAAAAGACTATCAGTCCCAGGCACCTGGATGACTCAGTCAGTTAAGGGTCTGACCTTTGATTTTGGCCCAGATCATGATTTTAGGTTATAAGACCGAGCTGGGCATTGGGCTCCACACTGGGCACTGGAGCCTGCTTAACACTCTCTCTCTCCCTGCATCTGTCTCTCCTCCCACCATTCTCTCTCTCTTCCTCTCAAAAAAAAAAAAAAAAAAACTTTCAGTCTCTCTTCTAGTCTTTTATCATATTCATCAGAAAGTTGCACACTCATTCTCATATCTTTCTGTTTCCATGGTTGTGTTCTATTGTATTATGTGAGGTATCTTGACTTAATTGTACTCATTTTTTATCATTTCCACACATAATCAAATATCCACTTTCTAATAAGAAACTACTGGTACAAACTTTCATTAACAGTCATCTTACCTGTTAATTATACTATCTAATCTCAATTGATTATTTTCATTTGGTTACATTTAATTCTAGTTTCCAACTAAAAACATCTTTCAAAATCTTGTTTCACCTTCCCACAAAATTAGATTACTTTTAGTTTAGCTTGAAACCAATTGCATTTTCAGAGGATATTAAAACACAACAGAAATCATATTATGTTATCTCCTTTTTTGGAACAAACTTGTCTTAAAAATTAACTTTAGAAGACATATTTATTTTTTATGTTAAGACACTGAGTTGTACTTTGATGTCATTAAAAAAAAGAATTTTATTTACATCTATTGTCATTTCATTATTAAAATTTTCATCTGTTTTAGCCAGCTTAAGCTAAGGCATGCTACAGTAACAAATGATCTCAAGTCATAAGAATTAAACAATAAAAGTTTATTTCTTGCTCATATTTATGCCTATCCCAGATGAGCTGCATCTCTGCTCAATGTCCTCTTCATTTTGGATGCAAGCCAGAAAAAGCAGCCTTTTGTGGAACATACAGGTCTTGTGGCAGGGGGAAAAGTAAGATGAGAATGAAGCAATGGCTTTTAAAACTTCAGCATGAAGTGGCATATATTATTTGTACCCTTACTTATCTCACTGTAACTTATTTTTTTGCTGAAATAAATAATTTGGTTAAGCCTGACATAGTCAATGCCCCTGGTAGAAACAGGCCAACTAATAAACTGTCCAGTACAGAAAAGTACCAAATATTTTGACAATCATATAATCTACCACAAATTTCTTCTTTGTCTACTACTCAGTAATTGGTAATTAAATAGGAGCAAAATAGAAGAAAAATATTTGAATTTGGTAGATTCCATAAAAAATTGTAAAGATTAAAAATCTATATAAAGATTATTTTCAATTCTAAGTGTCTTTAATTTTACAGTAACATATGACATCTGTTTTTACATTAATAATTTGAAGCTATGCCTATTAAATGCATTCAGTCCTTTAGAAAAAATATCATCTACATTATGGTTATTATTCACATGGTCACTAACACATTTAATATAATTCTTTCTAATTTTAGTGTATGTGCTGCCAAAGCGAGCACAATATAATTCTTTCTAAAAGAAAATCGTGGGGTGCCTGGGTGGCTCAGTGGGTTAAGCCGCTGCCTTTAGCTCGGGTCATGATCTCAGGGTCCTGGGATCAAGTTCTGCATCGGGCTCTCTCTCACCAGGGAACCTGCTTCCCTCTCTCTGCCTGCCTTTCTGTCTACTTATGATCTCTATCAAATAAATAAATAAAATCTTTAAAAATAAAATAAATAAATAAATAAATAAATGAAACTCGTGGTTTAGTAAATAATTTTTATCTTTGAAAAATAAGAATAATATGATCTGTACTAGTCTTGATCTTTTAGATTTTACTATTTTTACTGTTTTTATCTTTATTTTACCTACTCATTTCACTTTAATTGTTACATTAAAATGTATAATAAGCATGGAGTTTCTATATGGAGGGGGGGAAGAAAGAAAGAAATTATTTATTTAATAACTCATATCCAAGAAAGACTATTTAAAATATTCCTATAGATCCTGGAGAAAGAAACTCCAAGACTTTATTTAACATAGCACAGTGTCTCTCTATAACATGATTAGAAAATCACCATATTATAACCCATCCACCAAAAAGATAATTTTTCAAAGACTATGGCTCATCTATAATAAAAATTTATCATGCCTATACAGGTCTAAATATCAATTGTTCTAAAAACAATTATGTACATGTTTATTAGATATTACAACTAAGTATTACATATATTAGATTTATGCCAAACACATACCATTATATGCAATTCTTTAACATAAAGTAATCTGAGTAAGGAAAATAGGATTATAGAAAAGGAAGCCAATCACAATTTAAGAAATATATTTTAAAGCAGGTCTCCTCAGTAATAAAATAAACAACAGTAACTATATTACATACAAAAAGTTGTAATATTTTAAGTATATTTTATTTGTCTTTTCAGTTCTTTGTTAATGGTACCAGTCATCCTCAAAGCAATTATTTTTCATTAGTATGTATGTTGATAAATATATACATGCAGCATCCATTCTTGATAAAAAGCCTTAGCAAAGTAGGGGCAGAGGGAACACACCTCAACATCATAACGGCCATATACAAAGGACCCACGGCTAAGATCATCCTCAATGGGGAAAAACTGAGAAAACTTTTCCTTTATGGTCAGGAACAAGACAGGAATGGCCAATGTCATCATTGTTCTTTAACATAGTACTGAAAGTGCTAGCCTCAGCCATCAGACAACAAAAAGAAATAAAAGGCATCCAAATAAGCAAAGAAGAAGTGAAACTTTCACTCTTTGCAGATGACATGATACTCTATGTAGAAATCCTATAAGACTCCATCAAAAAATGACTAGAAATGATACTTGAATTCATCAAAGTTGCAGGATATAAATTCAATGTACAGAAATCTGTTGTCTTTCTATACACTAATACTGAAGTAGCAGAAAGAGAAATCAAGAATCCAATTCCATTTACAACTGCACCAGACACCATAACATATCTAGGAATAAACCTAATCAAAGAGGTAAAAGATTTGTACTCTGAAAAGTACAGAATACTTATGAAAGAAATTGAAGATGACACAAAGAAATGGAAAAAACATTCCATGTTCCTCGTTTAGAAGAACAATATTGTTAAAATATCTATATTACCCTAAGGAATCTACATATTTAATGCAATCCCTATCAAAATACCACCAGCATTTTTCACAGAGCTAGAACAAACAATCCTCAAATTCATATGGAACAACTAAAGACCCAGAATAGCCAAAGCAATATTGAAAAAGAAAACCAAAGTTGAGGGCTTCACAATTTTGGAGTTCAAGTTATATTACAAACCTGTAGTCATCAAGACAGTATGGTACTGGCACAAAGGTAAACACATAGATCAATGGAACAGAATAGAAAACCCAGAAACGGACCCACAACTATATGGTCAACTAATCCTTGAAAAGCAGGAAAGAATATCCAGTGAAAAAATGAGTCTGTTCAATAAGTGGTACTGGGAAAACTGGGCAGCAACATGCATTAGAATGAAATTGAACCACTTTCTTATACCATATGCAAAAATAAATTCAAAATGAATGAAAGATCTAAATGCGAGACAGGAAATCATCAAAATTCTATAAGAGAACCACCTCTTTGACCTTAGCCATAGCAATTTCTTACTAGATGTATCTCTAGAAGCAAGGGAAACAGAAGCAAAAATGAACTGTTTGGAGCTCATCAAGATAAAAAGCTTCTGCACAGCAAGGTAAAGAATCAGCAAAACTAAAAGCCAGCCTATGGGTAGGAGAAGATATTGGTAAATGGCATATCAAATAAAGGGTTAGTATCCAAAATCTATAAAGAACTTATTAAACTCAATACCCAAAGAATGAGTAACCCAATTAAGAAATGGGCAGAAGACAGGAATAAACATTTATCCAAAGAAAATATCCAGATGACCAACAGATACATGAAAAGATGTTCAACATCACTCACTATCAGGGAAATAAAAACCAAAACCATGATGAGATATCATCTCACACTTATCAGAATGGCTAAAATTCACAACACAGGAAATAACTGATGTTGGCAAGGATGTGGAGAAAGGGGAACCTCTTACACTGTTGGTGAGAATGCAAACTGGTGCATCCACTCTGGAAAACAGTACAAAGGTTCCTCAAAAAGTTAAAAATAGAACTGAGCCCCAGCAATTGCACTACTAGTATACAAAACATATAGAGTATACAAAAATACTGATTTAAAGGGATGCATGTACCCCAAAGTTTAGCAGCATTATCAACAATAGCTAAATTGCCCATTGACTAATGAACACCTCTCTCTCTCTCTCTCTCTCTATATATATATATATCACCCCTCTCTCTCTTACAGAGAGAGATATATAGATAGATATCTATAGATATAGATCTATATCTCTAGAGATATCTGTATCTAGATCTATCTATATCTCTAGGGATATAGAGCTATATCTCTAGATATATATATTGGGATCTCTGGCGTTTGGATCTGTGCTGGGCAGGGAGCCTGCTTCCCTTCCTCTTTCTCTGCCTGCCTCTCCACCTACTTCTTTCTGTCAAATAAATATTTTTTAAAAAAATTTTTTTTAATTTTAAAAAATGTGAGTTACATAGATCTCTTTTGTCTTTGGGCATGACCAAAAAGAATTTTTTGTTTGTTTGTTTTAGATTTTATTTATTTATTTGACAGAGAGAGAGAGAGATCACAAGTAGGCAGAGAGGCAGGCGGCAGGGGGTGGGGAGTGTCGGGGGAAGCAGGCTCCCTGCTGAGCAGAGAGCCCAATGCAGGGCTCCATCCCAGGACCCTGAGATCATGACCTGAGCCGAAGGCAGAGGCTTTAACCCACTGAGCCACCCAGGCGCCCCCAGAAAGAAATCTTTTAATTTTGATACAGGAGCAACAAGTAAGAATAAAACAATTCCTACGTCCTTTTCAATGAACAGACAAATCAACCAACCAAACAGGTGAAGAATTATGTGTGACCTAATAGTGTGTATTCCATGACCTCAACATCATTATTACCCAACAATTATTGAACATTACTGTGTGCTTAGTGCTGATGATACAATGACAAGCAGAAAAGTTCACGGGAAACTTCCCAAAGGAGTTTAAATTTCAAAGAATGAATTTTAAAGAATGGATGTGATTTTGCCAGATGCATAATGGAGACTAACAAGAACAGAGAAAGATGGTAAGGTATTCCAGGTAGAAGGAATATCATAGACAAAAGCACAGAGGCACAAAACTACATAGTAAATTATTGAAACTCTGATTAGTATCTTATTGATAGATACATATTGGAGGGAACAAGCTGTAGATGAGATCATCAAAGGGCATGGGCAGGAACCACTTCATGGAGGGCTTCATGTGCCTTGCTAAGGTTTTTAGATTATCCTGTGGTCAATGGATTATGAGTGAAGGGACTTAATGAAAAAAGCCACATAATACATATACATTTTGGAAAAAGAATTCCAGCCAGTATATGAAGGATGCATTGGAAACAATCAGTGTGGAGGAAAAATATCAAGAGATATTTTTAAAATCCAGGGGAGAGAGATTTTTTAAAAAGGTCCCAACAAGGGCAAAAGTGGTGAGTGTAGAGAGGCTAAAACAATGCATTAAGGTAGAACTATTGGGGCTCAGGTATTTATTAGATTTGGGTTTTGATGGAAAAGTCCAGCCTGATTAGGAGAGACACAAACCTAGGAGGGTGGGGGAAGACAATGAATCCAGTTTGGAATTTGTTATTCATGAAGGACCTATTATACATCCAAACATCTACTGGAAAGAAGCTGGCATTTTTCAGTATCTAAAATATCTCTGTTTAAAAGTTTCTTTTCCCAGGGCACCTGGATGGCTCGGCTGGTTAAGTGTCTAATTCAGGTCATGATCTCATGGGTTGTAAGATCGGGCCTCACACCAAGCTCCCCACTCAGTAGGAGCCAGCTTGAAAATTCTCTCCGTCTGTCCTTCCCCTGACCCCAGTGCCCTCTGTCTCTTTCTCAAATAAATAAATCTTTTTTAAAAAATAAAATAAAAAAAATTTTTCCCCTAGCAGATACTTTGAAAGGAAATAAATGTCTTACAAGATAAAATACTTTCTTATAAATGTCACCTTAAAGCTGTTTGAATGCCTATGTACAGAACTTGTTTGCGCCTTCAGGAAAATTGCACAAATCTCTAATTCCTTGAACTAGGTAGGGTTCACATGCCAGGTTATAACTATTCTTTTAAGTGACAAATAATTGTACTTTCTCCTTGATTTGGCATCTGATTCCTTCTTTCTACTGACAGCATGTGTCAACTTTATACTTTTGCTTCCCACCAAGATCAGACTTGCCCATGACCTGTAAAGTAACCTGAACTGTTTTGTATTTTTAAAGACTAGTAGAGAAGACAGCAATGATTTGGGTGTCCTCAAGATTTTACCCAGTGGTCTGACATCATCATAGATATTCTCTGGACCTATTTCAACATCTGACCAATTCTTCTTCCCATTAAGTCATGCTAAAACAAAATACATTATAAACATTATCTCAATAATTACTATCTTCAGCAACCTAAAATTAAGCATATTATCACAATACTGTGGTACAATGAGAAAGAAATTATCTCCTTTAACAAAGTTGAGGAGATACTGGCAATAGAGAAGTAAAAGAAATTTTAGAAAATATTTTTTGCAATTGCAGGAAAAAGGTGTATCATGCCTCAAGAAACAACAAAGCCTTCCTTTATTCCTTTCCTTTAAAAAAAAAAAAAGCAGGAAAACTATGCATAGTTCTAAATACTATGTATTTATATTTTAATTTCTGCATAGTTAACAGTGCATTCATTCTTAAACACACACAATTGTCACTACTAAAAATACAGTATCTCCCTAGAAAGTGATTTTTAACAATGAATAGCTTGTTATAACTAGCTAATGTTGCTTTGTAAACCCAAAACCTTTTAGTAAGTTTACATAAAAACACTGATAAGGTCTTCAAAACATCTGTGATTAAGATCCCACAATGCAGTAAGAGAACTGTCTACAGTAGGGGAATTGTCGACAGTAGCTTCTCTATGCCTGCCAAAGTCTATGACTCTGTTTTAAGATTATGAAAGGAGATTCGTTTTGTTTTCATGAACTTAAAGATGACTTAACCAAATCCCCTAACAGTAGTTAATGGTTCTTAATTATATGATAGGATGAAAAAGAAGAAAGCCTTATTCATTGAAAGGCAGTATTATTACTAAAATTGTCTAATTTTATACGACAGTAAAATTAAAAGATGACACAGCAATGATAGAAAAATACACCATGAAGTGGTTAAACAGGGTCCAAGTTTTCACTTCCTATGCCAAGTTTTTCTTCAAATAAATGAGTCCCTGTTGTATACAATTTAGGGAAATACGAAATTAACTTTTGGGAGCAGATTCCATGGCTAAAGAATTTCATCCAAACTCAATTCTTAATTTATTTATAAAGAAGTATATTTTTGCATCATTTCTTGAATTTGCTAGCACTTTCATGATTAAAATTTTGGCTTCAAAGTTGAATGGCAGTATAGTATATTTTGAGTAATCCTCATTGTTATACCTCTATATCCAATAATAGTTTCAATAAAAATAAAAAACAATCCTTGGCTTTCAAGGATTGTATACGGCTTAGAACATGAACATGATAGGCATACCTAAGATTGCCTACACCATTTCCTTTGAAGTATCTGGTATATTCCTCTATTTCTTTATAAAGACACTGGCTATTCAATAGTTTCCAGTCCTCATCTGTTCAATGACCTAACATAATAATAACTACTATTTATTGGATGTCAAGTATGTGTTCCTCAAAGTTTCTTCATTTGATGTTCCAGAAACCCTTTGAGATTGGTTTTTTACACTCCATACTAACGGTGTAGAATTTGAAGCTCATAGAAGTTGAACTACATCCTCAAAACACATAGTCTAATAACAGAAACAGGATTCAAATGCAATTCTAGGTGACTCTAAATCTTGGGCACTTCTTCCAACCAGTGCTTCTTGACATATATCCTACTGCCATTTAACTGTTCCACCTTAAGCTAGAGTGATCATATATCCATCCTGTGTAATTTCTATATGGCTTAAATATTAATGGTAGTTATATGACTTAAATATTATATTCATTTACAAAAGTGTCCCAGTTGGACCACAGTTTATAAGGTCACCCCACTTTAAGTCAATATACATCTAGAACTAAATACATACCTTTCTGATAATCTCCCAAAATGTGCTCTTATTGTGATATCCCTATCATAGATGGCACCATAAAGTCCACTCACCTGCAAAAGCCAGAACACAGAAATAATTCTTAACACCGTCTTTCCTCCTTTTCTCATATCCAATATGTCCACATGTCTTTTCCTATCTTCTACTTACTATCTTTCAAACCTAGGTTTTCTCCAGCTAACTTCCAGTATCTTAGTTATGACCCTCATAATGTCTTTCCTGGACTATTTTAAAAGTTCTCAACTGATACTCATACTTACAGTGTAACTTATCTCTAACCCAGTCATTATATCACAATTAGTATGAGTTTTCAAGAAGACACATCTTATATGGTCATCCCAATTTAAAAATCCTATGCAGTTCCTTATGAAGGAGCAGGAGGCTGATGAGGACAAAGCAAAAGCTGGCGCCTTGCACCCCCCCCTTCACCCGCTCCCCTCCATATGTGTAGCATTCCTCAGGCACCCCTGACTGCCATAAAATGATAAATAGTTAACTTGCAGAGATCACAGTCCTGCAAGGTAGGAGTCTCCCTTGGTTTGCAAATGTCCTTGAGATTTACAACAAAGAAGTTACCTTATCAATAGCCCCAGTGTCACCCTCCCCTCCATGAAAAACGGAAGGAAGCAGAGGTAGAAGGAAAAGTAAATAAAGTTCAATTTCTTCTAAACCTAAATCTCATTAACAAGGATGCTTGATAGCAGGAATGTAACATTCCACCAGGAGACTCCAATTGTCTTTACTTGATAGTAACCAGGCCTTCAATATCCTGATAGTGCTTTTTTCGCATGTGGGCTAACCGGCCAGTTCTGCTTCTGTAAGATTGCTTTGTCTGCTTTCGCACGCGGGTCCCCTGACCCAATCCACTGACGCCAAGTATGCCTGTTCAAACTATCAATCAATCAGCTCAGCCCCACCCGAAACTTGTTTATATCTGTCTATAAAAATCCTGCACCGACCCAGCTCCGGACCTCTCGGCGTTATCAGCAACGAGCTATTGGCAACGAGCGGCGCAGAAGTCCAGGTTCGAACCTGCAATAAACGACCCTGGCTGATTGGCTTTGACTCACGTCTCTGGTGGTCTTTTAAGGTGGGGGTAATACTCTATTGGCATTTCACCTTAGAGCCTTCAGGGTAAATTCTAAAGCCTTCTCAGGACTCTTAAGCCCCTTTATTAATTATCCCTTGCTTACCCACCCATTCTAATCTCTCACTACTCTTCTCATCACAGATTACATCCAGCCCCACTGAATGTTCTGTAGTTACCAAACTATGCTGGCTTGTCTTTTGTCTTTACGCTTTAGCACAGACTACTTCCCTACTTCTTCCTCTCTCCCTACCTCTACTAATTGTCACATCCTCAGGATACAGTTCTAACATCCCCTCCTCTGATTATTCCTTGAATAAACTCTTCCTTGGCACAACACTAGACCCAAAACACTCAAGAGATATATTTTTATTATCAAGTTGAACTTTGAGATCCCTCCAGTTCTGCCCATTTCTCATCCCCAAAGTGTCATCTCCATGGGTAAGAGATAATGGAGTAACTATCTGCCTCTTCTCTTTTACAATGTTGCCACATTCTTTCTCCATTGTCTCCAATGTCTCCCCAATTGAAATTAAACTCTTAAAAAAAAACCTCTTTGATTATTTCCCAACTCCTACTCAGTTTCGGTTAGATGGTTTTCCTTATAGCTCCATAATATCCAATGCATAATGACATGATACATGTTCTGGTTATTTGTCTGCCTCATTGTATAGGCTATAGGCTCTTTGAGGTAGAGCATTCATCTTTTTTTCTTTTTAATTTATTTACTTGACAGACAGAGATAGGCAAGTAGGCAGAGAGGCAGGTAGAGAGGCAGGCAGAGAGGCAGGTAGAGATGGGAGGGTGCTGGCTCCCTGTGGGGTGAAGAGCCCAACGTGGGGCTTGATCCCAGAACCCTGGGATCACGACCTGAGCCAAAGGCAGAGGCTTAACCCACTGAGCCACCCAGGTGCCCCGAGCATTCATCTTTTAATTCCAATATTTGTGACTGGATCTGGCACATAATATGTATACAGTAGATTTTTATTGTTTATAATAGAATATTTATTTATTGAGTAGGATTAAATGAAAGATTATGATGACAGTGCTGAAGAAAGGCAATATATAAGGTCTAATGTACCTATGATTTTTATAAACACAATGAAAAATTTCTGAGAACTAAAGGTATCCCATATAATGAAATTATAGGTTTCCTTTCTTCTTAAAGCCATGATATGTAGCCTTGATTTAAAACAATATCTACTCAAGGGGCACCTGGATGGCTCAGATAGTTAAGTGTATGACTTCAGCTCAGGTCATGATCTCAGCATCCTGGGATTGAGCCTGGCATCAAGCTCCCTACTCAGTGGGGATTCTGCTTGTCCCTCATCCACCACTTCTGCTCCCAACTTGCGCTCTCACTGTTTCTCACATAAATAAAATTTTTAAAATAATTAAAAAATAAAACTTAAAAAAATAATACCTATTCAAATGATAGCGACACAAAATTTCAGAACATGAAGAAAACATAGAATCTAGTCTAGTGATTTTTAATCCGCCATTTAGCATTATATCAAAGCTGTATTCAGATCCCCTTTACCTAAACAATTTACCCTACAGCTATTGCCTGAGAGTTGAAGGGAAGGTAATTGCCAGAATATGAAGGGTCTTGGTCTACTTCTATGCTCCTTTCAGTGGGCCTCTGGAGGTTCTAATGCTCCAAATAGCACAGCTGTACAAACTCTAACCTAGTTCCAAATCTTATTTGACGAAAAGGATGCTGAAACCTTGAGAAGGCTGTGATATTCCCAAGAGGATCAAGTGATGTAAGGCTGGACATGAGTTTCTGGCTCCTAGGCCTCCACTCTAAACCTGGTTTCACACTGCTTCTAACAGAAAAACAACTTAGCCCTGGGAGCACCAGAAAAATACTCCTATTGTCTAGGCAAAACAGCAGTACTAGAAAATGCGGACATTAAAGAAGTGTTAGAGTGAATTTGTCTTACAAAGCATATTGCCTGCAATGCTATTTTACCAGACACTGTAAACTGCAGGCTGCCAGGTACATTAACTGTTTCCTTCTGTCAAGTGCTTAGCATAATTTCTTATGGGCTTATTTCCCATAAGAGTCAATAAATTGTAATAATATTCATTTGATAGGATCCCATAAAGGTATGCTCTCTCTAAATCAATGGTATTTTAGAGAAAAAAATATAGTATGAGGCAACAACGGGAGGTATCTCTATTAATTGTATTGGCTCTTGTTATGGGTTTAATTGTGTGCCGCCAAAAGTCATATGTTGAAGTTCTAACTCCTCATACCTCAGAATAAGGCCTTTTTGGAAATAGAGTCATTGCAGATGTCATTAGTTAAGATGAGGTCATACTGGAATAGAGTGAAACTAAACCAATATGACTGGTGTCTTTATAAAAAGGGGAAATTTGGAGATACACACAGGAAGAATGTTATGAAAAAACTGGAGTTATGTTTCCACAAACCAAGAAACTGACAGAGCCTAGAAAAATTTCCGGAAACGATTCTTCCCTAGTGTGTTCAAAGGAGCATAGTTCTGCTGACATTTCGATCTCAGAGCTTGCTTTCAGAGCTAAAGCAATAAATTTCTGTTATTTAAGCCACTCTATTTTTGGTACTTTGTTGCAGCGGTTCTTACAAACTAATATAATTCTACATCTTTAGTTGCTCTCAAGGGGAATTTTTCTCAATCATCTAGTTACTAAGTCACATGCCAAAAACTAGATCTCTTTATTTAATTTTCCAGTTGTTAATAACTTGATCCAGAAAAAAATAAGTAAAATAGAATTACAATTAGATAATGTCTATATACAGAGGATGAACTGAATATAAAATACAGAATCATAAAAACATAGCTCAGTGTGCTACAAAAATCAACCACATCTAGAGCATGGTCATACAGCTCTATTATGATTAAGCTTCACATAACTAGACACAAAACTTTATGGTCTTCACATAGTTTTTCACCTCATTTTATCATGATCTAATTGCCAAATTTAAAAAATTGATTTCTACCTATAGACTATAATATTCAAACAAGTATAAAAAGGTTTCAACATAAGATTTTCTTTATCTCTACTCTCTACCTTATACTATCTTCTGGTCTCTCTTCTTATTTATGATTTTATATAGGAAAATTGACCCCCACAATAACACTTGCAGAAACTATGTTAAATATTTTTAAAGGCTTGTTTCAAGTCAAGCAGTGTTCTCAAAGGTAAACATTTTGTCTATTCCCACAAATTTAGCTGTCTGTTAATAGACTACTGTCAAAGCATATGTTAAAACATAATCAAACTCACATTTTATGATTTAACATGTCATAAAACCATACAGTTAGATTTTATTAATGTGAAATTAGTTCTCCGAAAACTATCAAATATATCCTTACCAGTGATTTCTACCTTCTTTCAAAATTAATAAACACTACTTACTTCATAAACTTCATATATACTCTAGAGAAGATATTTATATTTTAATCAGACAATGAAATTAACTCCTTTATAAACAGAAATGATATTTGAGTATTTTTCCTCCTTATACAAATATATGAACAGGAAAGAGGACAATTACTCTTCCAAATATCATCTGGAAGTTGGTTCTTTGTATTTTTTCAAGAGACATATCTGTTCTCTTTGCAATTTTTAGTTCTGCCCTATGTTATAAATATGTCAGTGTCACCGTCTTCACACCAAGAGAAGATGGTCAGCCCTGTGGTCCAGGTAATGACCTTTCCAACTCTTCAAGAATTAGTTGATCATTGCTTTCCTACAGGCCCCCACCTCAACAGCACAGGGATTTGGAACCTCCCAGTTATTATATAATCAGCTCACACAGGAAAATGGATGAGTTTAGGCAAATCATTTGATTTAGTTCACTTCAGCATACATGTTTATTGAGAGCCTACTATGTGTCATCATTGTGTTAGGCATGGGAGTAACAGATATAGAAGAAAACTCTTAAGGAACTTATAGTCTAGAGACAGAAAAACAGATATTGACATAAGGTGGTAAGAAAAGAAATAGCCATCCGCCTAAGGTTCTATGAAAGCTAGAGATGGGTGTTGTGAAACCACTTGGCCTGAGATTTGTTCACAGATTTCCTGGAAAAGATCAACGTGTGCTAACTTTGGAAAAGATGGATAAGAGTCCAGCCAATAGGGAACTTGGGAAGGTTCTCCCAGGCAATGGAGCAAGATGAAGTACAACACAGAAGTGTGGATTAGGATATTATTAGGGTATTTTTAAGAGAGGGGGTATAGCTCAGTGGTAGAGCAGAATATTATTAGGATAAATACCTATGGAAGGGAACAGGAAGAAGCAGGATTAGGCAGTGGGGGAAACTGAACTGAGATATAGGATGTTCAAGCCTCTACCAGCACTATGCCTCTACCAGCACTCTGGAGCCAGACTTTATATCCTTGCCTCCCTCTGTCAGGGTCCTGATACAGCATGCCAGAAGGGTGTGACTTTGGGTGAGGCAACACTGTGAAGCTGAAGAAGTCAGAATAAAAGACTGAGCTTGAGGTAACTGGGCAACAGATCCTTCCTAGATAGGATCTGGGCAGACCATGTCCCCCATTTGCCACAAATGTAAATCTAGTGGATGTCCAGTATTATTAGAGAGTAAATTTTCATGTGGACAGTAGGAGGAAAAGAATCTGAAAAAGTTGATTTTTGAAAACATGTTCTCACGATGATGTGCTACTCACTGGAGAAAGCTGATTGTGCACTTTTTTCCAACTTTGCATTCAGTGACATCATTTTGTTATCTTGAAATCATCCTTGGCAAATGTATTTGTACCACAGAAATCATCAAAAGTTACAAATCAGTGCTACATTTTTCTGAGAACCTGTTTACTGTTACTATTTTCCTTCCTATGTCCATAAACACAGATTTAAATCATAATGAATAAAAGTCATGGGTAAGACAGCATTCTACAACATGCTCAAAATAGGAGAGGACATAGGCCAGTAAGTCCCATCTTTTTATACTGACAGAAGTAAACACTCTTCCCTTTTCCTTTTCTTCTCCTGCCACTAACCTCATTTCTGCCTTGGTAAATTACAATAGTCTCATGGGATAATTCATTCATTACAAGTATTTTATTTTCATATGTATTCAAGAATATGTACTGAAGGCTTACTATGTGTCAAAAACTAAGTGTGAGTATTTGATGGTGAGCAAACAATAGACCTATTCCTATTCTTAGAGCTTATCGTCGAGATACAAATATTAGTTTAAAAACACCATAAGGGGCACCTGGGTGGCTCAGTGGGTTAAAGCCTCTGCCTTTGGCTCAGATCATGATCCCAGGGTCCTGGAATCGAGCCCCGAATCGGGCTTTCTGCTCAGCGGGGAGCCTGCTTCCTCCTCTACTCTGCCTGCTTCTCTGCCTAGTTGTGATCTCTGTCAAATAAATAAATAAAATCTTTTAAAAATAATAATAAAATACAAAATAAAAACATCATAAAATAAATGAATAATCACAAATGGTGACATTTTATGAAGAATGGAAAATAAAAGATATTTAAATAATCTCTTTGATGTGTTAACTTTCTATATCATTTAAATAGTATAAAATAAAACATCAGTGTCATTAGACACTAAGAATTAAAGTAATGATAGTTTCATCAAAAGCCAATTATAAATTTTTTAAGAAATTTTATGTTATTTATTATTATGAAAAACCCACTAAATAGTGATTTTTTTTTCCTAAAAATGTCCATATATTGGCAATCACAGTGTCTCTGTTTTTTTATTTGTTATATCATTACATTCATATGCTGTACCATTGCAAAGACAAAAACACAGAAATTTGAATAGTATTGAAAATTGGAATTTTTTTCCTCAGGCCACTGCTACTGAGGAAATGTAAATGTAAAGACTATCTTATGTAAGAAGCATATAATTATATTAAAATAAACTCTCAGCTATAGCATTCAGTTTTTCTAAATAACTGTGTTGTTGAATGCTAGTAAAATTCTCTGGTTAGAATAAAAGTTTTGGTAAAGAAAATTCAGCGTTTCACCCTCAAATTTGTATTCCTGGACTGATTACTTGGAAAAAAAAAATCTGATTTCTATTTGCTAGCATTATTTTAGGGGAAAAATCATATTTTGTTTTCGGAAAAGGCTGAGACTTGTGCCTGATCTATATCTAACAATACATGAAAGAGAAATTTAACATCTGTTCATGATATCACATTTACTATACGTATTCCTTTCCATAATATGCATTCAGTTAAAAGCACATATCAAAATCCTGTTTCAGAGGATTTGAAAGTAACACTTTCTATTTGGGACACTTCAATTATGTGCTTGTGAATTTTGATCAGATAAAATTATTAATCCATGACAATCTGCCTCTACTTCCTATGGTCAAGATTTAGATTGAACAAGATTTTGTCATTTTTAATATCTATTATCTTCACCCCAAAGTCATTACAAAATACATCTCTAGAATGAGATAAAAATTTATAAGTGTTACCACTGTGGATTGCACCAAAGAGTTAAAGCACCCCAACACATTATACATATATTCATACATAGGGCCAAAGGGATACCATTCTCATTTTTCATCATCAAGGCATTTATAAGACTCCTATCTTCTTTTGCTTTTGTGACCTCTAGTCAGAAAGGCCAAAGTAAATAAAGGTCAAGATAGATGTCAAATCAAGCAATTACTAAAGAGGGAACTTGGCTGTGACCCTCAGATTAGAAATGGTGACCTGTCACAGCAACAGGGGAAAACCTTCCTGCAACTCCTTCTCCTGTTTTATGAAATACAATCTAGATTTGCAGCCTAGACTGAAAAAAAAAAAATTGATATCCTTCATTTGCGTTTTAATCTTTTCCACCCTTCATATTGAGGTTGTCCTCCCATTTTCTCCTTGGTTATATGCTCTGAATTGTAGACATGTGAGAGGAAAAATTAGTAGGAACCTGGAGTGAGGAGGTACGGCATACCCATCATAAAAAATGAGAATGAACCAACACAACACAAAAATGATGTCATATCACTTTTATTCATTTAACTTTACTTAAAACTGCATAAAATTTAGACAGTTTGTGTAATAGCAGGGATGTCAATCAACAATGCTGATACTTTCTCTGCAATGGGCCACTTGTAGAAATGAATTTTTGAAATATTTTATGTGATGTAACTAAAATTTGAAAATTCATTTATATACCTGAACCTTGATTTATCTAATCTCTAGAATCTCACTCTCCTCTCTACACCCAAGGAGCTTCCATTCTTCACTCCAGAGGCTATGTTGAAAAATAATGGCTTTCCCGTGTTAACACTACAACCCACATTTACTCCTGAATTCCTCCATTCCTTAAACTTTCCATCCTTAAAAAGATCTATAATAGTCTTTTTGTTGTCAAAAGAGAAAAAGAAAAGATTTACCACCTATGAATTTTGAGTTGAGACAGAAAAAAAAAAGAAGGGAACTAGAAGTTATGGAAATAGTTCTGATAATGTAATCTTACTGAGGATTTTTGCTTTTCCTTTTCTTGCTTGGCTTGTCACAGCTCACAAGGGAATATTATCATTTTTTTTTTAATCTCAGCCACGTTTCCTAGTAAATTATTATATTAGTTGACTTGATGGATTTTGGCTGTCAAATGAAACTATTTCCAGTAAAATTCATTAAGTCAAAGAACCTCATTTGAAAATCTAACTTTGAAATAAACTGACAGAAATAATATGAGAACTGAAGACTAATTTGAAAACAGACAAACCAGAAAAATGACATAGTCATCATCCTCTTAATGGAAAACAAGCCTGGAGTTCCACTAAGGAAGTATTGCCCAGGAGAGGAAAAAAAGAAAAACTTTTAAAAATCGAAGTCTTACTTTTCAAAGTCCCTTACATTAGCAAACTTTAAATGCTGGCCCTATTGGAAGAATATAAGTATGTCACTTTAAGGTAATTTTCATTTCAAATTCCCCTCAAATCTAAATCTTCAGTGAAAAAAAGAAGAAAGGGAAAGAAAGGAAGGAAGGAAGAAAGAAAGATTAATTTTAAAGATTTTCTTAGCTGCATACTTCAGAAAAACAAAACAAAAAGAATGTTTCCATACAAAGATGACAGCCAGAAGGCTTTAACTCCTATGTAAATGATACCTTTTAAGTTTAATTATTTTCTGAACTTATGTTATTTTGCTTCTTTGTTCAAGGATTCTAATCAGAGATCCTAGTGGAAGTTTGGCCTATTAGTATTGCTATTGCAACTGGTTCTTCTAAATGACCAAAGAAGCTAATTAGCATATGTGTTTTGCATGGTCAGTTTGGAAAGCTTTATAGCCTCAAAGTGTTCCTTCATAGATTATATTAATTTTGCAATATTATTTAGTCAAAAACATCAACACATGGTTGAGGTTTGGGTGTTGGGGAAAGTACCAGTAGGAAAAGGAAGGAACTCGTAGAAATTCCAAACTGTCTCTTTGAAAAAATTCATCTTCACCTCTACTGCATGTATTTTTATTTACAAAATTCCAAGAGGGGTGCCTGGGTGGATCAGTAGGTTAAGTGTCCAACTCTTGATCTCAGGGTTGTGAAACTGAGGCCCACCTCAGTCCATGCTGGTTGTGGAACCTGCTTAAGAGTTTCTCTCTCCCTCTCTCTCTGCCTCTCCCCCACCAAAAAAATTTCCAGAGCTGAAACTAAACCAAATCAAACCAAAACAAAACAAAACAAAAAAAAACCTCAGTTAATACCTCGTTGAATTGTACATCTTATTTCTTCATTGTGCTTGCAGTTAACAAAACTGTGAATGAATAAGACTGAAGAAGCAACCTGAGATGGCTTGAGGTGTTTTCTGTTTTCCCAAAGGTGTGGCCAGATTGAAAAAAAGGTAGTGGGGGGGCAGTTGTGTACTGAAAAATAATTGTCTAGGAGTGAGAACGTGGCATTTAAATAGGAGTGGATTCCCTCTAAATTTTACCCCAGTGCTCCAAGATATGAATCACAGAAAATGGGCAACTCCCTGTGGCTAACATTCCTTCTACCCACCTTCAATAATGCCAGTTCGCCTGTGGGGGAGGGGAACCAACATGGAGGTAATCTTTCATACTGGACTATTATAGTAATATCTTTTCCCTTTGGACAGAGGTCTGTGTATTTCAGGCAAACTAAAAATAAAACTAAACAATTTAAAAATAGGGAAAAGTTAGACTTCAAAGTTAGAAAAATTAAACTTTACTAAATAGTGTTTATTTTTAATGTCTTCTTTATTCTTTGGGAAACTTTAAAATGGGTCAAGAAGGTATAATCTTCTCTAGAATTATCACTAAGAACTGAGAATGCCAAAAGTTTGTTAAAATGTTTGTTTTCAACACTATCCTTTATAGAATTGCAGTTCTCAAGGTACTAGACCAAAAATAATAATAATAATAATAATGATTATAAAATAAATATAGAAGATTGAATTTTTTCATAGTGAGTTATTTTAGTATTGTCTTAAAGAAATATATTTGTTAAATAGCACCTACAGTAAGTATAATTTTATATAATTATTTTCTGTAAATCCTATAGAAATCAATGCCTAACCTTTACCAAAATATCCTAACAATCATATACACAATAGACTATTATACAATTGTAAGAAAGAAGAAAATCTTGCCTCTTACAACATGGATGGACCTTTAGGGCATTATCCTAACTGAAATAAACTAGAAAAAAAAATACTGCATGGTATCACTTATATGTGAAATCTTAAAAAAAAAAAGTCAAATTCATAGAAATAGAGAGTAGAAAAATGATTGTCAGGGGCTGGGAGGTGGAAGAAATAGGGAAAGGGCGGTAAAAGGTAGAAATTTCCAGCAATAAGATAAATAAGGTTTGAAGATCTAATGTATAACATGGTGACTAGAGTTGATACTATATTGTATAATTGAAATTTGCTGAGAGAGTAGATTTAAATGTCCTTACACACGCACAAAAAGATAGATACCTGAAGTGAATATATGCGTGAGTTAACTAGATGGTGGAGATACTTTCACAATGCATCCATGTATCAAATCATCACAATGTACATTTTAAATATCTTACAATTTTGTCAATCATACCTCAATAAAGCTCAAAAAAAATCTTATCAACCAACCAATCAATAATAGTAAAAACATGTACATGTAATAATCCAGGAAAATTTCTGAGTAAATGAATTTGGTCCTCTAACAACCTTATAAAGTGGAAAAGAATTAGTAATTCTCTTATTTTTAAGATGAGGAAACAGAGTCAGAATTATTAGGTCTATGGTCTCAAGCTAATTATTGGAAGAATAGGTTAGATTCTAGGCCTCTCGGATCCCCATATACTAGTTCACATTCACTCTCCCTGTATGTAATTTAGCCTCCAAATTTTTATGTAATCTAACTGTTCTTTAGAAATTCAAAAAAAGTGTAAGTAAGTGGGTTAAGGCTTCCTAGGGATGAAGGCCTTGAGCAAAACTTTAAAAGTGAACCAGTAAGGGTAGGTGGAGGGAAAGAAAAAAATAAATGTATGCCAGAGGGTAGAACACAATAGACAAGAGAAATATAGTAACAACACTTATTAAGTACATATTATGGGATACTGTCCTGAGAACTTAACCTATATTATCTCATTTACTCTTCAAGACACATGATGAATTAAGTACTTCCTGTAAGGAAACAGGCTTACAAAACTAAGGAACTCACCTGGGTCACAGAGATAGGAAAGGACAGAAGCAGGAACTTGATTCCAGCCCTGATCTTTTTGACTCCCAAGGTCATGCTTTTAAACTTTATTCTCTACCACCACTGGAACAAAGCATGAGAAAGAAGAGTGTGAGTGACAATAGCTTGACTACCAAAGAGTCATGTTGAGAATGGAAGAAAATAAACTTGAAGAAACATCAGGATGGAGTTATAGATTTCCTGAAAAATCAAGAAAGAGTAGATTTGATGTTACAAGCAATGGGACTTCTTTACAGATTTTTGAATAGGAAGAAAAATAATAAAGGTAAGTATTCAAGGAACGTTTGTCCTATGGCAGGAAGACTGAAGGAGTAAAAAGTGAAGGTAAGGGGCCAGTTAGAAAATTAATCGAATGGCTCAAGTATGAAATGACGAAGGTCTAATCCAGAGTGGTCAGCATAATTTTGAATCAGAAGAAAAGGATATAGATAACGATTAGAAGGAAGAATTCATGTAATTTCATGACTAATTAGATGCAAGGACTGAAGCAGAGAAATGATGAGTCAAAGATGACTGGATAGTTTCAAGCCTAGGGGACTGAGGAGAAGGCGCCACATGAATAAAACTGAGGGAGGAAACTGTGGTGGGAGAAATGAGTTTGTGTTTAGGCATGTCGGATCTTAATGACTGATGAGTAGGGACTTGGACATGAGAACTCGTTTTCAGATGTTTGTTGAAAGGTGATTAGAAGCAAGGGCACAGCATAGTAATGAAAGTTGTGGATTCTGAATTGCTACTGAAAAACATGGAAAGAGAGATGGTAGAGCTAAGGATTTAAGTGAAGGAATTTCCATAATAAGGATTATTATTCCTAAGAAGAATGAGGAGACATTCAAGCAATAAGGAAGACCAATCAGTTTGTTCCTTGTAAGGAGTTTGCAATTTACCTGGCGAGGTATCATTAGCATGCATAAAGCAACGTCAGTGGAATTACTTATCTCAACTGGAATATAAGCTCCATGAGGGCAAGAACTAGTACCTAAAACAAGACGTGGCATATTTTAAGAATTCTCTAATATTTGCTGAATTGAATAAATCATTGTACCCCATATCTCAGCAACTATCACAATGCCTGGCAAATAGCTGGTGCTCAATAAAAGTTGTTGAACTGAATTGAATTAATTCTATCTTTACTCCAAAGAGATCTCATCTTAATTATAAGGTTACAAAAAGGTTCATTAAGACTTCAAAGAAAAGGGGGACACCTAGGTGGCTCAGTCAGTTAAGTAGCCCACTCTCAATTTTGGCTCAGGTCATGATCTCAGAGTTGTGAAATTGAGCCCCACGTGGGGCTTCAAGCTCAAATGGGAGTCTACTTGAGATTCTTTTTCCTCCCTCTCTCTTCCCCTCTATTCCTTCTCCCCACACTACCTTTTTTTCTCTCTAAAATAAGCAAATAAGATATGAAAGAGGAATTCAAAGAAAAGATATATTATTGAAGCAAAAACATAGAATAGCATTGAAAATCTAAATAAACAGAAAAAAAGGGACAGGAAAAGTAATAATCAGTAAGGCATAGAGACAAATACATTTGAGATATCTCTACATCAGTTAAAAATTTTGAGATGAATGAAGTACAAACTAAAATTCAAGAGAAATATCACCATTTAGGTTGTGGTGCTAGCAACCAAGAAGTATGCCACTCATCTTTGCAGCTGACAATAGGCAATAAGACAGAAATGAATTAAAGACCATGCCAGGTCTGTGACGTGAGTATAACAATGATGACAATGGGGAGGCTCAAATGGAGAGGAAGATGAATGTTTTAATTCCAAAATAGTTAACATACAGTGTTACATTAGTTTCAGGTATACTTTATAGTGATTCAACAATTCCATACATCACCTAATGGTCATCATGATGAGTATAGCCCTTAATCCCCATCACCTATTTCACTCATCCCCTCACCTACCTCCCCTCTAGTAACTATCAGTTTGTTCTCTACAGTTAAAAGTCTGTTCCTTGGTTTGTCTCTTTCTCTCTCTTTCTTCCCTTACTCATTTATTTTCTTAAATTCCACATATGAGTGAAAGCATATGGTATTTCTCTTTGACATATTTTGCTTAGCATTATGCTCTCTAGCTCCATCCCTGCCATTGCAAATGGCAAGATTTCATTCTTTTTTACAACTGAATAATATTTCATTATATATATTCCACATAATGAAGATATGTTTGATTTAAAACATAATACCCAATGGGACGCCTGGGTGGCTCAGTTGGTTAAGCAGCTGCCTTCGGCTCAGGTCATGATCCCAGCGTCCTGGGATCGAGTCCCATATCGGGCTCCTTGCTCCGCAGGGAGCCTGCTTCTCCGTCTGACTCTGCCTTCCACTCTGTCTGCCTGTGCTCGCTCTCGCTCGCTCTCTCTGACAAATAAATAAAATCTTTAAAAAAAAAAAATAAATAAAAAAATAAAAAAAATAAATAAAACATAATACCCAAAAATTTCCATTAGAGATCATTCAAATGAAATTCTCTCACACCAGTTCAAGTGAAAATGGCACTCATTAAAAATAAAATACAAAATTTTGTAGACATCAGAGAAATGAAAAAATATACAGCTTGGTCACATAAAAGCATGCCACCTGGAAAATCAGAAATAAAGGTGATAGTCCTTTTCTCAATCATTACATTGCAAGGCCTCTCATGATTCTGTGTCTCTGGTCCATTTTCTAGCTAGCTCTGTTTTTATGAGGCATTTCTCTCCCTCCAAAACCTTTAGCTTGGACTTCACTTTGGCTTCCCATGATACAAACTCCACATGAACATCCATGTTTTGTGCTTCGTTTTGAAAACAACGTAAAAAAATCTCTCACATGGCTTCACAAGAAAGTCCTATCACTGCTCTTTTTTTATATAAATTATGAAGTCAATAACAAATTGTGTAAGCAAATTTATGTTTACTACCAGTTCATGTATACATACTGATTAATTCTTTCAATTTTATGCTCATTCATTTATTGCCTTAAAAGCCTACTTTCCATATTCCATATTATCTAATATCAAAATCATGTATATGTATGTATATACATACATACATACATACATGTGTATGTGTGTATATACATTATATGTATACATACATGTATATGTGTGTGTGTGTGTATATATATATATATATATATATATATATATCCCCCAGGTAAGACCTACTTTGCTGCTTTATATAGTATTCCACAAATATAAAAACTTTCAACACTTCAACACTTAGTTTGGTTCATTGGTTCATTTATTCTCTTATTTACCTCTTGAAAATTTCTGAATAGCCCATTTTTTTAAAGATTTTATTTATTTATTTGACAGAGAGAGAGAGATCACAAGTAGGCAGAGTAGCAGGCAGAGAGAGAGGGGGAAGCAGGCTCCCCGCTGAGCAGAGAGCCCGATGCAGGGCTCGATCCCAGGACCCTGAGATCATGACCTGAGGCAAAAGCAGAGGCTTAACCCACTGAGCCACCCAGGTGCCCCCTGATAGCCCAATTTTTAAGGTGTTAAAAATTTTCTGAAGATAATTGGTTTTATTTGGTTTAAGTTAATCTTTTATTTTATTTGGTTTAAGTTAATCTTTCAAAGTATAGACAATTCTGCTTATTGATTCTTTACTAATTGCAACAGTAAGGAACACATCTATGCATTCCTATTTTTATATAGATAAGTGTGCAAATATGGACCATGATATAAGATTTTTTATGGGGCGCCTGGGTGGCTCAGTGGGTTAAAGCCTCTGCCTTCGGCTCAGGTCGTGATCCCAGGGTTCTGGAATTGAGCCCCGCATCGGGCTCTCTGCTCAGCAGGGAGCCTGCTTCCCCCCTCTCTCTTTCTGCCTGCGATTCTGCCTACTTGTGATCTCTGTCAAATAAATAAATAAAATCTTTAAAAAAAAATATTTTTTATATAAGATAGTCATCAAGTTGAAAGCAGAGATTAGCTCTCCACTTCCCACTAATATTCAGATATTACTGGCAATTTTAATTGTAGCTACTCAATGAAAAAAATCTAATTGTATTATGCGAAATTATTTGAATTACAAAGCATTCTGTGAACTAACTCCGTAAGGCAAGTGTGTATTAGCTTGATAGACTCATTCCATTTTAAGTAAACATTTGACGACGTTATAAGATTTATATTACCATCTATTATATGTCTTCAATTCCATAAATGTAGCCATGAAAAATCTTGTTAAATCCTTTGTTGTAGTTGTAGTACCTAAAAAAGTCTTATAGTAACTCTGACCCTCTCTTTTCTTACCTACCTATTCATTGGAGACAGTAAATCACAGCATGTTTCTGTATATTAAATTAAACAATATTAAAGTGTTTGGTACACAACAGGTTTTCAGGAAACATTTGCCTTTATTATTATAACTAAGAAAATAAAGTATTTCAGGGGAAGAAGAAAAGCAGTATGATAACACCACTTTTAAATCCAGGCATTGAAATCACATTTATTCTTGGGCTGTCTTCTTCATTCCTTACCTCTATCTAGTAGCCCCGGTAAAGCCATTGGATTCCTGTCTTCTTAATTATGTGTTCGACTCTGCAGATACCAAACTTGGAATTTCAGCATTATGCACAAGAGCCATACTTATGACCTTAATTATTTTTTTTTAAAGATTTTATTTATTTATTTGTCAGAGAGAGAGAGTGAGAGCGAGCACAGGCAGACAGAGAGGCAGCAGAGGCAGAGGGAGAAGCAGGCTCCCTGCTGAGCAAGGAGCCCGATGTGGGACTCGATCCCAGGACGCTGGGATCATGACCTGAGCCGAAGGCAGCTGCCTAACCAACTGAGCCACCCAGGCGTCCCATGACCTTAATTAATTTAAACTCAGAGAGTGCAACTTCTGAATGAATTAACTGAGCCAAAATATTAACTCTTAGAGGGTGATTACTTGCTTTTGACCTGGGACTGCTAGGAAGATTTGGTCCTATTCCAAGACTAGTCCCCAGATTGTCTCCCCACTTATATGAAGTAATAAATACTTTTTTTTCTTTCCAGTCCCCTTCTCCCTCCACTCTGATTTTATTTCCTGGTAAAATGGTGGATGAATCCGACCTCTCTCATCTTGCAAGCTATCTACTCCCTCCTCCTTCCATACCATTGCAACAAACAACCCTCGAGCATTTATTATGCAACTTGGTCATCTGATTCTATATTTCAGTAAATTAAAAACCTCACTTTGAAGGATCCTTCTCTTGAAATTCCTTCCCCTGGATCTTTCAACTGACATGTCCTACGGTTCAAGCCATGACCTGGATGGTATCCAGAATAGTGAGGCTGACCACTATAACTCTGGTATTTATGGTCAGGCAAGTGAAAATAATATAGACCAGGATAAACTTAAAAATCCAAAAACAAGCAAAACTATCTGTAAGCGCAATGCAAATGTTCTTAATAATAAAGTTCAGACAAATTGAAAATGAAAACAATTTTTATCCCTTGTAATTTAACACTCGTTCTAGGCTTCAACTGAACATGTTTTCTTATTTTATAGCTTGGTAGAACTTTGAAGAAATAAAGGGAAATGTTAAAAACAATGTCCCCATAACAGCTAATTATCCTCAATGGTTTTTTCATAGGACAGAGTATTAGCCTAATTAACCCATCTTTCATGAACATGTTGGAGAAATGGGGCCTGTCCAACCACTCCTGCATATGTTCAGTTGCCTGAACATGCTTGCTTTTGTGGTTGAAACTAAAATTCTTCCTCCCACACAATGTATAGGAAAATATTTTCATGTCCTTGAAAAGGTTAAGAATCTTCAAAGTTCCATATTTATTTGATACATGGTTTTCTTTTTGTAAGACTTATATTTACTTATTTAATAGATTTATTTTCTATCCTAGCAGAATCAGAAGTTTATATTTATGTAATCAGTTTCTCTTAGGTTTGCAGAGTATCTGTTACATGTCATTCAAAGCTACTCATTCACTCAAGTTCTCTGGTTTTTGCCTAAATTCTGTAAATATTTTATGAAAACAAACACAATAAGCTAAACAAAATCTGTATTATATTTTGTGATTGTAGACTCGGGGTATAACATATACTTTGAGAAACAGTTGAATTTAGTGACAGTATAAGTTTATGTTTCATGCTACACATAGAGAAAAAGGCAACATTTTAAGATTTCTTTATTTTAATCCTCAATATAAAAAAGATTTGAGTAGATTCACAAATATTGAGCAATGTAATGGCATAATAATACACACACACGCTATATTATATAACAGAGAGTGTTAGAATTCCACATGCATTATCTTGTTTATTTCTCAAAACAACCTAACAAAGTCAATCTATTGTTACAATCTTCATTTGTTATAGATGAGAAACTGAGACTAAGAGAGGATAATGAATTTGCCCTAAGCTCCAAAATTAGGAGCAGTGGGGATTGGGACTTGAACCCAGCTGATCTGACTCTAGATCCATGTTCTTTCCAGTAAGGATAGAGAAAGAAAAGGAAGCCAGAGTTAAAGTTAGCCCAAAAACGTGCATTGAAAATTTTGTTCAATACAAAATGTGAACCATAAGTTTGGCTCTGATTTTCTGGGCACGAAAAAAGGAAAGAACACAAGACAAAACAAAATCCACACTGCCCATATAAATAAAAAGGCACACCAACAACTCAAAAAAATGGCTTTTCCTCTGGTGGACACTATGAAAAAGAACAAAGAGTAGTCTAAAAAACAAAACAAACAAATGAACAACATGGTCTCTTTTCATATTTCCCTTAACGGAAAACCTGGGGAATAACACAGAACATCACTCAAAAAAAAAAAAAAAAAAAAAGTACATTCTTATTGCTCCAAAGCAATATTATCCATATATGTATGCCCAAGGGTGTGAATTGGTTCCAGAATAAAATAAAAAATATCTCAAGGAATGCAAAGACTACATCTTCTGTGGGCAATATTCCCATATATAACAATGTAATATTTCAGAAATAATTAAACATTTAATGAAAGTCGGGAAACAGATATTAATATTATATTCACTGGTAAGGAGCTGAGATGTATCTGTTTTATCTAGCTGATTTAGAAAGTATGTTATTTAATTCTTCAGTAAGGTAGAAGATAGAACACAAATCACAACCTAAGCTTCAGTCTCCTCAGCCATAAAATAGGGATAATAGTACTCCCACATCTTGTTGCTTTGAAGATCAAATAAAATAACACATAAAAAGTTCTTAGTGCTTGCTCGTACTATACACTGATTAAAAAGTTGATGGCTAATATTTTTAAAATATTGATAATCCATATTTAGAAGCTCTAAGCTCTTCAAAGCTTGTGAATCAAAGCACAGTGAATCAAAAAGAATATTTTTGCTTAAGAAATTAAAAGTGGAGTATTCATATTATCCTAGGAATCAACTAGTAGTAGAATCAGCTATGACTGAAAAACTACAGGTTGAATTTGTGATCTTTGCCACTTTTTCAAAATGTTATACATTAGGCTAAGTTTTTGTGGAAAAAAATATGTTTTACTTTAGTTGTGTAGACAAAATTAAGCCCTTGGATCTTTCAATAAAGTGAGGATATATTTCTGTCCAAATGATGAATTTCTACCTCATTTCATTGAGAATGAAAGGGGGGTGCTGAAATAATTAACAGGCATTAACCAATCTACAATAGGTATAAACCAGGATATTCCAGGGCATCTAGGATGTAGGGTCACCCTATTTAGTCTTCCTTCTCTATTTCCATAATACAGAGAAGAATTAATGTGTCAATGTAAACACATTTAATAGATCAAACTTGTTCCATTTCTTCTTGTTTTGTTTTGTTTTGTTTTGTTTTGTTTTAGAAAGACATGCTAATACAGGGGGTAAAAAAATGTTTCCAGATTCTTTAAGTCAAAGTATTTTCCTTCCACAAAGGATTTTTTGCTTGTCTTGACATCCCTCTAGTTTATTCTTCTAGGGTCTTCAAATGCTCATTATCACCTAAAAGTGAAAGAAAGAAAGAAGAAAGAAGAAAGAAGAAAGAAAGAAAGAAAGAAAGAAAGAAAGAAAGAAAGAGAGAGAGAGAGAGAGAGAAAGAAAGAAAGAAAGAAAGAAAGAAAGAAAGAAAATCAATTTCAGATTAGTGATTTTCTTTAAAAAATCATTATAAAATGAAATAAATGAAGGTTTAGAGAAGAGGACAGTGGAGAAACTAAAAGAAATATATGAAACGACTGGGCATACTCAAATGTTTCTATGCATAGTATGAAAATGTAATTCATGGTTAAATAGTTAAAATAATATCTTGTTCAGATTATCAATAATAAAAATAATGGAATAAATAAACAGTGTTCCAACTGAATGAAATTTTACTCTGTGACAATATAAATTAATTGATAAGGGGTTTCTGGAAGAAATTGATATTTGTTTTTTTGGTGGTTTTTTTTTTTAGATTTTATTGATTTGACAGAGAGAAAAAGAATATGCAGGGGGGAACAGTAGGCAGAGGAAGAAGCAGACTCCCTGTTGAGCAGGAAGCCTAGACACGGGGCTCAATCCCAGGACCATGGGATCAGGGCCTGAGCCCAAGGCAGATGCTTAACCAACTGTGCCACCCAGACCCTCCAGAAATTGATATCTCAGGGGCGTCTGGATGGCTCAGTCATTCAGTGTCTCTCTTCAGTTCAGGTCATGATCCCAGGCTCCTGGGATCTACCCCACATCTGGCTCCCTGCTTGGCAGGAAGCCTGTCTCTCCCTCTCCCACTTCCCCTGCTTATGTTCCCTTTCTTGTTGTGTCTCTGTCAAATAAATAAATAAAATCTTTTAAAAAAGAAAAAGAAAGAAATTGGTATTTCAAGGAGAAAAAAAAATGTAGCAAGAAAAAAGTTGACATGGAATTATTCTTGTAAACCATGGATGCCTCTCCCCACTTTATTTCCAATCTTTGAACCAAGTAGCATAACTCCATGCTCATTACTTGTAGCGTTGTTGTTCTCTGAGAATCTAAGTTCTGTGAGAGAAAGAACTGTTTCTATACCATTGTGTTTCTTCAGAACATTATGCAGAACCTGCCCTTTAATAGGTCTTCAATAAACATTTATTGATTAATGAATTGTTTCACACTTCAGTATTTAAAGTCCATGATTATAACAACCAATTAAAAAAACATCATAGTAACCTGAATTAAGAGTAGGTTTACTATGATCCAGAAGTGTGAGTTAGTTTCAAAACCTAATGCAATCTTTGCTTATGTTGGTACAGATAAAGTACAGATCAAGGACTAGTAATCCTGCTTTATTCTGTACTCAACAGATCATAAATCCTAAGAAAATTTGACAAAATGGACTCAATTAGAAGGGGGAAAGAGGGTACTGAAGTCTATAAATGAATCATTCATACATCACTAAAAGAATTACAGAAAGACAAGTTGGGACACAATCACCCTTTTTAAATTTTTTAACCACCCTTTAAATTTGGATTCCTACTCTATGGAAGAGGATTTTTCAAGGCAAATTATAACTCTATAGTAGAATAATTGTTTTAATAATTAGAGATGAGAAAGAGTAGAATGGGTTATCTTCTTTTGAGGTGCTATGTTCTTTATGTTGATAAAGAGTTCTTCTAGAAAGATAGACTTAAGTCCATATTACTTCCAAATTGCTATTATATGTAAAATACAAAATAGCTAAACTCCAGTGGTTTGTATAGACGGCTTTATACATGTAGCTTTTAACACATATAAAATATTTTCATATATAGTGAAATGTTTTCCATTATTCCCATTTTAATTTCAGAGATATATACCAACCAAAACAAAGATAAAAGAATTCTTAATGCTTTTCACATGTATTTAGTTGTTAACATCTGTAAGATAGTGAGTAAATAATTGGTATAGTATAAAGTCACTCTTTCTGAAGTACTTCTGAGTTTATTTCTATTTCAATGGAACAATTAAGAATTTGTGATAAGCATACAAAAAGATGCTCAACATCTTATGCCATCAGGTAAATGCAAATTAAAACAATGAGATATCACTATACACCTATTAGAATAGTTAAGATCCAGAACACTGACAACACCAAATGTGGGCAAGAATGTGGAACAACAGGAACTCTTATTCATTGTTAGTGGCAATACAAAATGGTATGGCCATTTTGGGAGGTCATTTGGCAGTTTCTTACAAAACTAAACATGATCTTATCATGCAATCCATTAATCCTATTCCTTGGTATTTACCAAAAGGAGCTGAAAACTTGTGTCCACACAAAAACCTGCACATGGGTGTTTATAACAACTTTATTCATAATTTCCAAAACTTGGAAGCAAACAAAACAACTTTCAGTAGGTGAATGAATAAACAAATCCTGGTACATCGAGACAATGGAATGTTACTTAGCACTAAAAAGAAATTAGCTATCAACCCATGAAAAGACACAGAGGAAACTTAAATGAATATTACTAAGTGAAAGAAGTCTATCTGAAGGCTATATATTATATGATTCCAACTATATGACATTCTGAAAAGGGAGAACTATATTTACAGAAAAAAAAAAAAAATCAAGGGTTGCCAGGGGCTAGCGGGGAGAGAGGGAGGAATAGGTGGAGCACAGAGGATTTTTAGGGTTGAAAACACTCTGTATCATACTATAATGGTGGATACATGCCATTATACACTTGTCCAAAACCATAGAATGCAAACACCAAGAGTAAACCCTAGTGTAAAGTATGGCCTTTGGGTGATAAAGATTTATCAATGTAGGTTTATCAGTTGTAACAAATGAACCATTCTGGTAAGAGATTTTAATGATGGAGAAGGCTATGCAAATGTGGGAACAGAGGTATATGAGAAATCACTATACCTTCCTCTCAATTTTGTTGTGAACTTAAAACTGCTCTTAAAAAAGTGTTAAAACTAACAGGGATTTGTGTTGCTTTACCATTATGTCATATTTAGTAGAACTGCCTACTTAAAAGAGCAGAACAAAGACCAGTTAGCAGCAAAATTCTGTACTTAAAAAAAAAACAACAAAAAAAAGAGTTTTGTAGAAACGTTTTGAAGAAGTGCTATAACCCAGCAGTTCTGAACTCTAGTTATGCACTAGAGCGAGCATGTACTACAGATCCAGGTCAACAAGCCTAACACAGTGGAGATTAGAACATCTTTTAAAGAATTTGCCAGTCCTGAAAGTGGAACTGATAAACTATAAATAAATGTTTATTCGTATATTTATAAATATATATAAACTATACATATTTATATATTTATATCTATAAACTATAAATATTTATTCATAATAAGAAAGTAACTTAATTGCACACTGCCTTCTCCCATCCTCCATCCATTCAAGAAACCAAGTTGTCCTTGGATCATCCGTTTTCTCTTTCATCCTGCTTCCTTTATTCTACTTTTTTTTTCTACTCTTCCTTTCTACCTTTCCAAGATCACACACACACACACACACACACACACGATGCTCATCATTTAATTTCCCTTCACTACTGGCAACTCATGTATATGTTATATGTGTGTGTATATATATGATCTCATATAAGGCATATTTCCTGCTCATCAACATCCAAATTATAAAAAATAATTATTGAGGACAGCCATACATTGACAAATTAATAATTCAAGAAGTTACCTTTAAAAATTAAACACAACTTTTATTTAATCAGATTCTGAGTAGACTACAAGGAAATATGAAAATATATTACTGAGGAAGAAAATATGCATTTAAGTTGTCAATAGCTAAATTACCAATAAAAAGTATATATGTATATATTTTAATATATACATATATATTTTAATATATAAATATACATGCATATATATATATACCCTTTAAAGTGTGGATATTTATGTATATTGTATATATATGCACCTATATCCTTTAAAAGTATGGATATTTTAAACTTCACTTCTCTTTTCTTATTCTTGTTCATTTATCCTAGGAAAAGCAATTTTCCATTTTAGTTTAGATTTTCTCTGATTTGTAAGTTGTGGGGACTCTAATTCCTGTTGAAAAGCGTTGGTGAACTAATGGAAAACTGCCAAAAGGAAAAGCATTTTTAGTAGGGAATTTAGATTTTTTTTAAATACTCTTCATATCTGAAGTGCCCAAAATTGCCTCAAGTTGCCATCAACATCACCACATTCCTTTTACCAAGCTGCCTCTCTTCACACCCTGACATTCAAAATAAAGAACCCAAAGAGTTGTATGATTTCACTGTTTTTCTGTTTTAATTAGTTGTGCTGTTTTTCCTCGGCTGACCACAATCCACTGTGAGTTAACACTGACTTAGATTATTTTAAAAACCCAACCCTGTTTCCCTGTAAAAATGTGTATAACCCATTTTAGTAACAAGAGTGTTCACTTAAATTCTAATTATAGCCACTGTTCTCTGCAAACCCTTTTTCTGTGTAACAATACCTAAGTCAGTCTTTTTCAGTTTGTGTCTTTGTGGTTCATGCTTCGCTAATGATGCTTTCCCCTATGTTACACTAAACATTATCAATATAAAATAAATTTTGTTTTTAACATTTTTTAAAAGAAAATATAGTGTTCAAAGACGTCATAGCTTTCTGGGTGTGTGTATGTATATATTATGTTACTTGTGTTCTATATTATATATTTATATATTATATTGCATTATGTTATACACTATATATAATTTCATTCAAAAAATTTCAATTAAGTATTATTCTACTCAGTCTAATTTTTCAGCACTGGAAATACCCAGAGAGACTCTTAATCTGCTGGGTTAGTGAGAGATCTCTGAATAGTTCTTATTCATCAGTCTCAAATAGGATAATTGACCGCAGAACTCAAGACAAAAAGGTTTGAAAGAGGATGTGGCAAGGTGGTAAAGGAAGTAATTTAAGATGTTCATGGGGCTCTTGAATAGCAGATTTTTGAAAGGAGGAGGGAAAACACCTTTGTAAGTTCCTGGGATAATCTCTTAAACATGCAAATAAGTGACTAAGAGAAAAATCAATGTAGCAATGGATAGGGCATTTTTCCGTGGCATTTGGGATCATGTTAAAGCTGGTGAGAATTAAACCAAAATCTCAAGGGTCTCATCTACAAAGGTAGGAGTAAACGAAGAAGAAACCAAATGACTGAGAAGACTACTGAGCTAGGATTTTAATCACTGGTACCATGTAAGATTTTCTTTTGCTCTATTATGCCATAAGGGGATTAAATGATTTCTCTGTCTTCTGAGTTTCATGGGCTCCAAGTGGATTTTAATGGATTTCAGATGATTTCACTACAGTGCCGAGAAAACAATCCACATTACTTAAAGCATAAAACCAAATGGACAGTTTTACAGTATATTTCCATTAATTCATAGAGTACTATGACAATGCCACTCATTGTATCCCTCCAAATCTTATCTAGAAATAATTATTCATGACAGTATTATGTTGACAACAAAGAAATGTAAAAATATATCACCATGAAAGAAAATAACTATTCATTTTAAGTGGCTGAAGGGAAATTATAGATAAAAGATTTTCAAACTGATATTATTGCTAGTTTCACGGGAAAAAAGATTCAAGTTTCTAAATTCACATACATAAATGGGCATGTATAGAAATGGTAGTTGCAAGAATAATTTCCTCATTAGTGGGTTTGTTGCTTTGAGGGAGACCATGTGTATACAGCCAGATTCTATAAAATCTTGTGTATTCATTAATAATTATCACATGCCCAACGATCTATTCACCAGGTTAATCTTTGTGGTAATATATGACATACTCTTGCTCTTCATCTGTTAGGGAGAAAGGGAAGAGAGCAATGACTAGGTGATGACAATATAGTGGTATGAGTGTAATGGAAAAGTTAAGTACAGGGTACTGTGGGAGCAATTGAGGAGTGCCTCGTCAAAAATAGTTACGGATGGGGAGATACTGGAAGTTCAGCAAGGTTTTCTAGAAGTGTTCCTGCTAAAAGAAGGAGAGTGATTACTTGCAGAGGTCCACATTTCCCGCCCATCAACATCCAAATTAAAGCAAATGTACTCAATCTGGATTTAAAATGTTAATGCTAGGTTAACAGCATATGTGAAAGTACTAGTATAACCAAAGTCATCAAGAGCTTGGTACATCTTCATTTTTCTCAAGAAAAGGTGGTAAGCTGATCTTCCCTAAAGATCCAGTTCAATACAAAGCAAACTATTAAACTGGTGAATTTCAATATAATAAAAGACCAATAATTATTATAGTATTTTAAATGGCTATTCAAAACTCAGTATCAAGCTATAAAAATTCCATATTTAAAGAGACTCATTGAATAACTGTAACCATTTGTTTTTTGTTTATTTAAAAAAAGAAAAAACAATTTCATTACTACAATTCATGGGTATGTTTAACATTTTTTCACTCAACTGTAATCAGACATACATCGTTCTTTCTTTTTTTTAAGCCATCCCAATATTCTGACCAAACCTCATCCCTAACATATGTATACATATTTGTGTGTAGTTCAAAACATACAAACAAATATAGCAAAGTAATGGTTATTAACTACACCAAAATAAGCCACCTGAAATTTGCATACATTTTAGTGTTTGCTTTGGACAGTAAAGCTTTACGATTTCAGTTTACAATTAAATGGAGTTAAGATGATATTTCCAGTGTAAATGCAGTGTTTTTTATAACTTAATTTTTTTAAAAAAATGAGCAAGCAGCTTGCTTATAACAAGAAATGTTGACAAGATTAATTCTTACCACAGCATCTGTGAAGCTTGATTAAACATCATAATTAAACTATCACATAACAATGAATTAAAGAGTAGATATGACAGAATATGTTTTATTCACGTTGGGGACTATCTCACCTGTGGTTTAGAATGAATTTAAGCTTGGTGACCTAAAATTTTAGAGTTAAAAATATAACCAGACATGATTATGACTGTGTTATCTCAGGCAACTGTTCAGTGGGCAGCTTAACTAAACACAAGGAAATAGAGAAAATATTGAAATTTATTTCTCATAAAGAGTTCACACTGAACCCTACATAAGCAAGGTTTTTAAAAGTTAACATGCCCCTATCCATCTTAAAATATTACATAAATATGAAGCTCCATTCCTAAAGCAATCCTAGGGTTATAAAGCATACATGTATAAATGTGAAAAACAAGGAACTATAAAACATCAAAAAGATTTAGCAACTGTATACTAAGAGTGACAGTAAATTCCTTTCAATAAATACGTGACGGGAGAGGTTAAAAGAGGGGATATAGACACTCATTCATTTTAAGAATAAAATTACATAACAGATTGCTACAGAAAATATTTCCTTTGGATCACAAAACAGCTCTAAAGCATTGCTAATATACATCTGAAAGATATGGGTTTTTTTTTTTTTTCTGCATGTGGTATCTTATATCTGAAAGGAAAATAAATAGGAAAGATAAATATGATAGCCATGGAAAAAGAGGTGTCAAGCACAATTAATGGAGGATGTCCACCATGAACATCATATAATGAACTATGATCACTATGACCAAAAATGAGGCCATGGAAAAGTCAGAGGATAACAAAATAAGGACAACTGCTAAGGGTTCTTTTAAGATATAAATTAAGCTACCATCTGCAGAAATATGACTTCAAAAACGTAACTTTTGTATAATTTTTCCTTACTTCTTGGGCATTTTAAAAACATAGTGTCTAAGCTATATTTCAAAACAGATTATAAAACAAAGTCTAAGGAAAAAAGGTAAGTTTAAAAGGCTGTAAACAAGAATATCCAGATTCTGGCCGCATACTCTGCATAAAAACTTTGCAAAGAGCTCCATCTACAGACCATTCATAATAAGCCATGCTCAGTTATAAAGGTGTCTATTCCACTTTTCCTAAACAGTTCCTCATGATTTGTTCTGTTCTAGCACAGAAAATGTTACATTGAATAAACACATTGAATAAGACACAAAATTTCACAATTTTATCTCTCACACTATAATATTTCTTCACAGCTGAGGGTATTACTCAAATATGTCTACACATTGAGGACCCACCAGTGGGAGACCATTAGCTCCAGTTATTCCCTGAGGTTAATTCTAAAGGTGGGCTAAAAGAGAAAAGATTCTTTACATTTTTTTCATTTTAAAAGCAACTTTATATTTTTCATTTTCCAATTTCTCGTATTCCTTAATAGAGTTTAATTTTTAAAATACATTTACAATCTTGCAACTGAAGCAAATCAGAGATGACTTAAGCCAGATACCCCTTTTTTCTCCTGGCAAAAATTACTTCTTACCCAACTACTACTAAAGTCAGAGATAGTGATAATACAAAAGAACCTGGAAGGAATTATGTGGAGCAAACAAATCCAATATATCTCTAAATCCTTACTTTTTAATTTCTAAAGCCCATGTAAGTCATTTGACATCTTATCTCAAGAAATAAGACATATCCCCAGATAGACCTGATTTCAAATCTCACATGTCTGAAAACTACTATATTTACTCATAAGCCAGCAACACCTAGAATCAGGATGTAAGGGAAAAGAAGAGAAACCTCCAAAACACTACTCTTCATACCAAAGCGGGCCACATAGAGTGATTTAGACAACCAATACTAAATATTTACATACTTTAGTATACAAGTTCACCACTGGCCACAAATTTTGACCACTAAAGTCTCAAATGAAGTTTTATGAACACACTGTAATGCCTTCCATGAGGATATTTCCATATAAAGATTACATAAGTAAAACAAGATGATTTGATTCTTTGATTTCATACCTGGCCTGAAATCGTAAATATCATATACATAGACAATTATGGAATTGCTGTACAGTAAGTGTACAAATCTCTTAAAAAAAAGTAAAGACAACAGCTATTCCAGACCTCTGCTCTTTAGAACAAATCTGACACAAGGTTAAAACAAATTATAGACTCTCATATTTGGAAAGATTACTGAAGGTAATTAAATCCAACCACACCCCTAATGGAAGAGCCACCCCTTGTCAAGCAGTTATCCAGGCTATGCTCAAACCCCTCACTACATCTCAAGTTGTCAATTTTTTTCTTTGAGCAGATCTGACTGATATAGGGAAATTCATCCTTCCATTACTGTGTCAGCTGGTAGCTCTGTGCTCGTTTTTAGGTCTATGCAGAACAAATTCAACTCTTTTCCAGGAAAGAGCCCTGAGATAGTTTAAGAGCATTCCAACCATTCCCCTGAGGCTTTCCCTTTCCTCATAAGTGGTCACAGTTCTGTTCACTCTTCCTACATGGAATGGTTTTAAGTCTCTTGTCTTCCTGGCCTTTTCTCTAGAAGAGGTATAATTTGATATACTCTTGAAAGTATGGGAATGCCTGGCAGGCTCAGTCGGTTAAGCCTCTGCCTTCAGCTCAGGTCATGATCCCTGGGTCCTGGGCCTGGAGTCCAGCATCAGGCTCTCTGCTCAGCGGGGAGACTGCTTCTGTTCTGCCTGACGCTCTCCCCAGCTGTTCCCCCTCTCTCTGATGAACAAATAAATAAAATCTTTAAAAAAAAAAAAAGGCAAAGTAAAAGAAATTATGATAACCTGAGTACAATCCTCAAGAAGGGTCCTTTACACAGTTGGGTGAAGTCATCTAACACCTTGTGCATAGTAGGGGAATATATTTTTATTAATATAAGTTAGTTCAATTAAAGTCATTTTAACCAGAGTTGGGGAAACTGAAAAGGGTAAGAACCAAAAACGTATTGCTTGCTAACAAGGTGCCTGTTTTCTATTCTTTCTTTTTTCCATCACTGCTGTTCCCATAAAGAAAACTGCAATCATAAATAGACTCCCCAGAAAACTGAGTGTTTTGAGATATAAATATGTTACTCAGAAAGACAAATATATATATATATTCTCTATGAGACGCTTTTATAGGATTTTATGTAATTTATGGAGAAATATAATAAAACTCTCATTTCTTTTGTACAAAAAGAGTTAATCCTTGCTAAAGATTTGCATGTAAAATTCCTGAAATGAAAGAAGTTGTCCTAATCTATCACCATATCAAGACTATAAAACTAAGCTGGAAGAAATAACAGGATACCTCAGCTTTATTATTAAAAAAGAATAATACAACCAAACTAGTTGTTTTTTTTTCATTCATCATTAATAACACAAATTCAATCCAAGTATAGTCTTATATTCAACTTACAAAGTCAATAAAATCTTGCATACAAATATATATGCATAAACATAGATATGGATTATATAGATATGGATGGAGATATATACATTAGAATATATACATATATTAATGTATATACAAATATATAAAATACTTCTTTGTAATATTTTAGAAATAGGTTGTAATGCAAGCAAGCAAAACTCAAAATGTGGAAGTGAAAAATATGGCCCACTTGTACCTTTACCTTTCCTTTTATACTTTATGTTCTAGAACCCCTTTTATACTTTATATTCTAGAAACCCCAAAGTATTTTTCTTTACTGCACTTAGATGAGCTTTGCTACCATCAAAACCAATCTCTAGATCTATATTCACATCTACATCTATATATCTGTATAGTCTCTTCAAGATGTAGTAGGTGATAATTCAGTGTCTTCTGACACTAATGTCATTTATGAAGCTAGAATTACGTGGGCCCTTAGTCAAAAAGCAGAAAGAACCCCATTACCTTCTGTTATTTGTGAAAATAAATAGATTTCTGGGCGTCCCCCTCTAGTAACACAGGGACTATATGGAGCGTACTTCATACTCATGAAAAAGAAGAAAGTTAGGGAGAGAAGCGAGTACCCTAACAGCACGCCATCTGCTGGGGCAGAGCTTCCTGAATAACCAGTTCTGCCGCATGAATGAGGGCTGTGCTGCTAATGATCCTGTAAAACAGAATAAAATATCATCTTTTATGCAGTCTAACAATGCTGTGTAAACATATTTTTTTTGAAATAAGTAGAACCAAGTTGTTATGATTTCTGCATTGGTCATCAGAAGTATCTCCATCAACAATGAGAATTCTTTCCCAATTTATGGGAACTGCTTGAGCCAAAGCTGTAAGTCAATGACCTATTTGATCATATTCAATACTATAGACATTTCAATAAGCTTAGAATAAGACAATAAAAAGAGAGAAAATGAGGCTTAATGGAAATGATGATACATTTTGTAATTTTAGTTATCTAAAAAAATCTTTTCTCAGTGGAGACTTAGGGTCAAATATATGTCATTAAATTTAATTTAATCACTCCATTTTTAGCTGGGAGAGGAAAATAATTTCTCATAAATTTATGATGAAACAATAAATGATTTTTATATACCACATAGGCTAATAATGTAATCGATAATATTTTCAACTGCTCAGTTAGGCACTAATATTTAACTGGGAATCTCTATAGTTAACCAGAGTAAAATAACTGAATTTACTCCACACATATCATAGATATTTCTTTATTCCTATTGAGAAAAATCAAATTTCTGGTAAGCAAAATCTAAAGAAGCAGGAAAAGAAAAACATAAAATAAACCAGAAAAACACCAGTGTTTTTGTCTATAAAAATATAACTACATGGGCATGGCTGCATAGATTTTTATAGACAAAAAAGAGAAATATCAATTTTAAAGCAATTCTAAATAAGTTGATAAAAACATTAAAAGTTGATTACACTGTCACTTACAAACAACATGTTTGTTAGAATTATTGGTTAGCTAAGAAAATATTAAGAGAAAACAATACTATTATTGGATATCAATACCATCATAATAAAAACTATTACCTTTTTGAGTCCTATGTTCTCAGCATTATACTAGGTGCTTTACAAACATTAGATAAGTTTATCACCACAACAAATGTTATGTGCATTTTCTCACATGCATTTTTCAGATGATAAAGCTGTAGCAAAGATTCCACATTCTCTGCCCAAGGCCAGTCTGTCTAACCCCAAACTGATGATGTACAATCTTTCCTCCCTGCCTTTAACATGCCACATTTAAAAAGCCACACTCTGTGTCTTAACAATAATATTGACACGTTTCCAAAAAATTTTATTTTCATTTTTACAATTCTATATCCTTGTACTCATAATACACCTTTTAAACAGAAATACAGCATATTTTTATAGAATAATATTTTATTGATTTAACATTAATAATAGAATTTCATACATACAAAATTTAATCATTTATAGTTTTATTATATTTTAATGTTATATTGGATCTTTCTATTCAGAATCAAATCAGAGTATTAAATTGCATAGTAGAAGAAAAATATTGAGGACATTAAATTGGTTGTGAAGTATTGACCGAAAGATGAAATAAAAGTTTGATTTTCTAAGTTAAAAAAAGAATGTTAAAACAATTTCTAAGAAGTAAAAATACCTTGAATTGTCATTAATTATTGAACATAATACTTATAAATATTTAGGAAAAAATTGTAATGGAAGATAAGGAAGAATTCCCATAAATCAATACTTTAATTTTCTTAGTTTTCTAAGTAAAGTAACGTAAGTACATGAATGCAAGTGGTTTAAAATGAAATAAATTCATTAATAAATTAATCTAGAGCACTGCATTATTATTCTCTATGTCGAATGAAACAGTAGCTTTGAGAGCAGAGATGAATTTGTATTTACTGTTTCATAATTATTGAAAAACATGCAGTTTTAATTTTAAAGATTAAACTAACTTTACTACTAAAAGTTAAGTTTTCATTCTCCCATATAAAATGATACTTGCTGTGAAATTAAAAGTTTCTCACTGCAGGTGCACCCAACAAGGTTTTATTTTTCTTAGTCTGAAATGTCTCCCACTAAAGCCTGTTAGTCTAAAATATCCCTCACCAGGAAGGAATGGTTGACCCATTTGCAGTTGCCACTAGGTGGAAGTCAAGACATTCCCTCAGTGCAAACCCTGTTAATACAGAAGCTGGTCTTGCCAGCACTTCACCCAGAGCCATAGTGTGGAAAAGAAGGCCCATGCCCGCCTCATGGCCATGTGTAGGCCCCATGCCCTCGCGGATGCCCACACAGACGCTGACAGCTGTGTGCAGCCTTAACTGCCACCTCTCAGAATTTTGAATGTCAGCCAGGAATGTAAAAGAAAAGAGAGAACATCTTATAACCACAGCCAAGCTTGTGATGGCCTGATCACTCCAAAGCCTCTAAATCATTCTGAAGACTATCCACATAATCATTGCTGCAGATAAGTTTTCTTTTTTTAATCTTTTCCGCCAATGTATTCAAACAGCTCAACAGCTCTTGCTGTCACTCCTCATTCTAATCAGGCTTCCTCATACTTCAGACATCAGAGGTTTGTTTGTTCAAGAGCATATGAATTTGTATTTCCACCCAAAGTTAAGACACAATGTCCAGGAGCTAGGCACTGTGGAGGGCCACGTACTGCATCTATCTGAGAAAAGCCAATCGCTGTGAATTTCTGTGCGGAACACAGACTTAAGATAGCATATTCAAGTGTTATCATGAAAGGGGGCAAGCTTGGGAGATTCACCATCAGAATTCTGACCATGAGAGTCAAGGTAGGGTCTGGTGTGCCCAATCCAGAAGGATAGCTCAAGGAACAATAGGTCAAAGTATCTTTTAATTCTGGCTTCATGAAGAAACTGAAGAGAATTATTGAATTATCTCTAAACTTACAGTATTGAATAAAGTATATTTATAGTTGACCTAATTATAATTTGGGGAGTCAAAACTTACACTTGGATTTTTGACTGTGCAATGAGGGGTGTGGTTGGTCGGAGACCCCAATCTCCCTGTTGCTCAAAGGTCCATGGTATACACTGAAACTACAACTCATTTGCAGTAAGTCTCCAATATAAATTTCCAAATATCTCCTCTCTAAGAATTGGTGATAATTCTTAGCAAAGTGACAAAACATACAGTCTCTGTTCTGGTGCACATCAGTCTCCCTTCTCTCTTTGCATTGCCCATTTCTTTGACCTCTTCTATGTACTTTAGTCCTTTTCATGTCATATGAAAGAACCAAAGAAAGTGGTTGTTGACAAAGATAAACTCAAAATGGATAAAAGTCCTCAGCGTGAGAACAGAATCCTAGAGGAGAATATAGGCAGTAATCTCTTCGATATCAGCCACAGCAACTTCTTTCAAGATATGTCTCTAAAGGCAAAGGAAACAAAAGCAAAAATGAACTTTTGGGACTTCATCAAAATCAAAAGCTTCTGCACAGCAAAGGAAACAGTCAACAAAACAAAGAGGCAACCCACAAAATGGGAAAAGATATTTGCAAATGATGGTAAAGACAAAAGGTTGATATCCAGGATCTATAAAGAACTCCTGAAACTCAACACACACAAAACAGACAATCATATCAAAAAAATGGGCATAAGATATGAACAGACACTTCTCCAATGAAGACATACAAATGGCTATCAGACACATGAAAAAATGTTCATCATCACTAGCCATCAGGGAGATTCAAATTAAAACCACATTGAGATACCACCTTACACCACTTAGAATGGCCAAAATTAGCAAGACAGGAAACAACATGTGTTGGAGGGGATGTGGAGAAAGGGAAACCCTCTTACACTGTTGGTGGGAATGCAAGTTGGTGCAGCCACTTTGGAGAACAGTGTGGAGATTTCTCAAGAAATTAAAAATAGAGCTTCCCTATGACCCTGCAATTGCACTCCTGGGTATTTACCCCAAAGATACAGATGTAGTGAAAAGAAGGGCCATCTGTACCCCAATGTTTATAGCAGCAATGGCCACGGTCACCAAACTGTGGAAAGAACCAAGATGCCCTTCAACAGACAAATGGATAAGGAAGATGTACATATACACTATGGAGTATTATGCCTCCATCAGAAAGGATGAATACCCAACTTTTGTAGCAACATGGATGGGACTGGAAGAGATTATGCTGAGTGAAAAAAGTCAAGCAGAGAGAGTCAATTATCATATGGTTTCACTTATTTGTGGAGCATAACAAATAGCATGGAGGACATGGGGAGTTAGAGCGGAGAAGGGAGCTGGGGTAAATTGGAAGGGGAGGTGAACCATGAGAGACTATGGTCTCTGAAAAACAATCTGAGGGTTTTTGAAGGGGTGGGGGGTGGGGGGTTGGGGGATCCAGGTGGTGGGTATTGAAGAGGGCACAGATTGCATGGAGCACTGGATGTGGTGCAAAAACAATGAATACTGTTACGCTGAAAATAAATTTTTTTTAAAAAGTGGTGGTTGTTGTTGTTTTAATATTAGAGCCATCACCTAAAACTCTGCTAATGAAGTTAGTCGTTGTGAATTTCTAGTACAATCACTCTCAGTAGATCCCTATTTAGGCTTGCTCCCTCCATTCGGCTCTTGCGGGGGGGGGGGGCACCAGTGTTTTTTCTCTATTAACATGGCTCCAAGACCCGGCACCAGCCCATCTGAGGGCTTTGCTGGGTACTCTGTAACTTACTTCCTTGATTCAGTAACCAGGATGATTACAATTAGGAACAGACGCTAAAGCCAGGCACTCTTGATCTGAGTCCTGGCTCTGTCGCTATCTATCTATGAGGCTTTAGGAGATCTAGTGAGCCTTTTTCTGCTTCAGACTCCCCATTGGTACAACAGGGATAATAGGACTCACCCCGACAGTTCTGTGGGGATTAAATTACTTCACTGATGCAAGGTATTCGAAACTGGTCTTAGCATGTGGTATTTTATATTACCTACTTTTATTCTGCCCAGCTGACATCTGCTGCCCAAATGATTTAAGAGCCAATGTCTGAATGCAGTACCCAAGTGGTGACCCCGATTCTTGTAATTGGAAAAGGGGATGTGTCTCACTTAGTTAGAAGTGTTTTGATCATTAAGAAGGCATAACCAAATTCCAAATTTGGTTAGGGGAGAGATGAGAGAAAAGTAAAATTGTCTTTTTTCTTCTGGGAACTATGAGATCTAGGTGCTCATATTTAGGAGAAAGCTGTTGAAGTTTGGATTAAACCTGAGCTTTCTCTGTGTCCCTAAAACTCAACCTGGCCTAGTGTAATGGTTAATTTTATGTGTCAACCTAACTAGGCCATGGTACCAAGTTATTTGGTCCAATGTCTCTGTATGATGCCATGAAAGTATTTCTTAGATGAGATTAACATTTCAATCAGTAGACATTTAGTAAAGCAGAATATCCTCCATAATGTAGATAGGCCTTATCCAAACAGTGGAAGGCCTTGAAAAAATGACCAATCTTCCTCTCAGGAAGACAGAATTCTACCAGCTGGCGGTAGTCAGGTTCGAACTGCAACATCAGCAATTCCATGGGCATCCAGCCTCCTGGCCTACTCTGCCCATTTTGGACCTGTAAGCCATTATAATCACATCAGTCAATTTCTTAAAATAAATCTCTTGTCCGATGATATAGAGATAGAGAGCAACAGAGACAGAGATGAGACGGAGATAGAGATAGAGATAGAGAGAGACAAGTACATCCTATTGATTCTGCTTCTTTAGAGAAGCCTAATACACTGAGCTTCCAAAAGTAGATTCTTGAATGCTAACAACCTATACTAGGTCCAGAGGGAAGAGTCACTCACATCTTCTTCAATTTCCCCTGAGTGGATACAGAGACACACGTTTTGTAATTGCTTTTGTGAAAGGTCAGTGACTGCCCAGCTGGTGGGCCTCCAACTAGTGAGAACTTACCCAGCCCTGAGAGTCCTTTGGTGAATTTACAACAGCATTGGATTCACAAAAAACAATGCAAAGATATACTTTCATTTTGCCTCTTTTCAAAAAGCATGAGCTGCAATCTATGAAATTTTGAAAGAACTGTCTGTACCCTAATTTTTATTTTGTAAAAATACAAATTTTCATTCACTTACAAAATGCCAAAAAGGTAGTTTCTTAAATTTCAACTGCATAGCACAACACTTTTTCTTTAGATCATCTCCTGTATCCATGAACAAGACATTTGGTGGAAAGTACCCACCTAAAGTGCTACAAATGAATTATAGGTGTGTTGTGACTATTGCTCCCATCAGCTCTTAGATAAGCTGGGAAGAGTCTGGGTGGTCAGAGTTCCTGAGCCAACCACCTCTAGCCAGGAGTGTCTTTTTCTAGAGCTCCTCAAAGTACCGCTCCAGTAGAATGAAAATTGATTGTGTGCCTCCTGGTCACCATGGACAGCAAAAACCATGAGTTACATACAGCTTTATTCATTGTTCTACCATGACATGCTAAATATAAGCCACATTTGCTGTATTACCTGCATATCCACTTCAATAGCTAGCCCATGACTGCCCACCATGGATACAGGGCCCAAGGAGCGACTGAAGGAGTTCATGATCCAAGCACCATGAAGCATAGCATACAGTCTAAGGTTATAGCTAGCTATAAAGGGCTGGCTGATTAGCTGAAAGGGACGCTGGCACACACACCTCTAGGCAGTGGCTCCAATCTTCACTTCTGTTGGATACTTCTCTTTGATGTTTCTTATGTGCTGCCATAGCAGTGTACAGGTAAGTTGCAGGCTGACTGTTCTACCCACCTATGCCTTTCTACAGATTCTAGCTTTCTTATTTTAAATATACATGATATAAAAAATGATTACATTCTATATCTCTTTACATTATAAGATTTTTTTCATTTATTTATTTTCAGCATAACAGTATCATTATTTTTTCACCACACTCAGTGTTCCATGCAATCCGTGCCCTCTATAATACCCACCAACTGGTACCCCGACCTCCCACCCCCCACCCCTTCAAAAACCCTCAGATTGTTTTTCAGAGACCATAGTCTCTCATGGTTCACCTCCCCTTCCAATTTACCCCAGCTCCCTTCTCCGCTCTAACTCCCCATGTCCTCCATGCTATTTGTTATGCTCCACAAATAAGTGAAACCATATGATAATTGACTCTCTCTGCTTGACTTTTTTCACTCAGCATAATCTCTTCCAGTCCCATCCATGTTGCTACAAAAGTTGGGTATTCATCCTTTCTGATGGAGGCATAATACTCCATAGTGTATATGTACATCTTCCTTATCCATTTGTCTGTTGAAGGGCATCTTGGTTCTTTCCACAGTTTGGTGACCGTGGCCATTGCTGCTATAAACATTGGGGTACAGATGGCCCTTCTTTTCACTACATCTGTATCTTTGGGGTAAATACCCAGGAGTGCAATGGCAGGGTCTTAGGGAAGTTCTATTTTTAATTTCTTGAGAAATCTCCACACTGTTCTCCAAAGTGGCTGCACCAACTTGCATTCCCACCAACAGTGTAAGAGGGTTCCCCTTTCTCCACATCCTCTCCAACACATGTTGTTTCCTGTCTTGCTAATTTTGGCCATTCTAATTGGTGTAAGGTAATATCTCAATGTAGTTTTAAAATGTACTCTTTTTTTTAAGATTTTATTTATTTATTTGACAGAGAGAGATCACAAGTAGGCAGAGAGGCAGGCAGAGAGAGAGAGAGGAGGAAGCAGGTTCCCTGCTGAGCAGAGAGCCAGATGCGGGACTCGATCCCAGGACCCTGAGATCATGACCTGAGCCGAAGGCAGCGGCTTAACCCACTGAGCCACCCAGGAGCCCCAATGTAGTTTTAATTTGAATCTCCCTGATGGCTAGTGATGATAAACGGCAGAGGGTTGCAGACTGGATAAAACGACAGGACCCATCCATATGTTGTCTACAAGAGACCCATTTTGAACCTAAAGATACACCCAGACTGAAAGTGAAGGGATGGAGAAGCATCTTTCATGCCAATGGGCCTCAAAAAAAGTCTGGGGTAGCGATTCTCATATCAGACAAATTAGGTTTTAAACTAAAGACTGTAGTCAGAGATCCAGAAGGACACTACATCATTCTTAAAGGGACTATCCACCAAGATGATCTAACAATTGTAAATATCTATGCCCCCAATATGGGAGCAGCCAATTACATAAGAAAACTGTTAATCAAGATAAAGAGTCATATTGATATGAATACACTAATCGTTGGAGATCTTAACACGCCTCTCTCAGAAATAGACAGATCATCAAAGCAGAAAATCAATAAAGAAACAAGAGCACTGAATGACACCAGATGGACCTCATAGATATATACAGAACATTCCACCCTAAAACAACAGAATACTCATTCTTTTCAAGTGCACATGGAACTTTCTCCAGAATAGACCACATACTGGGTCACAAACCAGGACTCAACTGATACCAAAAGACTGAGATTATTCCCTGCACATTCTCAGATCACAATGCTTTGAAACTGGAGCTCAATCACAAGGAAAAGTTCCGAAGGAACTCAAACACCTGGAAGCTAAAGACCACCTTGCTTAAGAATGCTTGGATCAACCAGGAGATCAAGGAAGAACTGAAACATTTTATGGAAACCAATGACAATGAAGACACTTCGATCCAAAACCTATGGGATACAGTAAAGGCGGTCCTAAGGGGGAAATACATAGCCATCCAAGCCTCCCTCAAAACAATTGAAAAATCCAGAACACAGCAGCTGTCTCTACACTTTAAAGAACTGGAGAATCAACAACAAATCAAACCAACTCCACACATAAGAAGGGAAATAATCAAGATTAGAGCTGAGATCGATGAGGTAGAAACCAGAGATACAGTAGAACGTATCAATGAAACTAGAAGCTGGTTTTTCGAAAGAATCAATAAGATCGATAAACCATTGGTGACACTAATCCAAAATAAAAGAGAGAAAGCTCAAATACATAAAATTATGAATAAAAAGGGAGAGATCACAACGAACACCAGGGAAGTAGAAACTATCATCAGAAGTTATTATCAACAGTTATATGCCAATAAGCTAGGCAACCTAGATGAAATGGATGCATTCCTGGAAAACTATAAACTCCCAAAATTGAATCAAGAAGAAATTGACAACCTGAATAGACCAATATCTAGTAACGAGATTGAAGCGGTGATCAAAAACCTCCCAAAAAACAAGAGCCCAGGACCTGATGGATTCCCCGGAGAATTCTACCAAACTTTCAAAGAAGAAATAACACCTATTCTCCTGAAGTGTTTCAAAAAATTGAAGCAGAAGGAAAACTTCCTGACTCTTTCTATGAAGCCAGCATTACCCTGATCCTAAACCAGGCAAAGACCCTACCAAAAAGGAGAATTTCAGACCAATATCACTGATGAATATGGATGCTAAGATTCTCAACAAGATCCTAGCAAACAGGATCCAACAGCACATTAAAAAGATTATCCACCATGACCAGGTGGGATTCATCCCTGGGCTACAAGGATGGTTCAACATTCGCAAATCAATCAATGTGATACAACAAATTAATAAGAGAAGAGAGAAGAACCACATGGTCCTCTCAATTGATGCAGAAAAAGCATTTGACAAAATCCAGCATCCGTTCCTGATTAAAACGCTTCAAAGTATAGGGATAGAGGGAATATACCTGAACTTCATCAAATCTATCTATGAAAGACCCACAGCAAGTATCATCCTCAATGGGAAAAAGCTTGCATCCTTCCCATTGAGATCAGGAACACGACAAGGATGCCCACTCTCACCACTCGTGTTCAACATAGTATTAGAAGTCCTAGCAACAGCAATCAGACAACAAAGTGAAATAAAAGGTATCCAAATTGGTAATGAAGAAGTCAAACTCTCTCTCTTCGCAGATGACATGATTCTTTATATGGAAAACCTAAAAGACTCCACCCCCAAACTACTAGAACTCATACAGCAATTCAGCAACGTGGCAGGATACAAAGTCAATGTACAGAAATCAGTGGCTTTCTTATACACTAACAATGAAACTACAGAAAGGGAAATTAGAGAATCGATTCCATTTACTATAGCACCAAGAACCATAAGATACCTGGGAATAAACCTAACCAAAGAGGTAAAGGATCTGTACTCAAGGAACTACAGAACACTCATGAAAGAAATTGAAGAAGACACAAAAAGATGGAAGACCATTCCATGCTCTTCCATGATCGGAAGAATAAACATTGTTAAAATGTCTATACTGCCTAGAGCAATCTATACTTTTAATGCTATTCCGATCAAAATTCCCCAGTATTCTTCAAAGAGCTGGAGCAAATAATCCTAAAATTTGTATGGAATCAGAAGAGACCCTGAATCGCTAAGGAAATGTTGAAAAACAAAAATAAAACTGGGGGCATCACGTTACCTGATTTCAAGCTTTACTACAAAGCTGTGATCACCAAGACTGCATGGTATGGACACAAAAACAGACACATAGACCAGTGGAACAGAGGAGAGATCCCAGATATGGGCCCTCAACTCTATGGTCAAATAATCTTCGACAAAACAGGAAAAAATATACAGTGGAAAAAAGACAGTCTCTTCAATAAATGGTGCTGAGAAAACTGGGCAGCTATATGTAGAAGAATGAAACTCGACCATTCTCTTACACCGTACACAAAGATAAACTCAAATGGATAAAAGACCTCAATGTGAGACAGGAATCCATCAGAATCCTAGAGGAGAACATAGGCAGTAATCTCTTCGATATCAGCCACAGAAACTTCTTCCAAGATATGTCTCCAAAGGCAAAGGAAACAAAAGCGAAGATAAACTTTTGGGACTTCATCAAGATCAAAAGTTTCTGCACAGCAAAGGAAACAGTCAAGAAAACAAAGAGGCAACCCACGGAATGGGAGAAGATATTTGCAAATGACAGTACAGAGAAAAGGTTGATATCCAGGATCTATAATGAACTCCTGAAACTCAACACACACAAAACAGACAATCATATCAAAAAATGGGCAGAAGATATGGACAGACACTTCTCCAATAAAGACATACAAATGGCTATCAGACACATTATAAGATATTTTAACATTACATCTGTCACTCAAAAACAATTAGGTTCTTAGATAATAATTTCAACTGGTATTAAATTTTTAAATGGTAAAAGTATGTTTTAGAAGTATTCTTTGCTGTTGGGACATGTAGCTGACTTATTTAAGTGTCTGACCCTTTATTTTGGCTCAGGTCATGATCTCAGGGTCATTAGATCAAGCCCTGCATCAGGCTCTGCACTAGACATGGAACCCAAAGACTCTCTCTCCTTCTGCCCCTCCTCACTCATGCACACTCTCTCTCTCTCAAAAGAAAAAAATGGTCTCTGCTGTTTAAGCAAGTAGCTTCTCATCAGTGATTATTACCAAGAATTTGAAGAGATCATAATTTTAAAATCTTATAAATTTTTTTTCATATTATTTATCTAGATGTTTGTCAATTAGATACTGAATTTTTAGTAAATTAAATGTTGATTTTCTCTCATGGTACCATGTATTTTATTATTATCATCATAAATTCCCTGACGATTATCCCAGTGTACATTGCAAACTTTATCATTGTTTATGTGTACTGTGATTAGATACAAGATAAGAAACACTGGCTTAAATAGACTATTTTGCAGCATATCCCAAAAAATACCCAGATCTTTGCAGCACTATCTACTCTTTGAAATCTCCTAAAGATAAGCTTATGCCTACTTTATTATTATATCTTCAGTTTCTTGTCTGGTGACTAGCTCAACAGATGCATGGTAAAGGAAAAAATAACTGGTAAGTAAAAGTCACTTCTTTCAAAATAACATTTCATAACTTCAGCTATTTAGTTATGGATAGGAGACACTTCCAGAATTCCTTAGGGGAAGTTCTTTTTTTCTTCAAAGAAACACTTTAAACCTTGAATAAGGATCCACACTACTTAGCAAGGAAGAAAGAATTCTAAGTCAGCATTTTAAAAACCAGTCGTGATGAGCAATATCCACTCTCACCCTGCAGTTTCCCTCTGATCTCCTTCCACTGTAAATCTGCCCTGCTCCCGCATTCTCCCTCTTTTCTAGTTTGACTCCTGAAAGTGACTATGTCAAACATCTTAAGTTTTTCCTCTTTAAAATAAAAAATAAAAGTAATTAAAAAGTGAGAGGGTCTTCTGGTCTTGCTTCTTTGTGGTTGTTGTTTTTTTTAAGATTTTATTTATTTATTTGACACAGAGAGAGAGATTACAAGCAGGCAGAGAGGCAGGCAAAGAGAGAGAGAGGAAGCAGGCTCCCTGCTGAGCAGAGAGCCTGATGCGGGCCAGATCCCAGGATCCTGAGATCATGACCTGAGTCAAAGGCAGAGGCTTAACCCACTGAGCCACCCAGGTGGCCCTCTTTGTTTGTCTTTAACATGTGAGTCCTTACAATAGTTTTTCTGTAAGTCAGTGACCAGCTACAAAGGAAGATTTTCCTACTGTTGTTACAATGTTTTTCACAAAGGTTTCCACCCTTCAATGACTTTGCCACTCTGTCAACTTTGCTAAAGTTTCACTTTAAGTCAAAATATATTCATGTATTTATAAATTACCAGTAGGTGAAATAAAAGGAAACAGATAAGCAGAAAATATGCACAAAGCTCTTATTGCAAGAGTAATAGAAAAACATCAGTTAATAAAGTAACACTAGATCAATTTACCAAGCTTCCTGGTATGTCTACCACCTTCACCACAATCAGAATCAAATGGAAACAATTTTCCTTTCTAAGAGTAGCATCTACTCTTAGATGCTTAAAAGCTACAGTTGAAGAAAATTTGATTTTGACCTCAGGTAAAAATTCCAGCAGGAATATAGGAAAAACTACAGGCAAACACACAAAGGAATAGAAAATATTTTGGCTGTGAGGCCAAAGCAATTTACCATTTTACCCACACACATGTACCAAATTTGAACTGGAATATGGTTCATTTATTATGTGACTAACTATAACTTTTCCTAAAATCTATGGCCCACTCTATCTCCCAGCAGTAGAAGCCAAAATGGTATGCCACCTGAGGGAAAATGTAGATGGGTTTAGCAAAGCTGGATTTACCAAAGCCATCAATTACCTACTTCTTTGGACCTGTGCGGTTAATCTGTTTTTAATTGAGCTTCACTGTTGTCATATATTTAGTAAACAAATGGGCATAAGTGCAAACATCATGATTGTTTTTATAGCACAAATATGCAGCTTGCAGTTTTGGAAGACCCTTGGCAAATCTTAAAACTAAAAGTGTTTAATGTTCAAACGTATTCTTTTCTTTACACTTCTGCTCATGATATTCTTGTTTTCTGAACCTCACAAACCCAGCTGTTAGCTCAAGTGACATGGCAGCTGAATGGACATACCAAAAAGCTCTTATTAAACGGAGATTCTTCTGGTTCCAATTTATTTCTCCACTAAACAAAAGGTAATTTCACACTTGCCTGGAAAAAAAAATTTTTTTTGATTACTTTTTGATGAGAAATTCTCGGCTATTTGATCAACAAACAGTAGATTACAATTCTCTCTCTTGCACACGTCTATTCTCCCATATAAAAGGTATATCACAAGAAAAACGAAAATTTCCCTAACTTGCTTTTGAGGCATTACTAGTGCTGAAATTCTTTTTAAATAATAATTCTAAATAGCTGGATGCCAACTGCTCCCCCTAATTCATATCTGAGTTTGATGTCCTTAAGGAAAAAAAACTCTGATTATGTCTAACATTTTCCCCAAAACCTTAGATCCCCTAAAAAAAAAAAAAAAATTATAGTACATACAAATATATCTTTTTGTCTGTTGTTCTCAAGCAACTTGGAAATATGACCCAAGTCAAGAAAGGTCAGTACTATATGCATTACAAGCCTAATAAATTAAATACTGAAGATAAAGAATGCCTAAGACTTAAAAGTGTAGACAAACATACTACTCACTTGAATTTCTCATTACAGAATAACACGCAATTACCTGATGACCCCAGCCCAGTAAAGAGTTTGTTAGTTTTCAAAATTCCCCAAGCTCCTCTTCCTTTTGCTAAATTTCACTGACTATATATTTGTGTAACATATAACATGATACAACAGAACTAGAGGCTTTTAGAGCCAGTAGCCTTTTAGATTGACTGTTGAACGTATGTCACCGGCAAAGCAATGTCTCCAATTCTTAATATGCTAGCAGTCTTAAGGGACTTGCTCAAGGTCACACAGCTGTTTAGTAAATAAAGCAAGACTAGACCCAGCCTCTGGAGTCCTGGTTCAATGGCAAGTGTTTCTCATTTGCTGCTGCTTGTTTAGCAAGGAAGACTGGGAGAAAAGAGGTGTCGATTGTCAGTGCTCTACTATTTAGGACAAATGTAGCACCACTTAATCAGAATTCAGTCCTTCATTGAGCAAAATCTCAAAGTGACATCTTCTGGAATACCCACTCTCTATGGAGAAATTTAATTAAACTTCAGTCCCTTTATTCCAGCACAAATATTGTGAGGGAAAACAACTCAACTCCTCTGACATTTTTGCAAATAGGTTTAGTGGAATCCATTCTGTTTACTTTTACTGACATTTGTTTTTCACTCAGTTATCCCACATGGTTATTTTTTTCTTTTCATAATTTATTTCTAGCAACTTAGACATAAGAATTAATACATGTAATTCCTTTCTTTGGTACAAGCACCAGAGCTTAGATTCATAATAACTGAAGAAAATAAATACTCATTTTCTCATTTTACCCCTCCCCTTTCCTCTTCCTAATAGTTCTGGTTTACTTATTAATCGGACTGGTAACAGTACCAGAATCCAACCAGGAAGAATTTAACCTCAAACACATCAGGGTTTTCTCCTCACATAGCCCTAAAACTTTGGAAAATAATAAACTTTACTGGATTAGTCATCTTCCAGATGACTAAATATGACAAACATTTTTTTTTATCTTGTATCCATTTCCAGTCTTTGCACGAAATTTTCTGTGCAGTCTTGCAAATTTCAGAAAGCCTTCAATGCAAAAATTCCTCTTCCTTTTTTTAATCCATGGAGTGTCATTGAGTAGACATGAAACAACTAATTTTTAAGAGGATGAAAAATATGTAGTATAGAGCAGTACTGCTCAAACTCTACCATGAACACGAATCCAACTGGAGAACATCATAAAATGTAGGTCCAAATTCAGTAGATGTTGAGTGAGGCCTGAGAGTCCACATTCCTAACAAGTTTTCCGGCTAGACATTAGTCTGTGCTTTAGGTCGAGTGTAGAAGAAAGGATATTTATCTTGGGGAGATCTGGATTGAAATCCAACATCATTGGTTCCTGACCATGAGAAACTGAGAAAGCTCACCCCACCCCAGAGTACTCCTTTCTCCCCCTACAACACTTACAGCCTCACCACTATCACCAGCCTTGATCCACTAGGACTGATCTCATCATACCCTTTATCCTACTTCATGTCAGGCCACCCTTAGAGTCCCAGGCTGTCTCTCAACTCCTGCAATTAAATCCCTGTTAGCCTCTGTGAACCTATCTGGCCCCTTTTCCCATCTCTCCCCAAGTTCTGAAATCCTTCCACTCTATCCTCCAAAACTATGGGTGCCATCAACAAAATCCCCTATGTTAATTCTCCAGCTACTGTCTGAAGGCTTTTCTCCCCTTCATGCTTCAAGAGAAACCCAGCTCTGCATTGAGGAAAGTGCCACTGCTGCAGTTCCCTTAGTGGTGTTTATTTTGTCTCTGGTTCTTACAGTACTAGACTGAGAAGTAGAGAACATGTCCTTGGTGCTCCTGATTGCTGCTTTCAGACAATTTTCCAATCCTCCCTCATTCCTAAAAACTGCCCATTCAGGATCTCTGTCATCAGTTTTTATCACCCGTGAGTCCTCATTGTTGTTGTCACAACAACCTAGCCATCTCATGGTCATTACCCTAGATTTCATTTCTATCAATAACTGTATCTTCTTTTTAGTGCCATTTGCATACATCCTACTTTTTGACATCACCTCCTATCTTTTCATCTCTTCTGGCTGTGTTCTGTACCTCAATTCTTCCCTACCATTGGTGCTGTGAAGTCATTCATCCTACCATCTTTTCAGTGTTTCTCATCTCTTGAACATCTTATTTCCATCCTTTTCCAACTTAAATTTCATTGTCAATGGTTATCGACTCCCTCTTCTCTCTATAGTTTTGTTGCTCTTGTTTTCTAGAACTATAATCTTATTTAATTCAAATTTGTGCCTACTCTAAACCTTCTTTTGTGCTAAACATCGTGGAGTAAAATACAAACCACAGTAACAGGTCTTACTTTAAATACTTGACTCAAGTGCTCTACCATTCATACCAAATATCTCTAGTCTATACACTCTTTTATTTATTTTTCCAAAGATTTCATTTATTTATCTGACAGAGAGAGATAGCGAGAAAGAGAAAGCACAGCAGGAGGAGCAGCAAGCAGAGGGAGAGGGAGAAGTAGGTTCCCCAATGAGCAAGGAGCCCAGTGCAAGGCTTGATCCCATGACCCTGGGATCATGATATGGGCTGAAGGCATGCCCTTAACTGACTCAGCCAACAAGGTGCCCCTCTATACATTCTTTTTAATTATGGAGGCTGACATTTTATACTCTCTCAAGATCTCAATACCTCTCCTCCCACTGTTATTCTCAGCTAATAAACTTACTTTGTATTTTAATGAATTTTAAAAAATGGAACCAATAAAAAAAAATAATGCCCACATTCTTCCAACAACACATCTACTACATGCCTACATCAGCAGACATCTTTGCCTTCCCGTCTGTCACCATTGTTGACTTGTCCAGTGATCCTATCAAAAAATGAATCTTTATACTTATGCACTAGACATTTCCTCTCACTAATCCAACCCAGCCAAGCCTGCAGACAACTGAAACCCTGGCCAACACCTGAATGCAGACTCCTGAGAGACCCTGATCCAGATTCGAAATTTCTGACCCATAGAAAGTATGAATTTAAAAATGTTTATTGTTGGGCGCCTAGGTGGCTCAGTGGGTTAAGCCGCTGCCTTCAGCTCAGGTCATGATCTCAGGGTCCTGGGATCAAGTCCCGCATCAGGCTCTCTGCTCAGCAGGGAGCCTGCTTTCTCTCTCTCTCTCTCTGCCTGCCTCTCTGTCTACTTGTGATCTCGCTCTGTCAAATAAATAAATAAAATCTTTAAGGAAAAAAAATTTAAAAAAATGTTTATTGTTGTAAACCACTAAATTGTGAGGTGATTTGTTATACAGCAATAAACATAATAAATGAATGAAATGAGCAATCACAAGATCAACATCATATCCATCAGCTAATTAGGAAGGATTTAAAAACGAGTTAACTGAGGAGCTAATTTTCACATGCCAGGAGGGGACGTACAGCATGTAGTTACTCTAGCTAATAGGGGCTTATAAGGGAAGTTGATAAGGAGTGAAGCCTTTATACAGAACTATAGAGTATGAGCAATACATATTCCATTCTTCTGAATCTCAGTGGGAAAGAAAAAGAAGGCTCTCTAGCCAAAAGAAGAATATCTCGTTATTATGGATGCCCACTCTCCAGGCAGAGGTAAAATCTATTTTCAATTCAGTAGGGTGGAAAGTGAGGTCCTAACATCCATGAGGTCTCAAGAAAGCTGAGTCATTTCTTGCCTCTCCTGAGGATGAATGGCATTTACATCAACTAGTCCTAAAGGGTACAGTGGCAGCAATATGTGTCACTGCTGTCCCTTTCTTATGCAGCCAGCCAACTTTTACAAATTCTTATTAGAGTGGCCATCCAAACCAGAAGCAGACAGCATCACATTGACAGCAACCAAGTGTTTAGGGGTCAGGCTGCTTACTCATCATTGATAGCCAAATGTTCAGGACTGGGAGCTCCCAGGTTAAAAATAACCCAGCAAGCCGCTAAAATCACAATTAAAATATCAATGACACTTTCACATTTGTAGATAATATGGGAATCTAAATTCAAACTCCTATTTGATGAAGAATTCCTCAGCTAGTTTTATATCTAAACCCATAAGTTTTAACCTGAGGAAAAAGTTTAATGACCAGAGGGCAAATAAGTATCATTACAAAGTAGTTTTTTGCTTGCAGGGCATTAGACCCCCAGAAATTCCTACCAAAACACCTGAGACTATCTATTGATAAGTTGATTAATAGATACGTAGACAGACACACACACACACGCACATTTCATTAAATTCATATAAGTACAATTTTTAAACTTAGCAATAAAAGGTATTTTTCAAAACATAAGTAGAAAAGTATCAAATACTTAGAAAATGTTTCCATTTATTTTAAATTTTTTCCTCTATCAGCAACTTCAAACCAAAAGACACAATACTCTCAGGCTTTACAAAGCATCCAACAATGAGGGTGGTCAAATGTTTCACCTATAGTTTAGATGTTCCAATAGGGAAGTATTAAATTTTTTAAGCACTTCAATTTGTTTTCAGAAAAAATGAGTTTGAATATCTAGTATTCTAAGTGAAAGATCTTTACTATCATAAAGCAGTTGATGTTTTCATATAATTTGAATATACTCAATATTAATTATATCTGTGGCCATGATAAAAACAGAAGCTATCAAGTCATTTGTACTAACTCACATAAAACATGCTCTTTGAACTTCATCTTCCCTCTGGCTCCACTCACTCCCATGATGATCTCATCCAGTTACTTGGCTTTAAACATCATCTATACACTGATGATTCCCAAATTTATATCTAGAACCAGACAGCGCCTCTGAACTCCAGACTCATCTATCCAGCTGCCTATTTGACATCTCCATTTAGAGGTCTTACGTGCATTTTACACTTATCTTGTCCTAAACCAAACTTCTGATCTTTTCTCCTCAACCTTCCCCTCCCACTGTCTTCTCCATCTCAGTAAATAGGAACCCTATCCTCCCAGTTACTCAGGTCAAAAATTTGGGAGTTATCTTTGACTCTTCTCTTTCTTTCATGCCTGACCTTGAATCCGTCAGCAAATCCTGTCAGTTCCACCTTCCATATCACTCAGAATATGACCCCACTATCTCCACTGCCGCTGTGTTGATCCAAGGCACCACCAGCTCTCACCTGGATTACTCAGTAGCCTCTTTACTGGCCTCCTACCTTTGCCCTTCTCCCTATACTGTTAGATACACAGTGTTCCAAGTGATTAACGCACAAGTGATTAAGAAAAGCAGAGCATTACTTTGTTAAAACCCTAAAATTGCATCTCATTTCAGCAAATTAAAAGGCAGTTCTATGAGGTCCTACATAATCTTCATATCACACCCTCCACCTCTACCCTGTTACCTCTCTAACTCATATCCTATTATTATCCCCACTGCTCACTCTACTGAAGTTGTTCAGGCCTCTTTATTGTTCCCTAAACTCTCAGGGCCTTGGCAGTAGCTCATCTATTATCTGGGATGCTTTAGACCCAGTCAGTCACATGGCTTATTCCCTTACTTGCTTCAAGACCTTGCTGCACTGTAACCTCCTCAGGGACTCCCCTATTGAAAATAGACTCTCTACCCTATTCAGCAATACTATTTTCCTTTGCTTTATTTTTCTCTATAGCCCTTTTCATCTAACAGTGTAAATATTCATTTGTTTTCTGATTATTTCCCTCCACAAGAATGTAAATTCCCAAGGGCAAAAGCTTCTGTCCATTTTCTTTACTACTATACAGCCCGTTCTTAGAATTTGCTTAGCAAATAGTAGACACTCAATAAGTACTCCCTGAGGCACCTGGGTGGTTCAGTCCACTAAGCATCTTCCTTGGCTCTGGTCATGAAATCCAGGTTCTGGGATTGAGCCCCATATAGGGCTGCCTGCTTAGCGGGGAGTCTGCTTCTCCCTGTTCCACTGCCCCTCCCCCCACTCATGCTCCCACACATACATACACATCCCCCCCAAAAATTAAATTTTAAAAAATTAAATAAATAAATAAATATTGATTATATTAATATTAAAGAATTGGAAAATTACTAGCACAAATATTTTATTATCAATAATTCAATAATTAGTCACTATCCTAGCTGGTACAATGAAAGCTCAATACAGTAGTGTTCATTCCTCCTGGCAACAAACAGTCTTTATCAGAGAGTTAAATGCCTAAGGTCTTTTTCACCTTGGCCTTATGAATTTTTGCAGCAAACCTAAGCTCTGATGTTATGACTCTTTTTCTGAAAACACTGGTTTCTGACTATATCAATATCTTCTCACAACTGAAAACCCATTAGAACTGATGATTATATCACTCTCGAAAGTTAGATGGACAAAGTATGTGAGGATTTAAACCCCCTCACCCTTACCAAAGGCAACCAGAGAAATATTTTGCAAGAACTGAATGGTTATAGAGTAGGGGTCTACAGACTATGGCCTGGAGACCAAAGCCAGCCAGGACTGCCAGATAAAATACAGAATACTTAATAAAATTTGAATTTCTGATAAGCAACATTTTTTTTTTTTTTTAGTATAAATGTATCCTAAATACACACTAAACGCTAAATCTGGAAAACTTAAATCTGGCTCACCACCTGTTTTTGTACAGCCCACAAGTGAAGAATAGTTTTTCCATCTTTAAATTCAGGAAAAAATTAAAAGAAGAATATTTCTTCTTTTAATAGTTTAATAAGAATATGACATTTGATAAGAATATGGCAACTGAAAATTATATGAAATTCAAATTTCATTGTCTATAAATAGTAGTATTGGAACATATCCAGTTGTTTTCTTGCTGTCTATAGCCACTTTCACATTACAGCTGCACAGGTAAATTGTTGCAACAGAGAACATAGAGCTTCAAAGCCTAAATATCTACCATCTGGCCCTTTACATAAATTTTACCAACCCGTTTTAGAATGTTTACTCTTATTCTTCTCCTTACCAAAGACAAAGCAAAGTAACCTCTTTCCCTTTAGAATTCTCTTCCCACAGGAACACTTCTGGTGCTTTATCATTATACTGGAAAGAGAGTAGGAAGCAAGCTGAGAAGAGGACATGTGATGAAAGGTGTGGGCTGTGGATCCCCATAGAGCTGAATGTGAATCCTTTCTGCACCCATCACAGCCTGAGTGAGTTACTTACATGGGGGCCACAGGAATGCCACCACAAAGGGTAGCTACTGAGTTAAGAGATAAAGATTAAAAGCTTGATTTTAAAGAACAAGAAAAAGGTCAAGTTTCTATATTGCAACAGAGGGTATGATTGTCGGAAGGACAAAAAACAGGGAGAGAAGAACAGTAAAAAGATAAAAATTGGGACTAGGAGGGCGGACTTCTTAAACACTCACCAAGAGGAGAGCTTAAGTGAAAAATACAGATTTTACATGGATTCAAGCAAAAATATCATGACCAAAATTAGGGAAGTGTGGATAGATTTATTTGGACTAGGTACGGCAGTAGTAAAACCCTTTTCAAGGTCAATAAATTTTAGATTGCTTCTACTCAGTACACACAGATGATATAAACCCCAGTTCCAGAGTAGTAGTATATTTGAAAGGGAAGCTCTATTACTATGAGGGGAAAGGAGAAAAGACAGAGCCACATTTACGTGGCTGTGGACTCCCTCAGGTTCTTAAAGGGGCCAATAAAGTAGCATCCACAATCTCTTCAGCCATTCTTTCCAGGAAATATTTTCTACTCTGGCCCTTGGGTTAAAGTTATCAGGTCTCTGTTTTTAAAGTCTAGAAAAATAGAAGTGTACAAAATAAAGGGGCAATATATAAAAGTCATCAAATGACTGTATCTGTGACCCATGACCCTAGGCAGTGCTTCTCAACACGTGAGCCTCACATGTAAGACATATTCCCAAACACAACTTCTGACACTAGATACAGTGCACTTCACTCCGTCTAAAAGGCATATCAGCATGGAAGAGAGTGACAGTGATGTTATCACAGAGATAACCTTGAGGCTGTTCTAAATATATTTTCAAATGTAAATTATTTGCAAGCTTCAACTGTATTTGGTAACAAAAACAGCCTCATTTCTGACCTGTGTCACAACACTGTGATTTATACTGTTTCATGTCACTCCCCAAGAACAAAATCTTCCTGAAATATAAAAGTCGTTACTAATATTGATCACAGCAACAATACTATCAACAATGCTTCTAATCAAGCCCCAAGGTTACTTCCAGAACTGCGTTTTTGAATTTGACTTTTGTTCACAACCTATGTTGATGTTCTTTATAACCTTATACTCAGAGCTGGCCAAGATATTCATTAGTTCATTCACTAAGTTCACTTATTCTTAACATATGAGACTCACATGATGAGAACCACTGACCAAGTGTGATAGACTATAAATACAGACATCTGATATATTTCAATCAACCAATATGGAATGAGATCCTACTCTGCCTAATACGGTTCTGGAAGTAAAGATGAATAGTGAGAGCCCCAGCCCTCTGGGACCTCAAAGTCTACTGGAGGTGACAAAATAATTTCAATGAAGTATGATTAAATAAAATGGTAAACATGAACATAATACATGATGAGTTCAAGGAAAATGAACTGAATCCACAAGGGAATGATTAGGGAAAGCTTTGTTAAAGAGATAGTACATTGAGCAGCAGCCCACTGTCCGTAATTATACTGGGTGCTGCAAACCATAGATAGCTAATGTCAGCATGGTGTCTAACATCAGTGAGCTCACAGTCTAATATGAAAGGCAAACCCATTAGTTAATCTCAAAAGTAAATGCAAAGTCAATGAACTATGTTGGTGCCTTTGACCCTTCTTCCTTTTAACCAGACCTCTTACCTTCACCAACCTGTTCTCTCTTACTCCTCTGTGGCAGATACTTCAAGAAATAATTTCTTATCCCAAAATTCTCCCTGCTTTGGAAATGGCCACAAACATAGATATAGGATAGCAGGCCACATCTTTTCATGACATGGATCCCCCATAAATAGCTGATGGTTTCAGAAGTAGACATCTGACCCAAACTGGACCATTCCGTGATCTCTCATTAGAATTTGAAATTCTAACCTAAGATGCACAGGGACCGATGAATCACATTAATGGCAACACTCTATAAAGTGTGATGACAAATTCCTGACACACAGGAGACACATCCTGCTTCTACTCTCTCCACATGTTGCTTGTTGGACTCCTTTCAATTCTATAAGAATTCTCCTAATTTCCTTCCAACTGCTTAGGCTGGCCAGAGTTGATTCTTATGCTTATAGACCAAGAAACCTTCATACATGTCCCTTGCCCACAGTCTCCCAACTCTTGTACCCAGCCTAATGGTATTTCCCTGTGATCAAACAATTTGCTGTGAGATTATAAAGCTTACTATGTTATCTACCCAGAGAGGTAATTGCTTGGGGGTTCTTGTGGAGATACAATGCTGGAATCCAGAGAATTTACAGCAGGGGCATTTCAGGATTTACTGAACCATGATAATCCTATAAAGGAGATATATTGGCATACAGAGAATTATCATTAATGTCCCTCAAATTCCACCAAATATGGTTCCAAATCTCAGCTCTGTAATTCACATAACCAAGTTTACACAGCTCATAAATTGCAAAGCCAAAATTTGAAATCAAATCTGGCTATTTTCAAACTCATATATTTTTGATACCATGATGTATCTGTCAATCCCTATTTTCATTCTTTCTTTAAATCAGTGGTTCTCAACTGGGGGGCAATTTTATACACACATACCTAGAAGACTTTGAGCAATATCTGAAGACATTTTTGGCTGTTAAAACTATGAGGTGTAACTGGTGTGCAGTGGGTAGAAGCCAGGGATGCTACTAAATATTCTATAATGCATGGAACACATCCACAACATTAACTATTTGGCCCAAAATGCCAAGAAAGCTGAGGTTGAGAAAGTCTCCTTTAAATCAAACAAATAAACAAGTTTCTGAAAAATATACAATTCAAATGTACAAAAACAAAGAATTAAGCAAAAATTCCATTTTATGCAATATATTATACTAGTATACATTCATTAACTATAGATTTATTGATACAAAAAATATTTGTATTTTTAAATAGGAAAGGCATGCTTCATAGCAGTTATGTAGAGTATGATATCATTTTGTAAAAGATATATATGCATGAACATTTGTTCATTTACATGAGGGAAGAAAACTGAAAACTGTAATACCACTAAGTTAATACTGTCTAGCCCTAAGAAATTAAATGACTTTTGCTTTTCTCTTCTTTTTTCCTTGAGATGCATTTCTGCATTAAAAGATACCAGTTTTCGGGACGCCTGGGTGGCTCAGTTGGTTGGACGACTGCCTTCGGCAAAGGTCATGATCCTGGAGTCCCAGGATCGAGTCCCGCATCGGACTCCCAGCCCCATGGGGAGTCTGCTTCTCTCTCTGACCTTCTCCTCATTCATGCTCTCTCTCACTGTCTCTCTCTCAAGTAAATAAATAAAATCTTTAAAAAAAAAAAAAGATACCAGTTTTCATTTTAAGATATAACTCTTCTTGTCAGCCTCATGCCTGACCTCAGTTGGTTCAGACTGGTTCACACTACTCCATATTTTGCTTCGCCCCCCTACATACTCAAGAAAAGAGGCACTGTTTGTTTAAAAGAGGATCAGAAATGGCATCTTTGTTTATGAGGTTCTGGTGCATGTGTGAAAACATTCATTGTATTCACTCAAGGTCTCATATTTTCTCAAACCTCCTTGCTTTGTACTTAGGTGACTTAATCCTAATCCATGCTGGTGACATCCCCACACCACTCTTCTTTCTGCTACTGAGTCAGGTTTTGTCAAGACCACCTTACGTCTCAGTAAACCTTAGATAAATGAAACATCTTTCAGCTCCAACTCTCTCACCTCTAGCGTTTAACTGAGGGAATGGAATATGAATTTTAGAATTTAAGTTTTTATCTAAAACTCAAAACAGAATCACTAAATGACACACATTTTTCCCAAATAGTTCTAAGTACTCTTAAAATTGACCCTCATAGCCCTTCTAGATTCACTTCTTTCATGACGCACAGTAGCTGTAGCCCTAACTACAGTCGTAGTATGTGTCTTCTTTCTATTCCTATCAAAGTCATAAGAAAGACAGACTTGATCTCCATTTGAGGTGTTAACTGAATAGGGTGGGTCAGTCCAGAACTACCCTCTTTCAGGTGCTAGAAGACGAAGTCCTTTGCTATATCTACATACAGTTGTTACAAATATGGACAACTGATTAGGGGAAACCCTCTTCTGGGGACAAAGGAGCAACTTTTCAGTAACTGAACATTAGCTCTACCAGATTATCAGAAAAGCATTTTCTATAATTTTCCTTCTTTGTTCTCAGTGCTTCTTACTACTGCAAAGACATTTTTATAAAACTCAGACTAAAATAGAATGACACATCACATTAAATTATATTCCAGTTACTTCTTTTTTCCACAGACAGAGCATTCAAACCCACCGTACACTCTCAAGACCTTGCCTCTAAACAGGTTCTCTTCTTTCCTCCAGTAACTGCACACCGCAGTAGGGCATGTGTGTTTGTGTGGGTAAAAATGTATGTATGAATGTGTGTCTGTGTGTGGGTAGGGGTTTGCATGTATGTGTTTGTTTTATTCCACATGAATGGAGTAAGACATTTACTGAACCCCTCAAAAATGAGACTGGAAAATAATAGCAGATACTCCAGAAACATGTGTTAAATGAATGACCAATGAATAAATAAGGTCTGTAACATTTTAAATAAAACTTAAAGTGATATATTGTCCTTCTTCCTGAGAAGTTCATAGCTTTTTAAGAGAGGAACTTGCATTACCAGCAACTATTCCTGAAAATTCAGAGCATCTTTGTCATTTCAATAAATACATTAATTGCTTTAATTGGTATCATGCTTTTCCATGAAGGTATCAACATATTTGATGTGTTTTAGCTCCTGGAAGAATGAGTTAAGTTTTTTAAAAAATCTGTCTCATTGAGAAATCTGTCTGCTAAAACTTCATTTAGATTATAAGTAATTGAGGATTTTATATAATCATGGGAAGATGTTACTTTTAGCTGAAGTAAAAATAGAATTATAATGAAACAGATGATATATTTCATTTTTAAATGATGAGAATGACTGATCATTAGATTAAACTTAAGTTAATTTCACATGTAATAAAATGCAAGCTGTTTTAGTTCCCATATATGGCAATTTCTATGATTAAGGCTAATTTCTCTGGCAATTGTAATTAATAACCTCTGTCCTATTGTTTCAGGAAATTTAATCCACAAAAGGAAAGGACCAACTGTTCATCGCAAACAATAAAAGCTCTTTTTCATGGAAAGATATTTTAAAACAATAAGCAATTAAAGAAAAATATGCAAGTACCCAGAAATTGCAAATGCTCAATTTCAAATGACATATCCTTTAGCTATCCAACCAGCAAGAGAAGTCATTTAAAAGCTAAAAACTGTTGGCAGGAAAATTACAAGAAAGAAATTAATTACTCATGAATAAAATTCAATATAAATGTTAGAAATGTAAGTTAAAATAATAATATAATCACAGAACAAGTAGAGAAAGAATAAGAGAATGTAATGGAGACTATAAACAATTTTGTCTCTAAACTCAAAGCAAGTAATTTATATATCTCATACTTTATATAATCTCATACTCTATATCAATCTTATATTTTATATTTATCAGAAAAAGCTGATATGTAGAAAAACTGACTTATATTTAAATTGTCTCCTACACTAAAATCAGATTTTTAATTTTGTGAAATCATAATATCTCAAGTACTGGAAATACTTCCCTATTATGAAAACTAATTTTCACCTCTGTTAAAGGACTTTCTTAGATTTGGATTACAAACTTATGTTTGTATTATACCAGAAACTTTAACTGAATAATTTTTTAAAACAGTCACTATCTGAGAAGACAATGATAGCATTGTAATAGATCTAAATAGAAAATAATTTCTACTGTTCTCTCTGACTCTTTCTGTAGTATCCCTGCAGACCTCCTGTTGATCAATTCTCTCATGGGCTCTACTAGTCAGTTCTAAAGGGTTCCCTTCCAGTTCAAACCCATTAGCAATCATAAATTTCAACAAAAATCAAAATTAGGTAGTGTTACATCCCAGAAAATTACTCAACACATCAGACTTTTGTGAATTACTTTCTATGACAGGCAACAGTTTATCTAATATGCTACTTATCAAAAATATACCTTGTATCTCTAAATATTTTTATATCTCTGAATTGTATCTTATTCAGCTTATTTGATTCATTCATTTTCACAGGCCTCAGTTTAAAGCTTTTTCCCCCCACATGGACAACCATGTCATCTGAAATGAAAACTCTGCAGGGTGTTGTAACAGACATTTTTGTCTGCCACATACCTCATCTTAGATGTCTATTCTGTAATAGGTCTTTCTGACATTCTTCTGTTGACAGAACATCAACCTACTGATGAAACTTAGGTTATCACCCCATGGACAAGCATCACTAACTGAAACTCTAGAAACCAAACCATGGAATACTAAGAATAAAAACAGTAAGAATAGTTTCACATGCTGTATATGACATGCAAAATACAGCATTTGTTCTCACTCTTATTAAAACGGAATATTTTCCTTCACCTGGTCAATGCCAATTAGTTACAGTTAAGCCACAATCTTTTGTGAGATACGACATGTCTGTCAATAAAAGGAAAAGTATATCATAAGCCTACTTCTTAGCTGTGACATGCTGTCTAGGCTTTGGCATGCCTCAAGTTGGAAAATATTCCTTTCCCTTCACAAAGAGAAATACCACATGCCACAAAGACTGTGAACCCTGTAGGGTTAATTACTCATGGTTTTCTGAAACTAAAAACTACCTGTTTTTAAGTCATATGTTAGTAATATATTTTTATTTAATTGTGTATTTAATTTTTTAAAAAGATATTCTTCTAATAGCAACTTATTTAGTGTTAGGACAATCCCAAGCAACTGTTATTACTTCGACTACTCTATGATACTTTATTTTTAAGTCTCAGGTAATATGTCCTTAAGGTGAATTGCTACAGCTATCTAGTCATCTTCAGACTCTGGACTGACTATCTAAAGCAGTGATTCTCAAACTTGTCTTCACATTGAAATCATCTAGGAGATTCAAAAACATACCAATGCCTAGCTTCTACCCCAGAGATTGCAAATGAACTGGTCCTAGTGTGACCTAAGCTTGGAAATTTTTAGCATATCCTGAGATGTTTCTAATGTGCAACCAAATTTCGAAACCACTGGTATATAGGAATATTGATTAACATACCACCTGTGGATATTAGACAATATTTACTATCATCATTGTCTGACAAAGTCAAAGAATGATATTCAGAGTAATTAACCTTACTAGTAATTGTTATCACATATTAAAATGCCAAGTATTTTACCAACATTTTATCTAATCCTCACAATATTCCTGCAAGATAGGTATTATTATTCTTACTTTGTACATGGAGAAATAAAGGTCAGAAAGTTTAGGTTGTTTCCCCAATCTCACCAGCTAAGAAATGGCAAGGGTGCTATTTGAATCCATGTCTGTTTGACACTAAAAGACCAATTCTGGGACGCCTGGGTGGCTCAGTCAGTTAAGCAGCTGCCTTCAGCTCAAGTCATGATCTCAGGCTCCTGGGATCAAGCCCAATGTCAGACTCCGTGCTCAGCAGGGAGTCTGCTTCTCCTTCTCCTTCTATGCTCTCTCTCTCTCTCTCAAATAAATAAAAAAATAATCTTTAAAAATGAAAAAATAAAAGACCTATTCTTTCTATTATGCCATACATTTTCAGTGGGGGTAATATCAGCTAAAGAAGTAAAAATTAAAGGAAGTGAAGATCAAAAGATTCTTAGATATTGCAATGGGTTTTGGCCTTCCAAAGTTCGACTCTGCTGAGGAAATCTTATTCTTTAATATCTAATTTCTCTTATTGAAAAAAATTAAATTTAACTTTATTTCTCTACCTAGGAGGCTAATAATGAAAAAAAAAATTCAAGAGACACTCTACCATATTATGCCTCCAACCATTTTGATTAATAATTAGTTAACATGTATACTACTCACATACCAAATACATATTATCTACTTCTCTACATTATATAGAATGCCTGTAAAGAAAGTGTCTCTCCCCTCAATTTTATAATTCCCAAGTTGTATTTATAATTGAAAGAATCACAGTATAAATAAAACTACATATGTTATAAGTCCCCAAGATGCTAATGATAGGAGAGGAAATAGTAACTCCAAAGAGCATTATCAAAGACATTTGTCCGTTATATTGTTACTCCAGCATTATAGCAGTATGTTGTTGGTTCAAAACCAAAACCAAAACCAAATTTCTGGATTAAATCTGAAACTGGCCCAGTACATGGAGGGCAAGGAGAGACCAAAGAAGAAAGGTAGAACACTCCAGATTCTTGGGTGATAGGTTTAGCAAAGGAACTTACTTATAAGATTTGTCTTGGGGTAGCCACTAGATGAGTTTATATCTACACCCATCCACCAGAATCTTTAACGGGTTTTTTTTCCCTTTTTTCCTTTTTTTTTTTTTTTTTAAAGATTTCATCCATTTTTCTTACAGAAAGAGCACAAGCAGGTAGAGCTGCAGGCAGAGGGAGAGGGAGAAGCAGATGCCCCACTAAGCAAAGAGCCCCATACGGGCTTGATCCCAGGACCCTGGGACCATGACCTGAGCCAAATGAAGATGCCCAACAGTCACCAAAGTGCCTGAGAATCTTTAAGATTTATACAGAGGCCTTAACTGGATTCAGTTACATATTCTGTGCTGATGATCTCAACGACACATTACTTTCTCAAGCTTGTATCCTTGAGGCAGCCTTTAATGCTGGGAAAGCAGGCAGAACACTCATTTCAAGTATACGGGGGAGAGTAAGGAGTCTCCAAGTGCCAAGTCTCCAAGGGTCCAACTTGAGGGTCAACTGGTATATGCCAGGGTAAGCTTTCTCTGATATGATATGAATATATGTCAAATTATTCAAAGTTTAAACATCTGGAGGCAAGAATCAAATCATTCAGCGTTGTATCTCCTATAGCACTGGGTGTCACATAAACTAGTCAACCAACAAATATGCATGGAATTAAAAAAAATAGAATTTCCATTACCATACCATCACATAATCCAATGCACACAATAATAAAACAATGTTAAGCAAATTTTAATTAGCCTTTATGGTTTCAAATGTTTTTCTACTTTCTTTAGAATCATTAATTTTAAAACATTTTTAATTCTTTAAGAGGGGATAGTGTAACACAGAATAAGTATCAAACTTAAATTAAATATCTTCTTTTAAAAACTACTAATTTGATGTACAAAGTTGTCACCATTGCCCTATGAATGACACATAAAAAGACATTTCAGGATACTGGCAAGTGCTCAAATACTGAACTCAGACTTTGGCTAAAGTCAATGATAAAGGCTACCCTACAGCAACCTATAGATGTCCTCTTGGGAAGATCTATCCTAATTTAAGCAATGAGTCAGCATGTATATGCTCATATTAAGGAAATATAGAAAAAAATTGAAGTGACAATCAGAAATACAGTGCCATTATGCTTATTTGCCCAAGGCAAAAAGTGCTTTTAACAATCTCCTGAAAGGAGTTACTGCTTTGAAAACTAACAATCCAATAATCAAGGAGGACTCCTTTGTGAGCATTCTAGAAAAACACCCTGAGGTTTCCAGCTAGTGAAACAAAAGATACTTGTGTATGTTCCTGGCAGACAAGGACACCAAAAGAGGAGTCCTGGAAGCTGTTTGCTGGGAGTTGCTATCCACACCCATGGCCACTGGACCATACAGAACAGAGTTGAGGTAGAAGAGAAAATCCAAAAGCTTTCTGTAACCCTCCAAGCACCTAGAGCTCCTCCCTAGACTGAGCATCTTTTGTTATTCATCTCACTGAGGAGAAAATTAGGTCTATGAAGGGGAGGAAAGAAACTAATTTAAAAAAATTTAAAAAACAGCTAACTAAATTTGCATTGCAGAACTCAAGCCAGTTACTTAGACTCAGAAGGGTAAATTAGAATTCAGATTCCTGCCTAAAGGAAATCTGCCTTATCAAAGGAGCCATAATAATAACAACAACAACAACAATAATAATAATGATAGTATATAACATTTATTGAACATTTGCTATATGTAAGTAACCATGTTTGATATTTATATTCTTTTTTTTTTTCATTTAAAACTTTCAAAAATCTCATGAGAATTTTTTCTTCTTATATACAAAGAAAGAAGGCTAAAGAATTTAGGTGTATAAAATGCCAGACAACAGAATTTGCTCTGAGTTTTCCTGTGTTATAAGCTATGTTATAAGCTATGAACTTGCAACTTAATCCTCTCACAAATATCCTCCTTTTCTTACAGTGATGGGTGTTACAGAGAACCTATGCTTCCTTTGTGAGGGACAGAAACCTAACTTAAACTAGGCAAAGCATAGATCCTGTTAAAATACAGATTCTGATTCAGAAGGCCTAAGGCAAGGCCTGAGGCCCTACATATCTAGCAAATTCCTAGGTGATGTCATAGACCACACTTTAACTAGGAAAGCACTAACCTTCTTTCTATGCATTACCCACATATGTTTAATGTAGTAGATGTTCTAAAGCTTAGAACTCACCAACAGGAATGAATGCAATCTCACATGCTTGTCTGAGTATGATGCCTTCTTAGGACCAGCTGTGTCCCCGTCACAACACTGAAATAGCAGAGGTGTTGCATGTCAAGATCGAGACATATTGGCAGAACTCTGTGATAAAAACACTTTACTATTTCATAGCACCTTTCATTCCAAAGTGTTTCAGAAGCTATATACATTCAGCACCACAGAAAGATGATAGAGGCAGCAGACTCCATGGGGTGAAGGAGGTGTCGAGGGATGGAGTGGGGGTGGAGGAATAAGTAAGCCAAGGACAGTGGGACATTTCTCTATTAAAGGCAACACAACACCAAAAAATTATCAATGGAAAAAAAAAATCTTTAAGGTTCATGTTCAAAGAATGATAATGCATAAGTTAATGTTCAGAATCACTTTCATAGGATCATTTTCTCTCAATAAATTGTTTATTTATATGCGTGTTCTGTGAGAAAATCAGAAATGAGCTAAACACACTAGATTATTAAAAATATCAGGAAATCTATAAGGTCTGAATCCAATAACTACAGCTTGAATAGACTTTCTCAGTTCTTGATTTAACAATCAAGTCCTAAAATCTTAGAAGACAGCTTTCCATAACATATTCTCTGGCATGGGAAATAGCTTTTTATTTGCATAGCACTTAGTACAAGAAATGACTTTTCTAAGTACTACAAAATGCAAACATCTAACTTAACCCTAATATACCTGATGACAATGTGGGTAGTTTGTATTTGTTCTGGAGGGGAGAAAAAAAAAGCCATTATATGACAGAACTTGAAAATGGAAACTTTTTAATGACTCCTAGAGTGTTTGCTTTTAAAAGAAATCCATTTTCTAGCTGCTGTTTCCCATTTGTTACCACGGACTCTTGGGGGGCTTCCAGTGACTTGGAAAGAGTTCTATTTTCACTTCTGCTGGCTTCTGTGACTACATCCAGATGATAAATGAGGACCCACAAACTCCCACAAGACAGTTTTAAAGAGTCTGTTCTCCAGGCAGTATGTGGCTATCTGCCAGGAAAGCACATACCAAATTAAAAGGGCGAGAAGAGAAATCCTTTGCTATTTCATATTTCCTGGGGTTTCCAATGAACTCATTGCATTAGTCTTCTTTATGGAATATTTTAGAAAATGCGCTTATTCATGAACATTCACAAAAACTTCAAGATAACACAGAAAAAGAGAACAGGGATTCTTAGACCAAGAAATCCATCTTTCTAGTCTTTTTTATTCACTATCTTCCTGTCTGTTCTCCTCCTACTTTCACTTGAGACAAGGTGGTAAAACCTTCCCCCAGCAGCAGATTACAGTGGTCACTCCATCAGCAAGCAGTATGTAATCTTGAATCACAGAGTTATTGTTTTGTCAGAGAAAAAATCATGCTGCTCTTATCCCACAAAGGTATTTTCCTTTAGGAAAAATCATTGAAAATGACCCACTACTCTTGTGTCCTCACACTATAATTCTGGGCCACAGGCAAAGTTCTGTCCAAACTCCTATTATTATAAATGATGAAAAGTAACTGATCCATCTGGTTATCTCTCAGAATTTTGTCAGTTTCACAACTAGAAATGGTGCTGCCAAGCTCACTCCAAAGGAAGCTGGTGGTGAAGTGTAGGCTTCAGATAAGGATTTACACTGAGAGTCCAGCTCCAGAAACTGCACAAAAGATTATGGATATGAGACAGGCAAAGAGAAAGGAGCAGTCATAAAATTAGTTATTGCAATCTTGCAGATAAATGAATATGTTCCATTTTGGCTTTCTGTACATTTGACGATAGTACAGAAACAAAACTGAATATACACCTTGTGAATTATAATAATCTAACTTGCCAGCTTGGAATAACAGTCTAAAAAGAAAGGAAAGTTACCAATTAGATGGCATATTTTAAGCAATGAAGTCTTCAGAATTATATCCTTATTTGACTCATCATTTGACTTACTGCTAGTCCATTTGTTTCTCAAAGATTTAAGTTGCCTCAACATTTAATTAATATCAACTACATAAATATCAGTTGAGGGCTTACTCCACGTAGGCACAGTTTTAGGAATTGGGGACTTTTAGTAACCAAGACAAGTATGATTTTGCCTCTCTCAAAGTTTACTGTCTTTAACATTTCAGTCTGATTGAGCATGAAGAATGTAATTGTCCTAGTATGAACTACTGAAACAAAAATAGTAATACTGAGACCTATATGATCCTTACATTACCCACTACTTTTTAAACACATACTTTTTAAGGGAAGTCTTTATCTTTAACACAAAATTTACCATACGATCTGTATAATCTATAAAACCTAACAAGTTCTCTTCTGCTGTCTGAGTCCATACTCATTAAAGATACTTTAACATGGATAATAAAACATTTTCAGATGAATAGTGTAACTGAATTTAACTCCAAAAATACCTACTGACGGTCTCTGAAGTATAAAGCATATTGTATGTCCCTCCCCCCACCAAAAAGCAGAAAATCACTTAAGACATAATGCCCACTCTTGGTTGTTTTGGTGGCATTCAGGAAATATTTACATGAAGAAAAGGAATAGAAAGTCGAATGAGATGGATGCTATAACATAGGTTTAAACTTATGCTCTAGGTGTATGTGGTATCAAAAGGTTAACTTTAGTTAAGACACTGGGAGAAGACCTCTACAGAAGCTGTAATTGCAAGAATGCCATGAAGAATGAGTTAATCTCATCAAGCAGAGAGGGTGAGGGCAGAAGGGTACAGCTGTGAAGAATTGGCAACACAATATGGTGGTCAGAATTCTGGTACTCTTTCTTACTAGTTGTATGATTTGGTCTAGTTTCTCATTTGTAAAGAGGGACAGTGTAAGACTACATCATAAGGGGGCAACTGGGTGGCTCAGCTGGTTAACTGTCTGCCTTTGTCTCAGGTCATGATTCCAAGGTCCTGGGATCAAGCCCCACATTGGGCTCCTTGCTCGGTGGAAAGCCTGCTTCTCCCTCTCCTTATGCCTGCTGCTCACCTACTTGTGCTCTCTATCTCTCTGTCAAATAAATAAAAAGCCTTTAAAAAAGAAAAAAGAGAGAGTACATCGTAAGTATGTTATAAATATTAAATACAATGATTCATGTAAAGTACTTTACACAGTGCCTGTTACATAATGCTCAATAAATATTAGTTTCTATTATTATTATAGAGTAAAAGTAAAGGAAGAGGAGCAGGGAAGTATAGATTATTCTTTTTTTTTTAATATTTTATTTATTTATTTGACAGAGAGACAGAAAGCAAGAGAGAGAATACAAGCAGGGGGAGTGGGAGAGAGAGAAGCAGGCCTCCTGCTGAGAAGGGAGGCTGACTCAGGGCTCGATTCCAGGACCCAAACTGAAAGCAGATACCCAACCGACTAAGCCAGCCAGTCACCCAGTATAGATTATTCTTAATGAATAGCTGAAAAAGCACATGTAGGGCCTATTGAAAAAGAGATCTTGAGGGGTGCCTGGGTGGCTCAGTGGGTTAAAGCCTCTGCCTTTGGCTCAGGTCATAATCTCAGGGTCCTGGGATCTCTGCTTGGCAGGGAGCCTGCTTCCCTCTCTCTCTCTGCCTGCCTCTCTGCCTACTTGTGATCTCTCTCTCTCTCTGTCAAATAAATAAAATCTTAAAAAAAAAAAAAAAAGAAAACAAAGGAAAAAGGGATCTTGAGAGATAGATTATTGAAGGCCTTAAAATACAAGAAAAGTAACATGGCCTTTATTATATAAGTAATAAAAAACCACCCAAGGGGTTGGCATAAGGGAGTAAGTGACATAACCAAACCATAATTAAATTGTGTTTCACTCTTACCAATTTTAAGATGTTTCCAAAGCCTTTTTAAGATGAATAGTTGTACAATGATCAGGATTTTGAGTAGTGATAATAGTAAGTACTGTTGATCAAGCACTTAATAAACACAAGCATTGTGCTCAGTACTCTGCATACTTTTTTATTTAATCTTTCCCCCAAAAATCAATAAATCATGTATAATCAGATAAATATAACAGAAAACTAAAGCTAAAAGAGGTTTAAAAAAAAAACCCAAGGTCACACAGCTTAAAGAAAAGTGAATATTATGAAAAAATAAGTCTTTTAACTAACTTAATAGCATGGTTCTGGTTTGTTCTATCTTAATATATATCACACTCCATTGTATCTGACTGCTTAATTGTCTGCTACCCCCATTAGAGTGAAAGTTCCTTGAACTGGGGACCATACATCAGTCACTGTTGTGATCTAGGCAATTAACACTCATGTCATGAATAAACAAATGAATGGATAAATGTAATTTTATGACAGAATTTTCCTTAAATGGCATATTTATACGCTTCATCTTATTTATTGCAAGCCTGCTAGAGCTGTTTCTAGAATATATGTAGAGTTTATATTTTATTTTTTAAACTTTATAACAACAGTTTCAGGAATTTTTATGGTCTGATTAACATATTAGAGTCTTTAAAATCTAAACAAAACAAGACTTTCAGAGTATTTGATTAATGTACCTTGTATTTGTGCCATCAACAAATCCATGTTTTTTTGTTAAATAATTTACATTATTCTAGACAAGGAAAGCTTCAAATTTCTATTCTTTGAATAAACTTTTCAATGAAAAGGAAAAAATTGTTTCTTAAAACTAGACTACATTTAGAGTCCTCTAGAGTCAATTTAAGCCATATTCATGCCAGTCAAAAAAGAAAAAGTACAAAACAAATATAGAAACATCAAACACAATTAATAACTGTAAAAGTGGGCAATCAGTGAGGTTAAAAAGAATACAAACACTTTAAATCATTTAAACACTTTAGATCATGACTTTTCTCTGGATGACTGATGTTGATTCTCTGACTCCAAACTAACACGACATAAACAGAAATAATATTGTCATTTGCTCAATACATTAAAACTGATATTATCTGTTAAACATTACTACAGATAATCTTAAATGGCTTGCAATTTTAAAGAGGAAAGCCCATAAGACAACTTGATTTTTCCAGAAGATTTACAACCTAAATAGTTTTTTCTCTTTGGTTCAGCACACAAAATATGAGACTTATAATGATTAATAAAGGTTAAATAATAGCTAGAAAAATCAAGTCCTAGGACTTTTAAATTACCAGAAATAATCCAGACAGAAAATAAGCATGTAAATGTATCTGGATTGGGTGATTATCAAAAATTTTAATTTTCATATTAGGATTTCTTTATCTTCCATGTTTCCTACAGCGGTAATAAAGAGTCTGATTCCATTTATGATGTTTGACTATAAACAGCTTTTAAGGCCCATCACCATGCTTGCTCTTCTGCCTCTCAGATGGGCAAGCTGATAAGAAACCCCAGATGCTACCTTCTTTGGTGCAAATGGAAAGCTCAAACCATATAATCTCTTGGCCATGCACAGGAACCCACACCCTTGACCTATTCCCTACTATAGTAAAAAGCTAAGCCAGTCTTCTTTCCATATTCTTTCAAACTATCTCTGGACTTGCTTGGGAGCCAACCTTGCACTTCACAGAATGCTGCTCTGTAAGTAATAAACCTTTTCATATCGACTTGGTGCATGTGGTATCTCATCAGTCTCAACATCAGAATCAAACTCTGGATGAGAATTCATTCACTACAGAGTGGGTGACAATTGTCAACGTATATTATTTTCATAATTTAAAAAGCACATAAAAATGAACAAAGTTTAGGGGTGCCTGGCTGGCTGAGTTGGAAGAGCATGTGACTCTTGATCTTGGGGTTCTGAATCAAGAAGCTCCATGTGGGGTATAGAGAGTACTTAAATAAATAAAACTTTAAAAAAATGAACAAGACTTAAGGATGTTGAAGCTTATCAGCCATGTCTCTCATACATACATACATCCATGTACACACACACACACACACACACACACAGGCAAAATATAGGTCACTTTTCAATGCATATTTCCCAGATATTTTGCAAAAATAATTTTACATCAGATCATGGAAGAAATTATACTACTGCTTTCAAATAACCTATGGAAATATTATACAGTATGAATAACTGACAAAATGCACACTGAGGAAATTTTGATCACAATATATTGTGAAAAATAAAAGTACTAAAAGTAAACATTTTAGTACTAAAACATTTTAGTACTAAAATTTTTAGTACTAAAAACATTTTAGTACTAAAAGTACTAAAAGTAAACATTTATCAAGTGCTATTGTGAACTAGGCTCAGTGATAAAAGCTTTATATGCATTTTCTCCTCTAGCCTTCACAACACTTTTCAGCAGATATTTCAGGATCCCATTTTGCAGATGGGGAAACTAAAGCCCAGGGAGATTAAGTAACTTGCTTAATATCACAAAACTGAGTGGGAGAGGTGAGATTTGAAAAACCAGAAAATATGCTTCCACAGTTATGTACCATAAAATATCTCCTAAACCATTTTCTCTCTAAAATTAAATATAACTGATTATTAAGGGATGATTCAAGATGAGGGTGTTAGGAAGACCCTGAACTCAACTCCTCCCACAGACACACCAAATCTACAGTTACATACAGAATGAATTCCCTTTGAAAAAGATCTGAAAACTATCTGAACTCCATCTTCAAAACAAACAGTAAAATCAAGATGGTTAGGAGAGACAGAAATACAGCCTTGCCAAAAACCTTAGACCCAGCACAGCATCCCTCATTCAGGAGGGATCTCACAAACTGGAGCTTTTCCTCTGAGGAGTAAGTTGTTTGTGCCCCACAGGCACTCCAATCCTGGACCTACAATGGAGAAATGAGTCCCCAGAACATCTGGCTTTGAAAATCAATGGGACCCACATCCAGGATACCTAAAGGACAGTAGGGAACTGAGAAACTTCTCATAAAAGGCTGGCATACAGACTGACTCACCCTAGGGACCAGTGCAAAGTGAGCAGTTTGAAAAGCACCTAGACTATATGTGAAGATGATTCCTTTGGTAACCTTATAATATCTGCCAGAGGGGCAGAGGCCTGTTTGGACACTCTCCAGAGCTGGACATGGCAGGCACCATTTTTTTGCCCTCCCTCTACAATGATAATTTTTTTTTTTAAGATTTTATTTATTTATTTGACAGAGAGAGATCACAAGTAGGCAGAGAGAGAGAGAGGAGGAAGCAGGCTCCTGCTGAGCAGAGAGCCCGATGCAGGACTCGATCCCAGGACCCTGAGATCATGACCTGAGCCAAAGGCAGCGGCTTAACCCACTGAGCCACCCAGGCGCCCTACAATGATAATTTTGATGGATGGATAATTTTGATGGATAAATTTGATGTTCTTTAACAAAGAACCTTTGTTCTTCTACTGCCTCACTAAAGAAAATAGGTGCATCCTAGCCCTACATTTTCTTAACTCCCTGTGAAAGCAGGCAGGCAGGGCCCCACACTGCACTCTCCAGCTGCCTTGCTAAAGCCGGAAAACGTATGCAATGCACAGTAAGAGCTACCCCTTGATCACCTGGCTCTGCTAGCCAGGGAGAATCTTCCATTCCTGGGTCCCACCAGACTATAACAATCAGAAAGACCACTTTAAGCAGACTGTCACCACAGAGCACCACACAGACAATAGACTGAAATGCATCCCCAGACTTTTTGTGAAAAATACATATTTACTTGTCCTGGAGCTTCAGCCTGAGGGGCAGACTTCAGGTTTGCCACATATCTATAGGTTACAAAAGTGCTCTACAGAATGTAGGTGGAGGGACACCATCTTTGTGCTTTCCCTAGGCCTCATTACAACTCGTTGGTGTCTCTCAGAAAGGAGTTTATATGCTTGTCTGAAGCTTCAATTTTTGCAACTTTTGCACAGGAGACATCTTTAATTGTGATGGCAAAGAACTCTATATATTTGTATACTTTAAAATCTCCTACATGAAGGTCTGGTTTCCAATTGGCCTGAAACTAGGTGCTGATTGAGAGTCCTCTCTTTGGAACACTGGATGATCTTGGCACACCCTCAACACCTGGGAACTATTAAGAATAAATCAAGCTGCTCTGGCAATTACAAGGATTTGAAAAACAACCAAGAACTTGGGCCAGTTTGAAAGATAAGTTCCATCTCCTACACAAGGCCATTTCTTAAAAACTGGAAGAGATAGCTGTTTCCTAGTACATAGAAACAGAGATTCAAGCAAAATTAGGAAACAGAGGAATACATTCTAAACAAAGCAACAAGATAAAACTATAGAGAAAAGCCTTAATGAAACAGAGATAAATAATTTATTTGAAAAAGAATTCAAAGTAATGGTCATAAAGATATTTGTGGAACTTCAGAGAAAATGGATAAACACAATGAGAACTTCAGCAAAGGGACAGAAAAATACAAGATAATACCAAATAGAAGTCACAGAGCTCACTGAACTGAAAAATATACTACGGGAGTTCAGCATCAGACTAGATGAAGTAGAAGAAAGGATCAGTGATCCACAATACAGGACAGTGGAACTCAAACAAACAGAACAACATAAAAAAGTTTTAAAAGTGAAAATACTTTAAGTGACCTATGGAACAATTTCAAAGAAAATAACATATGCATTAGAGAGGTCCCAGAAGGAGAAGTGAGAGAGAAAACAGCAGAAACCTTATTTGAAGAAATAATGGCTAAAAACACCCCTAACTTGTGAAAGGGAAAAGAAATCCAGAGAATTCCAAATAAAATGAACCCTAAAAGAGCTATACCAAGACACATTATAATTAAAATGTCAAAAGCTGAAGATAAAGAAAAAACCACAACCCAACAAAAGAAAAGCAATTTGTTACATACAAAGTAACCTCCACAAAACTGAGCAGAATTTTCAACAGAAACTTTTCAGGCCAGAAAGGAATGAAATTATACATTCAAAGGGCTGAAAGGAAAATCTTCCAACCAAGGTTATTCAGAATTGAAAGAGATATGGTTTCCCAAAGAAGCAAAAGATAAAGGAGTTCATCACCACTAATCCAGCCTTTAAAAAATGTTAAAGGGACATCTTAAGCTAAAAAGAAAGAACATTAATTAATAGCAAGAAAATATATGAAAGTATAAATCTCACTGGGAAAAGTAAATATATATTAAAGGTAGTGACTTGGGGTGCCTAGGTGGCTCAGTGGGTTAAGCTGCTTCCTTCAGCTCAGGTCATGATCTCAGGGTCCTGAGATCGAGCACTGCATCAGGCTCTTTGCTCAGCAGGGAGCCTGCTTCTCTCTCTCTCTCTCTTCCTGCCTCTCTGCCTACTTGTGATCTTTCTCTGTCAAATAAATAAATAATTTATAAAGTCTCTACCTTTAAAGGTAGTGACTTAATCACTTATGAAGCTAGCATAAATGTTAAAAAACAAAAGTAGTAAAAATAACTATAATTACTATAATCAGTTAAGGAATACACAAAATTTTGTAATGTAAAATGTGACATCAAAACATAAAAAATGGGAGAGGAGAGTAGAAGAGTATAGTTTTAAAATGTATTCAAACTTAAGTTTCTAGTGACAAAATAAACTAGTTAGTCTTTTATATGTAAGTTCATTATAAGCACAAAGCAACAACTTATAGGAGATTAAAGAGAAAGAAGAAGAAGGAGGAGGAGGAGGAGGAGGAGAAGAAGAAAAAAGAAAAAAGAAAAAGAAAGGGAAGGAGAAGGAGAAGAAGAAGGAAGAGGAGGAGGAGGAAGAAATTTAAGCATAACACCAAAGAAAGTCATCAAACCATAAGAGAAAAGAGCAAAATAAAAATAAAGGAGCAGAGAGAAATTACAAACAGTCAAAAACAAAATGGTGGGTACCTGGGTGGCTCAGTTGGTTAAGCAACTGCCTTCAGCTCAGGTCATGATCCCAGAGTCCTGGGATGGAGTCCCACGTCGGGCTCCCAGCTCCATGGGGAGTCTGCTTCTCCCTCTGACCTTCTCCCCTTTCATGCTCTCTTTCACTGTCTCTCTCTCAAATAAATAAATAAAAATTTTTTAAAAAGGCAATAAGTACATACCTATCAATAATTATTTTAAATGTAAATGGACTGAATTCTCCAATCAAAAGTCAAAGACTAGCTGAATGGATAAAAAGCAAGCAAACAACAACAACAACAACAACAAAAGCCAAGACCATTTATATGTTACCTACAAGAGACCCATTTCCAATGCAAGGATGTAGACAAACTGAAAGCACAGGGATGGAAAAAGAAGTTTCACACAAATAGAAATCAAAACAGAACTGGAGTAGCTATACTTATATCAAATAAAATTACTCTTTAAAACAAAGAATGTAATAATAGATAAAGGAGAGCATTACATAATGATACACAGTCAATCCCACAAAAAAATAAACATTTGCAAATATTTATGCATCCAAATAGGAGCACCTAATATATAAAGTAAATATTAACAGATCTAAAGGAAGAAATTGACAGCAATAAAATAATAGCAGAGGACATTAATATCCCACTTACACCAATGGATAGATTATCCATACAGAAAATCAATAAGGAAACATCAGCCTTAAACAACACATTAAGCCAGAGGGACTTAAGAAGTATACAGAGAATATTCCTTCCAAAAGCAGCAGAAGACACATTCTTCAAGGGTACATGGAGCAATCTCCAGGATACATCATATGTTAGGCTACAAAACAAGCCTCAATAAATTTAAGAAATTTGGAATCATATCAAGTGTCCTCTCTGACCACAATGGTATAAAACTAGAAATCAATTACAAGAAGAATACTGAGAAAATGACAAATATGTGAAGATTAAAAAACATGCCACTGAACAACCAATGGATCAATGAAAAAATCAAAGGAGAAATCAAAAATTACCTTGAGACAAATAAAAATGGAAATACAACTTACTAAAATATATGGGATGCAGTTATAGTAGTTTTAAAAGAGAAGTTCAGGGGCGCCTGGGTGGCTCAGTGGGTTAAAGCCCCTGCCTTCGGCTCGGGTCATGATCCCAGCGTCCTGGGATCGAGCCCCACATCGGGTTCTCTGCTCAGCAGGGAGCCTGCTTCCTCCTCTCTCTCTGCCTGCCTCTCTGCTTACTTGTGGTCTCTGTCTGTCAAATAAATAAATAAAATCTTTAAAAAAATAAATAAATAAAAATAAAAAAATAAAAGAGAAGTTCATAATGATACAGGCCCACCTCAAGCAACAAGAAAAATTTCAAGTAAATGATTTCACTTCACACATAAAGAACTAGAAAAAGAAAAAAAAAAATGAAGCCCAAAATTAGTAGAAAAGTTCAGAGCAAAAATATATAAAACAGAGACTAAAAAGACGATAGAAAGGACCAATGAATTGAAAATCTGGATCTTCGAAAAATTTTAAAAACTGACAAACACTATTAGCTAGATTCATCAAGAAAAAATAAGAGAGCATTCAAATAAATAAAATAGAAATGAAAAAAGTTACAACTGATAGCACAAAAAACAAAGTACTGTAAGAGACCACTATGAACAATTATAAACCAACAAATTGGATAACCTAGAAGAAATATATAAATTCCTAGAAACACCCATCTTCCAAGACTTAATCATGAATAAATAGAAAATCTGAATAGAACATTTACTACTAAGAAGATTAAATCAGTAACCAAAAACCTCCCAATAAATAAAAGTCCAAGACAGATGGCTTCACTGACTAATTCTATCAAATACTTAAATGTTTAATATCTATTAATTAATGTTTTAATTAATAATGTTTTAAATCAATATATGAATTACTTATCATTAATATATTAATAAATAAATTATTAAATGTTTAATATCTATTAATTAATGTAATTAATAGATATTAAATGTTTAATATTTATTAATTCTCAAACTCTTTCAGCAAATTGAAGAGGAGAGTATTTTTCCTAATTCACTTTATGAAGCCAGCATTACCCTGATATCAAAATCAGTCAAGGACACCCCAAAAAAGAAAATTATAGACCAACATCTTTGATAAGCACAAATGAAAAAATCCCCCCCAAAATATTAGCAAACTGAATTCAACAATACAGTAAAAGGATCATTTAGTATGATCAAGCACAGGGATTATTATTCCAGGGGTGCAAGAATGGTTCTACATCCACAAATCATATATCAGTGTGATACAACACATTAACAAAATTAAAAAGAAAAATCATATGACCATCTCAATAGATACAGGAAAAGTTTTGACAAAATTCAACATCCATTTATATAAAATCTCTGAACAAAATTGGTGTAGATGGAATATAACTCAACAGAATAAAGGCCATATACAACAAACCCACAGTTAATGTCATAGTCAGTGGTGTGAAGCTGAATTTCTTCTAAGATCAGGAACAAGACAAGGATGCTCAATCTTGACACTTCAATTTAACATGGTATTGGGAGTCTTAGCCAGAGCTATTAGACAAGAAAAATAAATAAAAGGCAACCAAACTGGGAAGAAAGTAGTAAAATTGTCACTATTTTTGTGGACAACATGATTTTATATACAGAAAACCATAAGAGACTCTTAACTGTAAGGAACAAACTGAGTGTTGTTGGAAGGGAGGTGGGTTGGGGTGATAGGGTAATCGAGTGATGGACATTAAGGAGGACATTTGATGTAATGAGCACTAGGTGTTACATCAACTGAAGAATCACTAAATTCTACCCCCTGAAACTAATAATACCCTATATGTTAACTAACTTGAATTTAAATAAACTCTTAAAAAAAAAAAAAAAGAAAAGGAAACCCTAAAGACTCCACCAAAAAAACCTGTTTAAAGAAATGAATTCAGTTAAGTTACAGGGTATAAAATTGACATGCAAAAATATGTTGCATTTCTATACACTAAGAATAAACTATCAGAAAAAGAAATTAAGAACACAAACTCATTCAAAATTGCAACAAAAACAATAAAATACCTAGGAATAAATTTAACCAAAAAGATGAAAGTTCTGTCCACCAAATATTATAAGACACTGATGAAAGATTAAATTAATTAAAGATTAAACAAAATTAAGTAGAAAGATAGTCTGTGCTCACAAATTGGAAGAGTTACTACTGTCAAAATGCCCACATTACTCAGAGAATTCTACAGATTTGATGCAATCCCTACCAAAATTCCAATGGCATTTTTCACAGAACTACAATAAATAGTTCTAAAATTTGTGTGGAACTTCTAAAGACCCCACATAGCCAAATCAATCTTGAGAAAGAACAATACAGGAAGTATCATTCTCCCTGATTTCAAACTATACTAGAAAGCTAAAGTATTTAAAACATGCTGTTGGCATAAAAGCAGACACATAAATCATTAGGACAGAATAGCAAAACCAGAAATATGTAGTCAATTAATCCAAGACAAACGGGAAAATATTTACAGTGAAAAAAGGACAGTCTCTTTAATAAATGGTGTTTGAAAAACTGGACATCCATGTGCAAAAGAATGAAACTAAACAACTATATTACACCATACACAAAAATTAACTCAAAATGCATTAAAGACTTGACCATAAGACCTGAACAATAAAGCTCCTAGAAGAAAACATAGTTGATAATCTTGACATTGGTCTTGGTGATGTTTTCTGGAATTTAACTCTAAGAGCAAAGGTAACAAAAGCCAAAATAAAGAAGTGGGACTACATCATATTAAAAGCCTCTGCACAGCAAAGAAAACCATCAGTAAAATGAAAAGGCAACCTATTAAATGAGAGAAGATATTTGCAAATCATATATCTATTAAGATTAATATCCAAAATATATCAGGAACTCCTATAACTGAATAGCAAAAAGGTAAGAACAATATGATTTTTTTAATGGGCAGAGGGTACTACTAATTTTTTTTAAATGGTCAGAGCAGATTGAATAGACATTTTTCTAAAGAAGACATACAGATGGCAAACAGGCACATGAAAAGATATTCAGCCACACTAATCATCTGGAAATGGCAAATCAAAACCACATTGAGATATTACTTCAGACCTATTGGGATGGCTATCATTAAAAAGACAATAGATAACAAATGCTGGTGAGGATGTTAAAACGGATACATCATGCGCTGTTGGTGGGAATGTAAATTGGTTCAGCCATTGTGGAAGACAATACATAGGTTTCTCAAAAAAATTAAAAATAGAATTACCATATGATCTAGCAATTCTACTTCTGGGCATTTATTTGGAGAAAATGAAAACATACATTTAAAAAGATATATGCATCCCTATGTTCAGTGCAGTATTCTACACAAGAGTCAAGATATGGAAACAACCTAAATGGCCATCAATGGATGAATGGATAAAGAAGATGTAATACACACATAAACAAAGGAATACAATTCAACCATAAAAGACAATGAAATCTTACCATTTGCAACATGGATGGACCTAGAGGATATTATGCTAAGTGAAATAAGTCAGACAATAAAAGGCAAATACTCCATGATATCACTTATATGTGGAATCTAAAAAAAAAAAAAAAAAAAAAAAAGGCAAACTTATGGATATGGACAATAGAGTTGTGGTTACCAGAGGGTAGGAAGAGTTGGTAAAATGCATGAAGGGAGTGGAGAGGTATAAACTTCCAGTTGTTGAGATGAATAGGTTTTGGGATATGGTGTGCAATAGGGTTACTAGAGTCAATGGTATTGTGGTGCATATTTGAAAGTTGCTGGGAGAGTGGATCTTAAAAGCTGTCTTTATGGTGTGTACCTGGCTGGTTCAGTCAGTGGAACATGTGACTTTCGATCTCGGGGTTTTAAGTTTGAGCCCCACATTGGGTGTAGAGATTACTTAAAAGCAAAATCTTAAAAAAAAAAAAAATTAAAAAACTAACTAAACAATGGAATGCCTGGATGGCTTAGTCAGTCAAGCATCTGCCTTCAGCCCAGGCCATGATCCCAGAGTTCTGGGATCAAGTCTGGAATCGGGCTCCTTACTCAGCAGGGAGCCTACCACTCCCACTGTTTGTGCTCTATCTCTCTCTCTCTTTCTCTCTCTCTGACAAATAAATAAAAATAAAATCTTAAAAAAAACTGAACAAAATAAAATAGATTTTTTAAGTTCTCATCATAAAAAAATTATAACTTTTTATGGTAACAAATGACTAGACTTAACATGGTGATCATTTTGCAGCGTATACAAGTGTTAAATCATTACATTGTCCCACTGTAACATAAGGAATATCAGTTATACCTCAATAGAAGATTTAATAGAAGATTTAATAACTCCATTTTTATCATAATTACATTTTATACTTGATTTATCTATTCCCTTTAGGTGAACATTTAAGTTTTCAGCATTTTTCCAGTGACTAAGCCCTAAACTAAACACAAGCTCCAGAATGACAGTTATCTTAGGTTAAATTTCTAGGGCATCCATTCACACTTTTCCTTTTCCTAATAATGGCCCAATTTTCCTTCCTGCATTCATCTCTTCCCCCACACTACCCAAATGCATAAAGGGTAATTACCACATGGTGAGCTCTAGGAGTAAACCTGATTGGTTTAAGCCACCTCTGCCAACATGAAATCAGAGAGGGAAACAAACGATAAGAGACTCTTAATCATAGGAAACAAACTGAGGGTTGGTGGAGGGGAGAGGAGTGGAAGTAGGGGGAATGGGGAAACTGGATGATGGACCTTAAGAAGAGAATGTGACATAATGATCACTAAGTATATTATATAAGACTGATGAATCACTGAACTCTACCTCTGAAATTAATAATATATTATATGTTAATTAATTGCATTTAAATTAAAGCTTAGGGTAACATACATATATATGTACGTACGTATGTACATACATCACCTCTGCCACAATGACTGGGTCAGGAATACCGACATAAACCAATTAGCATAGGTCACTGACCTAGCCACAAGAATTAGTTCAGGAATGGACATGTTATCTAATTTAGATCAATAAAATTCAAAGAAAGATTTATACAGAACTCCTGGGAAATAAGTTCTCTCATGCTTAATAAAACAAGCAAACCAAAAAAAAAAAAAAAAAAAAAAAAAAACAGAAAACAAGGTCTTACTTCCTCCAAAAGTGATGAAACAGAATTATAAAGCTTAAAATAACTGCACTCATTTTACCTCCATGAAGGAAGCCAGCCTGAAGATGAAACCAATACACAGAGGGTACAGCTGAGCAAACTGGAGAAACCGCCAGAACTAATGGTTTAAACTAGCCTGAAGCTCACCTCCTCTGAATTTTTGATCGTGGGAGCTAATGATATTTATGTTTGTTTAAGCTAGTTTAATTTCGTTTTCTGCTACTTGCAGTCTTAACTCACATATGTAAAATCAGACTCCCTCTAGTGATTTTACACTACTCTATCCTTTCAACAAACATCTGTACAAAACACCCTCCTGGTACCAGTATAAGATTCTTTATTCACGTGAAATGGAACGTTAATAACTTTTCTCTAAGACTTGAGGTTGTAGGTCTGTATTTTTCATTTCCAGAAACGTTAACTCCTTTACTTCACTATTTCTCATCAAAGCTACTCCCAGGTTTTTTACAGTTTGTTCCTGGGTACTACATCATAACAGAGATCAGTAGAAGGAAGTTCAAAAGAACCTCAAGATTGTTTTCAGTGTTTTATTCCTTACACTCCCTGAGTAATCCTTCACATAGGACCCTGATGCAATGACTGAGGGTCACGTGGAAAGTTACTGAAGAATGAAATAACATTGATCAAACTGAGCCTTCGTGGCAGTGAAATCTCACACGTTGAAAAGCAGGGACTGTAGTGGTGCCTGAGTGGCTCAGTCGGTTAAGCTCCCAACTCTTGACTTTGGCTCAGGTGATGATCTCAGGGTCATGAGATCAAGCCCCAAGTCAGGCTCGCACTGGGTTTGGGGCCTGCTTAAGGTTTTCTCTCCCCCTTTCTCTCTGCTCCTTCCCTACCCTCCCCCTCTCCCTCTCGCATTCTTTCTCTCTCCTTAGAAAAAGAAAGAAAAGAAAAGAAAAGAAAAGAAAAGAAAAGAAAAGAAAAGAAAAGAAAAGAAAAGAAAAGAAAAGAAAAGGAAAAGAAGGAAGGAAGGAAGGAAGGAAGGAAGGAAGGAAGGAAGGAAGGAAGGAAAGTTGGATGTATGGAACAATTGGTCAATGCTTGAGGTCTAGGTACTTCAAGAAATACTACATAGTTTTGCAGTTTGTTTTTGTTTTTGTTTTTTTTTAATAATGATTGTAGAAACTATGGTAAAACATGAAGGAAAAACTTATTTATAACACTAAGTAGAGAAAGAAGATACAAAATTGTACACACAATATGTATTGTTATGTAAGAGTCACAAACCAAAACGACAAAATGAAACATAATTTTTTAAAACTCTGAAGCACATTAAAAGCAAACAAAACAAACACCAAAAATATGCTAACAGTGGTTATCCTGGGGACTAGACTTTTTTCCTGTTTTTTCCTTTCTCACTTTTTAATGATCATAGGTGACTCAATGAAGGAAATTTTTAATGTTTTAACATAGGAATGCTAGCATCATTTTCGCTAACCACTTTTTTAACTTGCAGACTTGTTTGAGATGTACAAAGATAAAAAAAGTTGAGGAGGGAACATTTAGCATTGCAGAGCTTGAGGGTCTCAATGTCCACTTTCCCAAAGAAGTTTTCTGGGCCAAAGGAGATGTACAGTATCCAAAATAAGACCTCATCCTCCATAAAATTTAAATACTGTCCCTCAGGTGCTAAGAAACAAAAGACCACCAGTCAGGTCTTCTGAGTCTCTTGGCAATCTCTCAGCCTCCTCTAAAGAGTAGTATCATGCAAGAAATAACATAGCTGATGAAGGGACAAAAAAAAGAAAGGACAGAGTTGTGAATCAGCCCAACTTAATCAGACTATGCAAAGGGAAGAAGGAAGAAGCAAGGAATTAGATAACACCAAGCTATAAATCTGTATATACCATTATTTTCCCAAAGTGAAGCACAAAGTACAAAGGGGAAACAAAGAGGAGACAGAGGAAAATGAAGTGGAAGGAGATGGAACTGGGAAGACAGATGCCAGGGATAGGCATATAAAAGAACAAACAATAAACCAGAATTATGGAGAGAGATAAAGGAGTTAATAGAAAGGACAGAAAGAAAGTGAACAAGCAACCAGAAGAGAAAGGATAGTCCCAGTGGTGTCAGAACTGATGATGGAAACCTTAGGGAGACCCTGGGAAAGGAAGGTGGAGGTGAATGACAAATGTGCAGCATCAAAATAAATCATCTTTTCTAGATCTTCTGCGGGAACAAAATTTCCAGAGATTTAGATTTGGTAAACAGATGAACCTGGATCACAGTGAGGAACGTACAGGGGACTTGAGATGTCAAACACACAGAAGTTAAAGTTTGCCTGTACTGTTCAAAATGACACCATGCATGGCCTTTTAGCATCAGGACCATTTCAAATAACTGCAGTTCAGAGAGACTTCCCTAAAAACCTGAGACAATATGTTAGTTTTTCTTTAGTTTTTCTACACCAAAAACTAATGATGTACTGTATGGTGACTAATATAAAATAATAAAAATAAATAAATAAACCAACTAAAAAAAGAAATCAACTATTTATTTATTATAACATGAGAAAATTGATTGAAAGAAGACACATTTGAAAATAATCTCTATTTTCTGATTTTTTTTTAAGATTTTATTTATTTATTTGACAGACAGAGATCACAAGTAGGCAGAGAGGCAGGCAGAGAGAGAGAGAGAGAGAGGGAAGCAGGCTTCCTGCGGAGCAGGGAGCCCGATGCGGGGCTCGATCCCAGGACCCTGAGATCATGACCCGAGCCGAAGGCAGCAGCCCAAACCACTGAGCCACCCAGGCGCCCCTATTTTCTGATTTTTAAAATTAAAATTCTTAAGGCACAGATTGTTAACTGGGAGTGAATTTTGTAGCCTGAAGTTGCTTTATTTATTAACCCAGAAAGACAAGCACAGAGAATAAGAGAATGGGCTCAGAGTGAAAGAGGCCTGCCTGGGTCCAGGCTCCACAGTTTATCGGCATGTTAGGACTCTTTCCTAAGTTCTCTGACCAGGAATCTCCCCATCTATGAGAGGACAATCTCAGTAACTGTCTCATATGGCTATTGTGAGGATTCAACGAAATAATACATACGAAGTACTTAGCATAGTACGTGGCACATAGTACTTAGTAAATGCTGTCACTAGTTTTAAAAGTCATCATACTGATTGTCTTTGCTAATGTTATGGCCAATACTGTTTCAGTGTGAGTGGGAATTTTATTAAGACAGGAAACATCATTTCTTACTTACTTTGTTGTGCACTGTATCTCAAATCCACTGAGGTCCCTGATCTTATACATGTGATTTCCTGTGCCTGGATCCCAGACCCTGCCTAATTCCCACTCATCCCCCACTCTTAGCTAAAACTTGGCCTCCTTCTAGATTTCAGCCTTCTCTCACTCTGAAGGATGGGGTTGGCACCTAACAACCTACTCTTCCCCTGTGCTATTGTGATCCCATTACAATGTAATGCCATGTCTATTTTATTGATCTGTATTCCCCCTTATATCACATACACACACACACTTACAATTTTAAGCTTCATGAAAACATAAATCTCTTCTTGACTTTAATTTCTAACCCCATCTTGTACTCAAAATTTGCCTAAGTTTCTAATAAATGTTCTTTTAAATAAATAAAGGACACTTAGCAAATGGATGTTAAGAAGTTTTACAAGCCTTATGTGCCAGGCTGAATCATAAAATATCTATTAATCAGAAGCACTTTGTAATTTCTAAACTATAAAGTTCAATGACTACTTGAGAAGAGTATCCTAAATAATTTGACAGTAAATAAATAAAGTACCTTGACATATTTATATAGATCTTTGAAGTAGTAAGCTGAAGAAAGCAATTTAAATAATATGCCTTCAAGCAATTTTTACAAAATTTAGTCCTTTCCTGAGCCCAGCTATTTTAGTAGCTCTGAATAGAAATTACTTTTTTGGGGAGAGTGATGGAAAATAGCAATCAGAACTGAATGAAAAACTCATCTAATAAACTTCTATACCTGCTATGTGTTAGGCACATAAGCAGATCAAAGAAAGATGAAACACATCCCTTCTTCTCAATAAGTTGACAGTTTAAGTGACATAAATAATAGAGAAATTTTTCCATCTATTGACCTCTCTCCACCAAATTCCTCAATTAATGACATTTATTTGTAGTTTATATACACATACTTAGCTTTGAATGCAAGAAAGGTCATTATTAGACACAAATATGTACATTTATTTCCTTTGCAACTGATACGTACCTGATGTATTTGAGATAAATTAAGCATGCCAGTTTATATCACAACTTTATGATTAATTTAGTCTTTTGAAAATAAACCAATTTTCTCCAAGAGCACATGCTCATACATCCATCAAATAGACAAGATGATTTGTATATAGCCTCTAAAATTTTACCCTGCAGCAGCTAATTATTTTTCCTGTTGGCAAAAGCTTCTGAACACCTGTTGAAGTCATTATTGTTCAGTCCTTTGGGGGCAATAGGAGAGCTCAGCTCCCTCACACACTGCATATTTCTCAAGATTCACCAGGAACCTCATTGACTTGCTGCTGCACAACCTGAGCCATTTAACAGGTGGCTGGTCCTGCTTCTACTCTCCACCTTCCCCAAAAATGATATACTAGATTTCTTTGTTTTTTTATTTTTCATTTCTTTTATTTTCCCTAATGCAAATATCCAAAGTAGTAGGGACAGTCTCAGGAGCAGACAGAATTTAACCCAGAAGATTAACTTCATGAACCTACATGGAACTAGAGCTTTGCTTGTGAAATAGGAGATGAATGGGTCTTTTCCTTTCCTCAAAGCTGAGAAAAATGGGTGAGAACTATAAAGATATCAGTCCTTCCAAAATATGATAGGTCAAAAAAAAAAAAATCATCTCAACAAAATGATGGATACTAAATGGGTTACTGAACACTGTGACCATTTCTTTTAGAAAATTAAGAAACTCTCTTTTTTTAAGATTTTATTTATTTATTTGACAGACAGAGATCACAAGTAGGCAGAGAGGCAGACAGAGAGAGAGGAGGAAGCAGACTCCCTGCTGAGGAGAGAGCCCAGTGCGGGGCTCACTTCCAGGACCCTGAGACCATGACCTGAGCTGAAGGCAGAGGTTTTAACCCACTAAGCCACCCAGGAGCCCCAAGAAATTCTTAATTTATAATTATACATTCTTCCTTTCCCTCACCAAGGCAATGCTTGGAGCAGCACTTGGGCTATATGTGTTTATAAGGAAAGCTTTTGTTTTAATGTGCCAAGGGACTAGAATGTAGTGGTTCCCAGCATCTGGCTATTGTGTATTACCATCCTTCCTTCCTGCAATGCAGTTCATTCTCAATTGGTGACAAAGTCTTATTTCAAATTCTGAGACTATGATTCAATATTCCATTGTCCTAAAAACTATTGTGTCCATCAAGATCATGGTAGAAAACAGATTCATTCAAACCATTTACATGAAGGGACTCCAATGAAGCAAGAATTTCATAAGTTTTAGGCAGGGTTAAGGTAATAAGGAAGAATGGTGAGGCACCTACAGACTTCAGCAGTGGGAAGCCATTACTACCAGTAGTGCTGAAGGAAGAAAGGGAGGAAACAGTGTTCCAGGAGGCCAGGAAGTCCTGATACTAAGGAGAAAGGACCACGTGGTAGGAGCTATAGCTACAGGAGACATTACAGAAGATAGAGGAAGTATATATTCTGACCCTTTTCTCTTATTCTCTCATTGATTTCCTATTGACCAAATCCAACTGGATCTTGGAAATCAGCTACAAGAGAATCTAGGTCTAGAGAATAGCCTCCTAAAAATGTAGCACAAGGTAAAGGGCAACAAATAGACCTGGAATGAAACAAATATAAAGAAAAAAGGTATAGGCATATCCAAATAGAACTTGTTACCAAGTTAGTAAACTGGTGCCACAGTATTTATCCCAAGTGGTCTAAATAAGAGAACCATTGAGAGTAGTCCAGATAAAGACTTTGCAATGCATTTGTATGAAAAACAAAAAATTAAGGGTCCCCAAGAGAACTTCTTAAAAAAGAATAAAAAGATTCTCTCCAGAAGGGCAAACTGCCTAGCAGTAACCTTGCTGAGGTATAGAAGCTCATACGTCAACCCTCTACTACTACTGGTACAGAGCAAGAGAAGGTTCTTAGCTTTTGTCCTTGGGAGTTTGGGGGCATAGATCCTGATATCTGACTGCATTTGGAGAAATGAGGACAGGCTGCCGGCTAGAGAACATTCATGACAACTGGGTGAAGAGAGAGTACATTGGTGGGATCATCTTAAGTTTCCACAGACTAGGCTGACACTCAGGAATAGGTAGGCATAAAACAGGTAGGAAAACATTGCCCAAGATGGCTATTTTTCAAGGCCATGAATACCATTAGCTAGAGGCTCTGTAGGTAGACCACAGGATGGGGGCTGGGGAGGTTAGAGAGACAAGCACAGAAGAGGGTGTGATGTAGTGCCAAGTTCTTTGCAGAGAGAACTACAAAACACCCCAAAAAGGTGGCCCATAAGGTACTCTCTCTTTCTTCCCCAACCTTGAAGGAATTTGAAGGAGAGAGAGAAGAGGAAGAAGCAAAAAGAAAAAAAAAAAAACTGGAACAACAGCTTACCAGATGCCCCTTGTCTGTTACTGGCCACTGAGTCACTCAGCAGGGAAAAGAGAGAAGCTTTGTTTTAGATGAGGGATTGAGAAAGATTTTTCCTTTGGATTGTAGTGGGCCATTTAGTACCTAAAAATAAGACTGGGTGAGACCAAACACCTGAAACTGACTAGGCAGAAGACTAGGCATAACTTCAGAAAGATGAAGAAATTGGAGGAACCAGTTCCCTCTAAAGTATAAATGAAAATTGGGGCTGAAAACAGGCAGTTGTATTTAAGTCTCTAAAGCATCCTGACCCCCAGATTCCCTTCATACTTCCTATCCCAGTCATGTGACTATTCCTCCCCAATCCCAGTTGAAGACTAAAGTAATAGTGCTTCCTGAAACCAATGAACCAGAAAGGTGTTTAAGTTCACATGGCCAAAAGTGAGAGCAAGGCGTCAGAATGAAAAGAGAGAGTTATGACAGTTGACCTACCTGACACTGGAAAATCCTAGCCCTTTTGCCCACCTGGGACATAACTTACACACCTCCCAGCAGGAGCCTAAGATTCTTATAAAGGACACTTAACAATCTAAAAGAGAAGACTTTGGTGTTAGCAAATTGAATAGCAGTTGTAAAGGGAGGAAGGAAGGCCCAGTTACCCCTGAACATCTTTTTATTGTTGAGCCGTTTACCATGCACATGTGTTACTTATTAAAATAATAAATACACAAACATTTTAAACAAAAACATTTAAATATATGAAAATTTAAACTGACAAATGCCTCAAAGAAACATAAAAAGATAGTTTGTAAAACAGAAAAGAGATGCTACAACTAAAGAAAGTTTCTAAGATGAAAAAGAAAAAAACTAGAGATGAAAACATGACAATATGATCACAAAAATAAAATATGATAGGATAAAAGTTTACATAGAGATAAGGCAATTTACATAAAAATGCTTGGGAATCAAAGTATCACCTTTTCAGCAGCAAAATTGGGCAATGGAAAAATGCCCTCACAGTTCTGAGGGAAAAGGTTTTCCTACCAAGAATTCATAACTTAGTCAAATTAATAATCACTTTAGGGAGTAAAATTAAAATATGCAAATTTAATTCTTATCATCTTTCTACAAGAAATTATCAAAGGACATGATGCAACAAAATGAGAGTAAAAAATCAAAATATGAGACTGAGAAAACAGAAGACCCAACACAGAAGAAAGAATGAAGGCCTGTCTAGGGTTCTAACAAAGGAAAATTTGAGCCTCAAAAGCAAATATTCAAAAGTGAAAAGGGGGACAGAAAGTTTCATAAAGGATGTATGCAAAAAGAAAGAACAGAAAGACAGACAGGGAGGAAGGAAGGAAAGAAGAAAGGAAAGGAAAGAAGAGGGGGCAAAGTATAGAAGAAGAATATATTTGACTAAGTTGAAAGGATATTCATAATTCTCAGAAAGTTGGAGAACAGATAAGCTTCATTTTCAGTCTCAAAAAATCATTTTTAAAAAGGCAATTTATTAACTCCAAGAAATAGTGTAATTAGAGTAAGCAAATGGCTCAGCTGTGAGAACTATTTACTTGGTAACACTGAATATTGTTAACAAAATAGTGTTGGGTATACTATACTGGGGTACATGGGTGAAAGCAGGTGGGGGATTGTGGGTGGCTAGAAAGAAGAGTATGTTACAGGTTAAAAGAATTAAGTCCTCATCTTTCACAATAGTTAATCTAAAACTGGCAAATCAAGGCATAGAAGAATAAGGATGTTGTTTTATATATTTATATACAAATACATATGTTTAAGATTTGAAGCAATGCAATATATAATACAATAACATATATACATAAACTTTAAATATATATATATATATACACACAAATGCTACATATACATTACTTTGACAGAGATTGAAATCTATGTTAAAAATAAATAATCAGCAATAAAGTACATGGTTACACTTTATAAGAGTAAAGAAACCAGTTGAACAATGCAGAATAATTAGGACTCCACAAATGGGCCTAATAGGAGATCATTTAACCCACAGTGAAGAAAAGGAAAGCCCTAAAGTTCACCACCTACAAATCATGTAAAGCAAAAAACAAGTAACAGCAATAAGATAGTTTCCATCTCTGGCTGGATTGCCTTAATTGTGTCTCAAATTGGATATATTCTGGAATACTTAATTTTAACATAAAAAATGACAGACTTTGGCCCTTCCTTATGCATGGAAAGGGTTAGACAGTATTGACTTAACACTTGCATAGACAATTAAATACAAAAATCAATGACGTCTCCACAATTCTTTTGCAAAATATAACTTGATTGGTAAAGGGTTTTTAAGGTGCACCCAAAGGTGGAAGCAAAAGGGAAGGGCCAATGTCAAGGTAGTCAGAGGCAGAGAAGCAGCTAATCACAACTTATAAGGGTGAAAAAAAGTCACACTTTCCAATGTCTAGTTGGAGGGGATAGAAAAATACCATAAAGACTCCTATTCTTTTGCTACTTATCAGAAATGCTCTAACTCCACATACATAGGGTCAATTACTTTGTGAAAAAGGAGCCAAGAATATACAATAGGAAAAAAAAAAGAGTCTCATTAATAAATGGTGTTGGAAAAACCAGGCAGTCACATGTAAAAGAATTAAACTAGACCACTCTGTTTTCCACCATACAAAAAAATTAATTCAAAATGGATTAAAGACTTGAATGTAAGACCTGAAATCATAAAAAAACTGTACAAGAAAACATAAATGGTAAGCTCCTTGACATCACTCTTGGCTATATATATATATTTAGATTTGACACCAAAAACAAAGGTAACAAAAGCAAAAATAAACAAGTAGGACTATATCAAACTAAAAATCTTCTGCACAGCAAAGGAAACAACAAAACAAATGGCTACATACCAAATGGGAGAAAATACTTGCAAATTATGTATCTAAATAGCAAAAAAAAAAAAAAAATCAATTAAAAAATAGATACAGGATCCAAAGAAAACATACACAGGGCCAACAGAAATATGAAAAGGTGCTCAGCATCACTAATAAGTGAATGCACTAATAAGTGAATTCACTAATAAATGAATCAGTGATCAGCATCACTGATAAGTGAAACGCAAATCAAAACTATAGTAAGCTGTCACCTTACACCTATTAGAAAAGCTAGTATCAGAAAGATAAGAAATAACAAGTGTTGGTGAGGCTGTGGAGAAAAGGGCATTCTCACATATTGTTGGTGGGAATGTAAATTGGTGCAACTACTATGAAAAACAATATGGTGATTCCTCAAAAAATTAAAAATAGAACTACCATATGATCTGGCACTTCCACTCAAGGGCATTTATCAGAAGAGAACAAAAATACTCTCTCAAAAAGATATATACACCCCCATGTTCATTGCAGTACTATTTACAATAGCCAATATATGGAAGCAAATTAAGTGTCCATTGATGGATGCATGGATAAAGAAAATACGGGATATATAAATATAATGGAATGTTATTCAACCATAAAAAAGAGTGAAATCTTACCACTTGCAACAACATGGACATCCCCAGAGGACATTATGTTAAGTGAAATAAGTGGAACGGAGAAAAACAAATACTGTATGATCTCACTTACATGTGGAATCTAAATCAAAAACAAAAACTGAGCTAGTAGATACAGAGAACAGATTGGCAATTGCTAGAAGTGGGGATGGGGAATAGGTGAAATGAGTGAAGAAGCTCAAAAGATACAAACTTCCAGTTATAAAATAAAGAAGTCATGAGGATGTAATATACAACATGGTGACAATAATTAATAACACTGTGCTGTATATTAAAAAGTTACTGACAGTAAATCTTAAAAAGTTCTTATCACAAGAAAAAAATTGTTTTTTTTTATGGTGACAGAGGAGAGATTATAGTTCCTTGCTCCAGAGCCCGAAAGGTAAGCCAAATAGTGCAGTTGTCAATGGCAAACTCAGCAAGCTCACAAGTAAACTTCAATGAGGATGGTGTATCATAAGGAATGTTCATATCCTGTAGATAAACTAGGAAAGAACCCATTCATCCTCTGAATTAAACAAATGTTTATATTCTAGCAGTAAAATGTGTCATCAGTGAAAAATGTTTACATGCAGATATTTTTACCAAAAGAGAATGTACATTAGTCCCAAGCATAGTGCATGTGGTATGTACAAGTGCTGCAGGGAAAACTAGAACACCTGCATGAACATTTGATTACTTAACCAGGCCTTTTGTCTAGTCTGTCAAATCCCTCTGTTAGAAATCTCTCTTTCGACACAATAACAAGAGAACCAGTTTTTCAAATGAATGTTCTTTTGCTCCAAAGAGCAAGCCAGGACTCATACTGTCTGTGTGTGTCACCATCCCCTTTCAGGAGACAGTTGGTAATTACTGCAAGGCTTCACTCTGCAGAGGGTTTGCCCCTGCAACTCTCACTGATTTGTTTAACTAGCAGTGAAATGTGATTTACATGCCTTTCTCCCAAGGTGGTCTTCTCTAAAAACCACAGCAAAATGATCATCTGCAAGCTGAGCTCATGGTAAATAAAACCAAGGCTCTTCTTTTTCTAAAGTGGAAGGTCTAATCCTGTAGTCTTGATTGCTTTCCTAATTACAGACTCCAACCATTGCCACGGTACCCAGTGGTGGCAAGAACTCTGTAACTGGTTATATATCCCATCCTCATCATGAATCTTCTCATTAAGTGCAATATAGAACAAACTTAAACCCACAGATTTCAGGTACTGAAAACTTCACTTAAGTGAGGGTTTCATTTCCCTTTTCATTCATTCTTCTTTCTCCCGATCATAACTTTATCTTTCTCATTGTTGTGTCACTAGGAAAATTTGCTTTTTATTTCCAAAAAAAAAAAAAAAAACTTGTCCAAAAGACTATTATCATCTTCTGTGAATAAACTGCTGAGGAATAACAAAGCAACTCAGATCCTGAAATCAAAAGGGACTTTGCTTCCTCAGCTCATTGCTCAAATACAGAATGAAAGGAGACAAGGAAGGTATGTATCACAAATAGATTCCCCCCTCCACCCAGTTTGGCTGGATAGTGGACAGATACAAGTCTACCAAGAATGCAAAAGTTTTATAATAAAATGAGAGATCCAGGCAACTCTTTTCAGGAGAATAATTCCCAGAAAAACCTAAGTACCTCCCAGAAGACCTCATATGAAGGAAACACCGGCCTCCATCTGCCCACACTCTTTTACCTAACCATATAAAAAACTCATATTCCCCTGAAGATATGCCTTTGTCCTGGGCACTACTCCAACCCAAATCTGGAAGGAGATACAGCAAAAAAAATTTAACTGAAACTTAGATATAGAATTTAGTACTTTGCAGTCCAGTACTACCACTTCATATGTCTAAAGTGCTTTGCAAGTATTGTATATTGTATATTTTTTTATTAAACTCCTTTTCAGAAAACAAGAAAGAAAATTGATTAAAAGACCCAAGTCTAAACTCAGCCCACAAAGCAGTAATAAATTGAGGGAGGAGTCCAGAAGCCCTTACTTTGAACTGAGCCTCTGATGTCTTTAAGATGCTGCCCGTCATCTCAGTTCTGAACCACCCCAAACTTAAGAGACAAGGTAATATAGCTATTTCTGAAGAGGATTAAAAAGGTGACAAGAAAAATCTCATCAGTGAAGAGGTCATTCTGAGGCCACTATCTACCACCCAACCTTGGAGATTAAGGAAGCAGGGAAGGAGAAAACCACATCAGCTCTCCCACACCCAGGGGAAGGTCTATTGCTTCACTGAATAGCAATATTATGATGCTAACTCAGCTGGTCCAGACAAAAAAGTATGTAAGGCTAAGTAGTGAGGTTTAATTTCTGTAATTACTAACTCAGGCAAGAAATTATCTACCTCCCCCCAATTTTTTTCCACAAAAAGTGAGTGTGAATAAGGTAAACAGAGTCACATCTTCAGTTTCATTCTCCCCAACGAACTCCACAGTTAGTTTTATACACTTCAGGTGTTTTCTGACCATTAAAAATAGGTTAACAAGGGCAGTTTCTGTTTTCAAGGTAGAAAAATTATAAAATTGCTATCATTAATAATTAAGGTATTTCTCTCTTCATTCCAGCAAGCTTCTTCTGACCCTCCTCCCCAGCAAAGTGTACTGAAACGGGCCAGATTCTGATGTCCTAATGAAGCCTACACAGAACCAGGAGCTCACTAGCGCCCACTTTCAGAGAATGTATTCACTTATCCCACATCTTTACCTTAGAGGCAGTAATTCCTTTTCTAGCCAATTTTCTAGAGAAAACCTTTCTTTTTGACCGCCAATAATTGGTTAACCTGCCCAGTATCAATGAAGACCAAATTTCATCTGATGGGATATATTGGAAAGATCAGGCCTATTGGACTAGTTTATGTTCGAGGTCTTTATTATCCAAATCATGGCCCACTTTCACACATAAATATATACAGCTTAAACAAGAGACTATAAAAGAGTATATGATTTAAACCTCACTATATCTAGAGATTCTAAAATATTTATATTTTTACCACTTAATATTCTTCTTCTTTTTTTTTTTAACCACTTCATATTCTTAAACACTTTATATTTCTGGGCATCACATGCATTCTTTTGAGCTGAGCTACCCCTAATATGATTTCTAGTTTACAGATAAGGAAACTGAGGCACTAAAACAGATGTTAGATCTATCATTGTTCTTCACAGTTAGGAGGCTACTGTTGACAGTATTAAGAGAGACAATAGAGCAAGTCAAATACTGAGCTGGATTAAACCTTCAAGGTTTCCTAGGTTTACGCTTGATCAAGGAACCACCTTGTCATTCCCACATAATCATGGAGGTCGGTAAGCATTTTATAATGTCACCAACTTTAAAGGAGTGCTATCTTTTGACCCTTTATCTTGGTCCTTCCTAGTTCAGATCAGCTGTCTGCCATAGTTCCATGTTTTGAGTATACTCAAGAGCAAGATTGTAAAGAACACAAAAATAAATCAGTCCATAAAGATTATCAGCCTAAATGCCATTAGGAAACAAAAGAAGCTGCCACAAGGAACAAGGGAAATTAACATTCTTTCCTACCACCACCTGGCAAGAACTGAGATCAAACTGAACCTGTTGGCAAGCTCTGTTAAAAAGTTTGTCTAAAATATTCTGGAGCTAGTAGCACTGAGGTTTTCGAGGACCTTTTTATTATTTCTCATTCCCCCACCCACCCACCCAACTAATACCATGTTTTGTGAGATTCTCCTTATCAAAGGGCCTTAATTCTTTCTGAAAATGAATACAAAATGAATTAATGGTTGGATGAATGATAGAATATATGCAGGCTTTATAATTAGAACTTTGGCACTGAATACCACATTTTACCTGATATTAGGTGACAGTGAGCAATTTGCTGAGCTTCTCTGAGCCACCTAACTTCCCTGAACCCAAATATTCACATCTGTTGGGGAAAAAAATGGATAATAATACTTTCTCTTATGATTGAAAGAGAACATATATAAATCGCTTGGGACATAGGAAACATTCAGTAATTGGCTTGGCACATAGGATACATTCAGTAATTGGCAGCTATTATTTTTAAGCCTGAATTACCAGTAAAACCATTCTATATCAATGTAGCTGCAATTAAAGAGAGAGAGGTGGTATTTGAGTTAGATTGTCTACCTTTATCATATGCAAATAAAGCATTCTATATAAGTGTTTGGGAAATAGATTGCAGGTATCCACTTAAGATTTTCAAGATTCAATAGACATGAAGGGACTACAATAGATCAAATACAATGTTAACATTCCTTATCTCTGTGCAAAAAAAAAAAAACACACACACACCTGTCATCAATGCCTTTGAAAAAAAAGATGTTCAAAATTCCTTAATGTAATTCTCTGAGCCTATTAAATGATTTAATGTAACACTCGATCTTAAATTCTAGTTACTGTAAAGTTTTTTTTAAGAAATTAAAAATTCCTCTATCAGAATGTGAGCTCCTAGACTCAGTTCGTTGAAGTCGCGTGATGTTAAACATGCCATTTAAAACCTTTTAGCTATGATTTTTCACATGCCCAATGAAAGGACTGAAGCAAGTTTCTATTTGAAACTTCATGCATTTTGTGCATTAAAAATGGGCAGTGGTATATGCTATGATGAGTGCTGTGAAATGTGTAAGCCTGATGATTCACAGACCTGTACCCCTGTAGCAAATACTACATTATATGTTAATTTTTAAAAAAATTTTTAAATGGGCAGTGGTGGGTGATAAATACTATTGTGGGAGAGGGAAGCAGACAAAAACTAGTAAGTTGTTGTCCTGCAAAATTGGAATATGTTATCAAGGTCATGCATTCAAGTTCTAAAATTTTATGGTTCTCAGAAGACAAGAATAATATCATACATATCTTTTTTAGCTCTTCCCTACCCCAACTCAATATAATACTTTTCCTATAGTAAATATTTAATAATATTTGTGAATAAGGAAACAAATGAACACATAAACTTTGTTTTACATCTAAACACCATAGCCTAATACCCAAAGAATTATCTAGGATTGTGCTCTTCTTATATACTTTGATTCCAATGCATGAATACACAACAACGATGGGGATAGAAAAATACCATAAAGACTCCTATTCTTTTGCTACTTATCAGAAATGCTCTAACTCCACATACATAGGGTCAATTACTTTGTGAAAAAGGAGCCAAGAATATACAATAGGAAAAAAAAAAGAGTCTCATTAATAAATGGTGTTGGAAAAACCAGGCAGTCACATGTAAAAGAATTAAACTAGACCACTCTGTTTTCCACCATACAAAAAAATTAATTCAAAATGGATTAAAGACTTGAATGTAAGACCTGAAATCATAAAAAAACTGTACAAGAAAACATAAATGGTAAGCTCCTTGACATCACTCTTGGCTATATATATATATTTAGATTTGACACCAAAAACAAAGGTAACAAAAGCAAAAATAAACAAGTAGGACTATATCAAACTAAAAATCTTCTGCACAGCAAAGGAAACAACAAAACAAATGGCTACATACCAAATGGGAGAAAATACTTGCAAATTATGTATCTAAATAGCAAAAAAAAAAAAAAAATCAATTAAAAAATAGATACAGGATCCAAAGAAAACATACACAGGGCCAACAGAAATATGAAAAGGTGCTCAGCATCACTAATAAGTGAATGCACTAATAAGTGAATTCACTAATAAATGAATCAGTGATCAGCATCACTGATAAGTGAAACGCAAATCAAAACTATAGTAAGCTGTCACCTTACACCTATTAGAAAAGCTAGTATCAGAAAGATAAGAAATAACAAGTGTTGGTGAGGCTGTGGAGAAAAGGGCATTCTCACATATTGTTGGTGGGAATGTAAATTGGTGCAACTACTATGAAAAACAATATGGTGATTCCTCAAAAAATTAAAAAAATAGAACTACCATATGATCTGGCACTTCCACTCAAGGGCATTTATCAGAAGAGAACAAAAATACTCTCTCAAAAAGATATATACACCCCCATGTTCATTGCAGTACTATTTACAATAGCCAATATATGGAAGCAAATTAAGTGTCCATTGATGGATGCATGGATAAAGAAAATACGGGATATATAAATATAATGGAATGTTATTCAACCATAAAAAAGAGTGAAATCTTACCACTTGCAACAACATGGACATCCCCAGAGGACATTATGTTAAGTGAAATAAGTGGAACGGAGAAAAACAAATACTGTATGATCTCACTTACATGTGGAATCTAAATCAAAAACAAAAACTGAGCTAGTAGATACAGAGAACAGATTGGCAATTGCTAGAAGTGGGGATGGGGAATAGGTGAAATGAGTGAAGAAGCTCAAAAGATACAAACTTCCAGTTATAAAATAAAGAAGTCATGAGGATGTAATATACAACATGGTGACAATAATTAATAACACTGTGCTGTATATTAAAAAGTTACTGACAGTAAATCTTAAAAAGTTCTTATCACAAGAAAAAAAATTGTTTTTTTTTTGGTGACAGAGGAGAGAGATTATAGTTCCTTGCTCCAGAGCCCGAAAGGTAAGCCAAATAGTGCAGTTGTCAATGGCAAACTCAGCAAGCTCACAAGTAAACTTCAATGAGGATGGTGTATCATAAGGAATGTTCATATCCTGTAGATAAACTAGGAAAGAACCCATTCATCCTCTGAATTAAACAAATGTTTATATTCTAGCAGTAAAATGTGTCATCAGTGAAAAATGTTTACATGCAGATATTTTTACCAAAAGAGAATGTACATTAGTCCCAAGCATAGTGCATGTGGTATGTACAAGTGCTGCAGGGAAAACTAGAACACCTGCATGAACATTTGATTACTTAACCAGGCCTTTTGTCTAGTCTGTCAAATCCCTCTGTTAGAAATCTCTCTTTCGACACAATAACAAGAGAACCAGTTTTTCAAATGAATGTTCTTTTGCTCCAAAGAGCAAGCCAGGACTCATACTGTCTGTGTGTGTCACCATCCCCTTTCAGGAGACAGTTGGTAATTACTGCAAGGCTTCACTCTGCAGAGGGTTTGCCCCTGCAACTCTCACTGATTTGTTTAACTAGCAGTGAAATGTGATTTACATGCCTTTCTCCCAAGGTGGTCTTCTCTAAAAACCACAGCAAAATGATCATCTGCAAGCTGAGCTCATGGTAAATAAAACCAAGGCTCTTCTTTTTCTAAAGTGGAAGGTCTAATCCTGTAGTCTTGATTGCTTTCCTAATTACAGACTCCAACCATTGCCACGGTACCCAGTGGTGGCAAGAACTCTGTAACTGGTTATATATCCCATCCTCATCATGAATCTTCTCATTAAGTGCAATATAGAACAAACTTAAACCCACAGATTTCAGGTACTGAAAACTTCACTTAAGTGAGGGTTTCATTTCCCTTTTCATTCATTCTTCTTTCTCCCGATCATAACTTTATCTTTCTCATTGTTGTGTCACTAGGAAAATTTGCTTTTTATTTCCAAAAAAAAAAAAAAAAAAACTTGTCCAAAAGACTATTATCATCTTCTGTGAATAAACTGCTGAGGAATAACAAAGCAACTCAGATCCTGAAATCAAAAGGGACTTTGCTTCCTCAGCTCATTGCTCAAATACAGAATGAAAGGAGACAAGGAAGGTATGTATCACAAATAGATTCCCCCCTCCACCCAGTTTGGCTGGATAGTGGACAGATACAAGTCTACCAAGAATGCAAAAGTTTTATAATAAAATGAGAGATCCAGGCAACTCTTTTCAGGAGAATAATTCCCAGAAAAACCTAAGTACCTCCCAGAAGACCTCATATGAAGGAAACACCGGCCTCCATCTGCCCACACTCTTTTACCTAACCATATAAAAAACTCATATTCCCCTGAAGATATGCCTTTGTCCTGGGCACTACTCCAACCCAAATCTGGAAGGAGATACAGCAAAAAAAAATTTAACTGAAACTTAGATATAGAATTTAGTACTTTGCAGTCCAGTACTACCACTTCATATGTCTAAAGTGCTTTGCAAGTATTGTATATTGTATATTTTTTTATTAAACTCCTTTTCAGAAAACAAGAAAGAAAATTGATTAAAAGACCCAAGTCTAAACTCAGCCCACAAAGCAGTAATAAATTGAGGGAGGAGTCCAGAAGCCCTTACTTTGAACTGAGCCTCTGATGTCTTTAAGATGCTGCCCGTCATCTCAGTTCTGAACCACCCCAAACTTAAGAGACAAGGTAATATAGCTATTTCTGAAGAGGATTAAAAAGGTGACAAGAAAAATCTCATCAGTGAAGAGGTCATTCTGAGGCCACTATCTACCACCCAACCTTGGAGATTAAGGAAGCAGGGAAGGAGAAACCACATCAGCTCTCCCACACCCAGGGGAAGGTCTATTGCTTCACTGAATAGCAATATTATGATGCTAACTCAGCTGGTCCAGACAAAAAAGTATGTAAGGCTAAGTAGTGAGGTTTAATTTCTGTAATTACTAACTCAGGCAAGAAATTATCTACCTCCCCAATTTTTTTCCACAAAAAGTGAGTGTGAATAAGGTAAACAGAGTCACATCTTCAGTTTCATTCTCCCCAACGAACTCCACAGTTAGTTTTATACACTTCAGGTGTTTTCTGACCATTAAAAATAGGTTAACAAGGGCAGTTTCTGTTTTCAAGGTAGAAAAATTATAAAATTGCTATCATTAATAATTAAGGTATTTCTCTCTTCATTCCAGCAAGCTTCTTCTGACCCTCCTCCCCAGCAAAGTGTACTGAACCGGCCAGATTCTGATGTCCTAATGAAGCCTACACAGAACCAGGAGCTCACTAGCGCCCACTTTCAGAGAATGTATTCACTTATCCCACATCTTTACCTTAGAGGCAGTAATTCCTTTTCTAGCCAATTTTCTAGAGAAAACCTTTCTTTTTGACCGCCAATAATTGGTTAACCTGCCCAGTATCAATGAAGACCAAATTTCATCTGATGGGATATATTGGAAAGATCAGGCCTATTGGACTAGTTTATGTTCGAGGTCTTTATTATCCAAATCATGGCCCACTTTCACACATAAATATATACAGCTTAAACAAGAGACTATAAAAGAGTATATGATTTAACCTCACTATATCTAGAGATTCTAAAATATTTATATTTTACCACTTAATATTCTTCTTCTTTTTTTTTTAACCACTTCATATTCTTAAACACTTTATATTTCTGGGCATCACATGCATTCTTTTGAGCTGAGCTACCCCTAATATGATTTCTAGTTTACAGATAAGGAAACTGAGGCACTAAAACAGATGTTAGATCTATCATTGTTCTTCACAGTTAGGAGGCTACTGTTGACAGTATTAAGAGAGACAATAGAGCAAGTCAAATACTGAGCTGGATTAAACCTTCAAGGTTTCCTAGGTTTACGCTTGATCAAGGAACCACCTTGTCATTCCCACATAATCATGGAGGTCGGTAAGCATTTTATAATGTCACCAACTTTAAAGGAGTGCTATCTTTTGACCCTTTATCTTGGTCCTTCCTAGTTCAGATCAGCTGTCTGCCATAGTTCCATGTTTTGAGTATACTCAAGAGCAAGATTGTAAAGAACACAAAAATAAATCAGTCCATAAAGATTATCAGCCTAAATGCCATTAGGAGACAAAAGAAGCTGCCACAAGGAACAAGGGAAATTAACATTCTTTCCTACCACCTGGCAAGAACTGAGATCAAACTGAACCTGTTGGCAAGCTCTGTTAAAAGTTTGTCTAAAATATTCTGGAGCTAGTAGCACTGAGGTTTTCGAGGACCTTTTTATTATTTCTCATTCCCCACCCACCCACCCAACTAATACCATGTTTTGTGAGATTCTCCTTATCAAAGGGCCTTAATTCTTTCTGAAAATGAATACAAAATGAATTAATGGTTGGATGAATGATAGAATATATGCAGGCTTTATAATTAGAACTTTGGCACTGAATACCACATTTTACCTGATATTAGGTGACAGTGAGCAATTTGCTGAGCTTCTCTGAGCCACCTAACTTCCCTGAACCCAAATATTCACATCTGTTGGGGAAAAAAATGGATAATAATACTTTCTCTTATGATTGAAAGAGAACATATATAAATCGCTTGGGACATAGGAAACATTCAGTAATTGGCTTGGCACATAGGATACATTCAGTAATTGGCAGCTATTATTTTTAAGCCTGAATTACCAGTAAAACCATTCTATATCAATGTAGCTGCAATTAAAGAGAGAGAGGTGGTATTTGAGTTAGATTGTCTACCTTTATCATATGCAAATAAAGCATTCTATATAAGTGTTTGGGAAATAGATTGCAGGTATCCACTTAAGATTTTCAAGATTCAATAGACATGAAGGGACTACAATAGATCAAATACAATGTTAACATTCCTTATCTCTGTGCAAAAAAAAAAAAACACACACACACCTGTCATCAATGCCTTTGAAAAAAAAGATGTTCAAAATTCCTTAATGTAATTCTCTGAGCCTATTAAATGATTTAATGTAACACTCGATCTTAAATTCTAGTTACTGTAAAGTTTTTTTTAAGAAATTAAAAATTCCTCTATCAGAATGTGAGCTCCTAGACTCAGTTCGTTGAAGTCGCGTGATGTTAAACATGCCATTTAAAACCTTTTAGCTATGATTTTTCACATGCCCAATGAAAGGACTGAAGCAAGTTTCTATTTGAAACTTCATGCATTTTGTGCATTAAAAATGGGCAGTGGTATATGCTATGATGAGTGCTGTGAAATGTGTAAGCCTGATGATTCACAGACCTGTACCCCTGTAGCAAATACTACATTATATGTTAATTTTTAAAAAAATTTTTAAATGGGCAGTGGTGGGTGATAAATACTATTGTGGGAGAGGGAAGCAGACAAAAACTAGTAAGTTGTTGTCCTGCAAAATTGGAATATGTTATCAAGGTCATGCATTCAAGTTCTAAAATTTTATGGTTCTCAGAAGACAAGAATAATATCATACATATCTTTTTTAGCTCTTCCCTACCCCAACTCAATATAATACTTTTCCTATAGTAAATATTTAATAATATTTGTCAATAAGGAAACAAATGAACACATAAACTTTGTTTTACATCTAAACACCATAGCCTAATACCCAAAGAATTATCTAGGATTGTGCTCTTCTTATATACTTTGATTCCAATGCATGAATACACAACAACGATGATTTGTCTCTGGAAATATCTCAAGGGTAATCTCATAAGAATGGAGGACTACGGAAAATAGTGGCGATGGTGATTGATCAAAAAAATGGAAGAAATGCTAAAATTTTCTAAAAAGGGAAGCAAATAACATTTTCTGAGTTTCTATTTCAAATGAAAAGGCAGTGGAACAATCAGCAAAATGCCAAGAAAATTAATTCAATATGCATGGAAGATAGAACACCAAACAACCAGCTTCAAAAATTTATATAGCCATGTGGTAGGGACTTAATAGTAAAAGACCAAGGACTTCTGTTTTAGTTTTACACTTACTTCAGGAAAAGCCACAAACTTTGCAAACCATGTGATAGATACTTTCTGCTGGATATTTTTAATTTGATCAAATTGTTCTCAACAGTTCCTTTTACCACATCATGCATTATGCACATTAAAGATTAGCAGTGTGTAGGGAAAACTATTCAAGTGGGAAAGGGAAACAAAAAGTTACATATTATTTTCCTTTAAAACTTAAATAAGCTATCCAGATCATGCTAAACTGTATGATTTAACCTGCAAAAGAAAAGAAATGAAGTTAGGAAAAATCACATTAGATTCTGTGTTGCAAGTGTTAGTTTAATTACCTTTTGAATAATTCAATAGATTATCACACCTACAGTGAATTTTATCTTTTAAATTATGTTAAATCGGTAGTCAAATTTTACTAAGAATTAAGGTGGTGCTTTATTGAAGTCTTCACTTGAGTAAGCTGCATTTCACTGTGTGATGGAAAGAGACTTATTAACATGTTTATACTTGTAGGCTTTGTCATCTTTCTCTCACCTCCTGACTCAACACCTCTAACAAAGCACTGGCTTGGTCATTCAACTTCATCTTCTTTCCTACCCTCAACTTGCCAGTCTAATGCCCCTGTTCATATTTTACTGAAGATTTTCAGGGATACTCTCAGAGTAACCTGACTATCTCCTGGGCACCTTTAGTTATAGGTCCTAAGTAATAACTGATTTCTCGCTAGTTGACCCTAGGTTGATAGAGATCAGTGAGTCACATAATAATCAGACCAGCTGCTTGCAGTACTGAATACATCTATTAACTTATCTAATATTCTCTTTTGGATAGGCCAGCATGTGTTTTTAAGCGGTCTATCCAAGTTTTGACACTGATTCTAAAATATTCCTTGCTAAAATAGCCAGGATATCAAGGCATGTTAGAATTCCAAACCCAAAAGAGGTTATTGAATTTGACCAGTAAATAATAATAATATAAGAAAAAATTAATACTACCATTAAGAAAAGTTTCAGTGGTGGTATATTAGGAATCAAAGTTGAAATATAAATAAGAGAGCAGAGTGAAAAACTAGACAATGTGGGTATATTATTCAAACAAATTTGTGGAAAGACATGGGATAAAAGTTTCTAGATGATAAAATTAAAGTGTGACCTTAGACCAGCAAATTATGGCCCACTGCCTGCTTTTGTAAATAAAGTTGTATTAAAATATTTCCACATCAATTCATGTGCGTATTATCTATGGCTGTTTTTGTCCTCTAAGCATAAATTGAGTACTTACGATAGAAATCACATGGCATACAAAGCCTAAAATATTTATTACGTGGCCCTTCATTAAAAAAAAGTTCAACAAACTCTATTTTAAGCTTTAAAAATCTAATGACCATGTTGTGAGCCAAAAGACTCTGATTCAGTTCATACAGTACATTCACATTTAAAATTATTTTACACTTCAGACTATTTGAATGATCTTAATTTCACAATTTGGTTGAAGTGATAAATTTAGATAAATATTTTCTAGATTACTTATATCATTTTTCATATGTAAAGCTACTTAAAGTATATCCTTGTCTACTCTTGTAAATTATTGAAAAACAATATTTCTTTGCACATCTGAATTGTAACATTTTTCAAATAAAAATGGAGCACTGTAAAAGAATTTGAGAAGGATGAAGAAAAAGAAGAGGACTTTAGTGATGTTTTAAATAAGGGAAACATTCTGAAGGAAACTAGGGAATGAGTAGGTATTGTCAAAGATGTTTATAATAAAAAATTTCTAGTAACCCCATGTTCGTTGCAACATCATAATAGCCAACATATAGAAACAACCTAAGTGTCCATCAATGGATGAATAAGTAAAGAAATCATGGTGTATATATATATATGCAATGGAATATTATTGAGCCATAAAGAATGAAATCTTGCCATTTGTGAAAATATGCATGGAACTTGAGAGCATCATACTAAGTAAAATAAGTCAGGCAGAGAAAGACAAGTACTGTATGATCTTATATGTGGAATTTAAAAAAAAAAAGGGGGTCACAGAATAAACTGGTGGTTGCAAAATGCAGGAATTAGGGTGGTGGGAGAAATGGAGCTACTGCTTTCATTTTTGTTTTTTAGTTTCAATAAATTAAATTTTAAAATGTTTAAAAATCTGGTAACCATCTAATTATCAGCTAATTATGACAACTACTATACTTGCTTTTGTTTATTAAGTGGTGCAACTGGGCCTTGCCAGGCCCAGATCCTGTGGTCTTCATTGAATTCAGGAAACCTATTTTCATCTCCAGCCTAGACAGAACTACTACAACTACTGTAGTACTTCAGGAGGCTAGTATAACCGTTAACAAAGCATTTCTCAATTTGGGGTGCAAAAGAGTAAACTCCAAACCTTCTTGAATCCCAGGACTGAAGTAGATGAGCAACCCAATAACATCTATAAAATTAGGGAGAAAAAAAAAATCTCTAAATCTGACAGACACTTGACCTGTATGACCACACTGGAAAATCTTGGCTCTCCACACTATTATCAGCTCTAATTCAGTTTCCAAACCCACAGGCTCTTGAATGAAAGAGATATGTATGACAGGTAGAAGGAAGGGGAGTGGAGGGGAAGCATCAGCTGTTGGGACAATAAATCTCCCCTTCTCCTAAAGGGAACTGGAGCCACTTACACATTCCCAGGATTTGTTTTGTAGCTTATTGATAAAACAGAACATATTTCAAAACTTGGTTTCAGCCTCTACTGTGAGGAAATATTTTTGCAAAGTATGGGATGCTCTAGCATATGGTGCGCATCCTGAACCAGTACCGAATATACAATACTACTTTTCACATAGAAATAATACATGGGTCCAGGGACCAAAAGATAAAAAGAAATGGCAGCCTTCACTCTAAATCCCAATGAGTCATTATCAAACTTTTTGCCTCTGGGTACTAGAGGTCCCTGAGACATGTTCAGCCTGTGCACAAGGTCAACGTATTTTCACAATTATGCTATTATTTTACTTTTTCACTGTGTTAATATTTACACTGATGGTAGATAAACCAGAGCCATAGCACCAAACTGTACTAGTAGCCATTGTTTTTTTCACATCCTTGCATATGTATTCCACATATACTATATTTTACCTCCATTTACATATATATTCCACATCTTCCATCTTCTTTATCCTCCACCTATAGATGGATACTGAGGTTACTTCCATATCTTGGCTGCAGTGTAAATAATTGTAATAATTGTAAATAATGTTGCAATGAACATAGGAATGGATATATCTCTTCAAATTGGTATTTTGGTTTGTTTTTTTTTTTTTTCCCAAATACCCAGAATGGAATTACTGCATCATATAGTATTTCTATTTTTAATTTTTGAGGAACCTGTTCCTCATACTTCCTCCAGTTTCATACTATTTTCCATAATGACTGCACCCCTTTACATTTCCATCCAACAGTATACAAGAGTTCCCTTTTCTCCACATCCTCGCCAAGACTATTTTTTGTCTTTTTGATAATAACCAATCTGATAGGTGTGAGATGCATCTCATTGTGGTTTTAATTTGCATTTCACTGATGATTAGTGACGTTAAGCCTCTTTTCACGTGCTTGTTGGCCGTATTTATATCTTCTCTGGAAAATGTCTCTTCAAGTCCTCTGCCCGTTTTTTAATTGGATTTTTTATATTAAGTTGTAGAAGTTCTTTATATATTTTGAATATTAATTCCTTATTGGATGCATAATTTGCAAATATCTTCTCCCATTCAGTAGGTTCCTTTTTGTTTTGTTTATGGCAGACCAATGGATTTTAAAGTAAGAGTATTAAAAGTTTACCATTACAGTATCAGATTCTATATTGCAAGTAACCTACAAAAAGAAATACAACTTTCCAAGTTTTAGTGGGTATTAAAAAGGATATTCACAATTATATAAAAAGACTATTGAAATACTCTCTTTTTTCCAACTACATATCTGTGTGAGGCTAGGATTTTTGCTATACTTCAACTAAAACAATGCTTGCAATATTAAATATAGAAATCCATCTGTCTTCCATTAAGCCAGACATTAAAGAGACTTGCAAAAATGTAAAACAATGCCATTTTTCTCCTCTTAGTTATTTTTCATTAAAAATATGTTCTAAGGAATCTCCACAGTTTCCCTAAGTGGCTGCACCAACTTGCATTCCCACCAACAGTATAAGAGGGTTCCCCTTTCTCCACATCCTCTCCAATATTGTTGTTCACGGTCTTGTTAATTTTGACCATTCTAACTGGTGTAAGGTGGTATCTCAATGTGGTTTTGATTTGAATCTCCCTGATGGCTAATGATGATGAACATTTTTTCATGTGTCTGCTAGCCATTTGTATGTCTTCTTTGGAGAAATTAAAAATAGAGCTACCCCATGACTCTGCAATTGCACTACTGGGTATTTACCCCAAAGATACAGATATAATGAACTGGGTATTTACCCTAAAGATACAAATGTAGTGATCCAAAGGGGCACATGCACCCAAATGTTTATAGCAGCAATGTCCACAACAGCCAAACTATGGAAAGAACCTAGATGTTCATCAACAGATGAATGGATAAAGAAGAGGTGGTATATATATACAATGGAATACTAGTCAGCCATCAAAAGAAATGAAATCTTGCCATTTGCAGTGATGTGGATGGAACTAGAGGGTATTGTGCTTAGTGAGATAAGTCAGTCAAAGAAAGACAACTATCATATAATCTCCCTCATGTGAGGAAGTGGAGATGCAATGTGGGGGTTTGGGGGGGTAGAAAAAGAATAAAAGAAACAAGATGGGATCAGGAGGGAGACAAACCATAAGAGACCCTTGCTGTCAAAAAACAAACTGGAGGGGCTCTTCATCGGCTACTGCAGAGGATTCAGAGCCAAGTCTGAGGAGGAGGCTCCCGTTTCCTGTGCGCCATCCGCCACCTTACTGGACTCAGGCGAGGGAGTGAGAGTGTCGCCACTGTAGCCTCTAGAGAAGATAAGGGCATCGTCGCCTCTGCTGTCGTCTTCGCTTGCAGTGGCTAGCCAAATCATAAGCTCTGGGGAGGAGTCAAGATGGCGGAGAAGTAGCAGGCTGAGACTACTTCAGCTAGCAGGAGATCAGCTAGATAGCTTATCTAAAGATTGCAAACACCTACAAATCCATCGGCAGATGGAAGAGAAGAAGAATAGCAATTCTAGAAACAGAAAAACAACCACTTTCGGAAAGAGAAAGTGAATTCAAAGTGATGGGAAGATAGACCCCAGGGGGAGGGGTCGGCTCCCAGCAAGCAGTGGAGCAACGGAGCACAAAATCAGGATTTTTAAAAGTCTGTTCCACTGAGGGACATCACTCCAGAGGCTAAACTCTGGTGAAACCCACGCGGGGTCAGCGTGGCCTCAGGTCCCGCAGGGTCACAGAAGGATCGGGGGTATCTCAGTGACGCTGAGCTTACAGGTATTAGAACGGGGAAGCCAGCTACAGAGACAGAGACCACCCTGAGCTCACAGCTTGGGGTTACCTTGAACCGGTAGCAGGCTCGGTGAGCTCGGAGCGCAGCCGGAGGTCAAGCAGACGGGAGTTACTGGGCGCTGCTCTCTGAGGGCACACTGAGGAGTGGGGCCCAGGCTCGTGGCTCCTCGGGGCCGGAGACCAGGAGGCCACCATTTGTATTCCCGTCCTCCAGAACTCTACGGAAAGCGCTCAGGGAACAAAAGCTCCTGAAAGCAAACCCGAGCGGATTACTCAGCCCGGCCCCTGGTAAGGGTGCTGCAAATCCACCTGGGGCAAAGACACTTGAGAATCACTACAACAGGCCCCTCCCCCAGAAGATCAACAAGAAATCCAGCCAAAATCAAGTTCACCTACCAATGAGTGCAGTTTCAATACCAAGGAGAGCAGCAGAATTCCAGAGGAGGAGAAAGCAAAGGACGGAATTCATGGCTTTCTCCCTATGATTCTTTAGTCTTGCAGTTAATTTAATTTTTTTTTCTTTTTCATTTTTTTTCTCTTCTGCTAAAAATTTTTTTAACCTTTACCCTTTTCTTTTTTAACGTTTTTTAACTAGTTTATCTAATATATATATTTTTTCTTTTTTATACTTTTCTTTATTCGTTTTCTTTTTTTAATTCTTTTCTTTCTTTCTTTCTGAACCTCTTTTTATCCCCTTTCTCCCCCCTCACCATTTGGGATCTCTTCTGATTTGGTTAAAGCATATTTTCCAGGGGTTGTTGCCACCCTTTTAGTATTTTACTTGCTCCTTCATATACTCTTATCTGGACAAAATGATAAGGCAGGAAAATTCACCACAAAATAAAGAACAAGAGGCAGTACCGAAGGCTAGGGACCTAATCAATACAGACATTGGTAATATGTCAGATCTAGAGTTCAGAATGACAATTCTCAATGTTCTAGCTGGGCTCGAAAAAGGCATGGAAGATATTAGAGAAACCCTCTCGAGAGATATAAAAGCACTTTCTGGAAAAATAAAGGAACTAAAATCTAACCAAGTTGAAATCATAAAAGCTATTAATGAGGTGCAATCAAAAATGGAGGCTCTCACTGCTAGGATAAATGAGGCAGAAGAAAGAATTAGCGAGGGGCGCCTGGGTGGTTCAGTGGTTTAAAGCCTCTGCCTTTGGCTTGGGTCATGATCTCAGGGTCCTGGGATCGAGCCCCGCATCGGGCTCTCTGCTCAGTGGGGAGCCTGCTTCCTTCTCTCTCTCTGCCTGCTTCTCTGCCTGCTTGTGATCTCTCTCTGTCAAATAAATAAATAAAATTTTAAAAAAAAGAATTAGTGATATAGAAGACCAAATGACAGAGAATAAAGAAGCTGAGCAAAAGAGGGACAAACAGCTACTGGACCACGAGGGGAGAATTCGAGAGATAAGTGACACCATAAGATGAAACAACATTAGAATAATTGGGATTCCAGAAGAATAAGAAAGAGAGACGGGAGCAGAAGGTATACTGGAGAGAATTATTGGGGAGAATTTCCCCAATATGGCAAAGGGAACGAGCATCAAAATTCAGGAGGTTCAGAGAACGCCCCTCAAAATCAATAAGAATAGGCCCACACCCCGTCACCTAATAGTAAAATTTACAAATCTTAGTGACAAAGAGAAAATCCTGAAAGCAGCCAGGGAAAAGAAGTCAATAACATACAATTGTAAAAATATTAGACTGGCAGCAGACTTATCCACAGAGACCTGGCAGGCCAGAAAGAGCTGGCATGATATATTCAGAGCACTAAACGAGAAAAACATGCAACCAAGAATACTATATCCAGCCAGGCTATCATTGAAAATAGAAGGAGAGATTAAAAGCTTCCAGGACAAACAAACACTGAAAGAATTTGCAAACACGAAACCAGCTCTACAGGAAATATTGAAAGGGGTCCTCTAAGCAAAGAGAGAGCCTACAAGTGGTAGATCAGAAAGGAACAGAGACAATATACAGTAACAGTCACCTTACAGGCAATACAATGGCACTAAATTCATATCTCCCAATAGTTACGCTGAATGTTAATGGGCTAAATGCCCCAATCAAAAGACACAGGGTATCAGAATGGATAAAAAAACAAAACCCATCTATATGTTGCCTACAAGAAACTCATTTTAAGCCTGAAGACACCTCCAGATTTAAAGTGAGGGGGTGGAAAAGAATTTACCATGCTAATGGACATCAGAAGAAAGCAGGAGTGGCAATCCTTATATCAGATCAATTAGGTGTTAAGCCAAAGACTATAATAAGAGATTAGGAAGGACACTATATCATACTCAAAGAGTCTTTCCAACAAGAAGATCTAATAATTTTAAATATCTATGCCCCTGACATGGGCACAGCCAACTATGTAAACCAATTAATAACAAAATCAAAGAAACACATCAACAATAATACAATAATAAGGGACTTTAACACTCCCCTCACTGAAATGGACAGATCATCCAAGCAAAAGGTCAACAAGGAAATAAAGGCCTTAAATGACTAACTGGACCAGATGGACATCACAGATATATTCAGAACATTTCATCCCAAAGCAACAGAATACACATTCTTCTCTAGTGCACATGGAACATTCTCCAGAATAGATCACATCCTTGGTCCTAAATCAGGACTCAACTGGTATTAAAAGATTGGGATCATACCCTGCATATTTTCAGACCACAATACTCTGAAGCTAGAACTCAACCACAAGAGGAAGTTTGGAAAGAACCCTAATACATTGAGAGTAAACAGTATCCTTCTAAAGAATGAATGGGTGAACCAGGAAATTAAAGAAGAATTGAAAAAATCATGGAAACAAATGATAATGAAAACACAACAGTTCAAAATCTGTGGGACACAACAAAGGCAGTCCTGAGAGGAAAATATATAGTGGTACAAGCCTTTCTCAAGAAACAAGAAAGGTCTCAGGTACACAACCTAACCCTAGACCTAAAGGAGCTGAAGAAAGAACAAGAAAGAAACCCTAAGCCCAGCAGGAGAAGAGAAATCATAAAGATCAGAGCAGAAATCAATGAAATAGAAACCAAAAAAACAATAGAACAAATCAACAAAACTAGGAGCTGGTTCTTTGAAAGAATTAATAAAATTGATAAACCCTTGGCCAGACTTATCAAAAAGAAAAGAGAAAGGACCCAAATAAATAAAATCATGAATGAAAGAGGAGAGATCACAACTAACACCAAAGAAATACAAACTATTATAAGAACATACTATGAGCAACTCTACGCCAACAAATTTGAAAATCTGGAAGAAATGGATGCATTCCTAGAAACATATAAACTACCACAACTGAACCAGGAAGAAATAGAAAGCCTGAACAGACCCATAACCAGTAAGGAGATTGAAACAGTCATTAAAAATCTCCAAACAAACAAACATTTAAAGAACTAATTCCTATTTTCCTGAAACTGTTCCAAAAAATAGAAATGGAAGGAAAACTTCCAAACTCATTTTATGAGGCCAGCATCACCTTGATCCCAAAACCAGACAAGGATCCCATCAAAAAAGAGAGCTATAGACCAATATCCTTAATGAACACAGATGCGAAAATTCTCACCAAAATACTAGCCAATAGGATTCAACAGTACATTAAAAGGATTATTCACCATGACCACGTGGGATTTATTCCGGGGCTGCAAGGTTGGTTCAACATCCGCAAATCAATCAATGTGATACAACACATCAATAAAAGAAAGAACAAGAACCCTATGATACTCTCAATAGATGCTGAAAAAGCATTTGACAAAGTACAGCATCTCTTCCTGATCAAAACTCTTCAAAGTATAGAGATAGAGGGCACATACCTCAATATTATCAAAGCCATTTATGAAAAACCCACCGCAAATATCATTCTCAATGGAGAAAAACTGAAAGCTTTTCTGCTAAGGTCAGGAACACAGCAGGGATGCCATTATCACCACTGCTATTCAACATAGTGCTAGAAGTCCTAGCCTCAGCAATCAGACAACAAAAGAAAATTAAAGGCATCCAAATCAGCAAAGAAGAAGTCAAACTATCACTCTTCGCAGATGATATACTATATGTCGAAAACCCAAAAGACCCCACTCCAAAACTGCTACAACTTGTACAGGAATTCAGTAAAGTGTCAGGATATAAAATCAATGCACAGAAATCAGTTGCATTTCTCTACACCAACAACAAGACAGAAGAAATAGAAATTAAGGAGTCCATCCCATTTACAATTGCACCCCAAACCATAAGATACCTAGGAATAAACCTAACCAAAGAGGCACAGAATCTATACTCAGAAAACTATAAAGTACTCATGAAAGAAATTGAGAAAGACACAAAGAAATGGAAAAATGTTCCATGCTCCTGGATTGGAAGAATAAATATTGTGAAAATGTCTATGCTACCTAAAGCAATCTACACATTTAATACAATTCCTATCAAAGTACCATCCATCTTTTTCAAAGAAATGGAACAAATAATTCTAAAATTTATATGGAACCAGAAAAGACCTCAAATAGCCAAAGGGATATTGAGAAAGAAAGCCAAAGTTGGTGGCATCACAATTCCGGACTTCAAGCTCTATTACAAAGCTGTCATCATCAAGACAGCATGGTACTGGCACAAAAACAGACACATAGATCAATGGAACAGAATAGAGAGCCCAGAAATAGACCCTCAACTCTATGGTCAACTAATCTTTGACAAAGCAGGAAAGAATATACAATGGAAAAAAGACAGCCTCTTCAATAAATGGTGCTGGGAAAATTGGACAGCCACATGTAGAAAAATGAAAGTGGACCATTTCCTTACACCACACACAAAAATAGACTCAAAATGGATGAAGGACCTCAATGTGCGAAAGGAATCCATCAAAATCCTTGAGGAGAAAACAGGCAGCAACCTCTTCGACCTCAGCCGCAGCAACATCTTCCTAGGAACATCGTCAAAGGCAAGGGAAGCAAGGGCAAAAATGAACTATTGGGATTTCATCAAGATCAAAAACTTTTGCACAACAAAGGAAACAGTTAACAAAACCAAAAGACAACTGACAGACTGGGAGAAGATATTTGCAAACGACATATCAGATAAAGGACTAGTGTCCAAAATCTAAAAAGAACTTAGCAAACTCAACACCCAAAGAACAAATAATCCAATCAAGAAATGGGCAGAGGACATGAACAGACATTTCTGCAAAGAAGACATCCAGATGGCCAACAGACACATGAAAAAGTGCTCCATATCACTCGGCATCAGGGAAATACAAATCAAAACCACAATGAGATACCACCTTATACCCATCAGAATGGCTAAAATAAACAAGTCAGGAAATGGCAGATGCTAGTGAGGATGTGGAGAAAGGGGAACTGTTGGTGGGAATGCAAGCTGGTGCAACCACTGTGGAAAACTTTCAACTTTTTCCTCAAAAAGTTGAAAATAGAGCTACCCTATGACCCAGCAATTGCACTACTGGATATTTACCCTAAAGGTACATATGTAGTGATCTGAAGGAACACGTGTGTCTGGATGTTTATTGTAGCAATGTCCACAATAGCCAAACTATGGAAAGAACCTAGATGTCCACCCACAGATGAATGGATAAAGAAGAAGTGGTATATATACACAATGGAATACTATGCAGCCATCAAAAGAAATGAAATCTTGCCATTTGCAACAACGTGGATGGAACTAGAGGGTATCATGCTTAGCAAAATAAGCCAAGCAGAGAAGACAACTATCATATGATCCCCCTGATATGAGGAAGTGGTGATGCAACATGGGGGCTTACAGGAGTAGGAGAAGATAAATGAAACAAGATGGGATTGGGAGGGAGACAAACCATAAGTGACTCTTAATCTCACAAAACAAACTGAGTGTTGCTGGGGGAGAGGGAGTTTGGGAGAAGGGAGGTGGGGTTATGGACATTGGGGAGGGTATGTGCTTTGGTGAGTGCTGTGAAGTATGTAAACCTGGCGATTCACAGACCTGTACCCCTGGGGCTAATGATACATTATATGTTTATTTAAAAAATTTAAAAATTTAAAAAAAAAAGATAGAGATATAGTGAAAAGAAGGGCCATCTGTATCCCAATGTTCATAGCAGCAAGGGCCATAGTCGCCAAACTGTGGAAAGCGCCAAGATGCCCTTCAATAGATAAAGAAGATATGGTCCATATATACAATGGAATATTATGCCTCCATCAGAAAGGATAAATATCCAACTTTTGCAACAACATGGATGAGACAAGAGGAGATTATGCTGAGTGAAATAAGTCAAGCAGAGAGAGTCAAATATCATATGGTTTCACTTACCTGTGGAGCATAAGGAATAACACAGAGGACATTGGGAGAAGGAGAAGAGAAATGAGCTGGGGGAAATCAGAAGGGGAGACAAACCATGAGAGACTGTGGACTCTGAGAAACAAACTGAGGGTTTTGGAAGTTAGGAGGGTGGGGGTTGGGTGAGCCTGGTGGTGGGTATTATGGAGGGCACGTATTGCATGGAGCACTGGGTGTGATGCATAAACAATGTATCTTGGAACACTGAAAAAAAATTAAATTCAAAGAAAAATATAGTCTATATGTTAGCATGTAATGAGCTTATTATTATTTTTATAGAAGTGATAAGTATGTCAAAATTATTTTCAATTTAATTTCTAATACCGTAAATGTCAGCTTTTATAACCCATATAAACAATGCTCTTTGGGAACTTAAAACTTTAAAAGTATAAAGGGGTCCTGAGACCTAAAGTTTGAGAACTGCTATCTTAGAAACACTTCTCTTGGTTTTTTAAGCCATAATTAAATGCTGTCTGATAATTTCTATCAGTTCCTAGTTGACAAGAATAAAGATATTTAAGATAGCTATAAATTCATATAGGAATTGAGTCACAACTTCAAGAAGTTTGCAATCTCATATTTTATCAAAAAAATTTTTTTAAGATTTTATTTATTTATTTGACAGAGATCACTAGTTTGCAGAGAGGCAGGCAGAGAGAGAGGGGGAAGCAGGCTCCCCGCAGAGCAGAAAGCCTGATGTGGGGCTCGATCCCAGGACTCGAGGATCATGACCCGAGCTGAAGGCAGAGGCTTTAACCCACTGAGCCACCCAGGCGCCCCCCCCAAAAAAATTTTATAGTTACTGCTTTATCAAAGCTAATATTTCTGTAGGAAAAAATTAAGAGGTATTTTTAGTAAGTTCTTTGGGATTTATTTCCTTGAAAGCCATCTCCTTCTTATGTACAAGCATATTATGCTAAATATGTCCTCTCTTTATTTAGACCTCAGAAGTATGAGAAGACCTCAGAAGCACGTTATCAGGGCCCACTTAATCTTCACTTAACTGAACACATTTGGCTGCCTTAATCTCTTCTCACATATCAAGTCTTCAGTTCTCTTTATCACTATTATTTCTCATTTCTGGATCTCCTCTAGTGTTTTGTTTCTTTTCTTTTTTTGTTTTTATTTTAATTCCAGTTGGTTAAAATTCAGTGTCATATTAGTTTCAGGTGGACAATATAGTGATTCAACAATTCCATACATCACCTAATGCTCATCACAAGTAACTCCTAATCCCCAACCCCTGTTTCACCCATGTGCCTGCCCACCTCCCCTCTGGTAACCATCAGTTTGTTTTCTATAGTTAAGAGTCTGTTTCTTTTCTAAGAGTTCACAAAACAGTAAATTCCATTCCAGGTATGATCTATAGAAGTGATCTATTTCCTGTTCTCCTGATACAAAGCCCAAAATAGTTCTGGATTCTCAGTCATCACCACCAGACCTTATCTAATTTTTTTTGTTACTTTGCAATTTCTATAGTATTCACTTGCTTCCAGATTGTTCTTTCTTACTGACTTCCTAAATTGCATATTACTTTTCCACATTTCAAGCAAGGTACCTGTACAGACACCCTCAGTACTATAAAACTAGAGTAGGCCATGAAGAAAAGAAAGTATAGTAAGAACAAGAATAACACTCAACTGCAATAATTGTATATGTATGTTTGCACACATGTTTAATAGTTGTGAAAGATAATTATTTTAGTTTTATGAATGTAGCCATCAAAAAATATATATAATTTGATTCAAATGTTTGATCTTCCTTATCTTCAGGGTATTTCAGTCTTTCCAGCATTTCATTATTTTCCTTTTTTATTTATTGCCAGTTTGTTGGTGGTTTTTTTTTTTCCCCCTTAGGAAAGAGAGGGATAGGCATATTTTAGAAATTATTCTTTTAGAAGAAGAAGTCACATATTTCTTGTGGATTTTTTCTTCCACATACTAGGATTCAGAATGCCTCTGTATATTTAATACTTTTCCATCTATCAGTCAGTGAGGTTTTAAAATTCTCAGCCTAATCAGGAAAATACAAATCAAAACCACAATGAAATATCACCTCACACAGTCAGAATGGCTAAAATTAACAAGTCAGGAAACAACAAATGCTGGTGAGGATATGGGGACAAGGGAACCCTCTTACACTGTTGGTGAGAATGCAAATGGATACAGCCACTCTAGAAAACAGTATGGAGGTTCCTCAAGAAGTTAAAAATAGAGCTATCCTATGACCCAGAAATTGCACTACTGGGTTTTTACCCTAAAATACAAATATAGTGATCCAAGGGGGCACCTGCCCCCAGTGTTTACAGCAGCAATGTCCACAATAGTCAAACTATGGAAAGAACCCAGACGTCCAACCAGCCATCAAAAAGAATGACATCTTCCCATTTACAATAACATGGATGGAACTGGAGGGTATTACGCTAAGTGAAATACATTAATCAGAGAAAGACAATTATCATATGATCTCACTCATATGTGGAATTTAAGAAACAAAACAGAGGATCATAAGGGAAGGGAAGGAAAAATAAAATAAGATGAAATCAGAGAGGGAGACAAACCATAAGAGACTCTTAACTATAGGAAACAAACTGAAAGTTGCTGGAGGGGAGATGGGGGGGAATGGGGTAACTGGGAAATGGGCATTAAGGGGGGCACATGATGTAATGAGCACTGGGTGTTATATGCAATGGATGAATAACTGAACTCTGCATCTGAAACTAATGATATACTACATGTTATCTAATTGAATTTATATAAAATAAGTTGAAAATAAATACATAAAATCCTCAGCCTCTTTGGAGAAGCACTATTAAGGTGAAATAAGCCAAGAGTCACCCAAATTCAAAAATAACTGCATAATTAATTGGAAAAATGTATAGGCATTTTCTGATGACACCCTAGAAGAAAATAATACAGGAGAAAATTAAATGCAAGTATAATCAATATTCCTTTGATTATTTCTAAAATGTATTTTATAAAATGCTTATTTGAGAAATAGAATTAGAAAGGAGAGATTACACTGGAGCATTGTATTAGATGTTGATATTCTCAATCAAGAGAAATTACTCCAACTGTAACTCACATCGACTCTGTTTTCCAACATCAGTTGAAAGCACTGAACTCTCATTATGATCTGCCCACTATTCCAAGTTCCATGAAAAATAGTTTTCAAGAAGCTGATATTTACATATTTACTTTGCAAAGTTAATGTTAGAAGTTAAGTTAGTTAGAAGTTAGAAGTTAGTTAGAAGCTAAGAAAAATAAGAAATTATAATTCTATGTATTCTAAATTCCTTGGGAAAAAAGGATAATTAAGATTGAAAAGATTCTGATTTAAAATATGCATAATTCATATTAAAAAATTCCCATAAAATACGTTTTTATTACTAAGGGACTACCTTTTAAAAGTTGTAAAAATCTATTCCCTTTAAAAAGAAAAAAAGAAAAGAAGAATTAATTGATATTATTTAGTGAAAATTACTGATTCTGCAATTTCTGTATTTTGAGAAAAAATCAATCTTTCTAACCTTGGTTTTTGAGAGTATCACATATGGAAAAAAAATCTCAAACATAATTCGGTTCCCTTTAACTTTCAAAATAACAATACATCCTATAAAGCTTTACAGATATTGCTTAATCAAGCAAAGCAAAGAGTTTATTGAGCACTGTAAAAATTCCGTTTAGAAAATTTATATAACAAAATAGTTTCTTCCTACTCAAAAGTTGGTGCTATAATGTCAAGCTTCTAATGACCTTTTTCAGCATAATGACCAAGTACCATCTTTTATTATCTTTATAAAATATCTCCATGCAACTCTCCCCCATAAGTATTTTTTAATGTAGTTAATCCCTAAATTTTTCTTTAACAAATCTTTTTGTCTGGATCTGAGACTTAGTCTTATTGTTAATACCCTACAATTCAAGATATATTTACTGAGATTCTCAAATATGCAAAGCTTTAGGTTAAGCACTATTAAATCCCTGAATCCTACTGCAAAATCTTGTTTTTGCCTACATCAATGAATCCATTTACAGAGTAAATAACTAAAACAACCTTTTAACTGGTCCTTATGCTTTCAAATTATTCCTCTCTAACTCCACCTGAAAGCTGGAGCCAGATGAGTTATAGAATAGAAATTTAATAGCTTTATTGGGGAAAAAAAGCACTAAGCTTCACTTTTCTAAAGAAAGTTCACATATTATTTTTTTAGTTATGGAGCCCTTTGTTTAAAGAAAATATTTGAAAAAGCCCAATACACAAAACAGATGAAGGCAAAGTTATTTGGGTTAAGGAAGAGAAGGGAGAGCAAAAGATTCATGGTTTCCAAGAATAATGTTTCGTCTTCTTGCCTTGCATTGAAGGTGTTCCACTAAATAACCTCTGTACTCTTTAGCCACTATCTCCCTCACACCGTCTCCATTCCTGAAACTTCTGGATCATCCAAACATAATCATTTTCCCTCAAATAAATTCTAAACAATGCTACCTCTGTCACCTTTGTTTATGCTATTTACCTTACCTGAAATAACTTTCCTCCCACTGGCGAACATTTCCGTAATTTCTAACCATCGTTTGAGGCCTGGTAAAATTCTGCCTGCTTCCACGCCTGCCCTAATGCCACAAGAAATAGTGAAAATTCTCTCCTATGCTTATCACATGGACTGCCATTCAACCTTATGAGGCAATTACATTAAGGAAACTTTTGTATAGTTTATAAAAATTTAATAGTTTAAAAAAACATATATAGTTTTATATAGTTTCCTAAGTTTTCCACATTGATTTATAAATATCCTCCTGGTTAAATCACTTCTAGGCAAATATTATAAAAGAATCTGTTTCTTAGATCACATGGTTAATGTCAGCTTTCAGTTTTCAGTTTCCTGCAGGTTGTTGGACCAAGAACACCTATTTCCTGCTGGCTTTAAGCCAACAGCCACCCTGGTTTCCTGCCATATGACCTTCTTACATAGACAGCTAACAACACGGCAGCTTGCTTCATCAAAGCCAACAAAGGAGAGAGTGTCTCCTTGCCAGACAGACATTATAATCTTATGCCACATAATCGCACACACAAAAATCATGTACATACTATCACTTTTGCCATAGTCTACATATCTAGAAACAAGTCACTGGTCCTACCAAACACTCAAGGGGAAAGGATTATACAAAGGCATGACTACCAGGGAACAGGGGTCATGGGAGCCATAAGTCTCTCTCCCAATCTGCTAAAATTACTGTATCAGTGAAAGGATGCTTAGATTATATGAAGTCAAGAAGACTTTCAAGTTGGTTCCAGACATTTGAAAAATCTGCACACACATTAGTAAAAAGTGCACACATATTGTAATATAGTTAAACAGCTTTATCAGTAAGTAGTGTTAGGACAAGAAAGGAAATTTTTTTAGCACATATATCAAATATATGGCCAAAATTAGGCAGACTAATCTGACTTTGCTTTCCAGGAGACTGGAAATGGAAAATTCCATGAATTCTACTTACCAACACCACTGGGTTTGGAAAAGACTAATTGATTTAGGGCAAACTGTAGCATATAACTTCAGTGCCTCACAGAGACATAACTGCAGATATCCTCTTCCAAAAAAAATTGTCCAAAGCAGAGGACCATGATTCTCCATAACTGCAGAAAACAGGGTTCAGTGAAAGTCTGGGTCAAAGTCAAAGGCTAAGACATCTGATGAGAGAAGATCTGAGGGAAATTCAGAGGAAAAAACAAAGTGGAGAAACTGTCCCTAATATGTCATCAAGTCAAACTCCACACATAATTCTAAATTCTCAATCAGGAAATCTGTCAAGTAAATTAAGCAGGAAGACAAAGAGATTGTTTTGGCTAAAATATTATCCAAAAATGGAACTAGGTATATACCTAGTGGAACTAGGTATCAAGTTCCAATATTTGTTTCCTTTGGTATATCTCAAGCTTGTGCATCAGAGTCATCTATCATTCATCCTTAGAAAGACATACACTAAATATATATCCCAATGGGGCAACTGAACCTAGTCAACTTTTCTTTAACTTCCTTGATAAGAGAAGAGATTTGGAAATTTTCACACTAGAACACTTTGGAAAGACTACATTAATATGAGGAAAACAAATTTAGGCCATTTTCTAGAATTAAAACTATGCAAAGATTATATTGAGAAGACTCATAGAAATTGATCTGTGGGGACGCTTTGGTGGTTCAGTCAGTTAAGCATCTGTCTTTGGCTTGGGTCATGCTCCCAGGGTCCTGGGATGGAGTCCTGATTCACGCTCCTTGCTCTGTGGGGAGACTGCTTCTCCCTCTGCCTGCAACTCCCTCTGCTTGTGCTCACTTTCTCTCAAATAAATTAAATTAAATTAAATTAAACTTTAAAAAAAGAAGAAGAAACTGATCTGTGGTTGCTTTTTTTTTTTTTTTAACAGATGTATTTCAAGTGCCTAGAGCAAAATTTGGAATATTCAACAAATACTAGTTTAGTGAATGAACAAAAAATTAGAACTAGGAGTAATTTCAAAGTTCATGTAATTTAGTTCATGTTTCACTCAGTTTAATGTTCCTGCAATTTTCTAATGTGTAGAGCACTTTAGAATTGACAAGGTTTATTATTATATAGCTATATTTTATTGCATTCTTGACAAAATACACTATGATCCGTATTAGTACCTTTAATTCAACAGAAGGAAAAACAGATTCCAAAAAAGCGAAGTGATGTGGCCAAGATAACACAGACAGAAGTGGAGTCACCAACTATTTTGTTCCATTAATCGCAATTTCATGTACATGGCATCACTTTGGGTACCCATATGATAAAAACCACCTATAATGTCTCAGGCCAGGCTGTACCTTTTTCTCTTGGATTATAAAATCATCCCTTTACAGGTGAGGGCAAGGCGAGCCAAGCAAACTTGAGCTATACTAAGGCCACCAATTTTCTGGAAAGGTTGTCAGCACCCAGGCTGCTCTGTGCCAAGCCCCTCTGCCTTGGGAAGAAAGCCTGCCCTCTGTTCTAAAGATTCTGACAAAGACCTCGCTATGGTAGTGCACATTACCCCAGCACCTCATCAGCACACTGTCAACCTAAAAAAGAAAGACTGAACTTCTGGGTGGCTCAGTTGATTAAGTGCCTGCCTTCAGCTCAGGTCAGAATCCCAGGGACAGAGTCCTGCATCAGGCTCCCTCCCCCATGGGGAGTTAGCTTCTCCTTCATGATATCTCCCCCTCTCTCTCACTCTCTTGCTCAGATAAATAAATAAAATCGTACAAAAAATTAAAAATAAATAAAAATGAAAAATTATAGTTTGTCAAGACCTTAAATCTAAGGTAAGAATGAAGAGAAGAAAGACATAAAATATTTTCACAATCACTGCAATCCAGTACACAATGAATATTATGTTAATTAGTTAAATAATTATCAACTTTGTCAAATATGGGTTTTTTGAAAGCTGCTTTTACAACACTATTCTTCTTTCATCCCTAGAAATCCAGATGGGGTTCTTGGGAATAGAGATCAAAACCAAAACAACAACAACAATAACAAAAACCCCTGTGTTTTAATTGTGACTACAACATGAAACTAAAAAGAACTAAAGTTCATTCGCATATAATCCAGATGCCAGCTCTTCCACGAGTCTTCTAACATATTAGGTCAACCAGCCCTTTGTCTGAATCTTTTTTATATTTATAGTGGAACATCCAGAGTTCAGCCCTCTGTTTCTTCAGAAATTCAGGCCAAGGGGCTAGATCAGGTAGATTCTAAACAACCTCTGGCTCCCACTTACTGCTCTGTCATAATTCCCTAACTTTAAGGCATGTTGTAACTTTTCCCTATTCTGCTGCTCTTTTGAGACTACACCACTACCAATCGTAGGATGCCAAGTCAAAGTTTTACTAAAGCTTTAAGGCAAAAGAACACTATATAGGAACTTCAAAACTTAAACTTAACATGGATGAGTCTCTAAATATTATTTGTGGGGTTCTTTTTGAGCTTTATTTAAAAATGTTACCATTTAGTATAAAATCTTTTAAGACTTGCTTTTCATCATGCTTCTAAAATTTATCCATATAGTTGCTGCTTCAACAGTAATGATAATGTTCTCATTCTTAGGCTGGGTGGTGAGTTCACAAGTGTTTGTTTAATGATTATGTTCAAAAATTAAATATAATTATAGATTATTTCACATGTGTCAAATATTACAGCTTAAAAACATTTTAACTAAATATTAGCCGCCTTAGTTCTTTAAATTCCAATAACTATTAACACTTCCAGGAACTTCTCCATTGTCCATCCAACTTCTTCATCTGTTCCGTGGGGCTCATTAGAAGACCGGGTTACTTGGCTCCAATCTCCCTTCCGTCCTCTTCTCAATTGCTTTCCTCTAATTGCAGCTCGTAATCTTTGGATTCCTGTTACTAATTCTTCTAAATGCATTATTCAATATTAACTTGTAATAAACAACTCCAAATCCCAATACTATAGTGGTTTAATTCAAAACTTTTGTTCATATAAAATACAGAGCTGAAGTTCCTGGCCAGGAGATCTCCTGGGCAGCTCTTCCAAATAGTCAGGTTTCAGGTTTCAGGCTCTTTCCATTGTGTGTTCTACCATATCAAAATCTTTCCCTTCCTGCTGTGTTGATGGTCGGGGAGGGGGGGGGGGGAACAGGGGGGAAGAGCAAAAAAGATTGCATGGCAATTTTTTATGGTCAGGCTTGGAACTGGCATGCATCACTTCCACTCACTGTCTATTCAAAGAGTTCAGTGACACAATTCACCCAGACTCCAAGGACAGCTGGGAAATACATGTCTTTCTGTGTGTCCAGGAGAAAAATTAAACAGTTTAGTAATATCATTGTAAAGTCTCTGGTCTTTTGCTTCTCCACCCTGTTCCAACTACTGTGGGAGACTGGGAAGCAGAAGGTAGGAAGTTTAGACAGATAGATGATAGATAGATAATTTCATATACAAGTAGAATATTGGGTTATTTTCTATACAAAACAGAACTCTTCATATGAGTGAATCTGCTATGACCATATTACAGGGATAAGGGGCATTCTGAGATAATAACAAAAGTTTTCTTTAGCAACACTTATTTTGGCACTGACATTTTTTTCATAGGAAAAGAGATCAGAATGAAGAAGTCAACTGAGGTTCTGAACCCATTTATTTTTTCAATTTGTTTCAGATCCAGTTTCCTTGAGAACCTAGAGAGAACTCTAAGAGTGAAAAAGGTATCTTGAATTAAAAAGTTTGGTTTTGCATATAAAGAATCACAGCCTAGAGGACCAATATGGAGTTTGTGCCATAGCCTTAGAATATGGGAAATTTAATCATGAAGAAAGAGAAGTTACATCAACTCAGAAAGGAGGTTATGTCACCCAGTGGATAGGAAAGGAAGAAACGAAGGTGACTTACTAGAGTCTAAATGTTGGTAGCTACTTGAGAAAAGATCTATACTCCACCTCCTTTGGTAAACAACAGTTGGGAAGAATGATAGAAGTGAAGGAGGCATCTCTGGATATACTGACAGAAATCTGAGATAAGAGTGAAGAGATCCCAAGATGGGACTGGGAGGGAGACAAACCATAAGTGACTCTTAATCTCACAAAACAAACTGAGGGTTGCTGGGGGGAGGGGGGTTGCGAGAAGGGAGTTGGGGTTATGGACCCAACTTTGGTGAGTGCTGTGAAGTGTGTAAGCCGGGCAATTCACAGGCCTGTATCCCTGGGGATAAAAATATATGTTTTTAAAAATTAAAAAAAAAAAAAAAAAAGAGAAGAGATCCCAGAACAGAAGGATCATCGCCTGGCTATCAAGAATACAATCCAGGAGCTGGTAAGATGTCCCCCATCCAAAGTGACACTTGAAGTAGTGGTGGCCTTAGTGAGTGCCTGGATGGATAGGCTTGCGAGCATCCCCCTAAGATTTTAAGCATTCTAGAAAGGTATGGATGCAGCAGCCAAGAGTTCCCTAGCAACCTTAGCAGAGTTCAGACAAGACTGAGAGTGAAAAGACCAAAAAAGTCCTTGCAGTGGGAATAAGAACTGGAAGCCATGATGAGGTGTGTATTTAGTATTCAGGACAGAGGCCAACATCCAAGACCAGTAGAAATGAGTGACATCCCTACGGAAGCCAAAATATAGAATTTAACTATGTGTTAAATATTCTTTAACAGGGGCATAAACAATAAAGAAGTTTATCTTGATCACACCAGGGTCTCACTGTAAGCAGTTCAGATTAGATATGGTAGCTCCATAGTATCAGGGACACAGGTCTCTTCTGCCTTGTTGCTCCACCAACCTGAAGTGTTGTCCATATCTGCATAGCCAAAAGTGACACACCATACCCAGATTCCAGTAGGTGAGGAAGATAAAAGGGGTAAGGAAAGAGTCTTTAAAGAGCACATCGCAGAGCACCTGGGTGTCTCAGTTGTTAAGCGTCTGCCTTCAGTTGAGGTCACGATCCCAGCGTCCTGGGATAGAGGCTGCATGGGGAAATCCCTGCTCAGCAGGAAGCCTGCTTCTCCCTCTCCCACTCCCTGTTTGTATTCCCTCTCTCACTGTCTCTCTCTCTCTCTGCCAAATAAATAAATAAAAATATTTTTTAAAATAAAATAAAATATAAAGAGCACATCTCAGAAGTTACCGATGTCATTTTATGCACAAAGCATTGGCAAAGAGCTCAGTCACATGACCACACATACTGAAAGAAAGTCTGGGAAATGTTCTCATGGGCAGCCACATACCTAATTAAGTCCTTGTACTACATGTGGACAGACCAGACATCAGGAGACAACTGTAGCATTTACTTTAGTCTGCCTCTCTGACTTCTCAAATATACCTGATATGTGATCCAATAAGGGAAATACACTAACTTCTCAGATAAAAGAGAGAAAATACAGAGGGAGGGAACAGCATGCTTAACAAAGTGGGAGGTCTTCAGAAAAGAACTGACGCTGGAAAGAACCTAGATGTCCATCAACAGATGAATGGATCAAGAAGATGTGGTATATATACACAATGGAATACTATGCAGCCATCAAAAGAAATGAAATCTTGCCATTTGCGACAACATGGATGGAACTAGAGCGTATCATGCTTAGCGAAATAAGTCAAGCGGAGAAAGACAACTGTCATATGATCTCCCTGATATGAGGAAGTGGTGATGCAACATGGGGGCTTAAGTGGGTACGAGAAGAATAAATGAAAGAAGATGGGATTGGGAGGGAGACAAACCATAAGTGACTCTTAATCTCACAAAACAAACTGAGGGTTGTTGGGGGGAGGGGGTTTGAGAGAAGGGGTGGTATTATGGACATTGGGGAGGGTATGTGTTTTGGTGAGTGCTGTGAAGTGTGTAAACCTGGTGATTCACAGACCTGTACCCCTGGGGATAAAAATATATGTTTATAAAAAATAAAAAATTATATTGAAAGAAAAAAAAAAAAAGAAAAGAAAAGAACTGACGCTTGAACCTAGTTCAGGTAATTAGAAGGTAAGTAGAAATTCACTAAGAAGACTAAGCAGAGTAAAGGCATTTAGAGTGAAGGAAAATAGGAACATATGCAACATCACAGAAGTATGAACTTTGCAGTTACATTTAGAGAATTGCAAATAATTATATGAGGTTAAAGCATAAGGAGGAATCAATGAAGGTAAGAATGGTTAGATATAAAGAAATCAGATAATAAACAGTCTCCTATCGCCAAGAAGGATTTTGGCCATTGTTCTGCAGGTAAAAAGGAAATGCTGATGAATTTTAAGTAAAGAAATGACAAATCATATTTGTATATTTAAAAGACTGTTCTTGAGACAATGCAGAGAATAAATGAGCTTGAAGAATGGGAATAAGATTTAGGAGACAGCTACAATTGTACAAAAATAAGATTACGAGGGTGTAATTTATGGCAGTACCCATAGAAATAAGAGTTTAAGTGATGGATTCTGTACAACTTGGCAATTAACTGGGAGTAGAAGTGAAGAGGCAAGAAGATTATTGGATGCCTGGGTGGGTGCAGCTTAAGATAGAGAATTCAAAATGAGATTGTGATATATCGAGTTTGAAGTTACTATAGATGTTAAGAAGCATCTAAGTTAAAGTGATAGATATTCATTTTAAAAAAAATAAGGATCTGGAGCTCAAAGAGGAGATCTGAACTGAAAATGTATATTTGGGAGTCATCAGCATGATACGGTAGTTGAAACATTTGCTATCAATCAATGAAAATATCAATCAGGTATCTTCTCTTCTCTTGAGAAGAGAAGATATCTGAGAGTGGAAGGTTGCTTAGTATGCAGTGTGCCAAGTAGTATTAGAGACACTGTAAATCATTTCTGGAAGTCAGATTTCAAGGTTCTGGTCCACATAGGTAGTTGTTGTATTCAAACATATCAAAAGTCAGCATAATTGGTAACTGACAGTGAATCAGTAAGAAAAAGATTCTGTTGGGTTGGTGTTATGTTAGAGGAGAAAGAGTTTTTAAATAATTGTTAAAATAAAGTGTGAATTAGAAGATCTGGACGCAAATCCCAGGTTTCTTACTGGCAAAGTGACCATGGGCACAGAGAAAACAGACCTCCATAGAGAGGGATATGCAGAAAGAAACAATGACAGGAAATTGAACGAAAACACTGTACTGTCAACATTTTCTCAGTCACTGGCTTTCTTCAGGATTCTTTCATTCTTACCTTGAGTTCCATGAAACACCATAGTAATTTCTAATAGATTTCCATCTTCCTTTCAGTTCAGAGTAAAATGATTTGTTCCTTGCAACAATAAGAACCTAATACACATATGGAATATCCTTTTGGAGGGAGAAATTTTATTTCCTCCTACATGGATATGTGGTTTGTCTTAGTCCAAGGCTGCCCTTTTGGATTCAAAGCAGGGGAAAAGGAAATGTGAAGAAGAAAGGGGATAGGAAAAACTACCCCAAACTGTAGCGGAGATGTTTAATTATCACCCCATGTGCATTACTTCCCTCAATAAGAAACACATTTTTTTTTATTATGTTCTGTTAGTCGCCATACAGTACATGATTAGTTTTTGATGTTGTGTTCCAAGATTCCTTGTTTACATGGGTATTAAGGAAGGTACATATTTCATGGAGCACTGGGTGTTATACGTGAACAAAGAAACACACATTTTAATTGGTAATTACTTGAAAGCACTTTTGCAGTCTCCCTTGTAGCTAGGCATGTCACGTGACAAAAAGTTCTGGATGTGAGATACAAGTGGAAGATGGTGTGGAACTTCCTAGAAGACTGCAAAAAGAAGATTAACTCACTTAGAAAATACTCTCTTGTCCTTTCTCCCTTCCTCCTTCCTGCATTCTGGGCAGTGGTCATGAGGGCAGGAGTTCCAACAGCCATCATGGACCAAGAGGTGACTTTGAGAACAAAAACCATCCACTGGACAGTGGAATAGGATGGCAGAAAGAGCCCTGGTCTCTAAAGACCATAGAACCACCATAAAAGCCCTCCACTCTTTTCTCTGTTTTATTTTTATATGGAGAGCAAATAATCTCTATCCTACTTAAGAAATTTGGCGTTTGCTGTTATGTGCGGTTAGATCTAATTGTAGCAGATACTTTATAAAATCAATATCCCTTTGTATAATTTATGCAACTCTAATTCCTAATATTTCTACTGCATTTGTCACAGTAAGTATTTTCTTAAACTTAAACATTATTTAAGAACTCTTCCTCCTTACATTTCTTTGTAGGAAAAAATGAAGTGATGAAGTGGTGGGGGGAAATCAGCCAGGAAATTAAGAATCCTATATTTAGATACTAGTTATATTAATTTATTAAGAAATAAAACTTTAGGCACTTTTTTAAAAACCTTTAAGACAAGGGATTTGAACTATAAGATCTCTAAGATCCTTTGCAACTGCAAAAACTTCTCTTATCCTGTATGTTTTTCTTTCATCACAAGGTTATTGAAAAGATCAAATGTATAATCGTTTAGCAAATATAAAGCACTCTCCCAGCCACTATGCAAATATTAATTTAATCAACATAACAAACTTATTAGGTAGGTGCTAACCATTTTACAGATAAGGAAATGGAGGTATAGAGAGGTTAAATAATTTGCCCAAAGTCACACAACTTGTATTTGTCAGAAACTGAATTCAAACCCAGAAAGTCTAAGGAGGTCTGTGATCTGAACCCTACCCCACCCTACTTCAAATAAACAGAGCAGTAAATAAATTCTCCTGAACCAAGAGACCATAGCTACTGAAGTGCCAACTACTCAAAAATCTAACAGGACCTGTCCATTTGATTTATAAAATGTTTTCTTCTTCTTTTTTTTTTTTTTTTAAGATTTTATTTATTTACTTAAGCCAGAGTGAGAGTGAAAGAGAGAGAGAGAGCACAGAGGGAGAGGGAGAAGCCGACTCCCCGCTGAGTAGAGAGTCTGAAGCTGGGCTGGATCCTCCGGACTCTGATCCCCAGGACGCTGGGATCCCAACATGAGCTGACGGCAGCCGCTTAACGATATAAGCCACTCAGGAGCCCTTATAAAATGTTTCTAAACGTGATTTTTTCCACCCTCTATGCTCATTTATTGGCAGGAAGCTCCTAGTGCCGACAGTGACTTTAGAAGGGTGTCTGCGGCATGCTCTGAACTAGAGCGTACTGGTTCCCTGTGAAGCAATTTTCCTGAAGAAATTTTCTCAGAATAGCCTGGGGCGGGAGTGTGCTCATTCTTTCTCCTACATCAAATTTTTATTGTAAATAACTAGATAAGTGAATAAATAAACCATTGCCAACCATTGTTTCAAGCTGGGGTGCACCATTGATCTTGCCACCGCCACGCAGCAGATGGGCTGCGCTCTGGCATGCCTGAGGCTGAGGTTCTTCAACTATCCGAGGCTCCTGCCACTATTCCTCCTCACTTCCTTGGCACGTGAATATTGGGTTTCACATAGAAATGCAAAAAATGCCTTTAAGCTCATTTCTACTTGAAATACAATATATTTGCCAGATAAGCAGGACCTTCATATTATTCATAAATCAATTGTGTTTATCCTTAGCCAAGAAAGTACTAAAATCTTCTTTCCTCATTTTGAAATCCAATCTGATATTCACAGTAATTATGCTGCCTTTCATATGAATCATTGTCTCATACTGTAATCGTTAGTACTATGACTGATTCATTTTCTGCCTTATAGTATTTGAAATGATCGTTTCACTTGTGGTAGGATTTGGGGAGTTATTGAAGTAAATCCTTTTATTCACTAGACTTTCCTTTTTTTTTTTTTTTTTTAATCTCATCTTCAGTCCCTTTGTTCAGATTTTACACCAAAGTTTGCTGAAAGCTGTAGCAAGTAGAAGAACAAACCATTAAGTCCTACTGAAGCCAGCAAAGCCATACAAATGGATAGTGAAGCCTCTCTCCCCACACTTTTTCTTGATCTTGCTCTTCCTACCAGAATCACACCACACCAGTCCTCTTGTTTTTCCCTTTCATCCCTCTGAAATACTGCCCTGTTAATATTATGTGCTGAAACTCTTTCAGAATATTGAAGTCTTTATTTCTGATCATTATCCAAATAAGCACAAATTAATGTGTTATTTTCCAGGTATCATATACATCAGCCTTTGGAAGAGCCCCATTTCAAGACAGATTTCTTTTGCCCTGACACCCACAATAGCACATTATTCCATGCATATTAAAAAGGTGTCATGGGATCATCGCTGGTTCAGATCCTCTGGAATGTAAGGCTTGGTTTTGGGATTATGCCCTGCTGCCCTTTCCACATTAAACGCTCCAATGTCAGGATGAGTGGAAACAGGTGGAACCCGCACAAAGAAGAGCATCTAACTCAGACTGCCAGGCCCCAGGTGGAATGTAAGGAGATGGAAAAGCAAGAACCTTTGTCATTGCTATGAGAAAACATCATTTAAAAAGGGGGGGGGGGGACTTGTGGCTGCAAATATTAGTAAGGTCACTCCAAGGAGAAACTCCTTTCCATGGCCACAGTCATGGCAGATTCTATTTCACATCCATGAGAGCTTTACTTTAGGAGGAGTTGTTTATATTATACTCCATTTAAGGGCTATCCCTTGCCTAGAAAACTGACTGAAGTTTATCCTCTCTTTGCATTTGAAGTACCGGGCTTTTCATTTTAAAATATTAGGTATGAAATTCCATCTTCATAATGAGAGGAGCCATTTATTGAATGTTTACAATGTGTAGGACACTGCTAAAAACTTTATAATCACAATCCCATGTGAAACTTAAAACAACCTTTTTTTTTTTTTTAAGATTTTATTTATTTATTTGACAGAGAGAGATCACAAGTAGGCAGAGAGGCAGGCAGAGAGAGAGAGGAGGAAGCAGGCTCCCCGCTGAGCAGAGAGCCCGACACAGGACTCTATCCCAGGACCTTGAGATCATGACCTGAGCCAAAGGCAGCGGCTCAACCCACTGAGCCACCCAGGCACCCTTAAAACAACCTTTTGAGGCAACAATTATCAACCCTCCTTCTGTAGATGAGGAGATAAAACATCACACTAATATTAAAGGGAAGATCCATTTCAAAACCAGACTTTGGGGACTCCAAAACCCGTGTTTTGAACTAGCATCTCTTGCTGTATTTGCCTTTGCAATCATACATGTACTGCCCAAGAGCTATGCCCAGTTTTACCCCATGTCATAGCCAGCATGTCTAGCTGTAAACAACTGGTTTTTAGAAACTTCCTTTTGCTTTCCTTTTTCAGTGCTCGCAGTGCTGTTTTGTTTCTCTTTTAATGGAGTTAGAGTAAGTACAGAATAATGACAACTATCTAAAAGCAGAATTTCTTTTAAATGATTGAATTTCAATCATTTTCCTTATCAACATGCACATAAAAAGATCTAAAACTGGCTGGATTTTTATATTGGCTGAATATGATCCTGCATTTTGTAAAATGTCTGGTTTTATAAGATAAAGAATGACAACAGAGCAACAGATCCGCTGCCCTTAAGATGGATAAATCAGTTGTCAACCCCTCCCCCACCCTGGGCTTCTTATATGGAGCTGCCATGACATCTAGTGGCCAAAGATTAGGGGAGCTATTCTTAACCCATAAAACATGTAGTTCTAATTTAGAAACACATTTACAGTATTACATACCTGGTAAAATTTTAAATTAATACAATGCTTTATAATTTTCAATTCACTGTTATATTGATTACTGGTTTGTGGACTTGAATGCAATGTCTTTCCTATATTTAAATTTTTAAAATATTTATAATAATTATTATACTAAAGCCATGGTTTATTCTGTGTACAGGAATGAATCCTAGGATTTGATTCTTTGTGTTTTTACTTCCACAAGAGCAATAACTCTTTAGATTAAATAGCAATGATTAAATCAAGCTTAAATTTTAAATGAGAGTCTAACTAAACAAGTAATGCATTTGTATTGTCTCAAATAAATTAAATGATTAGCATACCAGTCAATTTTCTATGTCTTTTGCTCAGTTCATTGAAGGGTGATTTTTGTCTAATTAAAATATATTTAATGCCACTATAGGAAGAAGTCCAGATACTGTTTTTAAAAGAAAACAACTAAAAATGAATAGCCTGTGGTTATTTTCTGCAGATTTTTACATTTCAAAGTCATATTCACTAGTAATTAAGTTTTCTGCAGTTTCAGCTAAACTAAAATAATTCATGGAAACCACCATAATGCAAATGATTAGAAGTAATTTTTTTTTAATATTCTTTCTAATGTAATTTCTCCTCCTAAGAAATGCCAAAAGCAGAGTCTGAGAGAAATCTGATGAATGAGTGGTTTATTAGAGATTACAGTCCCAGGAGCAGAAGTGAGGAACAAAAAAGGCAAGAATGGACAAAAGTGCATAGAAATTAGGGATAGTCAATACAGAGTTGCAACAAGGGTTCAGACACTACTGGGTATAAGCAGGTGCTAGATCTCTGGGACCTTCTGAAAAGACTTATGGAATGTACTGTACCTCCAAAGCATCTGCTGGAAGAATGAAAGAGTGAAGCATTTTTCTGTCAATATACATCCCACATCGGTCAAGATTTACCCTATAAGTCACAAACTTCCACACTTCCAGGTTGCTCATGTGTGTTCAAGCACCCCAGGATGTAAGCATCAGAGAAGGTACATGTGGGTTGAGGCAAGGCACTACTGGTTACAAATATACAAAGCACGGCAAAGTCTGCAACCATGACTGGAATGAAAGATGAGGCTACATAGACCTAGAGTGGCACACAAGGGATGTCCAATGCATTTATATACAATATCTGTGTTATGTTCATAATAAGTAGGTCATTCAGATTCATTGATATGGATACTTTTATAATTTATGGACATTATTAAATATGTTGATTAATTGATGTAATCATCACTCTTGCCAAGGCACAGCAGGAGTCAAATTACAAAGAGATCTTGAATTAACATTCATCTTCATTGGCAATTATTTTCAGTGTTAGTCAAAATAATGTTTATAGTAGGAATTGTTTTGTGAAAATATTTTAATCTTATAAAAAATATACATTTAAAATCAATTTTCTCAATGTGAAGTCCTGATATGGTGGGAATAACTGACTCGGGGGGGAAAAATTCTGTTAAGCCTTCATAGAAGTCCCAAGAGCAGAAGTTTTCCAGAAAGAAGAGAAACATAAAATGAGAGTGAGAACAAAAGAAAATTAAAGTTCTCCTTCAAATAATGAAAAAGATCTCCCAAAAGTAAATTTAGATTTTGCTTGACAAAGGAAGATTGGTATTTTGTGTGTCCTTCTAGTGCTCAAACCGATTACTTTATCATCCTGAAAAATTTAAGCTATGGTTACATACTTTTCTTCATTACTGCTATCAAATTCCATTCAAGCTAAGTCAGAGACTTAAATGTAAAAATTAATAAAACCACTAAATTCCTTGAAGACAACATAGGTGATTTTTTTTTTAATAATCTTTAGGATGAGGAAGGCTTTTTCAGCCAGAAATCTTAAAAGATGAGTAAATTTTCTTGCCAAACAAAAAAAAACAAAATATTTGTAGCAGATATGACAGACAAATAGTTAATATCTGCAATATTAAAAAAAAAAAAAAAAAAAAAGCTCTATCGGGCACCTGGGCGGCTAGTGGGTTAAGCCTCTGCCTTCAGCTCAGTTCATGATCTCAGGGTCCTAGGATCCACTCCCGCATCTGGCTTTCTGCTCAGCAGGGAGCCTACTTCTTTCTCTCTCTCTCTCTGCCTGCCTCTCTGCCTTCTTGTAATCTCTCTGTCAAATAAATAAATAAAATCTTTTTAAAAATAAAATTAAATCAAAAAATAAATAAATAAAGCTCTATCAAATCAAGAAACAAAAGATGAACATCATAACAGAGTATACCAAGTAACTTGAATATAAATTAAAGAATGGAAAAGTATAATATCAGGTAACATGAAAATATACCAATAACTAACATTTATTGAGAGTAAGTTTACGAAGAAATGTTGTAAGAACTTTTGGTCTATTAATTCATTTAATCCTTAAAACATCCTACAAGGTTAGTAGTATTATTACCACCATTTTTCAGATGAGTCACCCAAGACATTGAAAGATTAAATAACTGGCACAGGTCAAAAAGCGGGTAAGCTATGAAGCTAGGATTTGAACTCTCATAGTCAGACTCCAGAAGCTGGAATCCTAACCAACTGCACACCTTCATTATTAGTACAAAATGTAAAAGTAAACAATGATTTACTACTTTCCACCTAGTCTGCTGAAAATGATCTTAAAGATTTTCAGCCCTCTGGACATTCATAAATTGGTGATAGGAGTGTCAATAGATACCTTTCTGGAACACACTCTAACTCTATACATTGATGTTAAATGTTCTGTGTCCCTGACACCCTTCCTCTAATAGTATATCCCAAGAAATAAGGAATCAAACAGATGTATAAACAAAAATGTTCTTCAAGGCATTACTAATAAAAAGAGGAAGAAGGAAATGGAAATAACCACAATGTTCAGTGGAACAGTAGTTAAATAAATTAAAGGATAGCCATATAATCAACAAATATACGGCCTTAAAAGGGTGATCTATTCACTGACATGGAGAGTTCTGAAGAACACTGAGTACAAATTCTAATAACAAAGCAGGATATAGAAAATGCTTTTCAATATTTTGCTGTCACATATCATGAGAGATTTTACACAATCCACAATTAAAAGTGGCTCACTGAGTCAACAATTCTCAATTGGTTAGATAAAAGGAGCATAGTCCCCAATTATGAACCACTGATGTATAGTGTGAGCATATAGATAAAGATACACATATATTTATTTATACATACAATTATATCACTTTTGTGCCTGTTTGCCCAAAAAAACTGAGTGAGTTGTTTGAATTTTCTATGTAATTGAATATTCTCTAACAAATTAGAAAAGAAAGTCATTTTTCACCTGGAAAAATAATTAATGGTTTTGATATGTTATTGTTAAGCTGAGGAAGACAAACAAGCTTTGTTTCCCCACAGGGCATCTAAGTTTATAGACAACTTATGACCAGATTTCTCTTCTTTCATCTACTGGGTTACTTGTTAGCCTTCAAATAAAGGCCAATACATATAAAATGAAGGCTTCCTTTATGAATGACACCGTAAATATTAAGGTTGACTACTGAAAACACAGAAGGAAGGAATGTTGAACTGCTTTGTGACTTTCAAAGAGCCAACTTCCTCCTCCCACAAGAGGTAACTCCTTACATTCCTTAAGGCTTTAGCAGATCCTTGCTCCCTGGAGGAAAAGCAAAGTGCACCAAACTTCAGGAACTGATGCCTCCCTTACACATTAAGAAGTCAATAACTCACTTCCACCAGGATTAGATCATTGATTCCAATGTGATCTTCACAGAAGTGTTTAATGCCAACTCCCTCCCTGCTAAACTTCTTAGTATAATATGTTCTTAGGACTTATCCTCCCAAGAGAACAGCAGAGTAGATTCAAGTTAAGAAAGCTAAATGAACACATCTTGGTCAGTAGCTCAGCTACATGGCTTCTGAAAAAGAAAAAAGTCTACATTGCAAAATGGGAAATCCTGTACCTTGAATCATCCCCCCCCCCCATTTCTAATGAACCTAACAGAACCTGTAAAGCTCCTGATGTAGGATTAGGAATCAGAAATCATGTGTCATATAAAAACAGAGCTATAAAAACAGAGCTACACAAAAACATACTACAATAAACCCAATGAAAATCCAGAGCAGAATCTCAAAAATCAACATTTTTTTTCTGTGGAAATATGCATTAAATACACATATACATACACAGAAAGAGATGGGAATGGGGGAGAGACAGAGAGAAATTAAATTGGCAAGGGGTGCTTGAGTGGCTCAGTTGATTAAGCACAGAAAATGGCAAATAAATGTGGAAGTAAAAAATCCTAAAATTAGAACAATTTCCTTTTCTGGGAGCCATATATAATTCAACAGGGTTTAGTAAGTCATTTACTAATGACCCTCATTTAGACAAAAATTCAATGGCAATACAATAACTATTTACTAAACATAATTTTATTCTACACATTAAAAAAAAAAATGACTTAGTCTTTAAGCCAAATGATCTAGAAAAAGATGTGTGAGAGCACCTGGCTGGCTCAGTCAGTGGAGGGTGCAACTCTTGGTCTTGGGGCTATGGGTTTGCCCCCTACATTGGGTATAGAGATTACTTTTAAAAAATTAAATCTTAAAAAAAGAAAGAAAGAAAGAAAGAAAGAAAGAAAGAAATAGACATGTGGCTGAAGAGATCTAATTCTAAATCCAAGTATCCAAGTCAGAATTTAGGTTGTGATCTCATGATGTGAATCTATTCTGGGTAATACATATTATTAATAGCAATTTGAGAGGTGAAGACCAAGACTAATAAATATTAACAGACTTGCTTAAAGTCAAACAGTAAGTGAATGGAAGGACTGGAACTAGTCCCTACATCTTAACTTTGAAGTTTGATTTTCTTTTAGCTGCATCATGATTCCTCCAAGACACTACAAAGAGAAGTTTATCATTCAGGTGGCTGAGAAAGAGTCATTTATTTAATTTTAAAATATATAAGATCACAACATATAATTTCTTCAAGAAAAAAAAATAGTATTAGTACATTGGGTATATTATTCATTACAGAGAAAGATGTTGCCTTTGAGTTTTACTACTAATGTAGTAAAAATAAAACAAAACAAACCCACCACTATGGGTTTATTCATCTACATAAATCCTGAGGATAGTAGAGAAGCTACTCTGCTGAAGCCTCACATTGGGGCATTAGTTGACAGTAAGGAGGGACATGGGACCATCACTTTTCCCCAGGCAACAGGTTCCAACTTAACTATAAAATAGAATCTATGAGTCCAATACAAGATTTCTAACAAGTCTGAATCTTGAGGGAGAGATGTGAGTGGGAATGCCTATTAAAATCATTGGAACCATGTTGGGAAAGAAGCCTATTTAGCAAACACAGAAATTATGATGGTTGGAACAGGAATGAGGACTCCTCTGGTTTACAGGAGAGATATCACTGCTCTATCCCCAGGCTTCAAGGCTATATGAAGGTCCTATAAATGGGAGACCTGGCAGGACATCAGAACTAAAGCCAGTGCAAAAAGATTGGCTCAGGAAGCTGCAGAGGAGAATTACAACAGCTCCTGAGGAGAGTTTGTGAGCCACCCCAAGATCTGCTTAGGAAAGAGAAAGACTTGAACAAATAGAGATTCTAATAATTAAGCTGCTGGTCCTCAGAGCCAAAGGTTAGAGTGAAGCTTATGCTGATGAAATAACTAGGTCTATAATTACAGTATGTCAGGTCTCTAATTCACATGGTCTATGAACCAAGTTTCTTCCACCTTGCTACCCCACGATGCCCTATAGCATTTTCCCCTTTTGCCTGGGAATGAAGCTGGGCTGCAGACACATCTGTCTTTCAGCTCACTAGAATTGCTCTAAGACCCAAGCTCAGAAGTGTCACACCTAACCTCTCAAAGACATAAGAATTTAAACACATGGACACTTCTAGCTCTGAGGAAAAAAAAAAAAAAAGATACAGTATTTAATTTAGCTAGTGTTGTGTAGTCCTTAGTTTACCTTAGCTATAATTCCATTATTAAAGAAAGAAAGAACAAATTTTGGTGGATAATCAACAGTTTCTATAAACTAGTAGTCTTTTATTTTCAGTTTTGCATCTTTTTTCACATGCCCATTATTGCAGCCAACACCCGCCCCCCACCCCCCACCGAAAGCTAGAAGTCTGGAGAAGAGTACACTTAATGTATGTACATGATTCCTACAGTCTTTATGTATGTGGTATACAATCCACAGTGCAAGTTCAGTTTTTCCTCAATAAATTGCTTTGTTGTATCCATGAAATTCTAAGTTAGAAGAAACCCATAGTATATTCCTTGGATGAGATATGTGAACCAACACCCAGGACATCAAGAAGTACCCCTTACATAAGAGAATCTAAAGTTGCATATAAAATATACTGCTACAGTACATCTCTATAAGTGTATCGTCTTTAGTCATTAACTTTTACACATCAATGAAAATTTGCAGGGAATACTTATTAAAAGAACAGATTACACTGATAACTGAACACTAAAAAAGAAGATCCAACACAAACCATCCCCAATTACACAGAATACCTGGCTGAAAAAGTTCCAGTTCTATTTAGCATATAGCTGCTTTACTAAGTTCGACCATTGGAGTGTTGATTTTTATTAAATTCCCTCAAATAAATTATGCACACAGACTGTCCTAGAGACAAAACAAAGTATGTCTGTTGCCCTTTTAAACAGCATCCTTTCAGGGTACTGTGTTAAAGACCAACAAATTATAATTTTAATACTTAAAAGTTTTAAAATGTGGCTGAGTCTATAAAAATTCATATTGGCTTGGCCATTTCATTTTAAATGACTTGACATAACTTTCTTAAAACAGCATTAATTAAATTTAGTGAAATAATTTTAAATTGTTAAAAAGTGCTTCCTTTTCCAACAAGTTAATTTGGCGTCACAGAGCTGTAATTTTTAAATTGCCTCCAACATTTCACAGTCGACTGTATAGTCCTATTGTGTTCTAAATTACAATTTAATGAAATGATCCTAATGAATGTGATTAAATAATAATTTTGAGATTGTATTAGGAACAAAAGAGGTTTGAACAAACGGGGATTCTAATAAATAAGCTGTACATCCTCACTGCCAAAGAAGGGTTAAAGTGAAGATTTCCTAGTCTACGTTTTCTCAAGAAAAGCAAAACTATGATAGTACAAGAAAGTTCATTTTAGGGCGCCTGGGTGGCACAGTGGGTTAAAGCCTCTGCCTTCGGCTCAGGTCAAGATATCAGAGTCCTGGGATTGAGCCCCACATAGGGCTTTCTGCTCCGCAGGGAGTCTGCTTCCTCCTGTCTCTCTGCCTGCCTCTCTGCCTGCCTCTCTGCCTATGTGTGATCTCTGTCTGTCAAATAAATAAATAAAATCTTTAAAAAAATAAATAAATAAATGTTCATTTCAACCCATGAGCAAAATATAAAGTATATAAAATGAAAGACTATACTTAGAAGAGAAATCAGGGATGCCTGGGTGGCTCAGTTGGTTAAGCAGCTGCCTTCGGCTCAGGTCATGATCCCAGCGTCCTGGGATCGAGTCCCACATCGGGCTCCTTGCCCTGCGGGGAGCCTGCTTCTCCCTCTGACTCTGCCTTCCACTCTGTCTGCCTGTGCTCGCTCTCGCTCGCTCTCTCTCTGACAAATAAATAAATAAATAAATAATCTTAAAAAAAGAAAAAAGAAGAGAAATCAATGAAGTATCTGAATTTAATACTGAAAGTCTGTTTCAAATAGCATTGAATATAAGGCTTAAAAAATTAGTTCTTGAGAGTTTTGTATTTCTGAAAGGTGTTTCAACACACACACACACAAATGTACCAGTTTGGTGAATTTCAAGTACTTCTATTTTTGCACAGAAAAAGAATTAGGTCAACAACAAAGCAGCCTCAAAACACACTGTGCCAGCAACTCCTTGATCTTAAATTTAAAGAGAGAAGAAACAGACTGGAGGACAGTTGTTAAGGAATTCTGGGAGAGAGAAGTTAATAGGTGTAATAAATGACCCAGGGCACCAGGAGGAACACATTATATAAATAAACTTAAGAAGAAGATATACAAAAACCTGGACCCAAACAAACGCGAACCTGTAAGATATAAATGCAAACTCAGGAAGGCACAGCCCATTAAAAGCTGTTTGACTAGCCGCTCTATTCTTTTGTCAGTTACAGGAGAATCCTCTTAAGTTGTCACTTTTACAAATGTAAGCAAAATAATTTTATAAAAAAATGTTTTGTCTTATTAAACACTGTCCCCAATACATAATCCATATTTCCCTCTTAGCTTGAAGGAAAAGTGAATGAATATTGGAGCAGAAGGTTTACATTAAAGTTTTTATTTAAATCGTCATTACCATGGGGTCTTAAATCATCTAATGATTCATTTGCTTTGCAAACCTAAAACAGAACTTTTTAAGATAAACTTTAAGTTGCTGCAAATCATAAAATTATTTCCATGTAAAGTCTGTTTATTAAATGTGTTAAGCTGTTATATGGTCCCTTTAAATTTATGGAAAGCCAAAGAATTGCCTGGCTGGAATACCTGCAAAAACAATATACATCATTTTTAAAAAAAGAGAGAGAGAGAGAAAGAAAAAGAAAAACACTTTAGAACTTTAAAAATAGAGAATACACATGGAATATCTCAAATATCCAAGGCTGGGAATTGAATTACTATCTAACATGAGCCAAGATGATCTCATTTTTATGTGGAGCCATCCTTAAGGCAAAGATTACAGCTCTGAACTTTATCTATTAGACTTTCATTATTTTGGCTAATTCTAAGAGGAGGCATTTCAGACTTCTTCATCTTCTGATTACAAGGAATTTAATGACTGATTGGGGTTCAACAGCACATAGCCCTTTCCCCATTTCTGGATGCAAACAAATTTCTGAAAAAGATAATTTTACAAATTACCATAGCTCCCAGCAAAAGATGATAAGGTTAATGTTTTAGCCTCTCTGGGATGTACCTGTTTCTTGAAGAGATTTTAGCCATAGACACAATCATAGCCCTCCTGCAAGGGAACTATCTATGGCCCGTTTAGCTTTTAACACCTTGCAACTGGCATGTTAAGCCATTACAAAAATTATTAGTGACAAATGCCCTGTTTCTGTCAAACAACAAAAATTCCCTGAGGTCAAGTTGCACTATTGCATCAATAACCAGGCATTATTTTTTTTTCCAGGGCAACCTCATGAATTAACAACAGCAGAAGCTCTGCAGAGTGTCAGAACTCCAAAGGGACTATATGGCAGATTCTAGAAAGGCTCTTTTCTGAGTGAGTAGCTATAGCTTCTATTTACTCTCTGCTTATCATACAGAAAAACGAGACAGAGAGACAGAGAGGCAGAGAGAGACATTTCCATGACCTCATTAGTCATGTCAGAGTTAGCAGTTATAAGAATATCACTTCAGAATATTTTACATCAAGTCTTTGGTCTGTAAATCTGTGGTCATTAGACATTGATCTTCTTTCCATATTTTCACAACCACAGTTCAAAATGAAATCATTCCTAACCTCCTGCTACTCACTAAGCCAAATACCCTTGAACACACACAACACAGAAAGCAAGTAGTGTAGTCATCTAGAATGTTTTCTTATAGATTTGCCACTTTCATTTATTAATTTAATTACAACAAAGAATATCTTTTCTGATTAAAATTAAGCACTTACAAGTCTATAAATGATCCTTATCTCTTTGGATACAAAAGTACCAAGCCCATGATATATCTAAAATAGATTCCATTTGTGTCACACAAGTTTCATAGGAGATAAAGACAACACTACACATGACTGTCTTGATGCAGTGACAGGTTTCTTCATTGTCAATGAGAAGTAAAGGAAAAAATATGTGTAACAGGCTTCCATCTGGATATTACAGAACCTGAGGTCCAAGTATTACTCTGAACAAAACTCATCTTGTAAGTGGTTAGGTTTTTCTCATTGTGGTCATTTTTTGACAGGTGTGGCATGATACTGCCATATATAACTATATATAACCATATATAACTATATAAATGTAAGTAAAATATATATTTAAATAAAGTAATGCAAAAATAATGAGGAGCTATATAGTTGGTAATTCACAAACACAAATCCATTTGATATGTATGTGTCCTCCTCATCAAGATCTTAAAAGCAGAATAAAATATAATTTAAAGTTTAATTAATATCTAGGATACACTTTGACTTGCTATCTCACTTAATCCTCAGAAATAATCATATGATATAGATATCATTTTTTTAATCCCCATTTCCCAGTATGTTGACTGAAACTTAAATGTTGAATAAGTTTCCCAAAGTTAGAAAGCTAGTAATTGATGGAATCCGATTCTGAACCCAGGTTTGGGGATGTCAAATCCAATTTTTTTCTTCTACACCATGTTGCATCCTTACACAACACTCAATATTATTTTCAGATAAAGAACAATATTGAGAAAGCTCAGCATATGACTCAACAGATGACTCTAGGGTACCTATTTGCATTTCTAACTTAGGACATTCATTGAGAGATAAAGAAGCAGCCAGGAGAGCAGCAATAAATCCCTAAGTGCCATTCAACAGAAAACACCCCAAAGCCATTCATCTTAACCGTGTCAAAGGTGTACTGACTTTTGGGTTAGTTTCCCTTTCTGGATTTCATTAAAAGATGGTGCATGTATAAATCAAAAAAAAAAAAAAGAAAGAAAGAAAGAAAGAAAGGAAAACTGGATGGGTAAAGGAGACCAATAATTATTTCACAAATGCAATATTCTTTATTAAACAAATTATGTCTGACACATTTTACGTAATTTATATAAATTAAATTTTATTTTTATTTTTGGAGGAATACTCAAAGGAATACTTTGATGCAATTTTTTAGCAAATATTCATCTTGAACATACATATCTGTAGGCAATATAGCGCAATGCCTAAGAGCAGGGACTTCAGAGTCAGACTTCTAGAATTTAATTCTGATTCCTCCACTTAGCCATGTTGTCTACAGCAAGTTACTTAACTTCTCTATAACTCGATTTCCTCATTTGTAAAATAAAAGGCTGATCAAAGCAGTATTCACCTCCAGGGTTATTGGGAGAGTTAAAATGAATAGGTATATACATATAAAAGTATCTAAAACAGCAAATACTGGCCCATATTAAGTACTAAACAAGTTAAGTGAAGTATCATTTATATTGCCTAAAACAATGTACACTTTTGTTAAAAATTGCTGATTATTAGGATCTGAATAAACACTGTATAAACATGTAAACATAATGCAGAGTTACCAAAACCAAATTAATATATTATTGACTACTATACTGCATAGTCTTTGGTTATTAGCTAAATCTCCATAACAAAAGACATAGATCAGTTTCCAGACACGTGGAAATAAATATTGAGGAAAGCATAAGTAAGCCTATGAAGTGAAATAAAGAGATAGATGGATAGATAAATAGATAAATACTATATGCTTACAGAGATAGAGATAGAGATATATACACATTAGGTACATACACACAAAAAAAATTATGGCAACGATTTGAAACACACTGGATCACTTAAGTGAAATGGTAGTTTGCCTACCTGAGTGTACCAAGAAGATCTTGAGATCTTAAAAATTGTTCCCACCCAGATGCCAAGAAGTACAATGCTCCAATATTGAAAGATTCATCTTATTGAATAAACTTCCAGCAATTTTTTAAAAATAAAATTCCTTCTAAGAGTAGTTCATTACACATAAACTAATTCACGTAAGGTATTAGTGACTGATCAGATTCTTTTTTTTCTTGGAAAATGGAGGCGCACAGGGCAGAAGAGTTCATTCTTGTTTAATACTTGTGCTTGAGAGAGGAAAAAGAAAGGGCAGACACTGAAAGGAATAAATTAGTAGGGGATCCAGTAAAAGAGTGTAGAACCAGTCCTAGCTCTATTTCTTCAATTCTTATCTTCTAAACCAGGCTTGGCAAACATCTTCTGTAAAGGGTCAGAGAGTGAATATTTTATTCTTTTTTTAAGATTTTTTATTTATTTATTGACAGAAAGAGAGAAAGAGATCACAAGCAGGCAGAGAGAGAGAGGGAAGCAGGCTCCCTGCTGAGCAGAGAGCCCGATGCAGGACTCTATCCCAGGACCCTGAGATCATGACCTGAGCCAAAGGCAGAGGCTACCCACTGAGCCACCCAGGCGCCCTGAGAGTAAATATTTAAAACTCCACAGGCTATTCAGTCTCTGTCATAACTACTCACCTCCGCCACAGCAGCACAAAAGCAGCCCAAGATAATACTAAACAAGTGGGTGTGTTTGGTTTCAATAAACCTTTACTACAAATACAGGTTGAGGGCCAAATCTGGCCTACAAGATATAATCTGCTGACCTCTAATCTAAACTAGTAACTACTTGAGATTTTTCTGATCCAACCCCCTACTATATTGCCCCATTTAAAATTAAGTTAGTGAGAAAACTCTGAAAAAAGTATTTCTGTAAAATGTGTGTGTGTATATATATATACACACTATAAAATAGTATATATATACTATTTTATATACTGTATACTATATATATATGTAACATGTATAAATCTTTAATCCTTTAATCCAAGTAAAATGCAGGGTAAATCCAAAGCCCTTTTACACATATCTGTATTTCAACTCTATAACAGAGAGAACGCATAAACCTCAGGTAGTCTCAAACTGATATTCTGGAATTCATGAAGGTTGTTCTGACTTGATGTTTTTGTTCTCTGGACCCGCCACACAAAGATTTCTCCATTTTAACAAATAAGGAAACAAATTTTGCTAAGGAACCCAAAATCAAGCTGGCAAATGGCAAAGTCTGGATTGAAAGATAGATTGGTCTAACTCCAAAATCCATGCTAAAAGAACAACTTTGACTTATCCCACCAATGGAACAGTTATCTTCACTAGAGCCCATAAGATAAAAATGATAGCACAAGTACCCAACCAGAGTAAAGCAGGATTATTGCAAAAGGTTTTTCACTCTGAAGTGTTTTGATAAATGCACCTATTACTGTTGGGCGTTTTAAGAAAATGTAAAATATATACACTCAGCCTACATTTTTGTTACTCTAAATATTTTGAACAATTCTTTGTATTTTGGGAGAACCCAAACATAAGTGAGTGAGATATGTTAATACTTCATTTAAAGCTATATATTTAAAAAGACATATCCTAGAAGGGGGAGAAAAAAAAATCTTTTTTTCTTTTTTTTTTTTTTTTGCTTCTTTTTAAGTAATCTCCACACCTAATGTGGGACTTGAACTCAAAAGCTGAGCTCAAGAGCTGCATGCTTTCCCAACTGAGCCAGCCAGGTGCCCCCTGGCAAAAAAACATCTATTTAAATTTTGCTAAACACCAGGGGAAAACAGAACTGGTAAATCCAATTCAATTATTGGTCTCTTACTCAAGTAACAGTAAATATGTATACAAATTAAATGCTCGGGGATATTTCATAATGTAAATTTTAAAGGAATAATCAGGAGAGGTAGATGGGGCTTCAAATTACAGAACTCCTTCTCACAAAATAGCCATTTGTAATAATTCACACAGTGAAACATGTGACATCTCAGTGTACATTTTATTTATAAGGGATTAGTTGGTTATATCCTGAGAATAAATACAATGCACTTCGGATTTTCAGTAGGCTCCTGAGATTATATTATGACATTGATTTCTGTATCTGTCATTAAACTGTAACCTTAAAATATATTGCTGACCCAGTATAGACTATCTCAGATCTTTGAGTAGGGCTACTATAGCACTTAAATTACAAAAGAATCATGACAAAAATATTGCCAATTTATTATTACTGAAACTCTAAAAAACAATCCCAATTTAGTATCATTTTCCCTCTGACATTCAGAGAGTTTCTAATGACCAAATTAAATACATTCTATATAAGACTTTTTAAAACACAGTTGTAGCAACCCAGGAATGACAAAGTAGGTAATTTAGACAAGCACTTGCTAGAAAACCTGAACAAAATATTTTTTAAAAATACTCTTCAAGGTGGGCACCTGGGTGGCTCAGTGGGTTAAAACCTCTACTTTCGGCTCAGGTCATGATCCCAAGGTCCTGGGATCAAGGCCCGCACAGGGCTCTCTGCTCAGTGGGGAGCCTGCTTCCCCCTCTCTCTCTGCCTGCCTCTCTGCCTACTTGTGATCTCTGTCTGTCAAATAAATAAATAAAATCTTTAAAAAAAAAAAAATACTCTCCAAGGCATCAGAAGACCAAAAGATAGTGAAGAATCACCAGGCCAGGATCTGGGGAGGATTGGAGACCAAGGAGGTGAGCTTGGTATTTGAAACTATTTATTTTCTTATTTGGTATTTGAAACTATTTATTTCCCTTCAAATTCAGAAGGGGCAATTCAGTAACTAAGAAGCTGAACAGTACTTCCAACAGTTTTGCAGAGCTAGAAGGAAAGGGCTTTCTTTGGGTTAATGCTTGCATAGGATATGTGGATTTAAGCTCAAATAGATGAGTATTTACATTAAATGAAAAATAATTTTGGGCTCCTTGGTGGCTCAGTTAAGCATCTGCCTTCAGCTCAGTTCATGATCCCAGGGTCATGAAATTGAGCCCTAAATTGGGCTCCCTGCTTCGCCCTCCTGCCTGCCCCTCCCCCTGCTTGTGCGCATTCTCTCTCTCCCAAATAAATAAATAAAATCTTAAAAAATAAAGGAAGGAAGGAAGGGAGAGAGGAGGGAGAGAGAAAGGAAGAAAGGGAACTCAATTCCAATTAAGAGAAAAATTTTGTCAGGTTGAATTTTTAATTATGTGCTACAATAGACACACCTAAAGCTAGAAGATACAGAAAGTTAAGAGTAAAAGAATTATGTGCATGCAACTCTAACCAAAAAACACAGAGTAACTGTGTTAATACAAAATACCATAGATTTGAAGATAAAAAGTATTACTAAAGATAAAGTAGCACACTTTACAATAATGAATAATGAAACCTATGTCTAAATGAGTTTCCCCTGGTGTTTTCCAAAATTTAAATATGCTAGAAAAATAAAATAATTTGAAATTTGTATACATATTACAGCACAGCTTCATGCTATATAAAATCAAAATTGACAGTACTACAAGGAGAACTAGACAAATGTGCAGCCACAAATAAAGATTCTAAAATATCTCTTAGTAAATACTAGAATAAACAGACAAAATATCATTAAGAACTTAGAAAAACTGAACAATGTAGTTTATAAGTTTGATCTCATTAACAGATACAGAACACTGAAATCAGTAAGTGCAAAGTAGGCATCCTTTCTAAGCACATATAATTCATTCATAAAAACTGACCTTCTTCTGAGCCATAAAGCAAATTTCAATAAATTTTAACAGGCTGAAATGTACAGTGTGGTTTCTGACTAATTAAGGTAAAATACATTTTAAACATTTTTAGAAAACCTCCCTATGTGAAACATTAATCAGTACACCCTAAAAGTGTTTAAAGATTCACTGCAACCCTGATAAAAATCTTAACAGGCTTTTGCTTTATTTGGTTTTATTCAGTTTTGTAGCATTTGACAAGCTGATTCTAAAGGTTTATAAAAGTAATGAAGGCAAAAATTATCCTAATATCAAGATTTGTGTAGAACTACACTAATTCAAACAAAGTTGTAGTGACACAAGGATAAATATATTTTTTTAAGATTATTTATTTATTTATTTGACAGACAGAGATCACAAGTAGGCAGAGAGGCAGGCAGAGAGAGAGGGGGAAGCAGGCTCCCCACTGAGCAGAGAGCCTGATGCTGGGGCTCCATACCAGGACCCTGAGATCATGACCTGAGCCAAAAGCAGAGGCTTTAACCACTGAGCCACCCAGACGCTACTACACAAGGATAAATAAAAAGACCCATGGACCAGAACAGAGCCAAGAAACACCCACTCATTTATGTACAGTTAATTTATTTTTTTTTTTAAGATTTTATTTATTTATTCATCAGAGAGAAAGCAAGCGAGATCGAGCACAGGCAGACAGAGTGGAGGGCAGAGTCAGAGGGAGAAGCAGGCTCCCTGCGGAGCAAGGAGCCCGATGTGGGACTCGATCCCAGGACGCTGGGATCATGACCTGAGCCGAAGGCAGCTGCTCAACCAACTGAGCCACCCAGGCGTCCCTGTACAGTTAATTTATAACAAAGATGGCACTCCAAAGCAGCAAGGAAAGGATGATATTTTCAACAGCTTGTGCTGAGACAATTGGATGCTCACATGGAGAAAAAAATAAAAATTGACCTTGACCTCAAACTATATACAAAAATACAAGGAGCAAATTTTACTAACTTCTGGAAGATAATATTAAAGACTATATTTATGATCTTGGATAGAGAAATACTTCTGTGATCGAATAGAAAAATCAATAAATTAGACTATATTAAATCTAGCCCCATCATAAAAAATTATGAAAGAAAGGATTCATAAATTGGACTGCATTAAAAGTTCAAAACTTCTATTTTTCAAGACACCATGAAGAGAGTGAAAAAGCAAGGCACAAACTGGGGAAGATAGCTACAATACTTATAACCAGCTACAGATGCAGATCCACCACAAATCAATGAAAAAAAGTCAACAAAATAGTCATGGGCAGGAGGCTTAAACAACTTCTTCACAGAAGAGGATATCTAAATACCCCATAAATATGAAAGGTGTTCATAAGTAAGAAGAGGAATGGAAATTAGAGCCATGGTGAGATACCACATGACCCCACCAGAATGAAAACGTCCCATAATACCTGTATTTGAAAGTATGTGGAACAGTGGGAATTCTAACACTGATGGCAGGATTAATATTAGTAAAAATAACATAGAAGACATTTTAAAACTATCTTTTAAATCTAAAGATGTATAGATCCTGGGACCCACAATTTCCACTCCTAGATATACAGCCAACAATAATATATGTATATGTGCTTCAGGAGATATGTTCAAGAATGTTTGTGGCAACACTGCTCAAATCAAAAACCTGGAAGCAGCACAAATGCCAAATAATGGGAAATGACAAATTATAGTATACCATGCAATGGAATTCTATGCAGCAATGAAAATAAACTAACTACATTCGGACAATAACATGAGTGATTCTTACAAACAAATCTATCGAGATGAAATCAGAAGCAAAGAAATTTATGTCAACTTAATTTACATAAAGTTTTTCAAAGAGACAAAACTAAATTATGAGGATTATCAAAAGGCAGTTGAGTTCATCTATAAGGAAAAGCAAATGATTATAATATTAGTCAGGGTATTAATTTTAGGAGGAATAGAGGGAGCATGGATTGAGAGGGGAGGGGTTGTAGCAGGTGGTGTCTTTGGAATTGACAACATAATATTTATTGACCTCAATAGGTTAGATGGGTGTTCATTTTGCAATAAATCACTAAGCTCTATTTTTATCATGTGCACTATTCTGTACGTGTGTTACATTTCACAATTTAAAAGTATTTTTTGAAAATTACCTCCTGCATTAGGACTAAAATTAAAATTCAAAGTATTATTTTGATACTGCTATGATGTGCTTGAAAGTGAGTAAAAAATAATGGACATTGCAGAGAATATTCACCAACAATTAAGCCAAGTAAATAATAATGACAATAACAATAAAATATTAATAATGGCTAAGACACATAGCACTTACTCCGTGTTAGGCACTAAAATCCTAAGCATTTCATGTATATGAAGTAATTCAATCTTACAAGTCCTGTAAGACATACAAAACAGAAATACCTGAATGTATACCCTCTCTTCGAATCTGAATCATAAGGATATTATTTGTGAAGAAATACATGACACAAGAAAAACAGCTCAGGATAAAATAGCTACCATTCCTTGCAGGGATGAATCCTTCTGACTTTCAGAAGGTCACAATAAACAAAAACACTTGTCAAGGAGTTGATGCCTATAAATCAAGAAGAGATTAAATATTTTAAAGGGATCAGATCCATCCATCAGCTAAGGGTGGAGCCAGCTGGGAAGCATTGTAAATAAATGAGTGAATTAAGTGAAATTTTTTAATCTAGATTATCGAATTAATCCACCCATTTTAGAATATCTCTGGCATTAGATTCTACCTCAATATTTGCATATAGCATGTACCTCTTTTTTATTTTTAAGACCCCAATATAATGTTGAAATAATGTTTTCTTAAATCAACTAACATCCCAAATGAAATTAAACTGAGTTTGTAGGGTCATAATAAGAAGTAGTCATCACTGCTTCAGAGCTGAAATTATGTATTCCACTAAGAAATGCACCAGTAAATATGTAAATGCCGTAGAGCCTCTGAGTTGCTAGGAAGAGACTTTGATCCATTTTAAATTCTGAGATTGAAATCTCACTTAGAATTGTGTTTTGGTTTGTGACAACTTAAATATCCAGTCTACTATTTGGTAAAATCAGCTTCCTTAAACACAGAAGGGCATGATCGACTCACTCAGAATTGGTTGATTATTTCACTTTTCAATTCTATATGTGTGTTTGGTATAAATACACTGCCTGTTTGAACTCCTTGGCTCTCTCAATATATTTAAAAAAAAAAAACTACAGATATAGAAAACTGTTCCTCCTCTAACTCTGATCAAAAAATGATCAGTGGGGGCCTTCCGCATAGTAACATCACTTGAAAATGCATGATAATAGATACTATCAACATATAAAAATGTTGCTCTGCTAACTGCGACTAGAAGTTCACTAGACAACAGTTCTATTGTATCTGGATTTATTGAAAAGTTGAAAGTAATATTACGCTATGGTGTTGAAAACACACACAAGATAAAATTATTTTACCAATATCTGTTTTCTGAGTGAATTAAGTTATTGTCCTCACAAAGAGAAATATAGCCATTTCACAATAGAAATATTACAATGATATAGTAAAAAAATTAATTCTAGTAAGTTATTAAATTTTAATTCTTTCTCTCTTTTGTTAATCGTATCTCTTTCACAATCAGGATGCTATATAGTATGATCCAAATTTTTAATTTGTTAACAGACTTAATTTAAATAGGAAAGTTTAGGATACAATCCTGTGTGCATTCATCAATTCAGCTCTGAGTTTTCTTTTGTAAACCCTACTATATGTTTTCAATTAAACTATTATATTGAGATAATTCTATATCATATGAAGTTGTAAGAAATAATAGAAAGATCTCATATACTGCTCACTGCCTGTGTCCCAGTGGTAACTTCTTGCAAAACTAAGTACAATATCACAACCAGGAGAGTGACATTAATACAGTCAATATACAGGCCATTTCTATTACAAGAAAGATTTCTCATGTTGCTTTTTATAACCACACCCACTTTTCTGTTTTTCTCTCATGCTAAATCCCTGACAACTACTAATCTGTTTATTTCTATAATTTTGTCATTTCAATAATGCATATAAATGGAGTCATCCTGTATGTAACCTTTTGGCACTGGCTTCTTTTACTCAGAATAATTCTCTAAAGACTCAGCTAGCTATTGCATGTAGTTTGTTCTTTTTATTGTTAAGTAATAACCCACAGTCTGGCTATACCACAGTATATTTAACCATTCACCTGTTGAAGGACATCTGGGTTTTTGCTAGTTTTGGGCTATGACACATAAAGTTGCTATAAAGATTCATGTGCAAGTTCTTGTGTAAACATAAGTTTTTATTTCTCTAGGATAAATGCCCAGTTACATAATTGCTAAGTCATATTATAGTGGGATACTTAGTTTTTTTGGAAACGGGCAAACTCTTTTACAAAATGACTGTACCATTTTATATTCCCACCTGCCATGTGTGAGTAATCCAGTTCCTGCACATCTTGATCAGAATTTGGTGAACCCCATTATATTTTTTAATGTCAGCATGTTGCCAGGACAAAAATATTCACAAAATCCATCTATGTAAGTAATTCCATTTCATTATAAAATGATTTGTTCAAATATAAAGAAATAAAAAATTGCAAGTTACAAAAAATTAAGAATGAAACCAATAAATTAGGTGACAACTACATGTCCAGTATTACTTCACATGGTTCTTTAATATAATTTTTATGAACCAATGATTTATCCCCTGTAAAAAATCATTCGGACTTCGCCATCTTCACCAACCGCATTTTAAGTTCACAGTTTTTTATATATATACAAAATTCATATACATATATATCTATATCTATATCTGCATGCCAAAATGCAGTCAAAAGAAATCAACCTATCAGTCTGAATAGATGGCTAAAGACAGAATATTATCATATGCATTCACTTTATTTTCTTTTCCTTTTTTTTTTTGAGGGGATATTTATTTTCCCTTCAGATTATTCATCTCAGCCAATTGTTACAATTGTCCACAGAAGTGTTGCTAATCATTTGAAAAGATGCAGGAAAAAAAAAAAGTTATTCAATCCACCTACACTGAACTCACTACCTTAAGAAATCCATGGGATTATACACCTATTCAGTTATTGAGGGAGTTAAACCCAGGCTTAGATATAATAAAAGCTTGCTAAATTATCTTTTGTCCTTTTACTGGAATACACAGTCTCACATGCAAAACAGAGAAGCAGGAAGCAATCATAGGAAGAGGAAAGATAGCAGTACAAACTGAGAATAACCAGAACTTGTTCTCTTGTGTTTTGAGTTAGCCTCTGCTTTCCATACCTTGAGAAGCATCAAATTAAAAGAATGTGACTGGAGTGACTGGAGACCACAAAAAAAAAAAAAAAAAAAAAAAAAAAAAAAAAAAAAAAGTAACCACATAGATTTACAGGCATGCTCATAAGTCCATGTAGTTACACAGCTCCAGGCAGAAGGTTTATGTCCATTTAAGAGCGGAAAATTTTCAAGTTCCTCCAGAAGCACCATCTGTTTCTACTGGCTGGTCTTGGTTTGGATTATTTATTACAATAATCTCAGATTTATCAGGTTAACCTTTGGATTGCCTCCTAAAAATAACTACGGAATATTTAGAATTTTTGAGTAATACAGTAGACAACAAGAATAAAATATAACATTTTATTGAAAGAACTTTAAGGTCTTTATCATAACAAAAAAGACAGAAAAATCTGTATCATTTATCACATTTAATAGGTTTGACCCATACAAATAGATAATTGGTCCACAAGATGGCGCTAGGTAATTAAAATTTTTACAAGATTATTGGTGCAATTTCAAATAACTGGAAAAAAAAGGAAAAAGAAGAAGAAGAAGAAATTTTCCCACCATGGTTATCACAAGATATCTGCCTTATCAGTCTGTTAATGAGAAATAGAAAAAAAACAGAGTTCCCAAAAGCAAAGCCAGGACTTTAAAAGCTGACAAACAGCTTTCTATGAATCTTTATGATCTGGTAAGTCTCAGTATCTTAAGAAAAATATAAGTGACTTCTTACAAGCAAAGTTAAAGATAAACTGCATGCTATGAAGGGATTAAATATAGAAACGTTGAGGGGAAGACCATTTCCAAAAAAGCAGCAAAGCTTTCTCTAACCCAGTTATTTAAAAAATAAATAAATAAATAAATAAATAAATAAAAACTCTCCATGAGAATTATTTTTTTAAAAATGGAGGGAGAAAATTTAATTTTCACATATCTGCAGTTAAAATAGACACATTCAGTACAACTGAGTTAAAACCTAATTACCATACCAAATTGATTAGTCAATTCCTATCTTTTTAGACCAAAGTCACAAAGCTCTGTGCCTGCAGGCATTAATACCACCAGTCTATTTCAACTGCATTTTCTCAAGCCCCAGTACAGGACAGCTTCCACCTGGCTGACGGCATTAGAGATCAGTGGAGGTACAGGACTGCAGTTTCTTCTAAATGAAGATATCAACCTTTCTTTTTCTATTTCTTCTGGTTTTGTTGAGGCTGCATTTTTTTTCTGCTTAAGCCTTTCCAGGACTCATACCTAATCCTTTTTTCACTATTTGGGACCAGCAGGAACTGAGAAGCAATTATTTCTCATTTTTCTTTGTTTGAAAGTGTCACTTTAGTGAATATTAGCCATTTATAATAGTATGGATAAATTTTTAAGTTCATTAGCACAAAGTTACACATGAAAAAATAAAGTCCTAACAGTTTTTGAAAGCATAAAAAAGCAACCTAGAAGAGAATTTCAAGTCCTATAAGATCGATTTCTCCCTAATGGAAAACATTTCAGAATATGAGTCCTGTGTAACTTAGCTAGCAGTTTTAAATCTTTAAATCTTAATCCTTTGAATCTTTATGGAGGAGCATCCTTAAATGGAAAGCATTCCATAACTAACTCCTAAATGGCCTCTTTCAGATTAAAGTTTAGAATCAATTATGCACTTCCATATAGTAATTATATATTACCGACCAAAATTTTCAAAATTTATCTCTTAATTACCAAATTAATAGTCAGTGGAAGGAAAAACATAACTCTCTCTGGGTTTGTATTCAGTTTGATGGTTGTTCAATAATATTTATAGCCAACTGGAAGAGGAAATAATTGCATGGTAACCTCTCCATCTTTATTTCTTTGCCCAGTAAACACTGTTGAAGATTAAGATTTAAAGATTTTAAAACCCCTAGCTTTTTTCTTCAAAATTACACACACGCAAACAAAAAGAGAACAGCGAGTGTTAACCTAACACTGGCTCTAAATTATAGGTGCTCAGAAAAGTGAGAATCTGTTTAAGTAGCAGCAGTTAGAAGAAAGATTAAAAGAGAGGCTATTTAGTTTCTATCCTTCCTACCCCACTGAAGCTATACTTTTCAGGGTCCACAGTTTTCTGGAGGGACAGCCTGCTTTACCTTTCCTTGCATTATTCTTTCTCCATCTCTCTCACCACACCCAGCCAACCGCCAAACCCTGGAGACAACTCCCCAGTGTCTCCAACATCCGTCCATCCCTTCTTTCAGTCAGAGTTTCCTCCTCAAAATTACCTGCACATACCTAGAGGATTAACAGAAGAGAGTTGAAGGAAGGAACTACTTATAGAGCCCTAAGGGATGGTGAAGACTTAGAATAGCTGGAAGCCAGTATCACCTCAAGACCTGAAGGAACAAGAGGAGTTTTGCTACCAAACTTCTGTGTGCTTCTGAGAGAGGGGCCACCTGACAAGAAACGTGGTTGCAAAGGGAAGGAAGGCAGCAGTTGCCAACACCATAGCCCAGAGGTACAGATGTGCACTAAGGATATGCAGTAAAGAAGAAGTATTCAGGCTTTTTTCTCCTTTCACCTTTCAGTCTCCTGCTCTTATCTCCAGCTGGCCACACTCACTTGGAAGCCAGAGGCACAGAAGCCAAAATGATACAGTCCACAGGACTCCAAAGGGCAGAGAATAGATTTCCAGGGGTAGAGAAATAATAGCACGCTATACTCAGAAAGCTCAAAGCCCCAGAATGCCTCAGCTAGATTACTGCAATTACCTGACTGTCCTCTACAGTCAACCCTCCAGCCCATCGATTGTTTTTTTAGCTGAAGTCACACTTCAGAAAGGCGTTCTTTGACTGCCTCCCAACCTCTGTCTCTACCTTTTCCATTGTTTTCTTAGTTCTTCTCTCTAAAATTATTATATTTACTTTTTATGTTTATCTGCTTATCATCAGTTTCCTCCAAATGGAATTAATCTCCCTAAGAGCATTGGCCTAGCCCCTCAGAGTGAGCTATCCATTATTAATGAATGAATAAATGCACATGAATGATCACTGTATGACGAAAAAAAGTGGCAGATATAAAAATGAATCAGCCGTAGAAACTGAACCCAAAGATGTAGAAACTAATTCACCATTCTAGTGCCCAGCATCCAAACCTTCTTCATCTTTGGGGGGAGTTCCCAAGATATGTATTATTGGCAGGATGCAGAGTCCTCACCTTTTATTACAAGAGCAGAAGGGGAGAAATTACCTGTTTCTCTGCCCAATGGCAGCAGACATGTGGGCACATAACTTATGCCCAGCCAATCAAATGCTTCCACTTTGAACCCTGGAGGAGTGAGAACAGAAATGTATTTCAATCACATAACTTCTCTCAAGGATCCATCAGTGATGACTATTAAGGCATTTTCTGTTAAGCACAAATTTCTTGGAGTGATAATCCGATTTTCCAGATCCTTCTTGTCTATCATTAGGCTTATTAAGTAAGAGCTAAAATTAGAGTTCTATCCAGGAACCAAAAAAAAAAAAAAAAAATGTGTTCTGTCCATATCTCCCTGTCCTTCTGACATAAGTTACCTGTGACATCCAATGCGTGAATCAGTCAAAAAAGAATTAGTGAGTTCAGCACATATATCTTTCTTTTAATCTAAAATCCAGATAACTGATATTATAATCACAAGATATATCTTTAAAATTTTATAAACATGCAAAAAAAATTTTTTTTGAACATCCTCTTCAAATGAGAAGAGCATTGTGAAGGTGTCACGGCAATAAACAATAAACATCTTTTCAATTAGCAATAATCGCGCCTCGGATAAACCTCATTGGCTACGATACTGCCACTGCGCAAAGCTGACAATAAACATCTTTTAACATTAAGAAGCCATATTTTTTTCTATCTCCTATAAATTCCACAAATGACTAAATAAATCAACAACAGCTAAGCAGTATACTTCTCTAACCTGTTTCAGGACATTGATTTTGGTATTTTATAGAAGTCTTTAAGTCATGAAGAGATAAGCAGGATATATAAATGTTCAAGTGTTTTGATTTAACTGTTTTATTGAAAATTCACCACTAACTCATTAAAGGAGAAGGCTGAAAGCCTAAAAGCAGTATTTTAAAAGGGTCTTTAGAGACCAATCATTTCTAATCTAAAACCACAGAATTTCCAGTTCAGTTCAATCAGGTGAATATAAAAATATCCCTTACTATTGGCTGGCCAACCCTTAACTCTATATTTTATGAGACACCATTCTTACAATTTTTTAAAAAGATTTTATTTATTTATAAGAGAGAGAGCACACACAAGCATCAGGAGTAGCAGGCAGAGGGAGGAGCAGGTTCTCTGCTGAGGAAGGAGCCCAATGTGGGGCTCCATCCCAGGACTCTGGGATCATGACCTGAGCCAAAGCAGACACTTAACCAACTGAGCCATCCAGGTGTCCCCCATTCTTAAAATTATAGCACAACAAAGCTACAGAAAAAAAGAATTCAGGAGGGGAAGGGTTAATTTAAGTTATAGGTTAATATAGGGCCATATTTCATATTAATAATGATATAAATAGAGTACTATTGTAACCCACCATTTATAGATCCTGTTAGTCTTATATTAGCCTTTGATTAAGAGTCTGATTCTAAGTCCAACATTAGTAACGAATGAATTATTAATGAATTAACACTTAAGGTGATTTTGGGGATAATATTTTTCATGAAAAATTTCTTCCATTGGTAGAGAGTGATTACAGAGTACTAGAAGTTAGATAAATAGATTATGGATAGAGATAGATGATGATGATAGATAGATATTCAGATAAATTGAAAGCTTTATGATATGGTACTGAAAATAACACTAATTTTCCTGGACATAATTTCCAGTATGATGAAAGTTGAAAAATACTTCAATATACAATTTCTGCTATTTATCTCAAGGCAACAGGAAACCACTGAATGGTCTCCAGTATAAAGACAGTTTAAGTCATGCCATTACTTATTAAGTTGTATAAAGCACAGGTCAGCAGCATATAATACACCTACAAAAGTAATTACTGGTCTTGGTTTGCAACACTTCAGGGTTTCTCTACTTATCTTGAAGAGTGTCATAAAATTATCCAAACAAAATTATCATCTTTGATTTTTTTAAATAAGCCTTAAGACTTTCCAAAAGAACTCAGGGAATATAACAAAGTAAATAATGAGATATTGCCACTCAAAATTGCAGGAAATCAACAATCTTTGCCTATAATAACTAAAGAGATTGATGGCTAAAGTCAAGGAAATTACTCCAAAAATTCTATGGAGAGATTACTTGTCTGGTGCTATAGCTCCATCCAGTGGCAGTTAATGCTAACCTGGGCCATGAGGATTACAGCCAAATACTAGAGCAAGAGAAGAAAGATATTCTCGGTGGAAATGAGTGTTCTGCAAATCATCAGGTCCCAATCACACTAGGACAGCCTTGTACCAACATGAATTATTTCACAGTATTCAGAGTCTCAAAGCCTCAAGAACACCTAAAATGAGGAAATTAAATCGTTCAAGACATCACAGTTATGTCTACAATGTGTAAAGAATCCAGTGGAAAGTGAAAAATTAGGTTAACTGTCCAAATATTTGACTGCATAAGAACCCTGAGGCTGACTTCTCCACTCTATTCCTGAGTAACATATGTATTTCTGAGATTAGAATCTAACTAAGCATTTTTTCTTTCACTGTTTTCTCTGATTTCCACGACATTTCTTGTGAAATGTTTTGCTATTTGGTATGTAACTTCAATGTAAAAAAATTTATCTGCCAGGTCACAGCTGTATCCCAGCCTCAAAACAGTGCCTGTCTCTCATTATATTTTGAATACATATTTATTGAATTAATGAAGAAATGTGATTCTTCTAAAGATACTTTAGAGATGTGGTCATTTACTTTTTATGTTCATAAAAACCTTTGAGAGTCTGATAAAAGCAATAAACTCTCCCTCCCAAAATATGCATATATAATTGTGCATACAGTTTCAAGGGTTTCTTGGACGCTGTCACTCATGTTTATGGGCCAAAGTTTAAGAAGCTCTGCTCTAAAAAGAACTTTAAGATCAACTTCATAATTGGGAAATTGAGATGATCTATTGAATGCATTATTTTTGCCTGCATTGCTTCAATGATTAATTGTCTCAGATCCTGGTCTGAGAAGAGCTGGACTTGCTGGACTTGCTGGTGATGAAATTAAAATTAATGGGGAAATTGGGGTGCCTGTGTAGCATAGTAGTTAAGCGACCGGCTCTTGGTTTCAACTCAGATCGTGATCTCAGAGTTGTGAGATGGAGCCCAGAGTCTGGTTCTGTATAGAGCACGGAAAATGCTAAAGTTTCTCTCTCCCTCTACCTCCACCTCTCTCTCGCTCACTCAAACGAATACATAAATCTTTAAAAATATTAATGGAGAAAAACTGGTTCTATTTGAAAGTCATACTGAACACCAAAAAAATGGAACAGAGAAAAAAAGATTAATCTGATAGATTTATAGAACATTCATTCTATGTTTGTCCCCCACCCCACTGAAACACACACACACACACACACACACACACACATTCTTCACTGGGATGTGTCCAAAATGATCTGAATAATCTACAGCCTGAGAAGAATGAGATTCACCAGATCCAAGGACCCTAAAGAATGCACTCCTGGGATTTTACCCCCATCTTGGCGAAGGTCAAGTCCGTGCCCAGACACTTCCCCACAAGGCAATAATTCTGTTGCTCAAAATGCCTTGAAACCAAGAGAGTACCAGGCTCTGGGCCCTGAAATCTTTCCTGCACCAGTAGTTGTACAACCTCCCTTTCCGGTGCCCTAGGTTCTGCAACATTTTCACACCTGTACTTTTGTTGTAGAATATAAGAATCTTCCAATTATTCTCTCACAGAGTGTTTCTGTGAGCAGAGCTGGTACTGGTTCTCAACCCTGGGGGTTGCTTAGGTGAAATTTAAAACTGGCCCCCATATACAGAAGGCAGGGAGAGATTAAAGAAAGAGGCGGGGCACTCCAGTTTGGTGGATGGCAAGTTGCAGCAAGGGAACAGCCCTCTGCACCAGTGTGCCAGAATCTTAAAAGCTTATATTATTAGAAGGCTTAACAGGGTTCAGGCAAAAATATAGTCCAGATGGTTTAACAATACATTACTCTCTCAAGGATGCATCCTTTGAGCTAGTATGGGAATCGTAGATAGAACATACATTCCAAGGACAAGGGAGGGAGTAAGATGCCTCTGATTGCCTGGGTCCTGCTTGTGGGTCAGCTGGTAGTCACAGCCTCTTGATGACTTCCTCCAAACCTAGCCGAGCTCATGACAGCACCTACTTTAATTCATTTGAAACATTTATTGATACCTCCTATGTCCCAGACTCTACTAACCACAGTGGAAATGGGGTGGGGGGGAAGCCCAGCAATTGCTGAGAGAATAAAAAACATACACTTATATAAAAATTTGTTCATAGTGTTATTGTTCATAACAGCCAAAAAGTGGAAAGAACCCAAATGACCATCATCTAATGAATGGCCAAACAAAATGGGTTGAATTGCTAAACTACTTCATGCGATAAAATACTTATTCAGCCATAAAAAGGAATGTGTTGACATAAGCTACACAACATAGATGAATCTTAAAAACATTATGCTAGGTGAAAGAAGCCAAACATAGAAGACCAAATGTTGTTTGATAACATTTGTATGAAATGTACAGAATAGGAAAATCCATAGGGACAGATAATAGATTAGCAGTTTCCAGAAAAAGTTAAAAAGAAGGAATTGGAACTAACGGCTACTAAATACCGGATTTAGGGGAGGGGGATAGAGAAGTTCCAGAAATAGATCATGTTGATGGTTGCAAAGCATAGTAAATACACTAAAGACAACCAAAGTGTATGCTTTAAAGTGGTGAACTCTATGCTGTATGAAATAAATCTCAATTTTTTAAACGTTATTTTAAAAAGTCAAGCAGCCACTAAGCAACTCTGGTGAGGATAGTAATTGAAAAGGGGCACACAGGGGGTTTGAGGGATCTGGCTGTGTTTTCTTTCTTGATTTGGGTGGTGGTCATCATGTTTGCTTTAAGATAGTTTATTAAGCCATGCATTTGTTTTATGTATAATTCTGAATGTATGCCATAATTCACAATAGAATTTTTTAAGAGAAAGTAGGAGACATTAAATAATATCTCTGTGGTATTATTTCCAAAAAGAAATTAAAGTAACAAAATTAACATAGAATTTTATTTCTTTGGAAGTTATATAAAGGAATATATATTTAAAACTGAATTTTTATACATACTATATGTATCAGTATCATTATATATTCATATACTTCAAATAGGTCTCTTAGTAGATGTGCATTGTTGAGGAACCTCCTTTCTGGCCTCAATGCTGACCACCTTGTGCCCTTTGATCACTGAGGCTTCGCTCCCAACATGCTTCCAGTTCTTTGTATTCAACCATCAGCAGACCGTTCCCCTGTCAGAAGTATTTTCCACCCTGTCCCTTTCTATCCCCTATTCTTTCTTGCATGCCTCTTACCCTTCCCTTATAGCTTCACATTATTGTCTCACAGCACTCTATGCTTCTCCTTCATAGCACTTAGCAAAATTGAAGTTGACTATCTGTGCAAGTGTTTATCTAATACTTCTTGCATCTACTAAACTGTAAGCACCATGAAAACAACAAGCATTAATGTCTGATTTGCTACTGTATCCCAGCATCTAGCCTGGTACATGGTACATAATAAATGAAGGAAGGAATGAGTGGAGTTTTATGTATTTATTCCCTTAAGTTAAAACTTAAGAAATTTTATGATGAATGTAGATGCCAAATAAGACAGCTGACATACATAGTTAGCCCAGGACAGTGTCAGACTCCATAAATATTTATTGCTTAATAAATATTGAACAATATTATTATGAGTCAATAGTTGGCCATACGGTCGTGAAACATTTACTGTAAGTTGAAACTATTCTTAATCTCTCCTGAAATACTGAATTTCCATAAATAAGAAGAAAATTTAAAAGTAAGTTCTCTGTTTTAATATCTGTGCCATTTAATAAAAATTCTATAGCAATGAAACCATTATGGCCCATATCACTGGCTTGGAATGTTATATTTGGTCACATCTTGTATTTTCCACTGAATAGCTTTCCCACCACCTGCCTTCATTAATTGAAGGCCAATTAACTCTCTCTTGAGAGCTACCTTTCCCACTTTGCCAGAGGCTTACTCATTCTAAATGCCCGCAGAAAACAAGCTTCCTTAACCCAACACACCTGTTGTTTCTGTCACTGCCACAAGATGTCACTGTTGAAAACCAGGTCTTCCCAATCTGAGGGATACATGTCTTCTCTAACCTGTCACAAAACCCTTACAATCCTAGTCCCTGAATAAATCCACACTTGAATATAAATTCACAGCTCTTTAATATCCTATTCAGGTGCTCGATTTTTCCCCCCAAGTTATGACAGTGAAGCCAGAGTGGCTGAGTCTAAGGGATTTACAGTCTCAACTACATACAATGTCACAACTAGCCAGCTTGTGACCGGCAAATCAGGTGCCTCCAGTTAAAATACGTCTCCTGGATACGTTTTGTTAATCCACATTCTTTGAAAAATCACAGAAGGTTTTTCACACAAATGAGCAGGATGTGGGGGGCCTGGGTGGTTCAGTCGGTTAGGCCTCTACCTTCAGCTCAGGTCATGTTCCTGGGGTCCTGGAATCGAGCTCCACATCGGGCTCCCAGCTCAGCAGGAAGCCTGCTTCTCCCTCTCCCTCCGTCCTCCCCCTGCTTGTGCTCCCTCTCTCTCTCTCTCTCTCAAATAAATAAATATTTTTTTTTTAAATAAGAAGAAAGAAAGAAGGAAGGAAGGAAGGAAGGAAGGAAGGAAGGAAGGAAGGAAGGAAGGAAGGAAGGAAGGAAGAAAAAAGAAAGAAAGAAAGAAAGAAAGAAAGAAAGAAAGAAAGAAAGAAAGAAAGAAAGAAAAAAGAGAGCAGGATTTCCAGTGTCTCTTTAATAATATTGCAATATTGAGCTCTTACCTGACACAGGGGCAACTTTCTAGAGATGAGTTGCAGGTACCGCTTTCCAACTCCTCCATGCCAGATTACACAAGGCACACACTTCACTACAGTCTTATCCACTCCAAATTCATTCTTTGATACTGGCTGTTACCTGCCACTGAATTTATGATGCCTGTTTTAGGCCCTGGTGTTTATCCAAGATGGATAGTATTATCAATGTCAGTCAGTGCCACATTTTCCCATCAGAGAAGTCTCCAAGGCTCTTCCTCCCACAAGACTCATTGACTCCCCCACTCAAACATCCAGCAGCAAACTGAAGACAAGGCCAGCTAAATAATTTGCTAAAGCTCAGTGCAGAAGGAAAATGCGGGACCTCTTGTTCAAAAGGCAGGGGGGGAAAATGACAATAAAAATACTACACTATAAAACATTTTCTTTTGTTCTACTGTCCTTCTCTCACAGTGCCATGGTGGCTTTTATGTGCTATTTACTGGCATGTTCCCTCAGACATGGGAATACTTACAGTACAAGTGCAGACCCTCATTGGTATCCAAGGATCCCACCTGTGATTCTCTGCATATGGCCCACCAACAACAGGATTCCTCTCCCTGTAGCTGCCAGGTGCCTGCCACAGCCTTGGGCATGGAAGACATCTCCCCTTCTCGTGGCCCTGCTGTCCCAGTCCGTGGTGGATAGGCAACCATCAGGGACCTATAACATCCATGCCATAATGCATTTGGTACTTGGATGAACTGGGCAAAAGACTCTCCCCCAGCAGTTCACCCACCAAATATACCATGGAGTTGCCAGCCCAGGGAAAGGAGGTCTACCACTTTGTCCTGCTTCCAGATGGTATGAGGCATAAGCTGACCATGAAGTTCCCATGTTTGCTCAAATGCCACTACTGAGGCCAAAAAGGGACAATAGAATGCTACCTACAGCATCCCCCCAACCTCCTCTTCGCCAAGCCAAGCTGGTTGCCACCTTGCAGAGGGCTACAGCTGTCAGGAAATGCAGACAGGGGCAGAAGGCTGAGCGTGGCCAGGGTGTCAAGGACTGGGGAGCCCATAGCTATGAACCCAAGCTGGGGAAGGGATAGAAGGGACCAGGAGTAAGCTGGGACTCCAGTTCCCCAACACATACGCCTTTGTGCCATCATACTCATGTACAAAATACAAATTCTAAGAGAAAATTATTAAGAATTTCATAATAGCTACAGAGCATCAGGCCCCAAATGTGGGGCACTTCTGAGCAGGAGATGTATGATTGCACTGTTCCCACACCGGTGAAGCCAGCTCTCTGCCAGCAGACCATGGAATTTGAAGAGAAGTATCTTTGTCAAGCCACAAAAAGTTTGTTACACTTTCCCTCTAGGGCCATGGGAGCCTACTCTTTATGTATCATAAACTAGTAGTGTACAGAGGTACTCATGTCTCTAGGAAAATCTGTTTCAAGGAAGGTGATTTCCTCTATCCACCTAGCCATAGAGGTAGCTGCCAGCTTTTTACCAAAAACAGAATAATAATAATAAAAACAACAACAACAATAAGTTCTGTATCACCAAGCACTGTAGTTAGGAAAAGCATATGCTCTAAGAAATTGAAACTTTTTGAGGAAAGCAATTAAATCATTAGTAGGCTAAAATAGCAACAATAATGCTAAACACATAGACAACAGCCACTTCAATGGTATCTCAATAAAAGCAAGGATTTCACAAGCACATTTGTATTCATTCGGATGTGATTACTGCTCTTCACTTTTAACTGAATTTGGTAGAAAAGAGAATATAAATGCATATTTTTTTCAAGTGTGAGAAGAGAAAACGGTCCTCCACATTCCATCTCCCTGCCCCCCAGAGGGTGCCTTAAGTCCTTGGAATTTTCTACATGATAACAATGATAAAGTTGTCTCAGTATTCATAACAAACCCTTTCCCACCACACCTGAGTACATGTTAATGAAGTGACCTTTGGAAAGGGCCTAAGGCTGGGGGCTGACTGTGGAGAGAACCAACCATGTGATTAGAGCTTGAAACTTTCAGTTCTATCCCCAGATCTCTGGGAAGGGAAGGAAAGCTGGAGATTGAGTTAAATACCAATGGCCAATGATTTAGTCAATTGTGCCTATGTAATGAAGCCTCCATAAAAACCCAGAAGGACAAGGTTCAAAGCACTTCCAGGTTAAAGAAACGGACTTTCCACATGCCACCTTGCTAGGTCCCAAACTCCATGAAAACAGAAGTTCCTTTGTTTAGAACCTCACCCTATTTATCTCTTTACCTGGCTATTAATTCATGTCCTTTGCCACCCTATGTAATAAACTAGTAATCTAGCAAGTAAACTGGTTTCCTGAGTTCTGTGAGTCACTCTAGCAAGTTAATCAAACCCCAGGAGAAGGTAATGGGAATCCCTGATTTATAGGGTAACAATCTGGGCTTGTAATTGGCATCTGAGGTAGAGGACAGTCTTGTGGAATTGAGCCACTAATCTGTGGGATCTGATCAAATCTCTGGACAGACGGTGTCAGAACTGAGTTCTGTTGGACATCCAGCTGCTTGGTGGTGTAGGAAATCCCACACCCAGCCAACCATCCCACACTGTAATTGGTGACCAGAATCATGATATAGTATGTTTTATTATAAGTTATCAAGTCATATTGGTCAAAGTTTTCTGATGATCATCAAAAAACAAATATTAATTGGGTTATGGACATTGGGGAGGGTATGTGCTATGGTGAGTGTTGGGACAGACATGTACCCATGGGGCAAATAATACATTATATGTTAATAAAAATAATTAATTAAAAAATCTTAAAATAAACAACCTACAGCTTAATGAAGAGGCTCAGCTTTACTTCTTAATTAAACAAGGGCTGGTAAGGAGCAGAGAGAATTCTTTTTCTTTCTTCGTCTCACCTCTTTTCTCTTTCCATCTATACACATTACATTTCAAATATCTCTGAACTTCACCACATTTTCTCTTTTCTCCACAACATTATTTTAGTATGTTTAATAGGAAGCGTATCTGACTATGACCTTGATTCATATGATTTGAATTTAATGCTCTATTTATTTTGTAATGTCAAAATTGAGGTTATTATGGTTTCTATGGTATTTTCTATGGTATTCTGATACTTATGTATCAGGCTATAGCATGTGTTGGTCACTGGCTCAGGTTGTAGCAATAAGGATACTAGAGAAACAAAAAAGTATATTAATTTTATAAGAAATAAATCATTGTGAAAACATTCAATTTTATTTCATGGTCTGTTTATTATTTTAAAATTCCCTTCCATAATGTCAATGGCTTTAATTTTAATATCTGAATGTTTACAATACACAAATGGTTTTGTGACTATTCCAATAATAAGAAAACTAACATTAAATGAACATAAAAGGGAAAATTTTGCTGTCTACTACTTTGGAGGATTATCTTATCAATATGCTTAATCTAATTAGTATATGATTATGTGACTCTCTGCCACTGTTTCTTTGCTATTTTGGGGGGGAAAATTCCTTTCAAATCCTAGCTTCAAAGAGCTTTGATAGGTCTTCAGGGCTTCAGTATACTTTAGTATACTTTAGTAATTCTGACCTCCTCGATTCCAGAGGCTTCCACACACTTGAACAAACCTCTTCCATGGCCCCACATTGAAATTTGTCTTCAACCAATGCTAATGCTTAACTCCAAAATACCTCTGACTACAGGTTTCTATCATACCAGCTCTCTCATTGCTCCCCCACTTTTAGTCTTAGACTACGTGCCCTTGACTTGTCCATTGACCCTGCTGGCCTCATATCCTTCCCTATCTAAATTGAACCCTGTGGTTTATCTCTTGATGACCATTTCTCTCCACCTAGTTTAACTCCCTAGATTTTGTGTCTAATTTCATAAGAACTTCAACACAATTTATAAATTTTTTACTAGTCCTTTGTTTTCTCCTTCATGTATATACTTAACATTCACCTGTGCTTCTACTCTCACCCTAACCTCCTCATTTTCCACAGATGGTCTTGCCTTATATGCCACTGCATAAGTTAAGTCTGAATCATCTTCCTCCTTTGCTTCATGCTCAGAGAAAGGGCATGGTTAATTCTCTACCCTAATCATCACCTCCTGCCTCCCCAAATTTCCACTTCTTTGTAGACCTTGCTCCAACTATTTCTATGTATCTCTCCTGAATGTTCATCCTCTTTCTCTCTACTAGGTCTTTTTTTTTTTTTTTTTCAGATTATAGTATGCCCAACTTTCAGCCATTTTCTTAAACAATTCAACAAAAAACGTCTTCTCCTGATCCCATAGTCATGACACTTTTTCCTACCTAATGCATCTTACTTATCTTCACCTCATTAAATCCAAATTACAGTGCATGTATAAATTTCTTAAGAGAAATCATTCTTGCTGCCCAAGACTGATCATTTCCTTTGTCAAACACTTTCAATAAACTGTGTTCCCTTCACACAATTCATAATTATATATAATTTAGCATGATTCATTTATAAATTTTCCTCCTTACCACTCTCAAAACTTTGGGAGAACAGGCATGTGTCTGTTTTTTTGTTTGTCTTTTTCTACATAAGAATTTATTATTTTTACATTATAATATTTTTGTTTCCAGTAAAAATTTATTTTTTTGTTTTTCTTTTTTTATATATTAGTCACTATACAGTACATCATCAGTTTTTGATGTAGTATTCCATCATTCATAATTTTGATAAACATTGTCCCTCCAATATATTACATAGAACCTAGAATGTATTTGGCGTTCAATAAATGTTTATAAAGGAATGGATAAGTTCATTGACTATTTCTCATACATCCCTCTTTTAAAAGCATATCATAGCTCCTTAATCCAGAAAAACTAATATGAGTCTTTCAGTTAAAACAAAACACCTAGTTTTTTCTTCATATTGGCAATGCTAAAAAAGACAGAGCATATGTAGAGAAAAAAAAAGTCATTGGCTTGGGAAATGGTAAGCCAATTCTCTGCCATTGTGGGAAATGAAGTTTTTGAAGTTTCTTTCTTCCTCTGAACCATTTCACTTTCATATTATTGCCCACTAAAGTCATTAATTGACTATTTCTAAAGGAAAACTTTGAAAATTTTTGCTTTGGGCGCCTGGGTGGCTCAGTCGTTAAGTGTTTGCCTTCAGCTCAGGTCATGATCCCTGAAGATCCAGGTCCAGGGATCAAGTCCCAAACTGGGCTCCCTGCTCAGCAGGAAGCCTGTTTCTCCCTCTCCCACTCCCACTGCTTATATTCCCTCTCTCACTGTGTCTCTCTCTATCAAATAAATAAAATAAAATCTTAAAATTTGTTTTTTGTTTTATATATCTACAAATATTTTGAAATCTCTCCCATTTATTAAATGCCTATGTGACAAATGTTAATTTGGCCTACTGATTTGTTTCAAGGCAATATACTGTGTAATAGATCATACATCCACAGTGATCTTCATTCCTGAATATGACTACTTCAATATGCCAGAGAAAAAGTTTTCTTTGACAGAAGGAAGATTAGCCAGCCCAACTTCAATTTCACATTAAAGTTAGGACTTTGATACCATTTAAGTCCCCTAATGAAAAGGTGAAGAATGTGGTATAAAAATATGATAATAGATTGTCTATTTTTAGTGAGAAATTTTAATAATCTATAAATAATTAATTTTTCATTGATTTTACATGTGCTTTTTTTCCAGAAGATATGATTTTGGTTCTTTCCCATAGAGGTTTAAATTTTGTCTTTTTCAATACTCTTCTATTCCTATAATGCAATGACCATCAAAGTATCTGCCTTGGATTTGTCTAAAATAAAGGATGAAAAAATAATCTTTAAAAATGTTGTATTATGAATTTACCAAAATAAAACTGCTATCAGAGAAAATGTATTCCTCGTCCTCTCTTTATTATTTATTTATTTTCTTACATGAATACAAAGTAGTAGGCTTAGTTGGTCCTCCAAGAGTTCTACCATAGAATAAATTTAAGTTAAATTCCTGAGATAAGTTTTAGCTGGTATTTCTAGTTCTACAGACATGATCACGTAGACAGATGTCTAAACTAATAATAATATAAACCCTAAGGAAAACATTTAGCTAAACATATGTAGCTGGCCTATAGATAAAGAGTTCAATTATGTGTTACTATATTAAAAGTAATGCTACTAAGCAAAATAGAGTCCTCTTTTTAAGTCCTCATAGGTTAAGTCCTCATTGTGTTAAATTCTTGTTAAGTTTTGTGTCCAAAGGACTGATATTTACTAAGGCTTCCTGATGATATTTAGCAACAATGCTAACTGTAAGAAAGAGACATACCTCAGCAAAATATTTGGCTTATAAACATTTAGGGAATTAAAGAGTTTGTAAGTGGTTATTAACACAAAGGGATGCATAGCCAAGGAAAGGAAAATGAAGTAGGAACTATTAATGTTTCTCATAGTTAGCACATAAGCCCAAAATGTGGATTTAAATTATGGTGTATGCATGGATGTGTCTTTAAAGACACATTGTGGTGAAGCCAACATCAAAATAAGCTCAGAGCACTGGAGCACACCCCTTCTAGTGATAGCTATAGACCATTAACTTACTAACAAAGGTACCACCTCAACTTGCCTTGAAACTCCTAGCTTATGTCAAACAAGAGTCTTCTTTGAAGAGTGAAACCAGACAGTATATGTTGATGTGCAAAACTAATACTGTATGGTGATTCCTCAAAAATAAGTTAAACATAAAATTACCATATAGTTCAGGAATTCCAATTCTAAAATTGGGTATATAGAAAATAATTGAAAACAAAAACTCAAAGATATTTACACACCAATGTACAGCATTACTCAAATGACATTATTCACAATAGCTGAAAGATAGAAAGACCCAAATACCCATCAACAAATGCATAGATTTTAAAAAAGGGACACATTCATTCAATGGAATATCATTCCCCCTTAAAAAGGAATGAAATTATGAGACATGCTACAACATGGATGAAATTTAAAGAAGTGGTAAGTGAAATAAGTTGGTTGCAAAGGGACAAAGATAAATGATTCCATTTATATGAGGTATCTAGAGTAGGCAGATTCACAGAAACAGGGAATAGAATAACAGATGCTAGGGAAGGGGAGAGGAGAAGGAGCTGTTGTTTAATGGATACAAAGTTTCAATTTGGAAGATAAGAAAGTTCTGGGGATGGATGATGGTGATGGTTGCACAACAATATGAGTGTACTTAATGTCACTGAATAGTACACTGAAAAATGATTAAATGGTAAATTGTATGTTGTATATATTTTGCCATTTTTTAAATCTCATAAAATAGATGTTAGGCATATACCACTTAGAAAATTCAGATAAGCAAAAAGTTCTTATAATTTTACCAATTTCATATAAGTACTGTTAACATTATGGGGGGGACCCTAATATTAACGATTATGCTGAATGTGACATGACTATTCACACCCCTTAAGGAAAAAGTAGAACAGTTTAAGCAAAACCAAGTTGAAATGGATCTTAAAATGCATCTTTTACATATGAAAAACAGAAACAGAATCCCAGAACATCTGAAGAGCTTCCTCCAACTTCATAGAATTCAAAATACAACTTGACTCTTAGCTAATATTCATTAACAAAAAATATCTGTTGCATGAATATTTTATCCTACCTGCAAAAAAGGTAATTGAAGAGTACCTGGGTAGTTCAGTGGGTTAAGCATCAGACTCTTGACTTCCGCTCAGGTCATGATCTCAGGGTCAAGAGATCAAGCCCCATACAGACTCTACACTCAGCACAGAGTCCACTTGAGATTCTCTTCCTCTGCCCCTCCCACACTTGCATGTGCCCAAGCTCTCTCACTCTCTAAAATAAATAAATATATCTTTTAAAAAAAGTTGAGTCCTAAACAAACTAAATCTATCCACATCCATGGTAATCAATGTGTTTCAAAATTAGAATCTTGCTGAATAGATACAGACAACACAAGGCTTTAGCACTTTAATAATTAGCAGACAGAAAGGTTGTTGAGAGGATAAGTAGAATGACATCAGAGCTTTAGTAGGTATATGAGTACCAGAAATGATGTACATTTGAGTCCAACATGATTATTACTGCTTTGTGTTTTCATCTCTTTTTTCCCTATACATATTGATTACTCATTATCAGATGGTTTCTCAAAAGCTTCAAAGTTAATCTTTGGTGTTGAAAGGGAAATTGATTGACACACTAAACATGAGCCATGGCCCTGACTCAATACCTCATGTGGACTCACTGGAACAAGAGGAAAAATCTACTTGATCTAGGACAGGGCCCTGGAAATTCAACATGGCTTGAATTTTAAATAAATATAAATACACACTCTATGAATGCACCAAAGTTGAGATTTATTAAGAATATGTTTTTAGGGTGCCTGAATCACTCAGCTGAGTGACCTGGGATAAAGTCCGGCATCTGGCTCCCTGCTCAGTGGGGAGTCTTCTTCTCCCTGTCCCTCTGCTCCTCCCCCTGCTTGTTCTCTCTCTCTCTCTCTCTCTCTGTCAAATAAATAAATAAAATCTTTAAAAAAAAAAAAGAGTATTGTTTTTATTACCCACATGGTCAAAAAAAGAGTGTAGGTTTTTTAAGTAAACACACCGCATTACTTACCTCACAAACTCACCCAACCTGTTTTTTGTTGTGTGGATAATCCCATTCACATTTCTCTCTCTCTTTTTTTAAGATTTTATTTATTTATCGGGGGGGGGGGCGGTGAGGCGAGGCAGAGGGAGAAGCAAACTCCCCACTGAGCAGGGAGTCCAATTCAGGGCTCCATCCCAGGACCCTGAGATCATGACCTGAGCTGAAGGCAGACGCTTAACCAACTGAGCCACCCAGATGCCCCTTTTTATATTTCATATCCCAGAGAAAGACTAAGTAATTTGTTACTTAAAAAAAACCCACCCCTCTCAAAAACAAACAAAATATCATGGTGACATTTCTTGGTAAGGCCCCCAACATTCTTAAGGTATAAGAGAATACAATAGTAACTTATCCAGAAAGGGAATGTGCACTCTTTCAGTGATCCTTGACCTCATTTGTGACTGTTTCCTCCTTCCCTGAATGCTTATCATCCCCATGACCCCAAAGGAGAAATGATTCATCCCCTCAAAGATGAACTTTTCAGGGTATTTATTATTTGAGATTTGGCTGGCTCACACATACAATGGAATGTTTTGTTTCTCTTCCTTTGATTTGTTTTATTCAGAGGTTCCTGATCATAATCTTTTTCACCTCCCATGACTCACATGCTTTTCCTTAGGAAGAAATGCTCTTCCTCAAACACCACTTCCTTGATGAGCACCCATGTGTCCTTCAAGTCCAAGTTAATAAGAAACCTCCTCTGAGAAGTTTTCAGGGTCATTGGATTTCCTTTTTAACATTTTACTTATTCATTTGAAAGAGACAGAGAAAGCGCAGGCATGAGGAGGAGCAGAGGGAGAGAGAGAAGCAGATCCCTCACTGAGCTGGGACCCCGACATGGGGCTGAATCCCAGGACCTGGAGATCATGACCTGAGCCAAAGGCAGACGCTTAATCATCTGAGCCACCCAGGTGCCTCTTTCACCGGATTGGTCACACGTATCAATGTGTCTTGACACAGGCATCTATTGTTCACTTACTCCACTGTACTGCAATATTTTCACATTCAGAGGAGAGAAATATGTGCTCTTCTACTTACTACACCACCACTCTTCTTTCAGGGAGAAAATTTTTTTCACCTCTGTGTTAACTGCACGTAAAACAGTGAGTGTCATGTACTAACAGTTCCCCAGTTAGTTTTTCTTCAATGTTGATTATTTAATTCCAAACTCTAAAATGTAATCTATTACCTTACTAAAGGAGCTGAGACTCAGACTTAGGTCTGTGTCTAAAGCCTAAGATAATTCCCCTTCAATATGCTGTTTATCTGTTCAATAAACCTCATTTTTTTTTTCAGCTTCTTGACCCTACAGCTAGACTTCATTTCCCAACAATACGTAAGTAGAAGTGAAATGTGACACTTTAGGGCCTGGTCCCTAAAAATTTTCTACCACTTACTTCTCCTCTCTTCTGGCTAGATTCAGTACAGGAATCCAAGACCCTAGAAAATGGCAGAGCCACGAGATAGGTTCCTAAGTCACCACATGGAGGAGACCAGATATACCCAAGTAGAACCACTGTGAGAGCAAGACATGCTTTTATATATCTTTAAACTCTTATTTGAAGCTTTTGTTCATCAACTTGCCCACTCGATGCACTTTCAGAATTGTAATTTTCATACTTTTGTTCCTGAATTTTTAAAAGAGATACACACACACACACACACACACACTATGGAAATTTAGAGACAGAAAAGGAATAAAGAAGAGAAATAATCCTCACCATTCAAAGATAAACCCTATTTTATTTTTGTTTACATCTTCAGTTTTTTTTCTGAGGGGTCCAGGGGGATGACAGGTGTGGATATAGTAAAGAGACCAGAGATCTTATTTGAAAGATGGAAGTAGAGGTTTTCTTAGAGAAGAGAACTATTTTTGCTCCTTAATGGATTATTTCACTGTGAAGTGATGACCCCCCAGTTTATAGTACGGAAAGCAGAAAAATGAAAAATTTTATTCCTTTGCATAATAAGTAAAAGAATTCTGAGATTCCCTGGGCAATGTAGCAGCTTAAGAGAGGAGTGAAGGATCCAGGAGCAAGAGAGAATAAAAGGAGGCTGATGAGAAAGGGAAAGTTTCCGTCTGGATAGGATAACACCAGGACCTGGAACAGCAATACCCCTGAGAAGTTCCCAGCATTGGGAATTCCCAAGACACACTGAAGAACAAGAATGTCTACTATTCACGCTTACATTGTTGCCCCGTTGTGTCTTGCTAGCCTAGGCTGCAAACCCCTTTCTACCCCAGAATATAACCCCGTTAGACCCCTGGAAGTTTAAAAAAGTCTCACCTACATGAATGCATATTTGAGTTGTATTTTAAGAAAATTAACAGAAATGGCAAGATGTAAGATGAAATAGAAATTACAGTCTCTGAGGAAGCAGGACATCAGAGGAACATAAGGTTCTTCCCTCCTACATAACATGTCATATACATTTGCTCAATCTTTCATGTCCCTAAAAATATGCTTTCTAATGGCTGAATGCCATTCCAGTGTATGACCACACCATTTTCTTAACTTTGCCCCATTTGGTGTGCTTAGATTGTTTCCAGTTCCCCACTATTACACATAGTTCTTCAGTAAATATCCTCTTACATAAAATTTGGGTTCCAATCCATTATTTCCTGACTTAGTCAAGGCCGCTTTTCTTGTAATGAACAAAAATCCACTCAAATCTGCTTAGGTTCATTTGTAATGAATAAAAATCCACTCAAATCTGTTAAGAAGTGCAATTTAACATAAGGATCCAGGATTACTGCACAAAACCATAACCTCGTGTAATCAGCCTGAGAAACAGGGGAGCTGTAAAATCACCAGCAACTGCATCTCAGTGCTTCTTCCCAAGGACACCCATTGTCACATATCTCTATCTCTATATGCACATATGAGAGAATTTACTATTAATATTAATATTACATAAACTACAAAAGATATACAGCAGGTTCTACTCCATTCCTTCTAAGAAATTGCTAGATGTCCTATAGCTAATGACCAGGCTACTTTCCTTACAAGTCCTATGTCCTATACTTTTTGGGTCTCTTTTTCTCACATATATTCTTATTCCATGTGTTTACAATGGGAAACTAACTTTGGGACCACCTTCAGTCCTACTCATTCAAAGTTTATAAATTACAAAAATGGCTACTTAATACATGCATGCACTCTATCTTTCTCACTTGAGTGCTCTATCCTTCGAGAATGCTTACTACATTCTGTCTGCAAAAGGAAGCTTCTTGAGTATAAGGGGTGGAGAAGGGACAGGGATCTGTATCTTCTCTATAATCCTTCACCTTTCCTACCCTTGTAGCCATACTGGGATCTTGAACCGAGCAAGCATTTGACTTCATCCTTTTTCACTACTTTGGTTTTTCTATTCTTTTTGTGGTCCATGAAGGTGTCTGTCTTGTTTTTGAGTTAGTCGTGTTCTTTCAGATATCTCCTTTAAAAATTATCTATCATTGATCTTTGATGCAGAGAAGATGTATCATAGCCTGGAAGTCCCCCCACTTAACGCTTCTCTTCCTTGTACCTATTGACTTTCTCTCCACCTATAACATTCTAACATGGGGGTCTTCCCCCCGGGTCTAGAGAAGGAGGACATGGGCTGGGAAGTACCACAAACTATGTGTCTACACATCCTTAGAATAAGTTCATAGAAGTGGAATTTCTGTCTCAAAGATATGATAGTTACACATTTTGATATATATCGCAAAATTGTCCTCCAGAATACTTAAATCAAGTTATGCTTCTACTAGCAGTATGAGAGAGTAGCCAACACTATGTATTCTCAGGAGCTATGATTTAAATTGGCATTTATTCAGCATTACATCTGGAGAGATGTAAGTCCTGCATTACCTTCCCCATTCGTCATCATAGTCATACTTCAGGGAAAACAATGTTGAGATAATAGCATGGCACCTCCTGGATGCCAATCAGAGTTCTCTTCCCATCAGTGTACATCTTTGGACTACCTTCACATTCTTGCATGAATGCAACTGAGCATATGAGATGTGTAATATTGTGATTTATGATAAATATGTATTTGATCTTCATCCCTGTTTCTGGCACAAAGTTCCTTTTAAGACCTTTGAAATTTCCTGAATGATAAGAGCTACACAGGTGTTGATATTCATAACAAACCCCTTTTAACCACACCTGAGTTTATATTAAGTCACCTGAGGTGACTTTTAGAAGGCACATCAGGATGAGGGCTGGTTGCCAGGGGAACCAACCATGTGATTAGAGGGTTGGAACTTTTAGTCATACCTCCAGATCTCTGGAGACAGGGGAGAAGAGCTGGGAAGTTGAATCACTTGCCAATGGTTGTTGATTTACTCAGTCATGACTGTGCAATAAAACCTCCATAAAAACCCAAAAGAACAGGGTTCAGAGAACTTCTGAATTAGTGAACAGGTGGGGCTTCTGAAAGAGTTGCACACCCAGAGAGCATGGAATCTCCCTACCCCTTTTCATTTTTTTTTTTAAAGATTTTATTTATTCATTGGAGAGACAGATCACAAGTAGGCAGGGAGGCAGGCAGAGAGAGAGGGGGAAGCAGGCTCCTCGCTGAGCAGAGAGCCCAATGCGGGGCTCGATCCCAGGACTCTGAGATCATGACCCGAGCCGAAGGCAGCGGCTTAACCCACTGAGCCACCCAGGCGCCCCTCCATACCCCTTTTCAGATACCTTGCCCCATGCATCTCTTCTACCCAGCTGTTCCTGAGTCATATCGTGTTATAACAAACTGGTTGTAGCAAGTTAAGTGCTTCTTTTATTTCTTTAGCCTCTCTATCAAGTTAATTGAACCCAAGGAAAGTATCATGGGAACCTCTGATCTACAGCTTGTCAGTCAGAAGCATAGGTGACAACCTGGAATTGCGACTGGCATCTGAAGGGTCAGAGAAGAGGGAGTCTTGTAGGACTGAGCTCTTAACCTGTGGTGTCTGATACTATCTCCAGGCAAATAGTATCAGAATCGAGTTAATTGCTTGGTAGTGTTGGAAAAAATATATACTGTATAGGATGTCTAGTTAGTATTACATAGAATCTATGGACAAAGCATTAGTATTTTAGTACAAATTTTACCAGGATATCTGATGTTAAATCCAAGTCACTTAACTTCCTAAAAGCATATAAGCATGTGCTTATTTTTATTATTTATTATTTATTACATATTTCATAAGTATTTATAATAAATAACATTATTTATTATTATTTATTACTTCTAGAATAAGCACTAGGGGTTAAAAGAAATTTTATTAGAAAAAAAATAAATGTTATTAGAATATACAATGTCATAGAATTATCATAGAATACACAATGAATGAATACATAGAATGTCATAGAATATACAATGGCCCCACTGAAATTGATGGCAACGACATCCTCATCAGATAAGAAAGCCTCACAGAAGCTTGGTTTCCAATTACATAACCTACCCAAGCTTCACAAAGCACATAAATGGTGCATATATGAATGGTTCTACTCAAATATAGATAAGTACCTGTTTGAAGGCGATGATGACTTCTGTGTCTGTCAGGAGGAGTACTTGCCTAATTTAACAACATGAAAGTTAACAAGAATAGAAAAATCAGGCGAGTTATGGGAAAACCAAAGAGATGTTCTTGTGCATTTTTTGAGGAAGAGAGAGCAGCATTAAAACAGAAATGGCAGAAAATAAGACTCTCACAACAAACAAAAGTGCAGATGTTTCCCAGTTGGAAGATCTCCCAGATGAAATTCCTTTGCCCCTGATTATTGGAACCAAAGTTACAGCTTGATTATGTGGTGTTCATGACGGTCTCTTCACTGGACAAATAGTTGCTGTGGATACTTCTAATGCCACGTATAGAGTAACTTTTGATAGGGCAGGGCTTGGCACCCATGCCATCCCTGACTATGAAGTTCTTAGTAATGAGCCTCATGAGACAATGCAAGTTGCTGCCTTTGGACAAAAACAGGGACCTTCCTGATTCTTTATGACTCCACCACTGTTACATTATACTCCTCCTCTCCAGTCACCAATTATGGATGATGATCCTGTACTAGCAGTCACCTCCAACACTGAAATGTTAGTTGGTTTTCCAGTACAACTCCTTATCCAAGTGACCAAGTTGTCAAAAATTCTCATGATTAAAAAGGAACATATCAAAAAATTAAGAGCGATGAACACAGAAGCAGAAAAATTGAAATCCTATCCCATGCCCACCAGCACTGAATTTCATCAGAGATATGCAACCATCCTTCTGGAGCTTGAGCAACTCAACAAGGACCTCAACAACATTTTGCATGAAGTGCAGCAATACTTCTCACACCAGGGTGGGCAGGCTGTGGACCAGCCCAGAGATAGGAGATGATGGTGTGAGGAGGAAGCCCAGGAGCTTGACTGGCAGCCAGCGCCTCCACTGGATGGCCCCGTGTTGAGAATGAAAATCTGACAGACTTAATCCGCAGCTCATTCCTGTTTTATTACAAATTAAGTGTCTGGCAGAACAAGGAGAGCTGAATTCCTTTGAGTTCAAATCACTTACAGATTCATTAAATGATATCAAGAATACAATAGATGCTTCTAATATCAGTTGCTTTCAGAATAATGTAGAAATCCATATTTCAAACATTCAGAACGGCCTGAACCAGATGGGAAGCCTGCAGGCCTTCACCACTAAGGACACCAACAGAGACTGAGAAACAGTCTTCCTGTTGCAGCCACACAGGACACTAGTGTTCCTTCACCTCAGCTTCCATCACCAAATGACCCACGTGCTGGAAAACAAGGGAACTGTGCATCTCCAGCAAAGACACAGGAACATACTGTCATGCTCCTTGAACCGCCACTGCTGACCGGCAATCTGTTTATTTTTCTTCCTGTGATTCAGCTTCAGTAGTATCACTTATGTTACATGATTATTGGCAAGTATTTTTCACCCAATACTGTCTAAAGGTAAGATGCTTTCACGGAAGAGTGTGCAGACCCTTTATCAGCGTGCATGAATTGAGTCAACAGGCACAGACAGCTGTTTCTTTGGCCAGTGCCCTCAGACAAGTACCTACTGTGGGGAGCTGTGGTCTGAGGGCTGCAGTGCCAGCGGATTAGCTGCCCCGGTCGCCCCGGCTCTGGAAGAGAGCACCCTCCAGAGGCAGGAAGTTACTTATGGAGGAAGCAACATAACAGCCATGGGAGATACATCCTAGACAAGTATGTGGGGTGGATACCTGAAGAGTGATGTGGCTCTAGAAATCATTTTAATAATCATAAATATTTTAATTTATCAAAATTTATAAAAGAAACTTTTTTGTTTGTTTGTTTGGCTGTTGAAAGAAAAGGAAGAAACAGGAGAAAAATATATTACTTGCAAGATGCTACGTTTCAGCAAGTGGATTTAGCCTGGCTTTTCCCATCAATTCAAGGCAAAAAGTGCTATTGTTATGAGACTCACTTAAAAAGACTGATAACACACTGTTTTCATATTTTTTTTATTTGCACAACTTTTCAAAGAACTGACGGAGAAAAAAAAGAATATACAATGTCAAATTCAGGTGAAATGTCTTTCTTTTTTTTTACTTTTTTAATTTTTTTATAAACATGCAATATATTATTAGCCCCAGGGGTACAGGTATGTGAATCACCAGGTTTACACACTTCACAGCACTCACCATAGCACATACCCTCCCCAATGTCCATAACCCCATCACCCTTTCCCTACACCCCTCTCTCCAGCCCCCCTCAGTTTGTTTTGTTACATTAAGAGTCTCTTATGGTTTGTTACCTCCCAATCCCATCTTGTTTCATTTATTCTTTTCCTACCCCCTCAAACCCTCTCCATTGCATCTCCACTTCCTCATATCAGGGAGATCATATGATAGTTGTCTTACTCCGACTGACTTATTTCACTAAGCATAATACCCTCTAGTTCCATCCACATTGCCGCAAATGGCAAGATTTCATTTCTTATGATGGCTGCATAGTATTCCATTGTATATATAGATATACAGATATATAGAGATATATCTATATATACCACATCTTCTTTATCCATTCATCTGTTGATGGACATCTAGGTTCTTTCCAGAGTTTGGCTATTGCGGACATTGCTGCTATAAACATTTGGGTGCACGTGCCCCTTCGGATCACTACGTTTGTATCTTTAGGGTCAATACCCAGTAGTACAATTGCTGGGTCTTAAGGTAGCTCTATTTTCAACTTTTTGAAGAACCTCCATGCTGTTTTCCAGAGTGGTTGCACCAGCTTGCATTCCCACCAACAGTGTAGGAGGGTTCCCCTTTCTCCGCATCCTCACCAGCATCTTGTCATTTCCTGACTTGTTAATTTTAGTCATTCTGACTGGTGTGAGGTGGTATTTCTTTGTGGGTTTGATTTGTATTTCCCTGATGCCGAGTGATACGGAGCACTTTTTCATGTATCTTTTGGCCATCTGTATGCCTTCTTTGCAGAAATGTCTGTTCATGTCCTCTGTCCAGTGAAATGTCTTTCTAAAAGCAATGTTTACAACCATCCAAAACAATTATGCAAGGGTTTGAAAAAGATTGTGTTCAGAATATAAGAGACTTAGTAGGGTCCTTCTGTTATTCCCCTAACCTGGCCAGACCACCTCCTGGATGCACATGGCCAAAAACTCACACACTTGAGTGAGGAAGTTTGAGCTGGGAAGCAATGTTCACTGAGAATACCCAGCCTAACATCTCCCGATTTGTTTTCTGTTTTGGGTGGGGTTTTCCAGAGAATGTGTTCTTTTCATTTTTCTCAATACATTATAATTTTATAAGAACTAGGATCAAAGGACTCATCTCAACCTATGCCCCATGGAACCATTATAGTGCTTGTACATACATTATGTCACTGAATACTCATAACATTTGAGTAGATATTATTATTCTGCTCATTTCACAAATGAGTAAACTAAACTTATGAAAGTAACCAACAAATTGTTGTTTCTGCCCTCAGGCTCAATTTCTCCCTGCTAGTGATGTTTAGCCTAGACTTTGTTTTGTAGCAAGTTTTTCTTGTTAATCCATGGAATGAAGGTAGTATGGACTCCACATTACTTTGGGGGGTGTCTGAGTGCCACAACATGGGTCATTCTGCTATCTTCTGGTCACAGAGAATGCTTCAGGGATAGAACGGAATAACTTCTTCCTCACTCTTGATCTTTCCCTTATGTTTTGAGGACATTCAAATATTGTAACCAGTCCTCGTTTTCCCCTTCCCTCACTCCACCTAAGTAGAGATGCAGAGATTTATCGGATTGTTACAGTTGAGAAAAGAACACAGCGCATGCTCACCTCAACAACTTCAGGGATTCTCTGAAGAGACAGTTCTGTGAGAACATAGAATCTGCTTTGCTCCCACAGGGACAGGTTGAGTGAGCTCTTACAGTGGAAAAAAACAGCTGCTGGAAAGGTCTGGGCCACTCTACAATTGCCATGACCTGATAGTTAATCTGCAACACCTTCAAGTTCAGTTATCAAACCCATTTTACCATCGTACTAGAATAATCCTCTAAATTATCTTTCCCCACTAATAAGGATAATGTTTTATTTCTCTGCCTTATTAGGCCAAAGAGGTACATGGCCCAATAAGAGCTAATCCCCAAGCTAGGAGCAGGGAAATAGGGAAGAGGGAAACAACACTGCTCTTTCCCACTGGACTTGAACGGGGGAGGATATGAGCCTGTAAGTCTGTAAGAGGAAGGCAGCCCAAATCAAGAATAAAAGCCAGGTTCTGCTAACATCAGGTGAGTTCCTAAAATCGGTTACTCCTGAAGATCACTCTACAATTTAGACTTCTAGATTAATAATCCAACATATTTCCTTTATTATTTACACTAAGATGAGTTGGATTTTCAATCACCTCCAACAGAAAGAGTCCATACACAGGAGTTAGCAAAGGAATATTAAGTAATAAAACACAAGATAATTGATTGGGGAGTTTGGAGATGGAGGTTCAGGCTGGAATGAACTTCCTAGAGAAGATCTTAGTTTGGATCAGTTAAAAACACAATCAATGAATGATCACTATTACATGCTAAACACAATGATGAATAACACAAATTCTCTACCCTCAAGTTATTAACTCTAATTGACTGGGGGAAGGTGAACACTAAAAGGCTCTCTCCATATGAAGTGGCAGTTTTAACAGCAGAGCCATTCTCACAGTGAGCTAGGAGGGTCCAGGAGAGAGCCTCTATCCATGGGGACTGGCATGGAGATTGTCAGAAGCCAACACCTGAACTGCTCCCTGAAAGGAACAGGACTAGGAGTTGGCTGTGAGAAGATGGCAGCATAGGGCTTTCCAGACAAAAGGAAATGAAGTTGCTAAAGCAGAGAAGTATAAAGCAATATGATGTTAGGGGTAAGGAGAGTGGTACTGACTTAGGCTTGCTGGACCCTAAAGGATGAGGAGGAAGATGGAAATGTGTCATATATCTGGAGCATAAAATGCACATAGAGGAAGAGTTGAATCCATGTCAAAAAAATAGGTTGTCAGCAGACTTCAGAGGACCCAAAATGCCATGAGGGACAATGAAACTTAGCCCTTACAATAAGCAATGAGATGAAACTGAAGCACAGCTTTTAACAGGGAATTACATGATAAAAGCCATGTTTTAAAAAAATAATGGCAACAGACTACAACACAGATTGGGTACCAAAATACTAGTTAGGAGACCATTATATTGGTCAAACTGAGAGGAAGTAAGGACCTGAACTATATAAAACTAAAGAGGGAATTGATGAAAGAAGTAAAGCTAACTACCAGTATCTGCTCTAATCCTATAGTAGTAGGCTTAAAAGTAGGTATCACGAAGAAGTTTTTCATCTCCACTTGTATAATGGTTATATGTGAATATGTTTTTCACCATGTAGTTTGCAAGTTCTCAAACACAGGGTCTATGGCTGGTCTTTGTGATTCTCTTGGCACATAGTAGGTATTTAAAAAATAGTACAGGCTTTAATTGAATTGTCAAATCCAGTTTTGCTGGTTTTATTATTTTTTATCTTCTTCAAATATTTGACAAGGTTTATTTGACAAGGTTTTATTGTTTGCATGGTTATAAAAGTAAATGGGAAAATGAGTTCAGTAGGGCACTGGTCTAGGAGAGAGAATATACAATGATCCCAGTATTGTTTACAAAATTCCCATAAGGAGATATTTAATCCTATTTCTCTACTAAAGTTCACCAAGATAAAAAATGAGAATGTTCTTTTACAACATACATGGAAACTTCACATTAAAAAGACTGATGGGGGATAAGAGGCAGTCCTTGTTGTCAAAAAAAGCACAAGGGAAAATGAAGACAGTAATAACTATTACATAGATCATTTTCTCTCTTTTTAAAGACTTGATTTATTTATTTGTCAGACAGATCACAAGTAGGCAGAGAGGCAGGCAGATAGAGAGGAAGAAGCAGACTCCCTGCTGAGCAGAGAGCCCAATGCAGGGCTCGATCCCAGGACCCCAGGATCATGACCCGGGCCGAAGGCAGAGGCTTCAACCCACTGAGCCACCCAGGTGCCCCCATAGATCATTTTCTTAAACTTAAGATTCTGACACCATAAACCCAGGGAGATTTAAGGTTTTTGGAAGAGACCTAGCGTTTAATAAATAAATAAGTTGCCTTTCTCAAGGTTATTTTCTTTTACCTAGCTTTTTTTTTTCTAATTGAGAAACCTGATTAAAAGAAGATCAATTTTTTAAAAAGTAAGCTTTGGGGGCACCTGGGCGGCTCAGTTAGTTAAGGGCCTGACTCTTGATTTCAACTCAGGTCATGATCTCAGAGTATTGGGATCAAGTCCTGTGTCAGGCTCCACACTCAACATGGAATCTGCGTAAGCATTCTCTCACTCCCTCTGCCCCTCCCCCCTCTTTCTCTCTCAAATAAATAAATAAATCTTTTTTTAAATGTTAAAAGAAAGCTCTGGTACCACTACCATTAACTACACCACCAATAACTGAAGCCAGCCCCTTGATCTTGCTAAAGCTATGAGTGCTCTCACCTTCTGGCAAATATCTTGTGGATTAACGCTGTTCATGAAGAAATTGCCATTTTAGATAATGGCTGGAATTTCTGCAACTGATAAAGCAATGGTTCTCATTTTTAAAGGACAGAAGAGACTTATCTACAGTATTTGTTTTACTGGCTTCAGACTGTACCCCCAGAGATTAGGATTCAACAGATTTGGTGTGGGAATCTTTCAGTGATCACATACCCTTGATAACTCTGAGGTAAGAGCTCCATGGACCATGTTTTGAAAATCTTTCTTACGTCATGAATATCTAGATTAGGGTATGAATCTATTTACTTACTATCTACATAATAAAATATAGTGGCACAGTAAAATTTTGCTCAATGAAAAGGGAAGGCAGGAAGTGGGTAAGAGAAATACTCTCCGAAAGTAGATGATATTTGATTAGAGATTTAAAAGATGAGGAGAAATTTTACTGGAAAGGGACAAGAAGAGAAACACAAAGATGAAGAAGGAAAATATATGCAGAAAAATGGCAGGTAGATATGGCAAAATATAAAACTATAGATGAGCTTAGGCTTCTGTATACAGAGCCTGGTGTCCTCAGAGGAGAAGTGTACCCCACAGGTTTGTGGTTCCCAAACACAACAGCTGCACCTGGAATCTCCTAATGTTTTTATAAAAATGTAGATTCCCAGGGCCTCCAGCAGACCCACTGGATCAAAACCCTTGAGGAGAGATCTGGATATGTGGACTTACAAGAAAGGCCCCCAGGCACTCTGATCAGCAGACAGTATGGGAACTACTGGTAAACCAAAGGCTTGTCCAAACTGAGACTCTAGGTCCTTAAGAGAATATAGCATTTGAGAACTGATATCAGGAAACATCCAGCCAGCAAAGCAAAATATAGTCAAGAAGAAGTTCCAAAGCCAAAAATAAGGCAGTCAAAAAATTTCCATAGAGTAAAGGCTATATTATAAAGAGGAGAGTTAGATAAATGAGTTGGACTAAAAAAAAAAAAGCAGAAGATGTGGACACAGAAGGCAGTTTCTAGAATAAAGACAATGTGAGACAGATAAGTGTCCTATGAGAGAGGAAGTAGAGGTGAACTTCCTGAACTGTACAAGGTACTGTCCGCAGAGATGGTTTAACAGCATCCTTAGCTGATGATGAAAAAATATATGGTTCATATCAGAAGTTAAAAAGACAAATCTAAGAAAAAAAAAATCTGGATAGCAGTTTGTGGAGATTTTGATTCAATAGGAACCTGACTTTTAATCAACAGAATAGAGAGAGACACTGAATCCTCAAAAGAAAAAAGGTAGCGTGCTCTTGCTGATAGTTTTATAAATTACATAGGCTTAAGATTCAACTCAGTTTCCCTTCAATTATCTAGAACTGTTCTTAAAACTACCAGTAGATGGTGCCAGAATTTTGGCAAAGAATAACGGTAACAACAATGACTGTAAATTCAATACCTTGTTTTAAAAAAGAAAAAGTTGTGTTAAAGAAAGACTAAAACCAAATAAGGAAAAACCAGATCGATATCCGAAGACTTCTTTCTTGTCCAAGACTTATATTACTCCGATTTTTACACTACTCTAGTTTTAACTTATGACCAAAAAATTGCATAAACTAGCAGAACTGAAACAGAAAATGAAAGCCACAAACATAAAAACTCTGAAGAATGTTGAAAGTAGTTGTCACTTAAGAAATGAGTATTTGCAAAGGAATAAATGTCACTTAAGAAATATGTATTTGCAGAGGAATAAATGAAACAAGATGGGATCGGGAGGGAGACAAACCAAAACAGACTCTTAATTTCACAAAACAAACCAAGGGCTGGGGGCAGTAGGTAGTGGGAGGGTGGTTGGGTTATGGACATTGGGGAAGGTATGTGCTATGGTGGGTGCTGTGCAGTGTAAACCTGGTGATTCACACACCTGTACCCCTGCACATTATATGTTAATAAAAAAATTTTTTTTAACGTGTATTTGCTATAAAGCAGCTAGCTACTTTCAGTGTGTGTTATCATTTGTGGGCTTTAGGCACTTTTACTTTTATGGGCCCCTTCCTCCATTATATTTATATTATTTGTAAAATAAAGACAAATATGTTCCAAACTGGATTAATAATTTTTTTCAAGTAGGCTCCACACCCAACGTGGGGCTTGAACTCATGACCCTGTGATCAAAAGTAGCATGCTCCACCAACTGAGCCAGTCAGGCACCCCCGAACTGGATTAATTATTAAGTATTATTATTATACTCACATTTTCCTCCAAATTTAAAACAAAATACTTTTGTAGGTCACTAAAAGTGTCAGATGTCCTATACACTGTGTCTGTTATGCCTAATGGATAAGTCCACCCTGCCTACTTTAATTTATCCTAAGAAACGAAACTTGGAGAGTAAAACCAGGGGGAGAGAACAAAGGTGAGAAAACAAAGTAGCCCACACTGACCACTGCAAACATAAAATTCCTTTAAAGCTTTATGAGTTATCTTAAAATTACATTCAAGTATTTCAAGAAATGTTTTAAATTACTTCCCATCAGGGAAAAATAAGAAAAACAAAATTTCTTAGCTGATTCATTAGTTGAGCATAAGTTTCAATTGCAATGAATCTAAAACTCTCAAGAATTCATTATTGAGGGAAGCACGGCTCAGTGTGCACACAAGACATGGGTCATGTGCAGTTGCAACAGGAAGTAGAACCAATTTATGAGAAAATATTATTTTGAGAGATCTAGGTTTCTCTTTTGTAAAGGGGCGAAGGATGGAAAAGCAGAAGAGAGGTACTGTTCTTTTTCTCAGGATCTAATTCTGAAAAAGGAAGTTTATGACTGTAATATTTAAGAGTCTACAGTTTTCAGTAAGGTTCTACCTTGCACAATAATAGCAACTTTAAACATAATTCAAAATCTTAAGAGTCAGAGACCTGGAAAGAAGAGCCTAGTAACTGGATTCCCGGGGAAGCAAGGAGAGCCATTCTAAGACATTCTGAGAAACAACACAGCACGGTGAAGCAGTATGGGGTATCCAGGAGCAGGGATCACAGTCAGGAGTATAGAGCCACTCTCCTACTGGACTGGCGCCTTTGACCACCATCCTTGCTGTGGAATTTCCTTTAACTGAGCCAATCTCTCACAATTTTCTGTTAGACTTCAAGTACAATTTGGTGGAGACTATTTTCGTTTTCAATTTGTCCTTCATATTTTACCTGTTAAAATAACTCATCAAAAACTTTCTGTATGGGCAAACAAAAAAATTCTTCATTCAAATTGGAATGGCATGATTTGCTTTTTTTTAACCCTAATTTTCTTTTAATGTTCACACTTCATAGAGATTATGGGGGGGAAAAGTATTCATCTATATAACTAATTCTCTCCATAACCTTTTTCAAGAAGTTAGACCTATCCAAAGAAGAAAAAATCTTAGAAGTGGAAATAGTGGATTTCTGGATTTCCTGCTTTAAAAATAACAAGCTAATATCAAGTTGGAATTTATTCAAATTCCAAAACAAATAATTATTTATACTTAACTTAAAAACCTTTGGCACAGAAGTACCTGTATAGGGGAGGACTTCCCAGAACCTGCTATATAAATGATTCAAAAAAAAAAAAAAGCAACTTGAAGGAGTATAGCCTTTTATTGAGGAGTGATTCTCAGGGGATTTTAGTCTTGCACAAGGTCCCAAAGAAACGGTGGTGAAAGTAACCCATAGTATCCCCTTATTTTCCTGAGAGATTGTTACCCGTTCTCCCTGCCATATTACCCCGTGAGAGGTAGAAAAGGAAGGACTATTGTCTGTCCACCAGAGTCTGCTCTTTGAGAGGCCAGGGGAACAACACCACAAAATCAATTTAGAGGCAGCCCTCCAGTTCCAACCCCCAAGTCTGATCATGAGATCTGGGGAAACTGGGTGGGTGTAGGATTCCTAGCGAGTACCGACACAGGGAGAAGAAACAATATGGATTGTTCATGCATCTCCAAACAACCCTGACCTATGGCACCTCCACTCTCACTTCTGTCAATCTAATGCATGTCACACAGCATTTGGCACTTCTCTTCCATTCTGTCCATTAAGCTTGCACTACAGCCATCGTGGAGAGCAAATTCCCTCACCACCAACCATTAAGAGTAGCAGAATACAGTTTACAATCAAATTGCCTGGCTTCAGACCTGGTCTCTGCTGCTTATTAGTTATTTGTTACCCATCAAATGGAGATGATGATAATAATACATCAGAAATATCTAATAAGGATTCAGTGATATCATTCATATAAAGCTCTTAGCTCATAGCACCTAGCACAGAATAAGTTCAAAGTTATTTGTTATTCTAGGAATAACACTTCAAGATATGTTTGTTAAGGATTGCTGAGGTCCCGTGTACCACATAGAAAGAGTTGGGGCAGAAAAGCATCCCCTAGTGCCTCAGCCAAAAACAACCTGGGAGTTATACATTTGTTTTTGAATCACAGAGGTTCAACAGCAGTGAACAAGAAATAAAGGTCAGCAGCCATTTCCTCTGGAATCTGGCTAGCAATTGGTCATCTAGGAATTGGCTCAACTTGTGGGCAGAAATAAATCAATCTTCCACCACCTTATACCAGTTAGAATGGCCAAAATTAACAATACAGTAGACAACAAGTGTTGGAGAGGATGTGGAAAAAGGGGAACCCTCTTACACTGTTGGTGGGAATGCAAGTTGGTATAGCCACTTTGGAAAACAGTGTAGACGTTCCTTAAGAAATTAAAAATAGAGATACCCTATGACCCTGCAATTGCACTACTGGGTATTTACCCCAAAGATACAGATATAGTGAAATGAAGGGCCATCTGTACCCCAATGTTCATAGCAACAAGGGCCACAGTCGCCAAACTGTGGAAAGAGCCAAGATGCCCTTCAACAGATAAAGAAGATATATATGGTCCATATATACAATGGAATATTATGCCTCCATCAGAAAGGATGAAAACCCAACTTTTGTAACAACATGGGCAGGACGAGAGGAGATTATGCTGAGTGAAATAAGTCAAGCAGAGAGAGTCAATTATTATATGGTTTCACTTACTTGTGGAGCATAAGGAATAACTCGGAGGACATTGGGAGGAGAGAAGGGAGTTGGGGGAAATCGGAGAGGGAGACAAGCCATGAGAGACTGTGGACTCTGAGAAACAAACTGAGGTTTTGGGAGGGGAGATGGTTGGGGGGCTGGGTGAGCCTGGTGGTGGGCATTATGGAGGGCACGTATTGCATGGAGCACTGGGTGTGATGCATAAACAATGAATCTTGGGACACTGAAAATAAAATAAAATAAAATTATAAAAAAAATAAAGTAAAATAAAAAAGAAGAAATCAATCAATCTTCCTCCCTGCAACCCTATATAAATATGTAGGGTTATTCTAACTCTCTTCTTTACCTAATCCCCACTTCCCAAAAATGTATAAAATAACTGCCTTCTGTAAGCCCTGTGGCACTTTTGAGGTACGATCTTAAATAACAAGGACACATATTATTCTGTTGATGGTGAATATTTTTTCCATGATAGAATTTAACAATAATGGTGGAAACATGCTCTGTACTGAAATAATAAGTAACCCCTTAATGTCAAAATTTGGCCTTTATTTCCTTTCACAGACCACTTCTTACTTCACAGTGAATTACTATACTATTATTTATAAAGCACACTTAGTCAATACTTGATTCAAATCATTGTGAAGAATAGAGTTATCTCCCATAATTTTAGTTCTACAGGTTTTCCACCATAAACAATTTGTTTCAAGCAAAATAGAAAAATCCCTATCTGCACAATATCATTCCTCTTTCTTAAAAAGAATAAGTCATTTCATACACATTCTTCAAGGTCTCTCAGAGATGAAGAATCAAATAGCATAAGAAATGAAGTCTGTTCCACAATTTTTATCCAGCTCATATTCACTGGGACTAGTTGGAGAATTTTTAAAAATGCTTTGCCTCAAGCCTGTGCTTCTATCCTTTAATTTGTGCTACATAACACCTAAATTGAAGTTGCCTGGATATCTGTTTTCTAAATTATTCATTCTCTCGCTCACTATTAGTAGTCTAGTCACAGAAGTACTATGAAAGTTTTAGCATAATCAAGCAAACACCTTGATCTCTTCATTGATTCAAAAACATACCAGTTGAAGACCCTCTACCTCAGGCATTGTGCTAGTTGCTGCTTATATAGTGACAAATAAAAGTTACTACATCACCCTCATAAGACTTACCAGTAAGTGGAAGAATCAGATATGAGACAAATAAACAAACAAGCAAACAAACAAACAAAACAAAACAAAATATATATATATATATGTGTGTGTGTGTGTGTGTGTGTGTGTGTATAATTGCAAATTGTAATGAGAAAAAAAAAGAAGAAAGAAAAAAAGGAAAGCATATGTCATTGCATATGTCATTTCAACAAGGAGGCACCCAACTGATGCCAAGGGATCAGAAAAGACCTCTCTAAAACAGAATATGTAATTTCAGACCTGTGGTATTCCACAGGGGATTAGCTAGGTGACGATTTGGGGGCGGAGGGTTGTGTGTGACTGTTCTAAGCAGAGCACATGCAAAGTCCCTAGGACAACGAAGAACTTGCCACATGAAAAAACTGGGAAAGTCGAAAATGGTTGAACTTAGTGAACAATGGGGAGAATCCTATCATAAGGACTTAACCTCATATAACTTCTTTGAATTCAATTTTTTTAATCCAGAAAGTCAATTCAAAAAAAATACTGCCATAAAATTTACAGTGTGAATTTAAATTTAAGTTTCCATTAAAATTATGTAAATAAGCCTGTGTTCCAACCTGTCATATTCCACAATCTCCCGTAAACCCTCCCTCTGCTACATGATGCCGACGTCCTTTAAATTATTTATCAAATGGTCTAAAATTAGTGCAGTACAAACATGAAATTCCAGTCACATTCAGTTTTAATGTCTAACCTAGCCTAATCCAAATTTTAAGACTTCAATTTCAATCCAGTTCTGTATTGTTTTCTTTCCCTCCTGGCACCTGCCATATTTGGCCTCAACGATTTGGGAAAGAGAGGGCAATTTCCGCTCATCCACTCCTCCTGTCCCATGCCTGGCTTCCTTTTTACTCTAATGCATTGGTGAGAAAGAAGTAGGGACTAAAAAGTTGCAAGGACTAGATCCTAAAGAATCCTCTATGTCAAACTAAAGAACCTGGACTTTTTCTTTTAAATGAGGTATAGAAAATATTAAAAGGGAATTATGCAATTAGGATTTCATTTTAGAATCATCCATTCGCCACAATGTAAGGGGTAGGTTTGAGGAGACAAGGCAAGGATTTGGATTACAAAGAGAACTCCGGGCTCTTGAAATCTCACTGACTGTTCCCTTCACAAGTTTCTTCACACAACTTCACACAACTTCTCTCAAAATGCCACGCAACCTTTGTTGGCTTTGAAATACCCCTAAAAATTCTTCCTCTGGACTTGGGCAAGCCTGACCAATCATTTTTAAGATTTATTAAACACCAGTATGGGAGAAGTGGCATTTTTCCTTGATCCAACTTGGCTGTAAGATAGCCAGATATTACAGTGGGGCTCTTTTGTCTTAAAGTTTCATCAATGGCCCCAAAGTCTAAGAATAATGTCTAAATTGAGGTGCTAGACAACTAAAGCAATACATCCTAAAGACTATAAAACTGATTCTGCCAACATTGTTCAATCTTCCACTAACATTTCAGTAAATGTTGAAACTAAAGAAGCCTACAGAGAGAATGCCTTTGGAAAGAGTTCTGGGTGCTATTGTTGTACTGACTATTGTCGTGTAACAAATTACTTCCAAATTAGTAGTTTAAGATAAGTATTTTATTATGCTCACTATATTGATTAAATGTGGGTCACATGCCCACCCAGAGTTTTGAGAAGGAGTTATAGGTCCTATATATCTATTGACAGGAGAATTTCTGATCACTAAAAACAAAACAAAACACGTTATCTATTTTAAGGAAATTTACATTATAGGACATATTGTAAAAGACTGCCTGGGAGAAAAACAAGCTTCTTGTCTGGCTTTTGGTAAGAAATAGAAATCAGACTGCATGCAGAAAAGAGAACTTCATGTAGGGCTTACTCTGGCTTATTAGCGCCATTTCATCTACTGATCATGTATGTCTCTCACAACAGAGAATAGGTTATGCTTTTTAAATTAATCCTATATTGCTTAAAATTCCATGGGCTTCCAGAAATTACCCCCCCAAAAAAAATCCAATATGTTTTTAACAGAAAAGCATAAAATAAAGAGGAGCAAGTATAACCCAGCTTTTCATTCTTCTGGGTTTGTGTGTGTGTGTGTGTGTGTGTGTGTGTGTGTGTGACTTTTCCTATTGATCATATTACCTAGTTTATTTATTTCATACAAAGTCCTAACCCCAAGCAGGCCATGGGTTTTAGCTTATCTCAATATGGTCACCAGATAGCTTTTTTTTTCTTTTTTCTTTTTTTTAATTAATATATAATGTATTATTTAGCTTTTGCTTTCTATTTAATTTCTGCTTTCTGTTGATTCCGTATCTCTTGTTTTGTATCTGCTTCAAAAGATATTATAAATTGTGTAGTCATTTTATCAAACAAATTAGACTCTGTAGTGTGTGAATTCTTTTCTATTCTTTTCTTTCAAATGCTTGGTAAGTCTAACAGGTTTTTGATTCCTTCAATCAGTGAGGTGGAAATGACCTACATGAAACTACATGGCTTCCAAGGCTAGGTCACAAGAGGTGTTACAGCTCCCACTTTGCTAAGATACTACCTTTCAGACAACTAACTGCCACACAGAGAGGATTGCTCTGGTGTCACTGTACTTTCAGGAAGCCCAGGCAATAAGAAGAGGCCTCATGTAAGTGTTCCAGTTGATAGCCCTGTTGATGCCACAACTGACAAAGACCGACAACCACCAGCCAAATGAGAAATGACATCTCCAAATGATTCCAGCCCTGAGTCACTCCTAGCCATTACATCTTCCCAACTGAGGCCCTAGACCATGAGCAGAAACAAGCTATTTGAATTATGCCTTGTTCAAATTCCTGATCCACAGCATTGGTGAGCATAATAAAATGTTTATCTTAATATTCGGTACAACAACAGATTTTAAGCAAAATATTGGATGATCTGGCTAATATCTAGAATACCAACTTCACCTGTCTCTTTAGCCTATCAGCCCAATTTTCACTTATACATCTGTTACATGTTGAGTTGTGTCCCCCAAAATTTCATATGAAGTCCTAGCTCCAGTACCTCAGAATAGTACCTCATTTTCTTATTTGGAGATTAAGTGTCTACAGAGGTAATCAAGTTAAAATAAAGTTATTAGAATAGGTCCTAATCCAATATGACTGGTATACTTATAAAAGGGGAGCAATTTGGAGACAAGCATGCATATAAGGAGAAAGACATGTGATCATAAAGATGGCCATCTATCAGCCAAGCAGGTAATCCTCAAACAGACCCTTCCCTCACAGCCCTCAGAAGGAACAACTCTGTCAATGCCTTGATTCCTGATTTCTAGCTTTCAGAACAGTAAAACAATATATTTCTGTTGTGTAAGCCACACAGTTTGTGGTGCTTTGTTATGGATCCCTAGAAAACAAAACAGCATCCAAACTAGAATCAGTAATTGGAGAATTCTCTCAGTCCAGGAGAGATGCAAGACTGCATAGAGTCCCGTAATCTATTGTTGGCACTATTCTGATATAGGAGTATCATCTACAGCATTCCCACCATATGATCTGCTGGCTGATGTATTTTGTCATTTGTGACATCAACAGGGTTATCACTTAGAACACTTTCACAAGGCCTCACCTTATTGCCTGGGCTTCCTCAAAGTATGACGACCTCAGGACAATCTTCTTTGTAAGGGTAAGGATATTACTGTGCCCCCAAAGCAGCCATTCCCTCCTTAACCAACTCTATAAATAATTTATTTGGTAAGCCAAAATCATCTTGGGATCAAGCAGGTTGAATTTAATCCACCTTATAGTCTTTATGGACTTGTCCTTTACATATTCTCAGACGGCTCCCTATTTCACCTGAGTATGTGCTTCAACAAAAAACACATCCCCAGTCTCTTACAGACATTCCTTAGGTGATATTATCCCATGTCCCTTCACCACCACAATTATTCTCCTCCGGATTTAAGCCCATTTATGCCAAAATAAGAAAGCATTTTTTTAAATAAAAACCATCTGGTAATATCACAGACTACCTTAAATGGCAGTGAGTTTACTATCACCAACAGAAGAGCTTTAAAGATTCACTCAGAATTATTATAGAGAGACAACTAAATCAGAGAAGATATTAGATTGGCTATCTTCAAGGATATTTTTCGATTTTAGGTTTTTATAATGTATTAAACACGTAAGATTCTGTTACATTCCCTCAGAAACCATAAAATAACAACAACAACAACAAAAAGATGAATTCTTTTCTAATCTTGAAATGAGAATGGAGTTTATAAGCATGGCCCCAAATACCAAAGCCATAAAAGAAAACTGATAAGTTTAACTTCATAAAATTCTAAAACCCTGAATAGCAGTAAATAAAACAAAACCAATGGCAACAGAAATGATTTCTTACAAAATTTACAAAAGTGAATAAAAATTACAAACGTGAAAAATGCTTAATTTCATTCATAATTTTAAAAATAGAAATGAGGGGCACCTGGGTGGTTTAGTTGGCTGAGCACCCAACTCATGATTTTGGCTCGGGTCATGGCTTCAGGGTCCTGGGATCAAGCCCCCCACCTCAGGCTCTGTGCTTGAAGATTCTCTCTCCTCCTTCCACCCCTCCCCACCCGCCCGACTGCACACATCCGTACCTTCTCTCTCTTTTTAAAACAAATAACTCTTTTTAAAGTGGAAATGAAAGTAAAGAAATTGTGCACTCTGCTTATCAGATTAGCATTCTTTTTTTATTTATTTTTTTTTAATTTATTTATTCTAGAGAGGGAGAGCAAGTATCGGTGGGAGGTGCAGAGGGAGAAGAGAGAATCTCAGGCAGACTCCATGCAGAGCAGAGCCCAGCGTGGGACTTGATCTCAAGACCCAGAGATCACAACCTAAGCTGAAAACAAGAGTGCAATGCTCAACCAACTGCGTCACCCAGATGCCCTAGCATTCCTTTTTAAAATAAAACCCAGCATTGTCATGAATTGAGGGAAAAAGAGTTTCCAGATAAGATCCCAGTCCTGCCAACACCTTGTAAGATTCTAAGCAGAGGACCCAGTAGAGCCACACTGGACCCAGACTTCTGACTCACAGAGCTGAATATTTAAAAATGGGTCTTGTTGGGGCACCTGGGTGGCTCAGTGGGTTAAATCCTCTGCCTTAGGCTCAGGTCATGATCCCAGGGTCCTGGGATCGAGCCCTGCTTCGGGCTCTCTGCTCGGCAGGGAGCCTGATTTCTTCCTCTCTCTGCCTGCCTCTCTGTCTACTTGTGATCTCTGTCTGTCAAATAAATAAATTTTTAAAATCTTTTTAAAAAATGGGTCTTGTTTTAAGCCACTAAATTCATGATGACTTTCAATGGCAGCAGTAGAAAATTAATACACCCACCAAGTATCAAAATTAGATCCATAAATAGACCTAAACATATTGCAAAAGTTACCCTGAAGGGCTGAAGTCTGTCCTTTTAAATAAGTTGTGCAGAGTCCATTTGATTTCTCTCCTTTAAAAAAGGGTGTTGAGACTACTATTTCACACCAAATGAATCCCAGACGGATTGCAGATTGAAAGTGAGGAGGGTGAGGGTAAGTTTTTAGAAAAAACATGGAAGAATACCTTTGTAAACATTTTTCTCCAGCTTTACCGAGGTATGAGTGGCAAAACTTGCATATGTTTAGGTTGCACAATGTGGTTTTTTAAAGTTGTACACTGTGATGATATAATATCCATGTATATTGTGAACTAACATAATCAAGATAATTAACACATCCATCACCTCACATAGTTACCATTTGCACGCGTATATGGTGAGAGTAAGATCTACTCTCAGCAAAATTCAAGTATACAATATTAATTTATAATCAATTATTAATTAATTAATGTTAATGGTTAATTAATTATTGATTAATTAATATAAGTATTAATAAACATAATCAAGGGGCGCCTGGGTTGCTCAGTGGGTTAAGCCTCTACCTTTGGCTCAGGTCATGATCTCAGGGTCCTGGGATGGAGCCCCACAACGGGGGGTCTCCGCTCAGCAGGGAGCCTCCTCCCCCTTCTCTCTGCCTGCCTCTCTGCCTACTTTTGATTTCTCTCTGTCAAATAAATGAATAAAATCTTAAAAAAAAAAGTCAAAACACTGTACAACTGATCCCCAGAACCTACTCATCTTATAACTGAAAATTTGACCAAGATCTCCCCATTTCCCCAACCCTCCAGCTTCTGGCAAGCACCATTCTATGAATTCAACTTTTTTAGATTCTGTATATAAGTGTAATCATACAGTATTTGTCTTTCTTTGTTGACTTATTTCACTCAGCACAATGTCCTCTAGACTCATCCATGTTGTTGCAAATTGTAGGATTTCCTTCCTTTATGGCTGAATAATATTCTATTGTGTGTGTGTGTATATATATATACACACACACACACATACATACATACACATATATGAATTACATATTCTTTATCCATTCATTTGTAGATGGGCACTTTTTTTTCTAGATCTTTACCATTACGAATAATGTTGCAGTGAGCATGGGAGTGCAGATATCTCTTCAAGATACTTATTTTGATTCCTTCAGGTATATACCCAAAAGTCGTATATGAATCATATGGAAGTTCTATTTTTAATTTTTTAAGAACCTCCATACCATTTTCCATAATGACTATGCCAATTTATATCCCCACGAACAGTGTACTAGGGTTCACTTCTCTCCACACCCTTGCTAACACTTATCTCCTATCTTCTTCTTAATAAACATCCTAAAAGTTTGAGGTCATAGCTCATTATGGTTTTGACTTTCATTTCCTTGATGATTACTAATATTGAACTCTTTTCATGTACCTGCTGACCATTCATATGTCTTCCTTGAAAAAATGTCTATTTAGTTCTTTGCCCATTTTTTAATCAGGTTATTTGGGGTTTTGATCTTTGTATTCTTGAGGTAGCAAAAGATTCCTAAAACAAGTTTCAAAATGTACAAATTATAAAGGAAATTTTTGAAAAAATGGGACTATCATAAAACGAATAACTTTTCTCCACCAAGAGATATTAGTAAAAAAAAGAAAAAGACAATCCATGGAGTGGGAAAAGATATTAATAATGCAGATATCTGACAAAGGACTCGTATCTGAAATATATTTTTTAAAAACTTCTGTAAATCAATAAGAAAAAGATCAGATAATCCAATGGAAAAAATAAAAGACCCAAGGAAACATTTTATAAAAGAGAATATCAAAATGGTCAAATTTATCAAAGTGTGCTAAGCTTCATTAGTTGTCTGGGAAGTGCAAATAAAACCACAATGATGCTACTACACACCCACTAGAATGGCTAAAATGACAGCAGAGATGTGGATCAGCTGGAACTTTTATATACTGCTGGTGAGAGAATAAATTAGTATAACTTAGACACCATTTAGCAATATTTACTAAAACTGAACATAGGCTTAGTCTGTGACCCAGCAGTTAGACTCCTAGGTATAAACCTGATAGAAGTATAAACATATGTTTACCAAAACACAGGCACTAGAATGTTCACAGCAGCATAACTGGCAATAAAGCCAATTTCTAAAACCTGGAAATTACATTTGCTAGTTTCCAGCTACTATTTCTCAGCTCCAAAAACCACCATTTCTGTACCCTGTACTCTGTACTCTGTACCCTGCTTTGTAATGATGAAATTAGAATTCTGCAAACCACACTTCTACTTTGTCAGATAAATCTATTTTTAAGTTCTGCCAATAGAGGTGCTGAAGAGGCGCTAGAGGGCTGGAAGAGGGAGAAGGAAATGGATGTGCTTCCTGTTTCCGACAGCATCATCCCAATAATGATCCTTCATTCTGAAATTAACAATTTTTGCAGTTTTCAGTTTTTCCACTCTCCAAGAACTCCATCTCCGTCTCCCCATCCCCCTCAGAGATATCAGCACCATCTAGGCTTCTTTTTTTTTTTTTTAATTTTTTATTTTTTATAAACATATATTTTTATCCCCAGGGGTACAGGTCTGTGAATCACCAGGTTTACACACTTCACAGCACTCACCAAAGCACATACCCTCCCCAATGTCCATAATCCCACCCCCTTCTCCCTAACCCCCTCCCCCCAGCAACCCTCAGTTTGTTTTGTGAGATTAAGAGTCACTTATGGTTTGTCTCCCTCCCGATCCCATCTTGTTTCATTTATTCTTCTCCTACCCACTTAAGCCCCCATGTTGCATCACCACTTCCTCATATCAGGGAGATCATATGATAGTTGTCTTTCTCTGCTTGACTTATTTCGCTAAGCATGATACGCTCTAGTTCCATCCATGTTGTCGCAAATGGCAAGATTTCATTTCTTTTGATGGCTGCATAGTATTCCATTGTGTATATATACCACATCTTCTTGATCCATTCATCTGTTGATGGACATCTAGGTTCTTTCCATAGTTTGGCTATTGTAGACATTGCTGCTATAAACATTCGGGTGCATGTGCCCCTTTGGATCACTACATTTGTATCTTTAGGGTAAATACCCAATAGTGCAATTGCTGGGTCATAAGGCAGTTCTATTTTCAACATTTTGAGGAACCTCCATGCTGTTTTCCAGAGTGGTTGCACCAGCTTGCATTCCCACCAACAGTGTAGGAGGATTCCCCTTTCTCCGCATCCTCGCCAGCATCTGTCATTTCCTGACTTGTTGATTTTAGCCATTCTGACTGGTGTGAGGTGATATCGCATTGTGGTTTTGATTTGTATTTCCCTGATGCCGAGTGATATGGAGCACTTTTTCATGTGTCTGTTGGCCATCTGGATGTCTTCTTTGCAGAAATGTCTGTTCATGTCCTCTGCCCATTTCTTGATTGGATTATTTGTTCTTTGGGTGTTGAGTTTGCTAAGTTCTTTATAGATTCTGGACACTAGTCCTTTATCTGATATGTCGTTTGCAAATATCTTCTCCCATTCTGTCAGTTGTCTTTTGATTTTGTTAACTGTTTCCTTTGCTGTGCAAAAGCGTTTGATCTTGATGAAATCCCAATAGTTCATTTTTTCCTTTGCTTCCCTTGCCTTTTGCGTTGTTCCTAGGAAGATGTTGCTGTGGCAGAGGTCAAAGAGGTTGCTGCCCGTGTTCTCCTCAAGGATTTTGATGGATTCCTTTCGCACATTGAGGTCCTTCATCCATTTTGAGTCTATTTTTGTGTGTGGTGTAAGGAAATGGTCCAATTTCATTTTTCTGCATGTAGCTGTCCAATTTTCCCAGCACCATTTATTGAAGAGGCTGTCTTTTTTCCATTGGACATTCTTTCCTGCTTTGTCGAAGATTAGTTGACCATAGATTTGAGGGTCTATTTCTGGGCTCTCTATTCTGTTCCATTGATCTATGTGTCTGTTTTTGTGCCAGTACCATGCTGTCTTGATGATGACAGCTTTGTAATAGAGCTTGAAATCCGGAATTGTGATGCCACCAACGTTGGCTTTCTTTTTCAATATCCCTTTGGCTATTCGAGGTCTTTTCTGGTTCCATATAAATTTTAGCATTATTTGTTCCATTTCTTTGAAAAAGATGGATGGTACTTTGATAGGAATTGCATTAAATGTGTAGATTGCTTTAGGTAGCATAGACATTTTCACAATATTTATTCTTCCAATCCAGGAGCATGGAACATTTTTCCATTTCTTTGTGTCTTCCTCAATTTCTTTCATGAGTACTTTATAGTTTTTTGAGTATAGATTCTGTGTCTCTTTGGTTAGGTTTATTCCTAGGTATCTTATGGTTTTGGATGCAATTGTAAATGGGATTGACTCCTTAATATCTCTTTCTTCTGTCTTGCTGTTGGTGTAGAGAAATGCAACTGATTTCTGTGCATTGATTTTATATCCTGACACTTTACTGAATTCCTGTATAAGTTCTAGCAGTTTTGGAGTGGAGTCTTTTGGGTTTTCCACATAGAGTATCATATCATCTGCGAAGAGTGATAATTTGACTTCTTCTTTGCCGATTTGGATGCCTTTAATTTCCTTTTGTTGTCTGATTGCTGAGGTTAGGACCTCTAGTACAATGTTGAATAGCAGTGGTGATAATGGACATCCGTGCCGTGTTCCTGACCTTAGCGGAAAAGCTTTCAGTTTTTCTCCATTGAGAATGATATTTGCGGTGGGTTTTTCATAGATGGCTTTGATGATATTGAGGTATGTGCCCTCTATCCCTACACTTTGAAGAGTTTTGATCAGGAAGGGATGCTGTACTTTGTCAAATGCTTTTTCAGCATCTATTGAGAGTATCATATGGTTCTTGTTCTTTCTTTTATTGATGTGTTGTATCACATTGACTGATTTGCGAATGTTGAACCAACCTTGCAGCCCTGGAATAAATCCCACTTGGTCGTGGTGAATGATCTTTTTAATGTACTGTTGAATCCTATTGGCTAGTATTTTGTTGAGTATTTTCGCATCTGTGTTCATCAAGGATATCGGTCTATAGCTCTCTTTTTTGGTGGGATCCTTGTCTGGTTTTGGGATCAAGGTGATGCTGGCCTCATAAAATGAGTTTGGATGTTTTCCTTCCATTTCTATTTTTTGGAACAGTTTCAGGAGAATAGGAATTAGTTCTTCTTTAAATGTTTGGTAGAATTCCCCCGGGAAGCCGTCTGGCCCTGGGCTTTTGTTTGTTTGGAGATTTTTAATGACTGTTTCAATCTCCTTACTGGTTATGGGTCTGTTCAGGCTTTCTATTTCTTCCTGGTAGTTGTGGTAGTTTATATGTTTCTAGGAATGCATCCATTTCTTCCAGATTGTCAAATTTATTGCCGTAGAGTTGCTCATAGTATGTTCTTATAATAGTTTGTATTTCTTTGGTGTTAGTTGTGATCTCTCCTCTTTCATTCATGATTTTATTTATTTGGGTCCTTTCTCTTTTTTTTTTGATAAGTCGGGCCAGGGGTTTTTCAATTTTATTAATTCTTTCAAAGAACCAGCTCCTAGTTTCGTTGATTTGTTCTATGTTTTTTTTTTTGGTTTCTATTTCATTGATTTCTGCTCTGATCGTTATGATTTCTCTTCTCCTGCTGGGCTTAGGGTTTCTTTCTTGTTCTTTCTCCAGCTCCTTTAGGTGTAGGGTTAGGTTGTGTACCTGAGACCTTTCTTGTTTCTTGAGAAAGGCTTGTACCGCTATATATTTTCCTCTCAGGACTGCCTTTGTTGTGTCCCACAGATTTTGAACCGTTGTATTTTCATTATCATTTGTTTCCATGATTTTTTTCAACTCTTCTTTAATTTCCCGGTTGACCCATTCATTCTTTAGAAGGATACTATTTAGTCTCCATGTATTTGGGTTCTTTCCAAACTTCCTTTCGTGGTTGAGTTCTAGCTTTAGAGCATTGTGGTCTGAAAATATGCAGGGAATGATCCCAATCTTTTGATACCAGTTGAGTCCTGATTTAGGACCGAGGATGTGATCTATTCTGGAGAATGTTCCATGTGCACTAGAGAAGAATGTGTATTCTGTTGCTTTGGGATGAAATATTCTGAATATATCCGTGATGTCCATCTGGTCCAGTGTGTCGTTTAAGGCCTTTATTTCCTTGTTGACCTTTTGCTTGGATGACCTGTCCATTTCAGTGAGGGGAGTGTTAAAGTCCCCTACTATTATTGTATTATTGTTGATGTGTTTCTTTGATTTTGTTATTAATTGGTTTATATAGTTGGCTGCTCCCACGTTGGGGGCATAGATATTTAAAATTGTTAAATCTTCTTGTTGAACAGACCTTTTGAGTATAATATAGTGTCTTTCCTCATCTCTTATTATAGTCTTTGGCTTAAAATCTAATTGATCTAAGGATTGCCACTCCTGCTTTCTTCTGATGTCCATTAGCATGGTAAATTCTTTTCCACCCCCTCACTTTAAATCTGGAGGTGTCTTCGGGCTTAAAATGTGTTTCTTGGAGGCAACATATAGATGGGTTTTGTTTTTTTATCCATTCTGATACCCTGCGTCTTTTGACAGGGGCATTTAGCCCATTAACATTCAGGGTAACTATTGAGAGATATGAATTTAGTGCCATTGTTTTGCCTGTAAGGGGACTGTTACTGTATATGGTCTCTGTTCCTTTCCGGTATACCACTTGTAGGCTCTCTCTTTGCTTAGAGGACCCCTTTCAATATTTCCTGTAGAGCTGGTTTGGTATTTGCAAATTCTTTCAGTTTTTGTTTGTCCTGGAAGCTTTTAATCTCTCCTTCTATTTTCAATGATAGCCTAGCTGGATATAGTATTCTTGGCTGCATGTTTTTCTCGTTTAGTGCTCTGAAAATATCATGCCAGCTCTTTCTGGCCTGCCAGGTCTCTGTGGATAAGTCAGCTGCCAATCTAATATTTTTACCATTGTATGTTACAGACTTCTTTTCCCGGGCTGCTTTCAGGATTTTCTCTTTGTCACTGAGACTTGTAAATTTTACTATTAGGTGACGGGGTGTGGGCCTATTCTTATTGATTTTGAGGGGCGTTCTCTGAACCTCCTGAATTTTGATGCTCATTCCCTTTGCCATATTGGGGAAATTGTCCCCAATAATTCTCTCCAGTATACCTTCTGCTCCCCTCTCTCTTTCTTCTTCTTCTGGAATCCCAATTATTCTAATGTTGTTTCGTCTTATGGTGTCACTTATCTCTCGAATTCTCCCCTCGTGGTCCAGTAGCTGTTTGTCCCTCTTTTGCTCAGCTTCTTTATTCTCTGTCATTTGGTCTTCTATATCACTCATTCTTTCTTCTGCCTCATTTATCCTAGCAGTGAGAGCCTCCATTTTTGATTGCACCTCATTAATAGCTTTTTTGATTTCAACTTGGTTAGATTTTAGTTCTTTTATTTCTCCAGAAAGGGCTTTTATATCTCTCGAGAGGGTTTCTCTAATATCTTCCATGCCTTTTTCGAGCCTGGCTAGAACCTTGAGAATTGTCATTCTGAACTCTAGATCTGACATATTACCGATGTCTGTATTGATTAGGTCCCTAGCCTTCGGTACTGCCTCTTGTTCTTTTTTTTGTGTTGAATTTTTACGTCTTGTCATTTTGTCCAGATAAGAGTAAATGAAGGGGCAAGTAAAATACTAAAAGGGTGGCAACAACCCCAGGAAAATATGCTTTAACCAAATTAGAAGAGATCCAAAATCGTGAGTGGGGAGAAAGGGGATAAAAAGAGGTTCAAAAAGGAAGAAAGAAAAAAAAAAAGAAAAAAGAAAAAGAAAAAAAAGAAAAGAATTTTTTAAAAAAGAAAACACCTAAGAAAAATGTAAAAAAGAAAAAATATATATATTAGATAAACTAGTAAAAAATCGTTAAAAAAGAAAAAGGTAACAGTTAAAAAAAAATTTTACCCGAAGGCGAGAAGAAAAAAAATAAAGAAATGAAAAAGAAAAAATTAAATTAACTGCAAGACTAAAAAAAATCACAGGAAAAAAGCCATGAGTTCCGTGCTCGGCTTTCTCCTCCTCTGGAATTCTGCTGCTCTCCTTGGTATTGAAACCGCACTCCTTGGTAGGTGAACTTGGTCTCGGCTGGATTTCTTGTTGATCTTCTGGGGGAGGGGCTTGTTGTAGTGATTCTCAAGTGTCTTTGCCCCAGGCGGAATTACACCGCCCTTACCCGGGGCCGTGGTGAGTAATCCGCTCGGGTTTGCTTTCAGGAGCTTTCGTTCCCTGAGCACTTTCCGTAGAGTTCCCGAGGACGGGAATACAAATGGCGGCCTCCTGGTCTCGGGCAGGAGGAGCCGAGAGCCCAGGGCCCCACTCCTCAGTGCGCCCTCAGAGAACAGTGCCCAGTTACTCCCATCTGCCTGACCTCCAGCCGCGCTCCGAGCTCACCGAGCCTGCGACCGGTTCAAGGTAACACCGAGCTGCGAGCTTACTGTCGGCTCTGTCTCTGCAGCCGGCTTTCCCGTTCCAATACCCGCAAGCTCTGCGACACTCAGACACCCCCGATCCTTCTCTGACCCTGCGGGACCTGAGGCCACACTGACCCCGCGTGGGCTTCGCCCCGGTTTAGCCTCTGGAGCGATGTCCCTCAGCGGAACAGACTTTTAAAAGTCCTGATTTATTGCGCGGTTGCTCCGCCGCTTGCCGGGAGCCGGCCCCTCCCCCTGGGGTCTATCTTCCCGTCACTTTGGATTCACTTCTCTGCCGGTCCTACCTTTCAGAAAGTGGTTGATTTTCTGTTTCCAGAATTGCTGTTCTTCTTCTCTTCGATCTGCCAATGGATTTTCAGGTGTTTGCAATCTTTGGATAAGCTATCTGGCTGATCTCTGGCTAGCTGAAGCAGTCTCAGCTTGCTACTTCTCCGCCATCTTGACCTGATCACCATCTAGGCTTCTTAAGGGACCTCCTCCTCCAAGGTCCTGCTGCACAGCAACTATTGACCAGCAATCCCTCTTCAGATGTCTTTTTTTTTTTTTTTTTTTTTTTTTAGTTTTAATTTAAATTTCAGTTAGTTAACATACAGTGTAACTTCAGTTTCAGGTGTACAATATAGTGATTCAACACTTTCATACAACATCCTGTGGTCAACAAGCACTCTCCTTAATCGCCATCACCTATTTAACCCATTTTCTCATCCCCTCCCCTCTACTCACCATCGCATTTTTCTTTATAGTTACCTCTTTGGATGTCTTGATGCCAGCTCTGCAGAACAACTCCTTCATAGTTCTAACTTCCAATAATCTTAACCTTTCCCCTTTGTCTAAGAGCCTTACAGGTGCTTCCTTCAGTTATTACCTTTACTTTGCCTTAATGTTTGCTCCCTTTGACTTTTCAGTCCTCCAATACCTACTAACTCTTTTTCTTTTCCAAAGATTTTATTTATTTATTTGACAGAGAGAGAGAGATCACAAGCAGGCAGAGAAGCAGGCAGGGAGAGAGGGGAAACAGGCTCTCCACTGAGCAGAGAGCCATAAGTGGGGCTCAATCCCAGAACCCTGAGATCATGACCTGAGCCGAAGGCAGAGGCTCACCCACCGAGCCACCCAGGCGCCCCTAACTAATTCTTCATATTAATTATCTCTTTTGAAACAACTGATATGTTGATAGTCCATCAACAGTGGAGTAGATAAAGTATAATATATTCTCAAAATGGAATTCTACACAAAAGTGAGAATGAATGGCATACCTAATGATGCAGATGAATATCATTAACAAAGATAAGTGAAAGAAGCCAAACACAAAAACTGTGTACAATGATTCTATTAATATAAAATCTAAAAACAATGTATAGTGTCTAGAAGTCAGGATAGTAGTTGCCTTTGGGAAGATGGTAAGGGTGTTGGTTGATGGCTTTATTTTTTTTTTTAATTTTTATTTCTTTAAAGATTTTATTTATTATTTGGTAGAGGAAAAGGGAGAGCACAAGCAAGGGGAGCAGCAGAGGAAGAGGGAGAAGCAGGCCCGACACAGGACTCCATCCCAGGATCCTGGGATCATGACCTGAGCCAAAGGCAGACGCTTAACAGACTAAGCCACCCAGGTAACCCTCATTGGTGGCTTTAGAGCAGGAAAAGGCATCTACAGTGCCAGTAATGTTCTGTGTCTTGATCTGGGCTTCATGACACAGCACTGTTCAGTTTGTGAGAATTCACTCAGTTTTATGATTTTAATATGATCACTTTTCTGTATGCTTATCATACATCCATAAAATATTTAAACAATGTAGCTATCAGTTGTAAATTGATGTTTGCATTCTAGTTGGGATATTGTCAGTAACTTTAGGTTATAAAAATTTCTTTATACATTCAAAAAGGTGGTAGAATTGAGTAATTTATATTTTTAAAATTAAAATGGTTTAAAATATTATAAAAAATAGGCACAGTACTTTTTCTTAAGTCTTTTTGCATAATGCTGCACATTTGTTTTTTGTAGTCTTGTCTCATTTCTTTTAGAAACTTGTAGAGTACCTTCAGAGTACTCGAGCTCATTTTATCGCCAGAGTTTTATAAAAACATGAGTAAACCAGAGATGACTTATGAAATGAATCCCACATATCTTCTTGAAAAGCTGCCAACACTTTGGATCTTGGTTTCTATCTTCCCTTTCAGTATATATGCCCTAAGATCTACTAAAATCTGTAACTGCTTTTTATCTGCTTTAGTTATAGCTATTTTTATTCCTTTCCCACATTCCACCTGCTTGATTGTACTTATTACATCTTCTGTCTCTGTCACTCAATTTATGACATTGGGCCAGACTGTTTGTTCTCTGCAGTGATGCCTTCTGTATACCGTGATCTAATTATAGGCCAACTTTCCCATAGCATTCCCTGAATGATCATCCATTCAACATCTCCTCTATCTACATTCCCAAGTCCTGACTCTGCCTGATCTCCCAGGACCTGTCCTCACATAAGAAATAACCAAAAATAACCTATAAAATGAGAGCCCAGGTAAAGACACAGAATATTACTCGTATGCCTCATGGGGTAGTTCACTCAAAGTCTAGAAGAGAATCTGTTAAAATCATTTATTTATTCTATACATATTTATAGTACAACTATAATGCCAGTCCTATCTCCAGATGCTGGTGCTACCCTGGAAATCCATAAAACCAAATTTTTAGTCCTGGCTCTGCCATGTTCTAGCTATTTGATCTTAACTGGATTATATAATATTTCTAAGCATCAATTCTTTGTATGTAAATAGTATTAAAACATTCTAATGTTTCATAGTTATCTAAGGATAAGCCTTACTGGGAAAATATGAGTTAAAAGGGGAAAGACATAGATGTCCAGTAAAGCATAATTAATTGTGCATGTTTCTACTCTTTTTAATAAATCCCATAAAAAAGAGTAAAAAGAGAAGAATTAAAAGGAGATATAAGAAAGGAAATTATGGTGAGTGCTGTGAAGTGTGTAAACCTGGTGATTCACAGACCTGTACCCCTGGGGATAAAAATATATGTTTATAAAAAATTAAAAATTAAAAATTTTAAAAAAAGAAAGGAAATTAAAGGAGTATAAGAAAAAACAAAGAATGGACAAAAACAAATGAAAACTATTTCAACAAATTTACTGGAAAAGAGGGGAGATAACTAATTTAGCAATGTAAGCTGTAACCTGTCTGCAAAGAGGTATGCCAGTAAACTAGCCCATTGTTCTCTAAAGCCTCAGGGCTAGGATATTTGAGTTCCCATGGAAAACTGGGGAAGGGAAAGGGTAGCTCAAGCTAAAGTCAGGGCCTAGTCAAAGTCTGCATGTTTGTAATATGAAGCAGTTAGAATTCTAGGTCCTCATTCCACCTCACTCATAAAGGACTAGAAACTGACTCATGAAATCAAAAAGAACCATATGGAGAATAGAATTCACTTAAAAGGATGGAGTGAAAATCTGAATACTGAAAGCTGAGACTGTCAGCCACTTTTTTGTAGCATACTTTCAGAACAGTAGCCACACATACACACCAATTCCCTCACATTTGCCCCCACTTCCCAATTCATGCATTTCAATATATTCAAAATGTTGCTAACAGGCATATGACAGAGTTGTAATACTTGAAAAAATTAACAAAAGGATCTTAGCAAACTTAGTAGATGAAAAGATGAATTATTAACTGCAGGAAAATTATTATATGAGAAAGAGGTGTGGTGTAGTATGTAAGATGGCTTAATAGTGCATAACATTTGCACAGTCATAATAATGTTAACACTGAGTATTGATTTAGCTCAAAATTATCATGTAGCTACCTTGGGGGTGAGGGAAGGAGAGTGGTTGGTTGGACACGGGAGTGTGCTGGGTATGATTGGTCTTCAGTATACATATTCACCCTTTCAACATACCTTCTTAACCACAGAGGCTGGGAGGCTAAAAATGACCATATTTTCCAAATGGCCTTGAAGCTACAGTTCTAGATAAAATTTAAGTTATAAAATGCACTTGCTTGAGGTTTGGAAGGCCACAGTGTGGCAAAGGCCATTTCCTTGTGGCTGAGACTACTGGTAAACAAGGCTGAACAGATTAGAGTGCTTGCAGGAGACAGACTTCTATTTAGGACTTTAGGGGTGTGCCATGCACTCTACCTGGTATGCCATTGAATCCAATAGTCCTGTGGTGGCCTGTGCCTTCCACTTAATTGTTGCCTGCCCCACCCCATCCCCAACAATTTAGTAATCACCTAGTTCCCTGATCTGAATGCCTAGAACAGCTGCAGTTTCCAGAACTGAACACTGGTACTGGGAGAAAACTAAACCCTAAATGACAAATGGAGAAAGAGCAGTATGAGCACATTATTTAGAAATCTAGAATTTCTTGCCAGGGAAATCAGCTAACAGCGTGGAGCTGAGTAGCCTTGGAGATACAGAGAAGTGAATATAATTTTTAAATTGTACTGCAGGTATCCTAAAAAAATAAGGCCTCATACATCTAATATTATTGTTGTAAAATTAAATATTACTGTAGGGCAGATTTAAACATATACATATGTCAATTCTCTTCTGTAAAAGTTTTTCCTACATTGGGTTTATAGTATTCATACAGCCAAGGGAAGAAATATATTCAAGTATTTCACAGTACCTCTCACCATACATCCCTCCATTGACCTCTGAAAACAGAAGAATCCCTACGTGTTAATACATACCGTGTTTTTTTTTTTTAAGATTTTATCTATTTATTTGTCAGAGAGAGAGAGAGGGAGAGAGGGCATAGGCAGACAGAATGGCATACAGAGGCAGAGGGAGAAGCAGGCCCCTGCTGAGCAAGGAGCCCGATGTGGGACTTGATCCCAGGACGCTGGGATCATGACCCGGGCCGAAGGCAGCCGCTTAACCAACTGAGCCACCCAGGCATCCCCACATACAGTGTTTTGATGCATTCTTTTTAACCCATATACAAGGAGTCTTATACTTCACCTCCCCCAGATCTCTAAGAACTTTCAGGAAGCTTATGTTTCTATGGTCACTTTTGATTCTGTTTCTAACTGAATTACCATTTTGCGTTTGCTAATTCTTGCAGCCTGGATGGGTTCACATAAGGAACTTAGCTCCGTTCCTTACTTTTCTTTATCCCATCCATCCCTTCAACCACACACACACACATACACACACACACACACACAACCACTCATTCACATACTTTCACACATGCTTATGAGAGGAGCTGACTGTCAAAAAATTGGGGGAAAATAGAGGAATTTTACTTTGGAGAAATACAAGCATCTAAAAAAATAAAAAGTTTTACATTCTTGTTCCTAAAAGCCCTGTGATCTTTTCTACACTTGCCTCCTGCCATGATGTTCAGTTCAGACTTCTAGGTTTTCTCTCCCAGGCCCCATCCCTCAGAGGAATTTAAAAGGCATATTTTCTTATAGGGAAAAATTTAAGTCGTGCCAACTTTCTCCTTCAAAATCATCTCAGGGCTTCCCATTATACAGTGTAGGAGTCAGCAGAAACTTTAAAATTACAGCCATCATCAGACACAGCACATTTTCAGAAGAGAGTCAAAACTTTCCCTAGGGTAGATTTCTAGAAAGGGAGGTTTTAATTCACATTGCATAAAGAAAGACTTTCTGATTATCAGAAAAATAAAATAATGAAAGGAATGCCAAAAGGATATGATAATGTGTCATACTTGAAAATATTATGAAAAGATACATAGTAATCTCTCCTGAATGGTTTATAGAAGGTTTTGATTATCTTTATTTCACTGTGTGATAAATCTTTATTCCCTGCCTCCCTTAGGAGTACACAAAATAAGATTAGGTAAAGAAATCCAAAGTTATCCTTGAAAATAAATTCCTCAGTGTGTGTGTTATGTGTTTTTATTTAGCCATGTCTTTATATCATTAAAATTTCTGCTGCTTTGGCAAACATGTCACTGGCAATATCTCTCAGTCTTTTCTGTGATATTTTGATCCATATAAGGAGACATTGGATTATAGTGTCATTCAAAAACATTTTCATTCAGCAAACTAGTTTCTAAAACTGCAGAGTGGTGAGTTTCTTGTTATTTAATGTTTGTGGACCCACTTTCCTCATTAAGGATTAAAGCCAGCAGATGAAAGAAGCCGAAAACTGAAAATTTAAATACCCTGAAAATGTATTTATTACCTCCACTTATTAGTAAGAAATATATACATGAATTTGTAATTTTTCGGGCTTTTTAAAAATCAATTTGATTAAGTTATAATTTACACGTCACAGAATTAGTGTTATAAGTATACAATTATTTTTAACAAATTTATAGAGCTGTGCAACAACTCCCACAATCCAATTTTTAAACATTTCCATCACCCCAAAAAGTTTCCTGATACCTATTTTCAGTCATTCCTATCCCTACTTTCAGTCCCACGCAACTGATTTATTTTTTGTCTCTAGAGATTTATCTTTTCTTAACATTTCTTATAAATGAAATGATACAATATGTAGTCTTCTGCTTTTGGCTTCTTTCATTTAACATAACATTTTAAGGTTTATCCATATCATAGTAGGTATCAAGAGCTATTCCTTTTATTGTTAAATAATATCCCACTGTAGATGGAGATACCATATTTTCTTTAACCATTCAGCAGTTCATGGACTTCTGGGTTGTTTTCACTTTTTTGGTTATTATAAATAATGCTGCTGTAAACATTCCTGTGCAAATTTTTGTATGGATATAACTTTCCAATTTTCTAATTGCTGGGTCATATGGCAATTCTATGTTTATCTTTTTTATTATTTCCAAAGCAGCTGCACCATTTTTGTATTCACACCAGCAATGCACAGGAGTTCCAATTTCTATAAAGCCTGACAAAACTTGACATTGTTAGTCTTTTTTTATTATAGTTATTTTAGTGGTTATGTAATAGTATCTCATTGTGGTTTTATGCTGCACTTTCCTAATGATGAGCATCTCTTCATGAGCTTATTAGCCATTTCTATATCTTCTTTGTGGCATGTTTATTCACATCTTTTGCCCATTTTTAATTGAGTAGTTTGTCTTACAATTAGTGGGTGTTAAGTATTCTTTATACAGTCTGGATGCAAATACTTTACCAGATATATTATTTGCAAATACGTTCTTCCACTCTGTGACTTGTCTTTTAATTTTCTTAAGACTTTCAGGTTTTAAAATACGAAAAAAACAATGTAATTAAATTCAATATTATGTAAGAAAGATACTTAATCTCCTAATAATTTTATTTTTTTAAATCCTCAAACACAAACATTAGAGCTTCTGGGTAATAATGCAGAATAAATTTCACTGGAATTAAAGTCTACCTCCTAAAGATAAACTATAATATAAGAAATACCTTTTATAATAATACATTTTAAAACTAGTAGTTTACAGCTAACCAGCCTGCAGGGGGTGGGGGTGGTTGGGTATGTGTGTGGAGATCCTGATTTGTAAGCACTTCCAATTTCCATGGGGTAAATACTTTCCCCTGGACTATTTCAAGGCACTAATGATTTAACAGCCAGCTTACAAAATACCTGAATATTTAGCTATTGTCTCCAGAGATGCAGAAGAAGCTAGGTCTAGCACGCTACTGAAAATTTATGATTGAACTTGTAGTAAGTGTTGAAGAGAAACTCCTTTTTTAAAAAAGGGGAAAAGCAACTGCTTTGGAGGAATTTGCAGATTATGAAGAAGTCATTGATACTTCACTCAAGAAAAACAGGAAGATGAGTTTTTAAGAATCCAAGTCTACAGATTATAAAATTTATAAGTCAATTCTACAAAGGATGAAAATGAAAACAGATGTATTCTCTGGAGCAGAAAATGGAGAATATTCTGTAATAAAGGAATCGCTATTAAGCAGGCAAACCAATTGGAGTGAACTATGAGAGCTGCATGGAACTCATTCCCTGTGGTTTGAGTGGTGCTGACCCTTCCTGTCTTGCAACAGCTGCAAACACACAACCCTGGCCATCGGAGTACTTCACCTGCTTATCCTTTATGACTGGTTCAGTTTAAGTAGATGAACCAAATCCAGAGGTCTCCCTTGAACTTTTGCTGGAAGGAGCAAGAAAGAGGTCTACTCTTTTTGCTGCAGTCACAGGGCATTGAGAAGCCTGGAGTTGTAGTTTTCTCAAATGGTGGACCACTCTTCTCCCACTATGTAATCATGGGATTTGGGAGGGTTTAAAAAACATCAACTGTCTGTCCCATCTCACTACACAGCGAAGCATTCTCCTGGCTACAGAGCTGGTCTAGAAGTAATCCATTTAAAGCCAAGTTCAGGACTTTTTGATCAGAGATAGGGAAGTTAAATGCTCTCCTTCCCAGCAAGTGACCTAGTGGCCTCTAGCAATCTAAGAAAAGTCAGCCCGAGGATAAACCTAACACAAGAAGATGGCAAAGCCTAAAAATTCTCAGAGAAAGATCCAAAGTCCTAATGAAGCTATTCTTGAAGATGGTGTCTGAACAAATAAGTCTTTATTTAAAGAATAAATAATATATATATTTTAAAAAATGAAAAGATAAAAAATATATGAAAGAATGTTGTCTGTTAGCAACATTTTGAATATATTTAAATGCATGAATTTTATTTTAGAGTCGGTTTAAAATCAATGTTATTTTACTTACAACAAAGTTTCCTATCTGGTTCAACATTTTCTGCCCTGAGTTTTGTTTTATTTTTTTCTTTTACTACCATTGCTCATGATACCACTGCTAATACCTTTGTGGAATTTTGTCCTCCCCAGCTTCAACCATTTTTTTTTTTAAATTTTATTTATTTATTTATTTTTAAAGATTTTATTTATTTATTTGACAGACAGAGATTACAAGTAGACAGAGAGGCAATCAGAGAGAGGAGGAAGCAGGCTCCCTGACAAGCAGAGAGCCCGATGCGGGGCTCGATCCCAGGATCCTGGGATCAGCCGAAGGCAGAGGCTTTAACCCACTGAGCCACCCAGCGCCCCCCCAGCTTCAACCTTTGACTCCTCTTCTGCTCTTTAAAGGTACACACATGGGGCGCCTGGGTGGCTCAGTGGGTTAAAGCCTCTGCCTTCGGCTCAGGTCATGATCCCAGGATCCTGGGATCGAGCCCCACATCAGACCCTCTGCTCAGTGGGGAGCTTGCTTCTCTCCTTACCTCTCTGCCTGCCTCTCTGCCTGCCTCTCTGCCTACTTGTGATCTCTGTCTGTCAAATAAACAAATAAAAAGCTTAAAATAAATAAATAAATAAATAAAGGTACACACATATCCACGGAAACAGGCATGGAAAGACATAACCAGCACAGCACACTGCTATTGATCCGGGATCATTTTTCCTCTGGCACCAGCCACCTCTTTTCATGCAGGCTTATGTGACCCAGTTTTGGACGGTATGCTCACTCTGACCTTGCACACCATCAGAACAGGGCATCTGCTAATTACCCACTGGCTCCCTGCAGAGAACTGTGGTCCCTCAGGTAAGGAACACCCTGCCTTGGAGCCAAGCCCAGGCTCATGAGACAAGAGCCCACAGGACACCCGTATCAAGAGAGGGAATCACACATCCATGTCAGCACATTCTATCACCTCCCTTTCTGCCTTTGCAACAACTCTATTTCAATTCTTTTCAATAGCTCTACCTTCCATGCCTACTTAGCATTTCCCAGGTTCCAGTGCCACATAGTAATCCCAATTTTTATAGTCAAATAAAACTAAATCCACAGAAATCGAGTGATCTGAGTCCTTAATGACAAAAACAGGCTTGGAATTCAGCTTTCTAAAGACTTCCGAGGGAAATGTTTTATTTACTTCTACAGCAGGTGGAAAACTCTATGGAGCACTTTATATTTGGTCCTGGGGGTGAAATTTTAACCAGAATATTGATATTTTAAGTCATTCTAAGAAGGAAGGATCCAAAAGCCATTTTCATGTGAAGAAATTAAAGGAACCAAGAATGTGTCTCTTGGGAAGAAAATTCACAGGAGGGAGCAGACAGCTGTTTCAAATATCTAAACATCTGGGCTGTGTAAAGAAAACCAGATTTGTTTCATGCTTCTTATGAGGAAGATTAGGAACAATGAACAAAAGATACAATTAAGTCAATCTGGGTGAAATATGTAATAAGAGAAATTTCTAATAATTAGAATTGTTCCCAAATGTTACCTGGTAAGGTGGTGAGCTCCTATCAGCAAAAGATTTCAAGCAGAAGTTAGATGCCAAGAAGTTGGGGGTATAGGAGTCATACACTCTTGATTTGATCAGACGGCTATTAAGAGTCCAGATCCTTTTTAAATTCTAGAATGCGTTTCAAGTGAAATGCAATCACTAAACTTCAGCTGATGCTCCTCAAATTTCAGCGTGCATAGCAATCACCTGGAGAGCTGGTTAAATTACATACCCAGGGCCTCACCCCCAGAGATTAAGATTCAGTCAGTCTGGGGCGGGGGGCAAGGAATTTGCTTTTCTAATAAACTCCCAAACGATGCCAACACTGCTGTCCAGGGACCGTGCTTTGAATAGCCCTACAAATCACAATTATTTATTATTTATTAGGTATAATTATGATTTGTAGGGCTATTCAAAGCACGGTCCCTGGACCAGCAGTGTTAGCATCATTTGGGAGTTTATTAGATATTGTGAAAAGATGAAAGAAAATGAAGAGGTTTTGGCAAGCAAAAAGGGAAATAAAAAGTAATGCATAGTTGGCATTCATATAGGAAATAAAACATTGTAATGACGACTTCAAAGGAAAGAATCCTTCCAAAACATAGGCCACATCTACCCGGCAGTATAAAAACATTTGGAGAGGAAATTAATTGGTACATATGGTTGTGGGTGTTCATTTCTAACCATACTAAACATTCCATCAAAGCTTTTCTTTTACTTGTTTAGTTAAGTAATTCCAATGAGATGACGCCATATAAGAACTTCCTATTTGGAGTCAGATAGCTACTCAGACATAGGGATCTCTTCTGCTTATCTCTAACACCCTCTTTAGAAACTCCACCTGGACCAGTAATAAAATTGAGGGTGAGCTTGTCAGGAGTAAGGGAGAACTACTTGGGACAAACAGTATAATTGAATTTGTAAATGTCTTTACCTTTGAAATGGAAATCTGAGGCAATCATTTTAAAAATGTAAGCTCTTCAATGGCAAAAGGAAATCCTTATCCATCCTTCAAAGTTCAACTCAAATTGCATTCCCTCATAAGTTCTTTACAGATCCTATCAACAGGCTGTGAGCTCCAAATCCTCATCTCGTGCTCAGATCTCTTAAAACACTATTTCTATATTCCGAGTTGTAAATGTTTTTTGTTGCATTAATGTAGGCCCAATAACACAGGGGGCTAAACAGAGAATGTGTAATATAAATAATTGAATTCTGATACTTGAGTATATAGGAATAAGTATAAGGAAACTATGTGGTAGCTTAGGGCTGAGGGAGAGTAGCCAATGAAGAACAAAGCTTAAAAGGATTCTCCTCCCCATGACTAGGGTTCTGACCTCATTAGAGAAGATATGGTTTAGCCCACTGGGTAAAAAAAAGAGTTCACCGGTTTGCTCTAGCAGGAGCTAATTGGGGTCATGGAAAGCAGGAGGCATTCCTCCAGAGTATGGGGTGATGATAGCTGATCAGCAGCCAGAGGTGTGGGTATATACAAGGAATGGGGGCCCTGGGAGCAGGCAGTCCACATGGGCTGGAAGAGAGAGTGATGGCTCCCAGAGTGAAAATCCTCCAGACTCCTGGCAATCCACACGCAGGCCTGCACAGGGAATTGGAGCATTGATGTGGACAGGAAGACTTCAGGACACCAGTCTCTACGTCAAGGACAGGGCTGCTATGGGAATCTTAATGCCAGGCTAGGCTGACTGCAAGAGCGCCTACTGATCACACATTCCAGGGATGTTGCTAAAGCAGAGCTCCACCAGATGACCTCACACACTCCACCAGCTGGAAAACAGCAGGAGACACCCTTCGAGCAGCCTCTATTGAGAAAGCTTGGCATTATGTTTACTATGAAAAGGAGTACTTAAAAGAATTATGTCCATTTCAAAAAGCATATACTAAAGAACAAATTTGGAGCTAAGAGGCAATAAATTGGTAATTGACTCATTTGTATCATTCCTAGATTTTTGGTTCTTTTAAGATTAAGAGCGTGTTTCATCTTAGTAGTCTCTGTGGTGCCTACTTTTTATTATAAACTATGCCTTAGCAAATATTAAGAATTTCCAGGACACCTGGGTGGCTCAGTGGATTAAGCCTCTGCCTTTGGCTCAAGTTGTGATCTCAGGGTCCTGGAATCAAGGCCCACGTTGGGCTGTCTGCTCAGCGGGGAGCCTGCTTCCCCCTCTCTCTCTGCTTGTCTCTCTGCCTACTTGTGATCTCTTTCTCTCTCTCTCTGTCAAATAAAAAAAAAAAAAAAAAGTATTTCCAGCTGGTTTGGTTTTTTTGATTGTTTGTTTGTTTGTTTGTTTCTTTTTTGCAGAAGTTAACGAGGTGGCCGTAAAATTCGTATGGAAATGTGAGGGACCCAGAATAGCCAAAACACCCTTGGGGAAGAAAAAAAAAGTTGAAGGATTCTTATCTCCTGATTTCACAACTTATCACAAAGCTACAGTAACTAAGACAATGTGGAGTTAGCACAAAATAGAATTATAGACCAATGAAAATGAATTGAGACCCCAGATATACACCATGAAATTTGTGATCAATTGATTTTTGACATAGGCACCAAAACCCTTCAAAATGGGGAAAGGATATCTTTTCAATACATGCTACTGCAACAACTAAATATCCACATGCAAAAGAATGAGTTTGGGCCCCTATCTCACATCATATACAAAAAATTCACCTTAAATTGGTCATAGATCTAAATGTTTGAACCAAAATTATGAAACTTTTAGAAGAAAAGATAAGAGTAAATCTTCATGACTTTGGGTTAAGGAATGGTTTCTTAGCTATAACAACAAAAGCACAAATGACAAAATAAAAAATAAATAGGATTTCATCAAAACTCAAAACCTATATGTTTCAAGGACATCATCAAGAAAGTAAAAGACAGCTTACCAAATGAGAAAAAGTACTTGTAAATCATATATCTGATAAGGGACTTGTATCCAGAATATATGAAGAACTTTTATAAATCAACAACATAAAACAAATAATCTAATATTAAAACTAGGCATGGACTTGAATAAACATTTCTCCAAAGAAGATACACAAATGGCCCATAGACATGAAAGGAGGCTCAATATCATGTCATTAGGGAATTGCTCATCAAAACCATTTACTACCTCATACGTACTAGGACGCCAATAATCAAAAAGACACTGATAAGTATTGGGGAATATGTGGAAAAATTGGAGCTCTCATGTATTGGTGGAGCCATAAAATGGTACACTCACTTTGAAAAATAGTCTCATAGTTTCTCAAATGTTAAACATAGAGTTACCATACCACCATGAATTCCATTCCTAAGCATGTACCAAAAAAATGAAAATCTACACCCATACAAAAACTTGTACATGAATGTTTATGGCAGCATATTTACAATAACCAAAAAGTAAAACAACTCAAGTGTCCATTAACTGATGAATGACAACAAAATATGCTCTATCCATGTATGGAACACTTATGCTATAATTAAAAGGAATGAAGAATTGATACATGGTAAACCTGGGTGAGCCTTACATACATACATTATTCTAAGTGAAAGAAGTCACACACAAAAGGCTACATATGATTCTATTTATATAAATGTTCAGAATAAGAAATGCATAGAAAAAGAGAGTTGATTAGTCATTGTCAGGGCTGGAAGGGAAAGGTGAATGGGGTATGATAATGGATATGATGGGGAGAGATAAAAATGTTCTAGAATTAGGTAGTAGTGATAATATTCATAACATAGGGCACATACAAAAAAACCACTGGATCACACACTTCAGAGTGAACTTTGACATGTGAGTTATATCTCAATAAAGCTGTTATTTATTTTGAGAGCTAAGATTTCAATACTTACTTCCATTTTCTTCTTTCCTTTCCAAGTACAGTTATAGCCAAAGAACCTGTAATGAAAACCTAAAATTTCTTTCTTTTCTTGCAACAATGAGGATATATAGAAAATTAGAACGTAACAATCAGTCACTTCAAGTTTCAGACACTCTTACTAAGATACCTAATTACAGTTATTGGTTGTCATGAATTTTGAAAACTCATAAAAACCACTGAGACAGTGGAGAGACTATGGGGTTAAATAACAGATGGAAGAAGAATTGAGCAAGCCACACAGTCTCTCTCGGGGTTTCCAATTGCTCATTTGTGAGATATGGAAATTGGGAGAGATGACCTCCAGCATCCACACGTCTCCCTAGAAAATTAACTTCAGAATCAAATTTCCATAGACCTTTAATGTTTATGAATTAAATAAATAGTAATAAGGATTATTTTCTAACCAAAAAAACCTTAAATGTAGGTAGAATTATACATTATGCTTTTCTTTTCCCCAATGAAGCCTGTGTCTCTATATCACTAGGCCAAAATACATACTTCTAACCCTGTGTGCATGTGTGTTATATTATAATATTTGAATTATTATGTATTCCTTGGAGGAATCTATATCCACTTGACAACTTGGGCCTTCTAATTTCTATATATACTTATGCATACTTTGATTACATAGATTTCATTTTTCTCTGTATAAAGTTAAAATACAGTCAGCTAAAAAAAGCATGAGCTATTTCCGCCAGCCCTCTCCTGGGACTTTGTTCCCAAGTTAGGCAGTTATTTAAAACTGAGCAATTGTACTGTCTTTTTTTCTAATGGTTATCATTTCAAAAACTCAGGGCACTTAAAAAAAAAAAGAAAACAAAAAATAAAGCAAACTTCCTTCAACTGGTCAGTGTACTCCCTTGAAACACAGCAGATACTCTCCTATCTATCTATATTTGGATTTAAGTATATACTTAGACTCTTTATCCTAGGGAGCTGAGTGCTTTGCACTCTAAAACACATGCTCCTCTATTAGTCATATTAGAAACCATTTTTCCTCCCCTTGTCAAAAAAAGTATAAAGGCTAAGAAAAAAATAATTGGATCAAGCGCAGAAAGGGAGTATAACCAGAAAGAGAAAACCATGGCAAATCATGTTTCTTGAGTCCTTACGTCCATCTGCTTTCCACAAAAGATCACTGCCTACTCATTGATCACTGCATCAAAATTAACCCTGCCTTTCCTTTACATACCCATGGTGTGTTACTTGAGACTCATTTCACTGCTTATTTTATACTGCTATGCATTATATTACTTAAATATAATATTTAAGTCTGTCTCCCCCATCAAAATTGTATTTCCTTGAATAATGTGTCAGAATACCACTAAGTCACATCAAACATAGAAAACCTACTCATTTCCCAATTTAAATCTCTCCCAAATTTCCCTAAAATGGGGAAAACTATCTACTCTATATTTATTTTCCTTGAATAGCTCCTTGTACCATGATTTCATGAAGGGGGTTCTCAACACAGGTGGTTGAATAAAATTCACGTGTGAGATGATCAGTTAAACCAAATAAAATAGCCATTTCCTTCGCTCAAAATTTAGTAAGAATTCTTTATCCTGGCCCCAATGCATTTCAGAAACCCACTGTTCAGTGTTAGATTTTCTTTTCCTGTCAGTGGGCTCTCTTATCAGGTGCTTCATATTCAAGTGATTTGGTCAACATTTCATGTGGGTCAATTTAATAATTTTCACCAAAGAGTTTTAAATTTATAGAAGTATATTCAAGCACTGTTTGAAATTTCTCCCTATCTCTTACAGATTTGATATTTAAAAAGTATAACAGGGCAGGGTGCACAGGTGGCACTCAACATAGAGTCCTCTTGGAATTTGCTCTCCTCTGTCGTGCATTCTGCTCATTCTCTCTGTCAAATAAATAAACAAATCTTTAAAAAAAAAAAGCGGGGCGGGGGGTAACAGGGCAACAGGGCCAGCTACTTGTGAATGGAATAAAGGTAGAGGAGTGGTTCTTAGTCAATGGTTCTTACCTTTGAAAATACAGACATGCTTCCCAGAAAAATACAGCCCCCCCCCACACACGTACACACACACACACCCACACACACACACACACACACCATTTTGCTTACAGTTTCAGCAGGTTAATAGATCTTTCCCTCCCCACAAAGCCATCAGTTAATAACTCCTCTTCTAGAGAACTGCACTCAGAAGATTAAGAAAGTGTTGGGTAATTGTCCAGTAATTCCAGTCATTTCCTAATTTTAGAACCAGAGAAAAAAAGTAATCTGTTTTGGGATCTACCCAGTCCACAAATTACCAGATGGTTGCTACTCTTTGCCTGTATAAATACAATTAAAGTGGAAGATCATGTAATGTATTGTCTAAAATGAGACACTTTTGAGGGTGAAAGGAGCATTAATAATTACACTAATACAGCAGAAACATGATCTATTAAAAATATCATTAAATATTAAATACATCAGACTTCTATTGTCCAAGTGGCCATCTCATTTTTTCCATTTTCCACAAAGAACTAATGTCCACCACCATTAAAAAAAAGACCAAATTATGGATTTTTCTTCCTTTTACATTTCAACTAGAATAAGTTAAATCTATAGGATTCAGTCTCCCCACCAGTAAATCCATAGGTGAAATAGATGCTTTCTTAAGGTTCTTAACCAATTAAAAGTCACTAATAGCTTATAATCTACCAAAATCTAATTTTGAAGAAAAAATTAACATGTATTACTATCGATAAACATATAACTAACATGTATATTTACTACTATATGTCAAGCATTACACTAAGCACATCATGTATTTTTCTCATGAAATTATCACAAAGAGGCACATATTTTAGTCCCACTCTGCAGACAAGAAAACAGAACTTAGACACTTGAGGTTACACTGCTAATGAACAACAGAATAAAGGTAAAAACCCAATCTGACTGCACAGCCTGGGCTCTTCATTGCTAAATTAGGCTAATGAATTTACCAAGTAATGTCCTTGCTTTGAACTTAGTCATTCTACTGGTAGCCATGACATTAAAAAAATAATAATAATAATGTTTCCAAGGTATCTTAAAAGATACCTCTTTCACAATCACTTAATTGCTTATTAAGACAGTAAATCATAAAAGCCACTGTCTTGGTTTAGAGGCAGAGAATATAGTATATTCAATTACTATTTGTACATATTAAAAATATCAAGTCTGTTGAGACCAACTATCTAAAGTATAATTCATAATGGACTGCATTCTTTAATATGAAATAGCTGAAATTGTGAGGGATATGGCTCCATCTCAAAGGATTTTTAAAATGCCAACCTAGGGGCACCTGGGTGGCTCAGTGGGTTAAGCCTCTGCCTTCAGGCCAGGTTATGATCTCAGGGTCCTGGGATTGAGCCCCGGGCTCTCTGCTCATCAGGATGCCTGCTTCCCCCTCTCTCTCTGCCTGCCTCTCTGCCTACTTGCGATCTCTGTCAAATAAATAAATAAATCTTTAAAAAAAAAAACAAAACTAAAATAAATAAATAAAATGCCAACCTATAAATTACATTCTATATTTTTATATGGGGTACTTAAAACTAAGTCCTATCGAATTTTTTTTAAATCTTAAAATATCATTTAAATGTGAAATTGTCAATTGCTTTCAGTACTGAGAAGCTACATTAGCACAACATTTAATGCCATTTTAAAGACCCCATCTTATATTACCTAAATACTACCTTAAAGAAAGTCATAGACCTTAGTGGATTTTTAAACTTAACAATAGATTTTTTATTTTATTTTATTTTTTTAAAAGATTTTATTTCTTTATTTGACAGAGACAGAGAGATCACAAGAAGGCAGAGAGGCAGTCAGAGAGAGAGGGGGAAGCAGGCTCTCCGCTGAGCAGAGGGCCTGATGTGGGGTTCCATCCCAGGACCCTGAGATCATGACCTGAGTCGAAGGCAGAGGCTTTAACCCACTGAGCCACCCAGGTACCCCAACAATAGGTTTTTTAAACCATGTTTAAACTATGTCTTAGCATGAAACTTAATATTGTAAGTTAACACCCAAGATTGTAATGCAGATTTTCCTGGAGATATAGGAAAACAACAAGCAAAATTTGGTAAAAGACATTTCATTAAATAATGAAAATGAATCACTTCACCAACACTTAAATAAAATTGCTGAGGACTATGCCATTTTATATGCTCAGGACTACACAATAACTATACAGTTAACAAACATAAACCACCATAGGGTATCTGCCTATAACTGCCCTCCTGTCCTTACATGAACCAGTCAATTTAGGTCTGGGACAAGGCAGAACAAAGATTTTTTTTCAGAATAGAAATCTTTGAAGACCTTAGGGATGTCCCACTGCCTCATTCTGACATCTTCTGAGCTCTAAAACATTTATACTTAGTTGTATAAATGCTTTGTATTCCCTATGAGACTGTAAGCACTCAACAACATGTAAGATCTCTTAAGTAAATGTGTAATGCTAGCAAAATAACAAAAATAACAATAGAATCAGAAGATGCAGTTATTAAATTAGTCTATATTCTTAGTGATCTTTTAAGAAATATCTTAGAAAAGACTTAAGTCTTTTGTGCCTTTAATTTAGTACATAACTTAAGGTCATGTAAATCTTAATACTAACATAAATTATAACCAATTTATTTTCCTCCTACAATTATGCAGACAGTAGTATAAACTTCCCCCAGAAGGTCACTGGGTGTATAACAAATTACATAATTAAAGCTAAAAATAGTAAACATTTATGCAAAATGTATCTAATGGAAATCCAAAATTGGAGATAAACTGACTCGTAAATTGTATTAAAAAATAGGTCCAAATTCAAAGTCATCTTTAAACACAGGCCAGAATTCCTACTAAATCAAAGGCAAAACTTGAAGGTTGTTATAGCACTACTACCCAGAAACTAAAAACCAGCTGGGTTCAGGAAAAATAGAGGTTTCTTCAAAACCACCCACACAGTGGCTGTCTTCCTCCTCCCAGGTCTGCCCATGGAGACCAGCTTCCTGCTCAAGCACGAAGAGCACACAGTGCACATGGAAAACTTGTGGAGTCAGCCAAACTCCCACCCACCTCAGTTCCTATCCTCAGCAGCTTCCTGACAACCCACAGAAACCAATCAGTTCAATGTGATGGCAAGATGAAAGCCAGGACCCACGTCTCTGGTAAATGAAAATCTTGAGGTACATTGCAGAGACGCAACCAATCCCCAGAGCAGATAAATGAAACATCAAGAGTTTTAAAAAGCAAAAGTTGAAAAGGTGCATTTTATTAGAAAAGGAGATTTGAGCCATGAAGAAATGGAGTTTTCCTTATTATAAATGGAGGAAGGAGCAAAAGATATTAAAGTACAGTTGATCTTTGAACAACATGGGTTTAACTGCACAGGCCCACTTATACACAGATTTTTTATGGCGAAGTACGATAAATGTCTTTTCTCTTATAATTTTCTTAACATTTTTTTCTCTAGGTTAGTTTATTGTAAGAACACAGATATAATACATATAACATACAATATATGTGTTAATTGACTATATTATCAGTAAGGCCTCCAGTCAACAGTAAGCAATTAGTAGTTAGGTTCTGGGGAAGTTAAAAATTATATGGAGATTTTTGACTCCACAAGCGGTTGGAACCCATAATCCCTGCATTGTCCAAGGGTCAACTATAGTCACACAAAGAAAACTAACATGAGAAATGCAACCCCTTTAAAGGCATTAGGACAGTAAGAAAATAAATTGAGTGATGTGAACAAAAATTAAAACCTCATCTCTCCAGATCATTAATGAATGAATTAAGGTATGCAGAGTTTTCAAAGAAGTATATCCTTTATACACATTTAAAACAAATTTAACCATCTAGGGGTGCCTGGGTGGCTCAGTCAGTTGAGTGAGTTGACTCTTGATTTCAGCTCAGGTCATGATCTCGGGGTCATGAGACCGAGCCCTGTATTGGGGCCCAGTGTGAAGCCTGCTTAAGATTCTCTCTCCCTATTCCCCTGCACATACCCAGCCATCTCCCACCACATAAGTACACTCACTATCTCTTAAAAAAAAAAAATTAACCATCTTGAATGCAAATATTTCTAAAATTTATTGCACATTACCTTGACTTCTTAAGTGGGCTTATTCTTTAAGGTTATGATAAGAAACATTTGTGCAAAACACAGATTGTGCAACTCCAATCTGAGATCAGGTGGTAGATTGACTCATAAGAATCATTTAGGTCATCTTATGAAAATATAGAAAGAAGATGGGGTGTCTGGGTGGCTCAGTGGGTTAAAGCCTCTGCCTTCTGCTCAGATCATGATCCCAGGTTCCTGGGATCGAGCCCTGCATCAGGCGTGGGCCCCACATTGGGCTCTCTGCTCAGCAGGGAGCCTGCTTCCTCCTCTCTCTCTGCCTGCCTCTCTGCTATTTGTGATCTCTCTCTGTCAAATAAGTGAATAAAATCTGTAAAATATATATATAGAGAGAGAGAAGATTCTGATTTTCTAGGACAGGATTAAAGCCCGGAAATATGTGCCTTTTAAAAACTTTCTCAGGTGATTCTAATTCATAGCCAGTTTCATGAACAGAGTATAAAAGGAAGAACACTTACCTATTAGTATTCAGGTAGCTTTATTCTAATAGTTGTTCATGTACTCAGTGCACACTGACTGGGCATCTAATATGTCCTAATATTGAGCACCTGAAGTGGACTTTGGTATATAAAGATGAATAAAACATGATCTGTCAAAGAGTTCATATTCAAGTAGGAGAGCCAAATACATAATTATGGTACCATGGGTCAATCCAATAACAGGATGCCATGAAAATCAATCACTGGATAGTGAAAGACCTTTTAGCTTAGCCAGGGCTTCCTGGAGGAGATGGCATCTGAGACAAATCCTAAAGGTTGAGATATTAGCCAAGTGAATTTGGAGTGAGAATGAGAAGAGAGAAGGGGGCAATGTACCAAGTCAGCCTCTAATTACACATATAGTATCAGGAATTGATGGTAGAAAGAAGGGAAGGAGTGGGTAAGAGTTCAGTGTTCATCTTGCAAACAGTGGAAAGCTGTTGCACCATAAAGTCAAGAGTGTCACCATCACACTTGTATTTCTATCAGATGTCTCTGGCTGGATACGTGGTATATAAATTTAAGAAGGATAAGAAATGGAAGGACAAAGAGGATTTAGGTAATTGGTGGAAGAATTCCAGGCATAAGATATAGAAGGTCTGATATAAGACAGTGAAAACTAACACGGAAAAAAGAATACAAGTTTGAGGAAAATACAGACAAGAAGACAACGTGATTGATTTGATGATGATGGCAGGTGGGGAGGTTGGAAAAGGACTGGAAAAGAGAAAAACGAAGTTCAGAATAACTCCACACACCAGTAAGACTATAAGGCAAGGAACTAATCTTTTCTAAATATCATTAATTAAATGTAGAGCCTAGGGGTACGGGTGGCTCAGCTGATTAGGCAGCTGGCTCTTGGTTTAAGCTCAGGTCATGATCTCAGGGTACTGGGATCAAGCTCCACGTTGGGCTCCCCTCTGAGCTGGGAGGCTACTTGAGACTCTATCTTCTTCTCCTCTTGCCCCTCCCCCTGCTTCTTCTCGCTCCCTCTCAAATAAATAAATAATTCTTTAAAAAATACAAAATAAAAATATGGAGTCTAGATTACCTCTAAGAGAACTTCTATCCCGAAAGTCTATGAATCATTATAATACAGATTATTGTATTATTCAGTGATGTCCTCAAAACCTCTTAATGTTGACCTTACACTAAGTGACTCCTGGACTTTTTTTAAGATTTTTTTTTTTAATTTGTCAGAAAGTGGGAAAGGGAGAGAGCACAATGGAGAGGGAGCAGCAGGCAGCGGGACAAGCAGGCTCACGGCCCAACAAGAGACCCAGTGCTAGACTCAATCCCAAGACACTGGGATTATGACCTGAGCCAAAGGCAGACACTTAACCAACTGAGCCACCTCGGTGTCCCACTCCTGGACATTTAAGTTCAAATGCCTGTTTTCTAGAATAATGTTAAGTTCTCTCTAGGTGTTAGTTTATCAGCTGTAATAGTAGCTTCTGACAACATGCCTGCCTACAACAGTTCTTCCTTCCTCTCAGTTTTCTATTTCATGTGTATACTATAAGTATGGAAGTTAGGTAACTAATCTCCCTCTCTTCTAAATTACATAGCACTTCATTTGTAACACCCTATGACATTTCTTCATTCTACACTGCTCTGTATAGAATAAGGCCTTGTAAAGGTTTAAGCAACTGAGAATAAAAAAGGACTCAAAATTCTTTGTGCCCTTTTTCCATAAGTGACTCCTTGCACAATCACACTGCAAACAAAACTTAAATAATATAGTATTTTTGCATCAAGATTGTAAAAATCGTGAATAGATTATGAATAAACAGACTGAAGACCCAAGCAGAATTTTTTTTTTCCTGAGTAGAGGTACTATAATGTTCAAAAGATTTAACAGTTTTTCAGAAGGCCTTTTGCTCAGTTCCTTATTCCTGTATTCTAGATAGATAACATTATTAAGAGTCAGATACAGGGCACCTCCATGGCTCAGTCACTAAGCGGCTGCCTTTGGCATAGGTCATGATCCCAGGGTCCTGGGCTCAAGCCCCACATCATGCTCCTTGCTTGATGGAAGCCTGCTTTTCCCTTTCCCACTCCCCTTGCTTGTGTTCCCTCTCTGCGGTGTCTCTCTCTGTCAAATAAATAAAATCTTTTAAAAAAAAATTTTAAAAAAAGAGTCAGAGATACCAAACAGCAAAACATCATTAGCACAGGAAAAACTGAAGAAACTCAAGTACAATTTAAGAAAAGCAACTATCAAATAAATAGAGGAAGCCCCTGATTTTATATACAATGAATTGCTATAAATTTACATGAGCATTAAATGTGCTCATTTTAGTTATGAAAATCCATTAGGTACAAACATTTCATTGGTGCAATTTGAAAATACAGGTCTAGCAATTTGTATCAACTTTTTACTCTTAACTTCCCTGATAATTGAACCTCACAGATAAACTGAACAAAATAAAATTAAATCATGTATTGCTGATGCCAAAACTGTGCCCCTAGGGATAAGCCTGATGATTTTGACCTTTGCTCAACTGCAGTTAACTTTATGAGACCTATACATACCCTTATATACATCTCAACAGGACTTTTATTTATTTATGTATTTGTTTTTTGTTATTATGTACTTATTTATTATGTATTATTTTATATGTTATTATATATTTATTTTATTTATTTATGTAGCACACTGTCACTTTTATTTATAAAAATGTTATGTCAAAATTCAATTGAATAGTTAATTGTCATGTGTTCCAAAAAGCACCGCAAAGGGGCCATACTAATCTATTGGCCCTCTTCCTCTAATGGCTTAAAAGAATCATTCTCCAGCTGCTGAACACAACAATACACATTTTATTTATAAGTGTCAATGAATGATGTGGAAAGTGCAAGCTGGAAAAAGTCTCAGAAATTGTGAGTTAGGGACTGCCCGTAATTTGAATATTTAAGAAGGTAAAGAATCACAGAATTTTAGTTTTCTAGTTTTTAAATAGATACCATGTCTAATCTGCTGCAGAAGCAGAAAGGAGCTAGTTAGTATCCACAGAAAGCCTAAAATTTGCTTGTCTAAAGTCCCCCAAGTCTACTCCCAACTTATATTCTGTCCTACATAAACTCTAAAAAAGAATTTAGCTAGCAGGGGCTTCTGCTTCTTCTCTATAATGATTAAAGTTTGGCAAACATCTTTTTTGGTCTTACCTTACTTGATACAAGATGGGAATTTTCCACAGATATTTTTAATTGGAAACAAAGCAGAACAAGAGGCCTCAAAATGAGCATAGATATGGGATGAGTTTTACAGAGTAAGCCTTTTATCCCAAACCTCATAAAAATTTAGATATGGCTGAATCAGCTCAAACATTGATTATGTACCTACTACATACCCGGCACTTGGTAAAACACAAAGATTAACAGTGGATCTTCCCTCTAGAAAAAGAGAAATACATAAACAAAAAGAATTACTATAATGTGACAAATGCTAGAATAGCCATAATCACATATTATTGGTTTACTAACAGGCTTGATGGAATATTTCTTTTAAATCTATTGATTTTTACTCTCCCCTCAGTCTTAATAGTATTTTTTTTTTTAGGATTTTATTTATTTGACACAGAGAGAGATCACAAACAGGCAGAGAGACAGGAAGCGGGGTGGTGGAGTTGAGCAGAGAGCCCGACATGGGGCTCAATCCCAGAACCCTGAGACCACGACCCGAGCCAAAGGCAGAGGCTTAACCCTCTGAGTCACCCAGGTGCCCCCTTAATAGTATTTATTTGCCTGTTGTCAAGGTCATGCCCTATTGATGAAACTTGCCTTCTTTGTCTTTCATACCTAGATCAAAGATGATAAAGACAGGGCACTTGCACCATTGCTCATATTTCCCTTACCATGGGAGTCATTCTTTGCCAAAAAGTTCTTAAAAGCCATCTTACACAGTATACCAGGCAGTCATTAAGATTAACTGGTACATGAGATGAAACCCATCTTCTTCCTTCAATCTGGATTTACTTCCACTAGCACCATATTTGCAGATGCTGTTTGAAACTCTCAGCATGGGGTTGCTCGCCCAGCCAAAAACACATACACTTTAATTTCTGTTAAAGTTTTTTGTATTCCCTTTTGGGAATATACTAATTTATTTCATATGTGAGGAAACTCAAGGTCCAAGCTCATCTATAGAGAAAAAATAACTATATGTTTCCCATATGCAATGAAAAATCACACTACCTCATTATTAGTTCTACTCACATTACATTAATACTAATTAGTATGTTTTGATTATGAACTTGAGTGCCAATAATACCTGTATATTGCAAATACAAAAACTGAGAATTAGAGAGAGCCAGGATTAGAATTCAGGCAAAGTCAAAACTCTTGAATTATTAACTTGTACCTTCTACCACCTCCACTCATTCTCTTCTCTGGATCCTTCTAAATGTTCCCAGACAAGGGTCGCACTCCTCTGAAAAGTCCTTATTTAGTTTTATTTTTTTAGAGCTTTTATTTATTTATCTGAGAGAGAGAGAATGTGTGAAGGAAAGAGCAGGAGCAGTGGGGGGAATGTCAGAGGGAGAAAGAGATTCCCCACTGAGCAGGGAGCCTTGATGCAGGACTTGATCCTGGCACCCCAAGATCACCAGGATCACGACCTGAGCTGAAGGCTGAAGGCAGTCACTTAACCAACTGCCATCCAGATGCCCCATCCTTAGTTTTTTAAAAAGTCCTTAGTTTTCTTTATACACTATTTTAAATATATACTGAGAGTATAAACATATACATTTTAAACATATAAACATATCCTGGAAAACACACAGGAAAGCAAATGTTATGACAAAACATTAACATCTCGTCAATCATGGAGAAAGCTCTCTTGGTATTCATTATACTATTCCTGCAGCTTTGCTGAAGGTTTGAAATCTTTCAAAATAACAAGTTGGAGACAAAAGGGTTAGAGACCTAATATTTGCTGAGTAAAGGGTCTTAAAATTATAGATGCCTTAGAATATTAATAGGACAATTTATATGCTCATAAAAACATTTTTAAAAATTTGAGGGTGCAGAAAATAACCTTAGGCAATTTGAGTGATAAAGGAATATGCAGCATAAGAAAATTGTTTCTATCCTTTTGCTTTTGAGAATTAATCTCCTAATAAGAACAGCCTGACTGACTGGAATAAATGCAAAAGATAGCAGCCAGGACACACAGGCTAGATCTGGAGGCAAAGTCATATGGTAATCATAGAATTTTAAAACAGAGGTTTTTAAAATTGTCTACTTCAACCTGCTCATTTAACTGATGATGGAATTCAATACCAGGCTTTAAATGAACTCTCCAAATTTCCGCAGTCTAATAGTTGCAAACTACTCCTTTCTTCTGTTTCTCATTTAGAGCCTGTGTCATTCTAATTCCTTTATTAAGTGATGAAGCCATCCCAAGATGGCCTATGAGAAAAGGGGTGGGGGAACAGTGAATATTATAGTGATAGATTCATTGGCCAACATGACTGAAAAAGGCATATAGGGGTCACTTAACTTTTAGAGGAACTGGCTAAAAATGTTCATCTCTCAGTCATGTATTCCACTAGGTCAGCTTCATTATTAGGCTATAAGGTGGGTCTCCTATATTTCCGAGTTCATATCATCACACACCAATCCTGTAGATCAGATTTTGCTTTTCTTATAATATAAGTCCCAGAACTAAATTTTATTGACCCTGATCAGCCTGACTTGGTCATGTTGTGTCCATCCTTTAACCAATCTCTGTGGCCATGGGAGGAAAACAAGGTTAAATGCATTTGATTTACTTAGCAATGGTCATATTTCCCGGTCCTGGACTTAGGAAAAGTCATATTCACTGAAATCACAGACTAAGAGTGGGAGAGAGTTGGATCAATTAAAAAAAAAAAAAAAGCTGGGATACTGTTAACACAAGAAGTAGGTACAGATAACAAATGGCAAAATCCAAAAATTCTACAACATCTATCCATAAGCAAAAGTTGAAAAAATAAAGGTTAAGAGAAGATAAAAATTGCTTTTTATAAAACGCCCAAAAAACTATCTTAAGGGGAAAAGAAAGACCAATCTGTTTTCTTATACTTCAGGAAAGAATAAAGACCAATAGGCAAAGGAGAAAAGGCTACAGATTCAATTCAGTAGATGTGAAGAACTTTCTAACAATTAAAGATATCCAGTAACTGAACAGGTGGCACAATGAAGTAATGAGTTTCCCATAGTTGGAAGCCTTCAAGCAGAAGGAGGGTGACCATCTGTCATGAATGTTATAGAAGGGATCTTTATATCGGGTGGGAGGTTGCTCTAAACTGACTGTTAGATTCCTTCCAACTCTAAGATTCTAAATTATTGAGAACAGCATGAATAAAAGATCCAAACCCATTCAAGAACTAAATTATTCAACAAAAGGTGATAGAACTTTCAGCTATGGAGTTGAATCTGCCAGACTTTGGGTGTCAGCTATCCCATTTTATAAGGAAAACAGATACAAATCTTTACAAATGTTTATTTTTAAGTTACAACAGTAAAGTTAATTTTATAAGGGCGCATACGGCCCTTCCCCCCTAATTTAAAAATGTTCTTTTTGAGATTTGATCAATGTTTATATAATTTCACTTCTATCAGACTTATTCCCTAATGGAACAAAGCTAACTTTTGTATTACTCTTTTAATCTTCCCAGCTCCTAGGATATAGGATAGCTGGGTGGCACTGCTACCACCCACCTGCACTTTTTCATTCAGCATTATAGTAAATATATTTACTACATTAAGACAAAAATCTCCATTGTTAACATTTTAACATTCAGTTGTATTGGTGTATCAGATTTACTCAGCCATTTCCCTGTTGGCATTCAGGCTTCCTTGAAATCTTCACTGTAGTTCTACCATAAGCATTTTTATACAAACAGGCTTTTCCCCTTTTGAGTTATTTCCTACATCAGGGGTTACTGGGTCAAAGGGTATGGATATTTTTATGGTTCTGAATATGTACTACCAAAAGAATGTTAGCCCTACTGGCAATAACTGAGTTTAACATTTCCTTAAGGCATTGTCCATACTAAATCCAATACAACATTTTAAAAATTGGTAACATATATTAAGTGGCACTTTATAATTACTTTTTTTCCCCTAGTGAATTGGAATAGCAACCTCAACATTTTTTTTTAAGCCAAACGCAACTCCTAATTTGCATTCCGACTGTAGGGAAAGAACTCAGCAGCACATATATAAAGTCACATCAAAGAAGAGAATAAACAGTGTTAAAGTAACCAAATTAGGCCTTAGTTGGAGTCCACTCATGTTAAGCCCCATGTTAGCAAACCAAAACTTAATTTTCTCTGTTAGGCTCTCCCAGGAAATGAAGGCCTAGCTCAACCAGTCAGCACTTGCCTACACAAGACAAGTTACCTAACCCAGCTCCAAACTTCCCTTTGCTCCAGTCAGCAAATGCCCAGTATAACTTCCCTGCTCCTCCTCACTTTGGTCTATAAAACCCTCTTGAACTGAACAATTCTTTGGAGCTCCTTTCTGTCTGCTATACTGGATATTGCTCAATCCATAAATCACTGAATAAGCCAATACGATCCTTAAAATTGCCTCAGCTGAATTTTGTTCTTTAGCAACAGCAAGTCTAAACATTAATTCCAAGAAGGGCAAATGTCTGCTCCTCTGAATCAGAGTGGTCTCTCTGGGAAGGCTAGAGAACATTGAGCAAGCACTGGTTCAACATCTCTCTGATATAGCTTCCTGAAACTAAAGGAAGGCTAAAGAAAGTGCATGGGCTCCAATAAGTTACTTTTCCTTTAAATTCATATATATAAATCTAGAAACCATACCTTTTCCTGAGATTTTTGGTTCAGATTCCAAACATCTCAAAAATAATTCCTCATACTGAAGGATCTACTAAACAGAAAAGAAGCAGATAAAAAATCATATATGAAGCAAAAATTAAAACACAGGAAACATAATAAATTAACATCATAGTAATATGAAAAAAAATCAAATTGAAAATGAAGTTTCCACAAATAACTGCACTTGTTATTTCTAAGATTATTGTACTAAATGAGGACAGATTGCTCTGATTTGTTCATTTTCTTCTGGAAAAATGTCTAAGTAAGAGTGGAAGAACATTAAAAATAAGTTATTAAAGGTGTGAAAGTGAGAGATTAAAAGTTCTTATTCCCAAAGCAACTGCACAAGACACATTAGCACTACATAGGCCACTTTAGACAGGCATCTGTTTCTTGCCACTTACTAATTCCTGTGAAAACTCAAGGTAAATATACTAATAAAATCACAACTAAACTACACACAATTTGAGACCAACATGTCATAGTTGCCTAGGTAATAGCAAATATATTTGCCACAGATAACTGCAATAATAGCTTTTTACGTATAATATCCATATTGTACAGTCCAGTGAAAACAGCCTTCCCATCCCATAAGATGTGGTTGAAAGTGTGCTGTCTGGGATGTAACCTGAATAATGTTTTTTGTTTTTGTTTTTGTTTTTGTTTGGTTTTTTTTTCCCACAAAATGCTACTATTAGAATTTTTTTTTAAAGAAGTGATTTCCTAAGTTTCCAGGAAAGACCAAAGTCTTTATGAACAAAAGAATCACCGTTCAAAGAGAAAACTCATTCACTAAATGAAAGGTAGACAACACTAAGACAAAAGAAGTTGTGACAGCAGTCCTAGACGAGAATCAGAAGATTTTGGCCACTCTTTTGTGGAAGTTCTTGGATTTTGCCAGATAAACAGACCAGAATTTGAAAGAGAATAAAATGGAAATTAAGAGTAGGGACCTAGACCTGGGCCTAATGCCTAGTGGTGTTCAATAAATACATGTTAAATGACTGAATACAATTCTTGAAGAAAAAGCCTATATCTCTGAAAGTCCAGAGAGTATATTCTAGAACCAAAGGACTTCTGTAAGACTTGACCCCCAAGATGAACAAAACTAAGCTCTATATTACTCTTTTTACCTGCCCTACTATATCTATTCTATGCCTTCTGAATCCTCATATATAAAAGGAATTTCTGTTCACTCTGTAACCTGACTGAAGAGTACATAGCTGCTTGACTTATCAAGATGTCAGACACAGGCCAAAAGAGGGGGAACTTTAAAATGTGTGTTAAGCTCCACAGAGTTGGCAGTAAAAGGCTGATGCTCTCTGTGCCACTATATACAATCGTAAAGCTTTTTGTAAAAAATTTATAGGCCATTATTTATAAGAAATACTACTGAGAGCCAAAGCAAAATTTCAAGAATGAAAATGTTGTCATTAAAGCAAAGCAAAGAGGCCCATTGGGTACTATTTTTGGCTTCCCATGGAGACATTTGTTTCTCATTATATATATAATATTAAATACTTTCCTCTGGGTCTTAAAAGGTTTTTAAGAAAGGAAATAAACCAGATCAATTTTCTTTCTAATTTGTGATATCCAAAGGCATAATTTCTCGTTTGTATAGTCCTGATTACCAAAAACAGGAAACAGATCTTAAAATAAGTCTTTAAATGATGTCTGGGTGGCTTAGTCAGTTACGCCTCTGCCTTTGGCTCAGATCATGATCCCAGGGCCCAGAGCAGGGAGCCTGCTTCTCCCTGTCCCTCTGCCTGCCACTCCTCCTGCTTGAGTGCTCTCTTTCTTTGTCAATTAAAAAAATAAAAATCTCTTTAAAAAATAAATAAATAGAATAATTCTCTAAGTTTCTATTTTAATTCCCTCCCCGGGCCTGAAGACATTTTAATAGGAGATTCCAAATACCTCATTCTTCTCCATACATAGGCACATTAATTTTCCTTTGACAAATAGCTTGATATTTTATCTATACAATAGTCTATAATTTTCTCAAAAAACAGGTAAAAGATATACAAAGTTGTTTTTGGTTTTTTTAAAATACCCTCCAACTTCCCTTCAACAAAATGGGTAGGGTGGTTTAATATGTGTTTTCTAACACCATCAAGCAGTTAACTCAGTTCTGACACTATCTACCTAGAGCTAAGATCACAGATCTCACACCTTAAGAACTCAATACCACAGACTAATCTCCTTTTGATGCCAACTGCAGGTCCAGCTTGTTACCTGTGCTTCTGACCAACTGGCTCTAAATTGGAGGTTTCCATGACCCCATCCTGGGTTCAGTGAACTTGCTGGAACAGCTCACAGAAACTTTTACTAGTTTCTATATGATAAAGGATAATATAAAGGACACAGATGAACAGCCAGATGTAGAGGTACAGAGGACAAGATGTGTTGGAAGGGGCACTGAATTTCCATGTTCTGTGCGAACCACTCGGCTTACATGTTCATGAGTTCACTAACCCAGAAGTTCTAGGAACCTCTGTCCTTTTGAGCTTCCAGTGGAGCTTCATTACATAGACATGATTGATTAAATCATTGACCATCCTTGATTGATTCAACTTCAGGGGGTGGGACTAAAAATTCTAACCCATTAGTCACCAGGATTATTCTCCCAGCAGTTAGCCCCCATCCTTAGTTAACTAGAGGCTTTCCAAACATTCCCTCATTAGCATAAGAAAAGACGTTTATCATTCTCCTCCAGTAGGAAATTCCAAGTTTTAGGAGCTCTGTTCCAACAGGATGAAGACCAAATATATGGTTGACCCTTGAACAACACAGTCCACTAATGCTTGGATTTTTCATAGAACTATTAAGTATTTTCTCTTTCCTGTGACTTCTTTTTTAGTAGCATATTCTTTTCTCTAGTGTAGTTTATTGTAAGAATACGGTATATGATACCTATAACACAAAAAATATATTAATCAACTATATATATGTATTGGTAAGACTTCTTTCCAGTCAACACTAAGCTAACAGTAATTCTTTGAAGACTCCAAAGTTATACATGGGGTTTTGATTGTGCAGGTCAGTGTCCCTAACCCCTACAACCTTCAAGGGTCAACTGTATATTTCTTATAAATCACAATATCACAGGTAGTAAGGAAAAGACTAACGAATTAGTTGTATCCCCCTTACCATCCACTGAGAGAGAAAGACATATCCCTGCCCATTTACAGAAATATACACAAAGGCAGATACACTACCAAATACTCCCAAGGCTCCAACAACCAACACACATGGAAGAAACAATTAACAAAGACACAGACCTTCAGAGAGATACTAGACAGAAGACAAAAGGAACAAAAGAGAGAAATGTGTTATTACTTGCAAAGGATGGACGGCTACTCAGGACAGGCATCCAGCAGCACACCCAGGCCCAGCCCCTGCTCCAGGGAAGAACAGAGGTACCCTGCAGGGGTGTAACTGTGTATTACACACAACCCCAACACACATGCTCCCCTCCCTCCCTCACAAACACACTTTCTTACATACACACCTTATTTCTCGCACACACTGCTTTTCTAACACTTTTACGCACACACTCACACACATAACAATCTCAAAATCTCTCAGTCTGTTATGTACCTAGTCATTCTCACACACTCCAGCAGTCTCACACACACACATACACTATCTCGTACACAGACTCCTTTCTTCACACACAATCTCTCACACACACGTACATACAGTCTCTTCATGTACATTCTCACACAGTCTCACAAACACGCGCGAGCACATGAAGTCGCTCTCAGTTCTCTCACACACGCCCCCGTTGGCTCCGCCCCCGCCGTGGCCCCTCCCCCCGGGTGTGCTCCGCCCCGGGGGCCGGGGCGGGGCGAGCCAGTGACAGGAGAGGCCGGGCAGGGCTGGTACTTCTGGCACCCTGGCCAGCGGGGCGCGCTCCGGAGGCTCCAGTCTGTGGCAGCGCGGCGGATCTCCGGCCGGCCCTCGGGTGGCGACCGCTGCTTCGCGTTTCACGCTCGGCCTCCTCCGGCGGCCGTCCCGGCGGCGGGAGTTGGCGACGGGATGTGTTCGGCCGGGGAACTGCTTGGTGGCGGCGGAGGTGGCGGCGGCGGCGGCAGCAGCGGTGGGGAGCGCGACGAGGACGGAGACGCGCTGGCGGAGCGGCTGGTGGCGGGGACAGAGCCGGAGCCCGGAGCGAGCCCGCGCCGACGCGGGCAGCGTCCGCTGGAGGAGCGCGAGCAGGTGAGCGGGGAGGGGAGGGGCGGCGCGGCCCGGCCGGTTTCCCGAGCCCCACCCGGCGGCGGAGGGAAGTAGGCGGGCGGGCTGCGCCTGTGCTCTGCTCGGCGTGGGGCGCTGGTCGCTGCGGCGTTCGGGGAAGCTGCCCCGAGGAGCGGTTAGAAGGCGCGCTGTGGGCCGGGCTGCAGGGCCATGCGTGCGCGGTGGCGAGTGCCCTGGGATCGCGTGTCTAGCGGGGTCAGCACAGCCCTTCTCCGGCTGTGGGGCAGAAGAGGCTCAGGCCAGCACCCGGGGCTCCGTGGAAGTACCTCCATAACGGTCACTGGTCTAAAAGCCTTACATGTAAACATTTTTTTTCCCCCAACTTCAAGTCGATAGCCCTGTGCTGTGTTTTAGGGGATAGTTGCTCCCTTCCTGCCCTCCATCTTGGCATTTCTGAACACACACCTAGCGCTTCTGAAAAGGTGTGGGTGTATTTCTCTAGATATGCAATCAATGTCTGAAGGCATGTGTAGGAGCGAGTATTACAATAGATATCCTGACAGGGACTCTCCACGAGTAGGTTCGTCACATGAACACAAAAGAAATCTAAACTTCATTTTAAAAGTGAAAAGGCAGGAAAATTGCTTTCTGTTAGTACCAAACGGAAAGAAGTATTAGTAAGGGAAAGGAGAAGTTGGGTAATTTTTGAAACCCTCTGAATTTGTTCTCAGTACATGAAGTATCATAATAAGCATTACAACATATCAGTTGTCTTCAAGAGTAGGCAAGAAATTTAATAAAAGAAACTGAGTTATATGTAGGATGGATCTTCACCAGCAAAAACAGTAATTAGACTCTCAAAAATACCTGAGATCAGCCATTCTTCAGAATCACATTAAAGAGCAGGAATTCAAATGATCTGCCTTTGCTAAAGCCTGCAGTGTTGAGACAAGAAATTGATACCTGTCTCCTTTAATTACTCTCCATCTGTCCTTTTTGTAACATCTCACAGACTCCAATATCATCACTAAATGTATTGATAGGTAAAGTATAACTTCTAGGATTTCAATATTTCATTCAGAAAACGGAAATACCATTGCATGGGACACACAAAATATGCCTTAGCATTAGTCTCGCTCACCGTGCACAAGTGTAATTTTTCATCCTTATGACAATATAAGAAATGGCATGGTGACTGAAGCAAATAATTGGTTGCCAGGAGATCTTCCTGATTCCCTTCCTAATGCTACCCTGCTCCCCAACTACACCAACTATACCATGACTCAGTAGTAGCTAAAGGGCTTAGTTTCCTCTTGCTTTAGTTCAACTGGAAAAGTGAAGAAAACAGCAACAGGAACTCCCTGTGTGGTGGTGGTGGTGAGGGGAATACATTTGAACTTAGGTTCTCAAAGTAAATTTTCAAATGTTGTAAGGGAGCATGTAAAATATTATTTCATGTACACTTCTGTGGATTTTACATCATCAATATCTCTGGTTTTACTAAAATTGTTTATGGTACAAAGAAAAAGGATGACACATAAAAATGAAATATATATACTAGAAAACATACATCCCAGCACTTTGCATACCTATTTCTATCATTCCCTGTCATGGAAATTTTTTTTCCTATACTCCTTTAAAATGTTTGAAATTTTTTTTAATATATATATGTTTTAAGATTTTATTTACACATTTCACAGAGAGAGAGGGAGCACAAGGAGAGGGAGTGGGGAGAGGGAAAAGCCAGCTTCCCGCTGAACAGGGAGCCTGATGAGGAGCTTGATCCCAGGACGCTGGGACCACGGCCCAAGCCGAAGGCAGACAACTGAGCCTAACAACTGAGCCACCCAGGTGCCCCAGAAAATGTTATTTTTTATAATGATGTATTTTTTGTACTGTAAGCCCACATACACAATAATTGTGAATTATACCTGAGATATGCATTTACCACAAATGAGCACCAAAGAAGAACTTAGCAAGAAACCAAAAATGAGTGCTTGCTTCCACAGCGCATATACTAAAATTGGAAAGAAACCAAAAATGAACAAAAAATTGGGGCAATGCAACCCTTTGTATAAGAAACAAGCTTTTGTGATAAATCATTCATTGATAATATTATCACTAAGGCTTGTTTTCTTTTTTTCTCAAGTCCTACATATGAAACTTAAAATTTTTATGCACTCCCTTGCAATGATGTTAACTGTAGATATAAAAATGTTTGAGGAAGAAGTAAATGAATTCAGTGACTATAAAATATATCCTGAGGAGTTGTTTGATTTAGTTTTTCCTTAGGGGATGGTATGTGTTTGTTTGTTATTTTAAGAGCACACAGACTCCAAATTACAAGAGAATATTTTTGAAAACATGTTTTGCAGACTGGTTTTTAGAATTTAATGTGACTTTTTCCACAGAAACAATGATAGACACAGAAACAAAATCAACACTAATTAGCTGGAAATGAGGCAGAGTCCCTCTTCCTGATGTCCTTTCTGCTTAGCACACTCACTTGGTGTTCCACAGTCTTAGCCTCATGGTTGTTGAAAGAGAACTGGCAGCATCCGTGGGGGCAGCAGCAAGAGATAGCACAGACTCTCCTTTTTTTCTGGATCAAGGCTATGGTGGTGCTCTCGAATGTAGTAGCTCCAGAAGACACCGAACTTTTGCTCCTGCAGCTTTCAGTGATTTTTTTCAGCACCTAATTTTTTGTGTTAAATACCTTTCTATTTCTATTTCCTTCACTGAGTTTTGCCCTTACCTGATAACTTGATGAAGCAGGTTTCTTCCATTAGCTATTCCCTAGGCTAAGGGTCCCTCCACATGCATCCTTTCCTTCACTGATTTTCTTTCCATTATTGTCTGAAAGTTCTCATGCCCTTCCTTCAGCCAGGAAGTCTCTTGTATCAGCTTTGGCTGTACAAAACCTACCTTTATCTTATTGGTACGATACCAGCTCAGAATATATCTATAGCTTGGTATTTATTTCATGTAATACTGAAATAGTAAAATAGGTATTTTCTTAATAACTAAGATTGTAAGCATTGCTTTTTTTTCTTACTATTTGTTCTTAAATGCCACTCCATCTGAGAGAAAATGAAGGTTCCTTTGTCTCTCCTGGTAGGATGATGGACAAAGGAAGCCTAGTTAAATTCAAGTATCCTTGAAGACCTGAAAGGAAGACTTGAAAGAATAGAACAGGTCCTTTAGATGAAGGAACTGTGTCAAGTTTGAAGTAGGCATCAGACATCTCAGAGAGATAACCAAGGGAAAGAGACAAAATGCTCAAAGGATTGAAGGGAGACGGTATAACTATCCACGGGTGTGTGGATTCATTGTATGTATGAGAGGTGATTCAATGATATTCATAACTATGACCATCAGGTGGCTTTATATAAGAGAGTCTCTGATCTACTGCATAAGTAAAGAACTAAACATCTCTAGTCCTTTTATTATATGCCTACAATGTGAATAGCATCTGCTTAGATGTGGCAGTTCACAACTTAAGTAACCTAAGATGGCCCTTCGTACCTCCCAGAGCACAGAGATCCTATTATCCTCAGACTGACTTTAGAATCATTATCTTTAGCTCTAAGCTCATTATGGTTATTGAAGTAATATACTTTGGAAACTGTAGGAATAAAGAAAACTCTAGGGAAGAAAATGAAAGCATTTGAAATCCCACTCCAAGTAACATTTTGTTTAAAAATACCAAACATTTAAGAAAATATATCTCATACAATGGTATTTCTACATTAATCTCTCTCTCTCTCTCACATATTACTATACTTGTATTTACACACACATATATTTTAATATGTTTTAATGTAATACTGAATTTGCTTTCTTGTTTTAGCTACTTAGCATGTTGTTTCATTTTCCTGTGTTATGAAAAATTATTTGTAAAAATTATTTTAAGGCTGCCTAATAGTCCATTTTCCTACAACTGTACATTAAGGTACACACTTTCTTTTTAAATAATGCTATAAGGAAAATCTTTCCTTGTAAATCCTCACAGTTCTACCTTGCATTAGATTCCTAGAAACAAAAGAACTAGGTTAATGTGTCAAACTCGTTGAAGCATCTTGGAACATTCTAAAGGATTGCTTTCAAGAAAGATCACACCAATGTACACTCCCAGCATTGGAGTGTAAGAGTGCTGATTGGAAACCATCCATGCCTCTAATGAATGGTATAATTTATAGATTAATCTTTGCCAATTTAGTGGGTCAAAATTATTTTATGTTATAAGATATTGCTGGAGAGGTTTACTAAATCTTTCATATATTTATTGAGCATTTGCATTTCTTTTTAATCATGTTCTTTGAACTTTTTTGACACTAAAATGTTAATCTTTTACTTCACATTGATTATAAATATTTTCTCTGCTTGCTATTGACTTTATAATTTTGTTAATGATATTTTCTATTTAAAAATGCTTTACGGAGAAAGACAACTATCATATGATCTCCCTGATATGAGGAAGTGGTGATGCAACATGGGGGCTTAAGTGGGTAGGAGAAGAATAAATGAAACAAGATGGGATTGGGAGGGAGACAAACCATAAGTGACTCTTAATCTCACAAAACAAACTGAGGGTTGCTGGGGGGAGGGGGGTTGAGAGAAGGGGGGTGGGGTTATGGACATTGGGGAGGGTATGTGCCTTGGTGAGTGCTGTGAAGTGTGTAAACCTGGTGATTCATAGACCTGTACCCCTGGGGATAAAAATATATGTTCATAAAAAATAAAAAATTTTTAAAAAAAAAGGAAAAAGAAAAAAATAAAAATAAAAATGCTTTAAATTTTTATTTGCTAAAGGAATTTATTTTAGTAGTTTCATTCGCACATACCACACATATACATATGCATAACGTATATACATATCTCTATCTGTTCAGAGCATTCTTTCTAACCCTACAATCAGTTAAATATCCAGTATTTTCTTGTGTATGTGTGTGTATTTATGGTTTTATTATTATTTTTTAAATTCTGTATGTTTTGTCTCTTTAGAATATCTTTATGTATTGGGTGGAGTTATGGAGCTAATCTGTTTTTTTCTCTGCCAATGATTGGATAATCCATTTTCTCGCTTGCTTATACAATCCTTCATAATAGTTATAAATAGTAAAATCTATATTAAGCTTTTACATTTTTGTTGGTATTGTGAACGGGATTTTTTTCCTCACAAATCATCCTTTTGCTGCTAGTTTCTAGCTACTGGCTTTTATATATTTAGTTTTTAACTAGTTACCTTTCTGAATTCTTTTATTAATTCTAATGCTAATAAATAACAGTATCTCTTAGACTTGATTCCTTTGCATCTTCTAGATATATAATCATCCAATCTATAGATTGATTTTGCTTCCTTTCAAATGCTAATGCTTCATTTCTACTTCTTACCTTTGTGATACCTAGAACTTTCAGATCAATACTCATTCATAGATAGGTAGATGAATAAATGAAGAAAGCTTTATAAAACCCATTGCCTGGGGCGCTTGAGTGGTTCACTCTGTAGAGCTTCTGACTCTTGGTTTCAGCTCAGGTCTTGATCTCAGGGTCCTGGGATCCAGTCACCATTTGGCTTCGTACTCAACGGGGAGTCAGCTGGAGAAATTCTTTCTGTCTCCCTCTCCCTCGTCTCCTCCTCCTCATGCATATGTGTGCACTCCTCCTCTAAAATAAATAAATTAATTAAAAATAAATAAAATAAAAGCACTTGCCAGAGTATATGTTCCACAGGAATATCTGTTTAAAAAAAAAAAAAAACTGCAGCAGAAGGAAGGCTTAAGCTTCCTCTTTGATCTATTAAAAATATGATTAACAGTATAAATTCTAGATCCAGAATACCTGGGTTTGAGTCCTAACTCTGTGACTTACTAACTATAACTTTGGGCAAGTTAATTAACCTCTCCAGACATCAGTTTCTTCACCTATATAAAGGGAATAATAATTTTATCAACCTTATAGGATTGTTGGGAGGATTCCATGAGTTAATGTGTATAAAGTGCTTATAGCAATCCGCAGCACATAATAATTATATAAATGTTAGCTTTGGGGCCTAATTTTTAAACAGATTCCACACTGAAAAGAAATCTAAGAAATACAGTTTTCAAGTTTCCTAGCCTCTGCATTTAGAAAGTCACCATAGGAAGAAGGTGCTCCTGTGTTTTAGGGTGCATATGAATCATCTCTTATTAGGTGCAGATTGTGATTTCCTTAGTCCAGGGTGAGGCCCAAGATTTTGCATCTCTAATAAGCACCCAAATGATGCTTGTTGGGTCCCCCAATAATGGGTCTATGGTCAAAGGAACGAGACTGATACAAAGTGAAGGTCAAGCAAAGCTTTATTTCGTGCCAAGCATCGAGAATCAAACCAACCCTCAAACTGACCCGTCGGGGTCATACCTTACAGAGAGGGCGATGACCCCTCCCTGCCTCACAGACTAACTTTTACAGAGCAAAGGCCATGTGGTTGGGCCTGGCCACACGCAGGTGGCGAATGAGATTGTAACACACAGAGAAAGCTTTACAGTCACGCTAGGTCACATATGGGTGGCCAGTTGAATTACAATTCACCCTATAGTAGCTATTTGAACTAGCCTATCACCTTGGTCAGAATTTGTGCCCAAAAGCCGGGGCCAACACTCCTTGGTAGCTAGGGAGACAGTATGCCCGCTTTACTGATTGGATATCTCCACCTGACCCGACTCATCCCTGCATTCAGTCTGTTATCTTCACCTGACCTGACCCACTCTTGTATTTGGGCTTTGTTCCTGGGACTGGTTTTCCAGACTTGCTTTTAAGTAAGTTCCCCTGGCGGGGAAGGGTCAGTTTAAGTCTTACTGCATAAGCAACAAAATGGCTGTTCAACTGAGGTGGGGCCGCTCCGGCTAAATAGGCCCTTACAATGCTGATGCTATGTCCATGTACCGCATTTTGAGTGGAAGGGGGTAGAGAGGATAAGCAAGTCGGTCCATAATATTCACCATACTTGCCCTTCAACATAGTAAATACAGGTAAGGAAGTCATTTAACTCTTCCCTAGAAAGATATATTTGAACTCTTGGTGAGGTACAAGAAACCAACAGTAATTCCTCAAACCAGTGATTTGTTCTAGGTCTTACAACTAACTAGTCATGGAAAAGACCAGACCCCAGGTCTCCAAATTCTAAAGCCACTGTTTTTTCATATATGCAAAGAGGCCTCCCACATAATGGTAGAAGCCCCAAGGTCTGGATAGAAGAAACTGGATGATGTTTTCCCCAGATTTCCAGGGCCATGAGTCAGGAATTGTCATTAAAAAAAAAAAAAAAAAAGCCAAGGGCATAATTATGCCTCTTATTAAACTACAAGTTCTTTTTTTTCATTTATTTATTTTCAGCATAACAGTATCATTATTTTTTCACCACACCCAGTGCTCCATGCAATTCGTGCCCCAACCCCCCCCCGCCACTTCAAACCCCTCAGATTGTTTTTCAGAGTCCATAGTCTCTCATGATTCACCTCCCCTTCCAATTTACCCCATCTCCCTTCTCCTCTCTAACTCCCCATGTCCTCCATGCTTTTTGTTATGCTCCACAAACCATATGATAATTGACTCTCTCTGCTTGACTTATTTCAAAAATACAAGTTCTGATTCAGTAGATCAGGTGTTTTCATTCCTCTCAAGCCCTCAGATGATGCTGACGCCACTGGTGAAAGGACTGCACTTTGAGTAGCAAGATCTGCTCTCTTTCATACTTTTTTTTTACTCTCATACTTTTAAAAGCAGTGTTCAATAACTGTAACAAGTGTTATGAGCTTGGTGAGTTCACCCCTAAACCTCATCTTGTTCCCCAGGGCATTGTCCAGTCTTTAAAGTAACATTCTCTATTTTGTTTTCTCTCTGACATCCTTTTTCCACCCCGCTTTCATACTACCTACCTCCTTCCTCACTCTTCCTATTGAGGGTCTCGTTCTCCCACTGTCTTTTATTCTTCCCTGACCTTTCAGCTACTTTCTCTTTTTCTCTCTACTAACTCCTCTCCTCTGTAGAAGCTAAGCCTTATGGAACGATGAAAAGGGTTTTGGAGTATGACAATTCTAAGTTTGAATTCTGGCTTTACTTTTTTACTAATCACTTAATCCCTCAGATACTCAATTTCCTCATTGTAACTGGTATTTTGCTACCCACTTCTTAAAGTTCTTATGAGGCTTTGGTGACATTATGTATACAGAATACCTAGCATATAATTGACCTTCAATGAATATTAGCTCCTTATTTTATCCTCACCTTTACTCTCATTTTTCCTTCTGGTTCCCTTCTTTTTTTTCTCTCTCAACTAACCACATCATAAAACTGTATTTTTAGTATATGCAATACTTAAGTTTATAGAATAAATATTACTTATGTATTGAATAAAGTATTAAGATTTACTAATCTAAAAATTAACTATTTAATATTTCTCTAAAAAAAGTTAACTCACCAACCTAAAATATGTTGCATTTTGTGGAGATCTTCAGTAGATTTTTTTTTCAATTGTGCATCACTTAACCTTCCTAGGAAAAAGAATATCCACCTTATCTTTTTCTCAGTTTCCTATTCAACAGAAGAAGTCAAGGAAGTTTAAAGGGAAAAAAGAAAAGCACCATGACCTTAGCTTGTCCTGAGAGGCCTAAGTAAAAACTCTTTATCTTTATACCCACCTTCTTTAAGCCTTAGGACACTGTCTTCATTTTCTGCCTTCTTCTCTGGAGTTGCAATCTTATCTTGCTGTAGCAGATTCAAAAACATTAGGAGTCCTTACTAGTCATGTTTTGGTTCATTAAGTGTGTTGGATGTTTGTGTGAGGGGTGTGTGTGTGTATGTTTGTGTATATTTAAGGGAAAATATTAAGACAAGCAAAAGAGTAGTTTCATTTCAGCAGAGAAACTGAATTTCTAGTTAACGTGATGCAAAAGATATTTTCTGTTTTCTGATCTATTTTTCCCCCATATACAGTGTTGTTGGTTTTTTTTTTCCATTTAACCTCATTGGCTGCTACACCTTTTCTTGGCAAAGGAAGAGGAAATGATTGCCTTTATTTGTTGTTACTGTTTTCTTACAGCATCAACTATAGCTTATTGGTGTTCTGATCAAAGAAAAAGCAAAATGCTAATATTTTGAACTTTATGGAAAATATAGGATAAAATTATTATTAATACTTAATATCTACTGTTATGAAATATACTGTTATGAAAATCAAATTTCTATTTATGGTTTTTACTATACTATACTCTCTTTGATATCGTATTATTGAACATCTCTGAAAGTTTTTAATTCTCTTTTTCAATTAATCTGAAAAAAATGATTTTTTTAAAATCTTCCTGATCAAAATCTTACTTGAACATATGTAGACCATCTACAGAGTAAGGGAACATACATTTGATTTCCCAAAACTGGCAAATTCCATCAATCTAATTGAATTCAGAATACCTTATTTATGGTGCTCAGAAGTCTTCTAGTGACATATAACAGAAGCTACTGTTACTTCCCTAAGCTGAGAGTTAAAATTGAATGTCAGGGCACCTGGGTTGCTCAGTTGGTTAAGCATCCGACTCTTGGTTTTAGCTCAGGGCATGATCTCATGGGTTGTGGCGTCAAGTCCTTCATCAGGCTCGGTGCTTAGCAGGGAGTCTGCTTTGGGATTCTCTCCCTCTGCCCCTCCTTACAGCTCATGTGTGTACACGCACACACACACACTCTCTCTCTTTCTCTTAAATAAATAAATGCATCTTTAAAAAGGGGGGAGGAATCAATTTTAAGGAAACATGTTTGATTTTGACTACTTTCAATAGACAAGCTATTTCATCTTATAGTAACATCTAGACAAGCTATTCCATCTTGTAGTAACATCCAGTGCACATATAAGATATTCATGTCTTTAAAAATATGTAGATTGTAGGAAAAGGACAAATTGTGGAAATTTTTAACCTATAGCTTGAATTAATCATATTCTTCATTTCATGGTCTAACACTATCTCTCATTAGTTCATGCATAGCCCTTTTTTTCTTATTTAATTATTTTTTCATTAAATAGCAATTCTCTTCCTCTACAATAGGCAACTTTTTTAAAAGTGATCTTTACCCTCAAGGAAGGGTTTTAATTCATAATCCTGAGATCAAGAGTCGCATGCTGTACTGACTGATCAGCCAGGTACCCCACAGGCAACTTTCTAAATATGTTTAATAACTTTGGCTGAAATTGTGTGTTACCTTTTTAAATACTTGATGATTTCAATAGGGTATGTTTGCAAATGTGATATAACACATTGGAACCTAACTCTTAACTACAGAGAACAAACTGATGGTTACCAGAGGGAATGTGGGGGTAGAATAGGTAGAATAGGTAGGTGATGGGAATTAAAGAGTACACTTTTCATGATGACGAGTGAATAACGTATAGAAATGTTAAATCAGTGGGGCACCTGGGTGGCTCAGTGGGTTAAAGCTTTTGCTTTCAGGTCAGGTCATGATCTCAGGGTCCTGGGATCCAGCCCCGCATCCGGCTCTCTACTCAGCAGGGAGCCTGCTTCCCTTCCTCTCCCTCTGCTTGCCTCTGCCTACTTGTGATCTCTGTCTTTCAAATAAATAAATAAAATCCTTAAAAAAAAATAGAAATGTTAAATCACTGTATTGTACACCTGAAACTAATATAACACTGTATGTTAACTACACTGGACTTAAAGTTTTAAAACTTAATAAAATATTGGATCCTATTGGTTAAAATGGAAATGCATACAAATTTTAGTATTTTTCAGTTTAACAGACCAATTCAATTACTAACTCATGGTACACCTGAAACTAATGTGTGTGTCAACTATACTTGAATAATATTTTTTAAAAACAACTTACAGTACTATATATTAGAAAGGGCTACTTGAACTGTATTTAAATTTACCTTAATAAACCAAACCAATTTAAAATAAAACAAACAAAAAGAGAGCTAGCTGATATTCTCATTGATTTTCTCCTCTAAAAGTTTTTTCTCCTTTACTGGATCTATGAAATTTCAGGAGATAAGTGGAAATAAATAATAAATGCTATAATATTGCATTTAGTTAGAAATGGCATACTAAGAGCACCTGGGTGGCTCTTAATTTCTGCTCTTGATTTCAGCTAAGGTCATAATCTCAGGGTCATGAGATTGAGCCCCACATTGGGCTCTGCATTCAGTGGAGAGTCTGGCTCTCTCCCTCTCCCTCTGCCACTCCTCCACCTGTAAAATAAATAAATAAATCTTTTTAAAAAAATTGAATAAATGGCAAACAAGTATAAATCTAATAATAAACATGCTATAAGTTATAATATATGATACTGCAGTTAGGTAAAGCTTTATATGGTTGGTAAATTTTTATGTTTAACATATTATTATGTACATTTTGTAAGAAATGAAAATTGTGATTATATTTAATATCTAAGGAGCAGGAAAAGTGTACAAACTCACTAGAAATAAAAGAAATGCAAATTAAAACTATTAGGAATTATTTTTCACCCATCCAGTTGTTAAAGATTAAAAAGATAAGTGGTATGTGTTTAAATAAATTATATGACATAAGAATACACTACAGTTAAAAATATAAACTGGTTCAGTGTTTCAGAAATCTGGTATCAAACCTCGTGAGTATATACTATTATTGCCCCTACTTTAAAGATGTAAAAAAAATGTAGCACAGGGAGCTTAAGTAATTTATTAAAAGGGTCACAGCTAGTAAGTTGTGGAGTTGAGATTCAAACCCATGCTTAAAGCCAGAGTTTTTAACCACCAAGCTAGTGTTATTGGTGTTTAATTATGAATTAAACTAAATTGGCCATGAAGCCAATTTAGTGGATTGTGAACAGGATAGGATAGATAAAATTTTTAGAATCTATCACACATGGTATGAGTGTCATTTTTTAGATCTTTAGTTTATATGTACCAGTTCAAAATATAAAACATATTTTTAATGTAGATCATAGTCAAGATCCCAAGTCAAGATCAAGATCATAGCTAGCTCCTTTCTGTCTCAAGGTTTTTGCCTGGACTCTTTTCCCCAGCCCTTCCCTTAACAGAGCTTATATCATCAACCTAGCTGTTACTTCTCAGATCCCAGCTCTGCTTACCACATGGAATCTCCAACCCACCCAACTTCTTCTGTTCCTCTATTATGTTATATTTTCTTCATAGCTTTTCTCACTATTTGAAATTATCTTAATAATTTTTTTGTTAAAATATTTATTCTCTGCCTCTCTCCACTCCCCCTTTGCACGCTTAGAAGAACATGAGAGCAGAGATCACAGTCTGTGGCAAATGCTTCAATTATTTTAGCATCTCTGGGGTGTAGCATAGAGTCCATAAAACCTTCTATTCAAAGCAACACTGCTGGTAAAAACTCAATTGATGATTTGGCTGAAGTAATGTGACTTCCTAAGGGCAATTATGACAAAAATTAGTTTCAAAAGAGAGAGGACTTTGGGGCGCCAGAGTGCCTCAGTCATTAGGCGGCTGCCTTTGGCTCAGGTCATGATCCCAGGGTCCTAGGATAAAGGCCCACATGGGCTCCCTACTCCATGGGAAACCTGCTTCTCCCTCTCTCACTCTCCTTGCTTGTGTTCCCTCTCTCTGTGTCTATCTTTGTCAAATAAATAAATAAAATCTTCACCAAAACAAAAGAGAGAGAGAGAGAGAGGACTTTGTATATAACAGGAACATTCTCTGTTGTCAAAATCAACAGAAAAGAAACCAATAGTGTTAGTTGTGCATTGAGCTAAGGATCCAGGTAAGATACTTGTAAGAATTTAGGCAAGGATTATCTTCCCTGATATGCTGTATTTTAAAACCACCCATTTCTGAGAAGGTGAAAGGCTAATGAGCATAGGATCTTGAAATACTAACTGATATTAACTTACATAATTGGTCTGAATTTGCAGATTTATTTTTAATTTTTCTTGAGCTCAACATAGGAAAGATAGTAGATAAAACCCAGAACTAACATAAATTAAAATTCAGATCAGTCATTTTAATAATAGCACTGTTAAAGGATAATTTTCAAGAAGAGGTAAAAGTATAGTGCTCATTAAATATAAAATGATCACACATTAAGGATTTTACTTAACTCATCATTAATGAGGGAACCAAGCAAATGTTACAGCTGATTTACAGGTGAAATAAAAAAATCAAATGTGCATATGGGGAAAAGACTTGTTGAAATAAACTTACAAGTGGATTCAAAACTGGCTTTTTCCCATAGGCAGGAGAGGGAAGACAATTGAACTCCACTGAAACAGAATTTATTTGTGTGTCTATAGATAAGAATTATTTTTCAGTGCTACTGGTTATCTAATTATAGATGTAAAATACCTCAAAAGCTATGAGGGCTAAACAATATTCTAAACAATGCAGAATTTCCACATTTTTTTTTTTTACTTATTCTTAATTTCCTTATAGTAATAAAGAAACAAAGTAATTTCTAAAATTTGCTACATGGTTAGATTAATTGTTGGATAGTGAGGGTACTTGATCCCTCCTCTTTGAATGCCGGGTGCTGCTAGAAAATATTAATTCTGTTCTCATCTTTTCCCATGACAATATTTTATACACACACACACACACACACATACACACACACTTTCAATGTGCATATGAAAATACATGACTGGGTTGCCTGGGTAGCTCAGTGGGTTAAGGCCTCTGCCTTTGGCTCAGGTCATGATCTCAGGGTCCTGGGATCGAGGCCCGCATCTGGCTCTCTGCTCAGCGGGGAGCCTGCTTACTTCCTCTCTCTCTGCCTGCCTCTGCCTACTTGTGAACACTGTCAAATGAATAAATAAAATCTTAAAAAAAAAAGAAAAAGAAAATACATGACTTATATATATGTGAAAAGCAAGGATTGATTTATATTTGAAGTTCTTTCTGTTGAGTTATATAGCTAGACTTCACTTGATACTAAGATAACTACTGAAAATTTTTGATGAGAACAACATTGCTGGTTTCATATCTATGATGAGTTTTTATTCAGCAAATAAATTCCAGCTACTTGTTCATATCCTAGCATGTGTTGAATGGTTATTGTTTTCAAAGACAATTCAACTCAAGAGTTTCACAGCATAGAAGTACATTAGTTTGCATTTTTAAATTTAAAGAAGGGTAAGAACAGAGTGATCTCTTACAGAGTTAACCATTTAGTATGACCATCCATGGTATCAATAAAATTATCCAGTATAAAACACTGGAGAATAAATATATGAAGACAAAATTAAATACCAATATGTATGCATAGTCTATTTAACAGTTATATAATTAAAGGGATATAATGATTCTGCTATTTCTGGATAATAATATTCTCCCTTTGGAGTTTAAATGATTAGCTATTTGGAAATCTGTCTTTGGACACTTTATACTTAACTACTGTTTTAAGACTTCAGTTGCTTTAACAGCCTGACCGTGTACTGAAGATGTTTTCTTTATCCATTTGTTTAATATTAAACATCAATTGTTTTAACAACTGATTATAGTTATTGTATTATTGACAGTTTTCGGTATTATTTGTCTATTCGTTATTTTTCTATTTAGCATATACTTTCTCAATAGCTTTTTATTCATTCATTCACTCAAAAACTTTATTGAACTCCTATTTTCCAGGCACTATTCTATGTATCTTTGTATCTAGGATGCAAAGAAACAAGCCCAAATTGTTTTCCTCATTAAACTTGCATTGTAGTAGGGGGAGAGACAATGAATAAATTAACAAGTAACTGGGTTATAAGTGCTACGGGGTGGGGGGGATAAAAGGAGGGGAGTTGGTTGCTGTTTTAAATGAGGTGATCATGGAAGGCCTCACTAAGGTGACATTTGAGCAGAGGACTAAAGGAAGTGAGAATTACTTGGCTGTGCCCCTTCTTTTGCTTTGAGTTCCTAGGAGGGTAGAACCAAATTTGAGGTTTGGTTTTAGTAATTGTGGTAACTTATCTTTCCCCAATCTAAATTCTCAATTCTTTCCCACCCATCCCACCTTCCAGTTCTCTGTTTTGTTTTGTTTTTTCACTTGTTCCTACTGTAAGTAAATTCAAACTCTTTGTGGAAGAAGAGAGGGAAAAGTAAATTAATTATGGACTTATAAATTTCATTTCTTATAAAATACATTTCTTAAGGAGTAGCATATAATCATACCTTATAATGAATTTGTTTAAATTTTTTTTTTTATGTCTGGTTCAGATCTTTTGCATAAAGGTTTGCATCACAGTTTATTAGAAAGCACTCAGATTTATATTCAGAAGTCTACCATTCAATCCTGGATAGTTGTCTGATTCTGGGGAAGTCACTTGACCTCTAAAGTTTAACAACACACTTAATGATGTTTTTGCAGGACCAAAGGCTTGGAATGTGTGTGTTTAGTAAGTTTATTGAACAAATGGCTAATAAGCAAATAAAAATGGGAGATGATTACATTTAAAAATTGGGGAAAAATAAAATTAAAACTACAGGGATTTTTTTTTTCCTGAAAAGATTTAAAATGTTTTGCTAATTGTTTTCTCTTGGCCAGGGTGTAATTAAAGTGAGAGTCTTTAGCATATAAGCCAGGTAAGCACGAATAAAATCATTAGAGAGCATGAAATCTTCAACAGGAAAGGCTATAGAGTAAGAAGAGAAGATGGCCTACAGATAAGTTCCGGAGGAGTTCTAACCTAAACTCAGAGGGAAATGAGCCAATAAAAGTAAACAAGAAAGGACAAAGGAGGTGAAGACATCTACAATGACTAACAGGCTTCTTGATTACACTTCTGGGTTGTGCCATTCTCTGAGGTAGGAGACCCTGGAGGAAGACCAATTTTAGGACAGACGATTATGAATTTGGTACAGAGCATATTGAGTTTGAGGTTCCTGTAAGAAATCCCCATGGAAATGTTGAAATTGGAGTTGAGCAATCAAGTCTAGAAATCTGAAGAGTTGCCTGAGCTAAGAAGTAATGCTCAGAAAAATAAAAAACAACTATGAACATTTTATAAAAGTGCAGATCATTTTAATTAGTAAGAGAGAGTACAGCAGCGTTTTAATATGGTGATTTGAGTAAATATCCTTCCTTGTATATTAAACAGCTTAATGAGACAGAACATGGATAATTTCTTTTGTGTACCCCATAGCACTTGCTCATAGTAGGCATTCGATTATTATTTACTGAATTTAACCAAATTGACTAAAGCAATTATTTTGCAAGGCTAGGCTGTTCTGTAAGTCAAGGATTGTGAATTATGGGAGTTGGAGTTAAGTAATCAGAGGTTAGTGATACTCAGAGAGGACATGACACACACCAAGAATTGGAGTGTGGTTTCCTGAAAGTAAGCAGCTGTTGGTCTGGCAAATCAGTCAGGTCTGTGCAGATTTGCCACAAGTAGGGCACAACACATCTTGCATAAAATGCAGGTGCAAAACATGCTGAGAGGAGAGGAACATAACTTTTTAGAGTAAACACAGACTTTGTTACAGTGGGCATCAAACTTGTAGTCATTTTCACTATGTCACCATTTACATAACATTAAAACAACTATTATACTTCATTGTAAGATAAGGTGGCTTTATGTACATATACTGTTACTGAAGTATTTTTTCCAGAAGAAATGTAATAAGCCCACATACTTTTCCTTATTTATAAAGCCAGATTCCTACAGATTCTTTAGTGCCATAAATAATAAAAAGCAAACTTTTCCCCCACTTCATCTGAATGGTTGATTAATAATTTAGTAGGCATTTCATTTCAAAAGAATTGCACCATGATGGTTAAATCATAACTGCAAAGAAAAGTATCACCCAAGTCACTGGGTTTGACAAAAAGTGCACTATATAAAACAAGGAGCTATTATTGTACAAAACACAATAAACAACTCCCAAGCATTGTTATATGTGGCATTTTCATAGCTTTTTGAAAAATTGTCATATTCATAAGTACTGTTAACTTTGCTATGAGACAAAATCTCATTATAGACCTCAGAAAGTAATGATAGTTAACTTTAAAAGCAACTTAATTCCAACAGGGATGGTTCATATATTTGCATAGTTCTGTTAGACATAACAGTCATGTTTACCTTTAAATCTTCAAATATAATATGGAGAAGATACAGCATAAACAAGTAGAGTTTTCAGATTTTCATAAAGCTGTACTTTTGTGGCCTAAGTACAAACTTAAAACTCCTGTCCTAAACTCTGATTTTTTTCCCTAATGTTTGAAGTTATTTAAATTCTAGTTAGTTAACATATAGTGTAAAATTAGTTTCAGGAATAATATTAGTGATTCATCACTTACATGTAACACCTAGTGCTCGTCACAAGTGCCTTCCATTACTGATTTCTACTCAGGTCATGATCTCAGGGTTGTGGGATTGCCCCGCATGAGGCTCTGTGCTCAGGGCTGAGTTGGCTAGAGATTCTCTCTCCCTCTGCCCCTCCCCTACCATGTGCACATGCTCTCTCTCTCTCTCTCTCTCTCAAATATTTTTTTAAAAAATCTTTTATGGTTTGCCTCCTTCTCTCCTTTTTTTTTTTTCTTTTCCGGTGTTCATCTGTTTTCTTCCTTAAATTCCACATATGAGTGAAATCATTTGGAATTTATCCTGCCTTGACTGACTTATTTTGTTTAGCATAATACCTTCTAGCTCCATCCACATTGTAGCAAATAGCAAGATCTCATTCTTTCCAAATCTAATTTAAAAGAGGTATTCACAAAGTCAGAAATGTTGATGGTTCTCTCAACAGAATCAAACAACTAGAACAGTGACCTTCAGTAATAGACCTGGTACTTTTAAGAATCCATTTTTATCTAGTTGGTTTTTAGATACTGACCAGCACCCTAATTTTGTAATATCTTTGCCTTTCTTGGTTTTGTTTTTAAAGTGTGGCTTGCCTAATACATAAGTGGTACAATTCCAATCAGGATCTCTATTTTTTTCTTTTGTTTTAGGAGTAAAAATAAGTGTTACAGTATAAAAATTCATTTCTATACTTAGATGAATGAAAGCATTTGCAATTATGACTATAGGTCAACCTTAAAAAGAAAAGCAATACCTCTAAGGAAGGAGAAGATAGAAGAATGGGAAAGATTTGGATCAATAAATATGAAAAATTGGATTAATAGTTAGCAAGGAATAACTGAAAGGACTTGAGAGTATGGAAGAGTACTAGGACACTGAACAAACATGGTTTTATAACAAGGCATCTGAGCACAATTTTTACCTTAGACTTAGCAGCCTAGAAAAAGGAGCTGGGAAATTGGAGTCTACTGAAAGTCAGGGAGTGGGAGAGAACATAGGACTATGAATTCATAGTTAAAATAGTAGGCAGAGGGTTCTAAACTGCAAGGAGAAAGTAAAAGCCAAAAGGGCTAAATCTGAAACTAACCCAGTTTTTCTGGTTTGAGAGGGCGCTTTTTTTTTTTTTTAACAATTTCTAATTACTACTTTTTTAATATTTGTTTTCATGTATTTGTTTATCACCATATGATACTATCTCTTGTTGGTGTTTTGGGAATGGGAGACTCCTGTCCTTTTGAAAGAAAGTAACAAGATCTTTAAAGAAAAAAAAAAGTCTTTCATTTGAAAGGCTGAGTGGGATAGTGGAGTGGATTGAGTGAAAGAGAATTCCAGTGTTTGGAAGTGAGGGAAGACTTTTCAGTCTAAAATGCCTGTGAAACTGACTCCCAACTTATTTCTATCATTGTTCTTCCTTCATTTTTGTATCCCCATAATTATATTCATTCAAAGTTATGTTATTTTTAAAGGCAGAGTTCCTATGATAATTGGATCACATTCTACTATGTTAGTACTATTGTTCATACTACTAAGGCAAGACAGTTTCAGGGGGAAATAAAAGGTGGTTATTTTCTGTCCAAATAAGATACATTTTTCTTTTTTAACTGAATATAGCTAGAAAAATGAAACCCAAAAAATCGGCCTCTGAAGTATTCTACATGCTTAGTCTTTATACCAATTGATGTTGCTTTTCTTTTTGGGGGAGAGGCAGTGGTGTTATTAAGAATTAGAGATTGGTTTGGCGTTTACTTTTAACAAAGACAAATTTTAAATCCTGGCCAAATAGTATCACATTCAAGACCACAGATTATACTGTAGAGTGAACCAAAGATAAACGCCACAAAACCATTTATAAATAATTTAACATTTTTGCTAAATATAAATGAATCCAGACAAGTGTAACTGTTTGAACTGCTGTTAAAAAACTGATATAAACAAATAGAATGTGAATAATTACCAGATTTTTTTAATTTATAAGAAAGCAGATAGTGTAGGGCTTTAGAACATGGTGTTTAGAGCAGAATGCCTGAATATATGTCTTCACTCCACCAGTTATTAGGTGACCTTGACAAAATTACACAATCTCTCTTCCTCGGTTTCCATTAGGTTTTTTTTGTTTGTTTGTTTGTTTGTTTTAAGATTTTATTTATTTATTTATTTGACAGAGAGATTTATCACAATAGGCAGAGAGGCAGGCAGAGAGAAAGGGGGAAGCAGTCTTCCTGCTGAGCAGAGAGTTCTATGCGGGCCTCGATCCCAGGACCCTGAGATCATGACCTGAGCTGAAGGCAGAGGGTTAACCCACTGAGGCATCCATGCGCCCTCCGTTAGGTTCTGAAGATCAAAGTACTTAAAACACTGCCCAGCATATAATCAGTAAATATTAAGTTTTTTAAATTAATAAATATGTTACAAAATTCATTAAAAACTTCACTTAAACATTATTTAGTTGTTTATAAGGCTTATATACTTCTACATAGGGCATCTCTACATAGGACCATCCTTTAAAAATGAAGAAGAATTAAAAGCAAAAATGAGTCTTTGCAGGTGATTAAATGCTAAAGTGAAGATATTTTTGATAACTACAGAATCAGTTTATAGTACATCAGCTATAACAACTGTTCTGTTATATAACAAGACAAAAGCAGTTAAACACACCATATCATTTTTTTAAAACATCATTTAACTAAATATTTGAAAGCATTATGTTAGTGAGTGTTTTTGGCAATGGTAGTGTTTTGGCCAACTCTCCTGATTTAACTTTTTGACCAAACTGACCTTTTTTGAACTAAAGGCCAAGCATTTTACAATGCTTAAACACATATTTAGCCTTAAAATATACTTATTTTTACATAAATAAGTATGTCTTAGTTTCTTAAAGTTAAGAATGTAGTCTTATTTATCTAAAATATTATAGGCACCAGAAAAATGTTTGTTTTTTGATTTTTGGATTTTTTTTTAAAGATTTCTTTATTTGAGAGAGAGAGCAAATGCATGCAAGTGGAGGGAAAGGAGAGAAGGAGAGGGAGAGAATATCAAGCAGACTCCTTGCTGAGGGCAGAAACTGATTCAGGACTCAATCCCTAAGATCATGACCTGAGCCAAAACCAAGAGTCAGATGCTCAACCAACTGAGCCACCCAGATGTCCCCAGAAAAATGTTTGTTGAATTGAATTGGTTATACAAATAAAAGTGTTTTTACAGCAAAATGATTATAAATGTTATATTGGATATGCATAACTTAAGGTAGTTTTATTCTTATATGTACTGGGGATATTTTCTTCTTTGCTCATTATTTTTCTTTCTGGACTGCCAGGGATTTAATGTGAAGAGTAGGAAGAAGGCAGTGATTTTAATGCTCAGAGCATTTTTTGTTTCCTTAGGGAGAGAGGCGGTGGGAGAGGCAGAAGGAAAGAGAGTATCTTAAGCAGTTTCCATGCTTAGCAGGGAACCTGATGTGGGGACATGGGCCTAATCTTAAAACCTTGAGATCATGACCTTAGCCAAAGTCAAGAGTCAGACATTTAACTTGACTGAGCCACCCAAGCACCTCAATGCTCAGAGAATTCTTGATTTACTCCTGTCATTTCTGCATCTTTTAAAAATTTCTCTGGGTGTTATAAATACTAATTAAAAAAAGCATTATAGGGGCACGTGGCTGGCTCAGTTGGTTAAGCCTCTGCCTTCAGCTCAGGTCATGATCTCAGGGTCCTGGGATCAAGCCCTGCATCAGGCTCTCTGCTCAGCGGGGAGCCTGCTTCCCCGTCTCTCTGCCTACTCATGATCTCTGTCAAATACATAAATAAAATCTTTGAAGAAAAAAAAAAGTATTTTAATTATGCTAAAATTGTTTTTAAAAACAGATTTGGGTGTGAAATTTAATGTATTGATAGAAACTAAGGAAAAAACAGGATTATTCTGAGCTTTTAATTTCTGGTTAATTTACCTTAGGCTTACTTTAGAAAATGAACTAAATCAGCTAAAGTATTCGCTAGACTCTGCCAAGCAAAGAAGGAAAATTGCTTCTTTAATGTTGGTTGTGAGAGGAACTGAGAAAGGAAGAAAAGAAACCCATTGATTTTTATTTGTTTAAACTTTAAATATAAGTAAATAAGTGTTAGTAGAAGAACCATTTGATTATATGGATCCTCAGAAGTTGAGCTTTTATACTCAGAATTTGACCATTACAGGACATATGAAAAATAATAAACACTCTTCAAAGGCTTAAGATCCCAGGACTGAATCAAAAAAAAAAAAAAAAAAAAAAAACTGACCGTCAGGTCATGATCTCAGGATTATTAAATAAAGCCCTATGTCAGGCTTTACACTGGGCATGGAGACTGCTAGTTCTCTCTCTCTCCCCTACCTCCCCTTCACCTCCTCCACCCTGCTGTCTCGCTTTCTCTTTATAAAAACAAACAAACAAAAAAAAACAGCCATCCACCATCCAGTATTATCCAATTCACTCTTACAGGAACTGTACCTCAATTCATCAGTTCAACATCCAAAACAATTAACGTCCAGAAACAACCAAGGTAGTATTTCCAGAACAATGAAGTAAGGAACTCAGTGGGCTTCCCCCCTAGTAAAATAACAATTTAACTGGTGAAAATTATTTAAAAACAACAATTATTCAGTCTTTGGGAATTATTCTAAGGGCATACAGAAAATCAAGAAACATTCTTTTCTTTAAGATTTTATTTATTTATTTGACAGAGAGAGAGAGAGAAATCGCAAGTAGACAGTGGTAGGCAGAGGGAGAGGGAGAAGCAGGCTCTCTGCTGTGCAGGAAGCCCGATGCAGGGCTCAATCCCAGCACTCTGGGATCATGGCCTAAGTTGAAGGCTGCTGCTCAACCGACTGAGCCACCCAGGCTCCACAAGAAACATTCCTTAAAGAAAATCTACTATATGTCAGAACAGTGAGTTTTTATGGCATTTGCACAACCCATTACTTCTTTCTAGAAGCCATCTAGAGCTGCAGGTTCACCATAGAGGAGTGGACACTTAGTGTTTCTCATCCTCCTGCACCCCAAATCAACTCCATGTTACAGAAATTCTATTCCACGTAGGCATAATTGAGAGGACAAACTCTCTCTTCAGCCAGCCCCTACTCTCAGCAGAGCAAGCTGAGAACACTGTGGCCCAATTACCCGGCCCTAACTCGCCAGAAGGTATAGGTTCCATGTGAAGAGAGGCAGACCAAGATCAGAGCTGCTCCCCTGCTTTCAGTGTATACTTGTAGACACTGTCATTGGAATAAAAGGGTCTCTGTCCCCAACCTCCAGTGCATTGGTGCAGATGTTCCACCCAGGGGTAAAGGCAGCTTATATGGGTAAAGATCTCTACAAATCTGACTGAGAGGACTGACTTTATTTGTAAGGAGAGTAGAATTCCATGCCTAGGAGTGTACAAAACAAAACAAAATGGCTCTTGATGAAGAGCCATTAAGAGGAGACTGGTAACTCCAAAATGCATCAAACCAACAGAGCAGCCAAAAGTTTTAAAGGACCAGGGAAAAAGTTAGCCAAGAATAGCCCTCCTGGCATCATAATCAACTATGATGATCAGGAAGGTAATATGCATGTGCAAGGCTACACCCACTCAGGAGCAATCAGAGCAGGATGTGGGGCAGACTTGAAAGCATTCCCCAAGCTGCACACAGACCCATCAACACAGGGCAGAAGCCTCACAGGAACAAGGGGCTTCAACACAACCTGTGATCAAACACTTAGGGAGCTATGTATAGTAAGTTACTATGACCCACGGGTAACTCCCACAAATAATATGATCACTCCTGGCAGTCTGAAAAACCGTGCACATGTCCAAGGCTGTGCCCTCTCAGGAACAGTCAGAGTGGGAACCTCCAAGCTGCTAGTCCCTGCTGAATGTGGGATAAACAAGTAAAATCCCAAACTAGGAAAGCAGTGTCTAACCTACAGATACAGCCAATAATGGAGAGCAAAATTGACTGACTGGCAAAGGAGGCTTAAGCACAATCTTTAACCAATGGCTTGTGCTAACTGAGAAGCAACACCTAAATAATGAGCCTAAAAGATCAAAATAGTGGCAGAATATATGAGTAGAAACATCAGAGGCTGCATGCTACAGGGCAAAAGACTTTGCAGAATTGGTTCAAGCAAGTCACTAAGCAAATAAACAATCAAGGAAACAGCAACCACCTCCAGGATAGGGGTAGGGGATCAGTATCTAGCATTGCTAAAATATATTATCTACAATGCCCAATTATCAACACAGAATTATGAGATGTGGAAAGAAATAGGAAAGTATGACCCCGGAACAGGGGGTGAAAATGCCTTTGATGGGTCCCAGATGATGTACTTCATGGACAAAGGCTTTAAAGCACTAATATAAATACATTCAAAGAACTAAAGGAAACCAAGTTTAAAGAATGAAAGAAAGTATAATGATGGAGTCTCATCAAATAATCAATGTTAAGAGAACTTTTTTAATTCAATGGAAATTGTGGAGTTGAAAACTATAATAAACCAAGTAAAAAATATTTGAGCTAACAAAAGAGAAAAATTAGTAAATTTGGGGTGCCTGTGTGGCTCAGTTGGTTAAGCCTCTGCGTTTAGCTCAGGTCATGATCTCAAGGTTCTGGGATCAAGCCCTACATCAGGCTCTCTGCTCAGTGGGTAGCCTGCTTCCTCCTCTCTCTGTGCCTGCTGCTCTGCCTGCTTGTGCGCTGTCTCTCTGTGTCAAATAAATAAATAAATAATAAAATCTTTTTAAAAAAAAATCAGTAAACTTAAAGATAGATTAATAGAGATTATACAATCCAAAGAACAGAGGAAAAAATGGGAAAAAATGAGTAAAACTTCAGAGAATTGTGGGACATGATTAAGCACACCAATGTACAAATAATGGGAATAACAATGAGAGGAAAGAGAAACAGTATTCTAAGATCTAATGGCTGAATTTTTTTTTTTTAGTATTTAAATTTTTTTATTTTTTATAAACATATAATATATTTTTATCCCCAGGGGTACAGGTCTGTGAATCTAATGGCTGAATTTTTTTTCCAATTTAATGAAAGCATTGTCACACATCTAAGAAATTCAGTGAAGTCCAAATAGATTAAACAAAAAGCAGTCTACTACCAGACACATCATAATCAAACTTTTGAAAGGCAGGGAAGAAGAAAATCTTGAAAGAAGTACAGGGAAAACAACTTATCACATACAAGGGAACCCCAGTAGGATTAATAGTTGACTTCTCATCAGAAATATTGGGGAGCAGAGGCAATAGGGCAACACATTCAAAGTAAAAACCTATCAATGAACAATCTACAAGCCAGGGTTCTATAGAAATTAAAGATGGATTTCATTTCTGATAATCTGTTCATTGAATGAAGGCTAGTTTTGAGGAAGGAAATAATGGTTTTGGCCTTGGATGTGTTGAATATTGAAGTATATTCAAGATATGCAGGTGTAAATGTCAAGAAAGTGGTTGAATGTGTGGGTCTAATGTGCAAAAGAGAGGTCTGAGCTGGACATAATATTCAAATAATTGATTCATTGGTAGTAAATATACCTAATTTTTAAGGGGAAAAAATGTGGAGTGAAAGATGAGGGCTGAGGACCAGAGGTTGAGGGCCAGTATTTAATGGCAGTTGAGGATGATAAACCCACAAAGGAGACTGAGAAGGCATAACCAGATGGGTTAAAGTAGAACCAGGAGAAAGAGATATAATAAAATGTGAAAGAAGATAAAAAAAATGGTCATCATGAATGTACTTAGGAGTAGAGTAAATGAGAACTAAAAAAATGTCTATTTAATTTATTGATATAACAGTGTACTGGCAACCTTTTCAAGAGCTTTTTGGTGGTGTGATGGGGACAGAGCCAGACTGGAACAGGATGAGATATGATTGGACGGAGTAATTCTGCATGGATCTCTTGCACTAAGAGCTTTTGTTCAAGACTGTTTTTTCAAGGGTATTTGTTGTTAAGTGAACAGACTTGGTAGATAGAGACACTGTCTCCTGGAACAGAGAGAAAATTTATTTGTTGTCCGGTATAATAAAGATAATGTCTCCCTTTGGGACAAAGGTCAGGAAGGTTTGCATGTAGCCCATATTAAAAGATTAGAGTTCTCAAAGTTCAGAGTTCCTCAGCTGTGATATAAATCCATTGCCTGCAGCATCTACCTGTGCCACTCTGTGTCATCTGGTGGGACTTCGGTGAAAAGGAGAACCAACGTCAACATGAAACTCGTGCTGCTTCACGTGGCCCAAGTAATAGTCTTTTGCCTCTAACCCAAAAATTTTATGTCTTCTGCCAGCATCCATGAAACTGTGATAGGCTAATTTGTTCACTTGCAGGTAGGATAAAATGTCAATCTCTTACAGTTCTTGGTAACCATGAAATTAAAAAAAAAAAAATGGAAACAAACCAAGCGAAATGTTTCAAACAGTTGGGCTATGAAAGAGAAGAAAAGGCAAGGCAGTACTAATAGAGGATGTGGTAAGGAGGGAGCCTGTATTTAAGAGTAAAGATGTAAGCATGTAGAAATACTGACGAGGGGCCAGTTGAGAGGGAGAGATTCAATACACATGAGACAGAAGATAATGGAAGAGGGATAATCTAAGGTTGGAAAAGATCCTACATACAAGTAAGAGGAATTGGGACAAAGAAGGGGAACACGTCCTCATTTCTTTATGTGTAACAAAAAAGAAGGTAGGGAAGAGGAATATAAAATGAAGTTGTTGTTACTTTTAGTATCACAAAGTTAAGGAAGCTCTTTTCTGACTTCGCTCAGGTAATTTGCTGGAGGATGAGGGATAGAGAAAGAGAGAAGCAGAGGTTTGAGAGAAGAGATTTGAAATAGACTGAAGAGAGCAGGAAAAAATTAGCTGAGCAGAGAAATGAAGGAGGAATGCAGAATATTTGAAGATCTGGTGGGGGTTAATGGTCAAAAACACCCAATGTTATGACTGTCTTGAGTACCACTCAGGTGTGGGCAGAAAAAATAGTTAAGTTCCTCTAAAATTAAGGTTTTGCCCAAGAAGACAATGGAGTTTAAAACTTTATTGAAATTCTGGGCCATAGAACTCAAGCAGAACAAGGATAGAGAAGAAAGGAATGGACTGAGCTAGTGGATTGAGAGAAGTTAGAGATCAGTCGACTACAAGCCCAATGAGGATGAAAAACAGTCAGTGGGAGTAGTTGAATAGACAAGATAAAAGGAGAAATGGTCGCAGTGACAAGATTTAGGAGTTCATTCATTCATTAGTTCTATCATTCATTCAATAAAAACCTCAATTCACAGACTAATATGTTCTATTTAAAGACTCTTTCCCGCATCAGGCTCTCTGCTCAGCAGGGAGCCTGCTTCCTTCTCTCTCTGCCTGCCTCTCTGTCTACTTGTGCTCTCTCTCTGTCAAATAAATAAATAAAATCTTTAAAAAAAAAAAAAAAAGACTCTTTTCCTCTTGCTTGGTATGCATCTTGAGATGTATAGTTGAGATGTATAAATTTACCTACCCAGTTATGATTTCCTTGCGTTTGCTTTATTGTGGCTGGCTCTCCTTAATAGCTAGGGAAGGACAACCGAAAGTAGCAAGGAGAAATCAGCATTTTAGTTTTTATCCTATATTTTCTTTTGTTGTCTGAATATGTACAATAATAATTTATCTACATGTTCTTACATAGTTTTTTAAAGCAACTTTTAGGAAGTTATATCTAAAAATGTCCACTTGGATTATTATTATTGGAAATGCCATTAATTGCTGTTTTTAATATTATGAATACATTTGTCATATTAGTTATTGCTAGTAACAATAAATCCCAATTAATAAGGAAGTAGTTGAGCACTATAGTGAAAAACACAGGGTTTGGAATTAACAATACTTACTGTAAAAAAGGGAGATTAAGTGTCATTAAAGAATGTAAAGTACGTAACTCAGTCTCCAGTATATAGTACATATTCGGTTAATAACAGCTATTCTTTTTATAATCGTCGTCATCGTCATCATCTATAGTCAGAACTCTTGGCTCCAAGTGACAAAAATTCAACTCCCCCTAGATTTCGCAAAATAGGAATTTATTGGATCATGTGATTATAAAGCCCAGAGTTTGATGCACTAGCTGGTTTTAGGTATTGAAACTATATCAGCTATATCATTTCTTGGCTTTACTTTATATTGGCTTCATTTAGATCAGTCTTTCCCCTCATGGTAATAAGATGACCTGCATCTTACCAGCTAACCAATAGCAGTGAAAGAAGAATGTCTCTTTTTTAATAATTGTAGCAAAAGTCTTAGGTAGAGGTGTTTCGTTGGCCTATCTTGGGTTACATGCCCATTCCTTAACTAATCATATGTCCAAGGAAATGGAATGTTCTGATTGGTTAGGCTTCAAACTGGGGGATGGGAACATCCTCAACCAAAACATGGGGAGTAAGAGTGGAGTGGATGGTTTCTCCAAAGTTAAATCAAGGTGCATGCTTCTAGCAGAAAAAGGTGGGATAAATATCAGATAGACAAAAACAGCAGATTTCCAATACTGCACATGTAATGCTGTGCAGTAACACAAATGTAGTACCACAAACAGGAAAAGAGTTGAAAGCACATTTTAAATTCTCACCCACTCAGCAAAAGCCTGTTTATAGAATGTAGCCTACACCCTTCATAAATCAATAAACAGAACCCCTTGCCATACTAATGTGCACAGATTGTGCCATAGGTCCATACCTAATTCCACAGAAAACACAATAATTAACGCAATATCCAGTATATAGCCACAATAATTAATGGGGGTTATCCTTACCTGTTCCATAGAAAACATCCCACCTCAACTTCTGTATAATTAAATTGTCATAACACTTAAAGAAAAATACAACTGAATTTGATTATTATGAGAAGGATGATCCCTAAGGTATTAATTATCTCAAGCAACATGGCACGATAGAAAGAGAAGTAAAAATCACAAGATATAAATCTACCAAAAATATAGTAATAGCAATAGTTACCATATATTGAACGATTAGTATATGTATTCTAAAAGCTTTTTATCCATGTCTTCATTTTAGTATCACAACTCTATGAGTTAGGTATTATTATGTTCCTTTAACAAATGGGGAAATGGAGGGTCAGTAGTTAAGTAATTTGCCTTGTAGGCGTGCAGAGCAACATTTGAATCTGTCCTAATTGCTTCTAAAACCTGTGCTGTTCATAATAGGCTGAGTGACTTAACCTCTCATTCCTTGTTTCTTAAAATAGGAGATTTTGTTTTAATTATCTTTAAGGATACTTCACTCTTAAAAAAAAATCCTACGATTATGTAACGGTTCACCTTCAGTTTCTCATCACTAATTTTGTTTATTTTTAAAGAAGATTTTGAATCAATCTAACACCTCTTTGTTTTTATGTATGTCTTTAATCATGGATGAAAAGATAATAATATCACTATCTTGGTAAGAACACTTCAGCTCGCATGTCATACCATTATTGTATGATCATGAAGGAAACTGTGCGTTTGACAAATGTTCTTTCACCAGGACCTCAAATACAGAGAATAAAATTTGGCAAATACACAAAGTGATTAATGTTAGAACAGAGCAAAAAGCACCATCTGAATTTATGCACTGCTGTGCCATTTTGTGTATGAAATGTTTTGTATGGTTGGTTTTTTGGTTTTTGTTGTTGTTGCCTTACTGCAATTCTGCCAAGTATATCTCTGCATTTTTGTTTGTAATCTTTTTTTCCATACTTGAATCTGAATTCTAGTCAATACTGAAAGGGCTATGAAAAATCCACTAAACTGTTGCAAATAGCTTTGCCTTGTCTACATTTTTATATAAGATAAGAATAAAAATTTGAATAATTTTTGGCTTGATAAACTTACTTTCGATATGCTGTAAACTGTGAGAAAAATGTAAAACAAAAAAAAGATGCTGATGTTCTTTTCGCTTTGTTAAATGTATTCATTCTGTGACAAATGGAAGTGTGTTTATATAGCTTTTGTTTTTGCAGAGTTCAAATACGTAAAATTTACTCTGAAAACTAAACAGCATTAGACAGAGGCTAATAATGTAATAATAACTGGAGGGAGTATAGTACAGAGATTAAAGGAGTGGTCTCTGGAGTAAGAGCTCCTCCATTTACTAAGAATAAGTCAATGGCCAGACATTTAATACCTGTGAAATTTAGTTTCCTTATCTGCAAATGAGGGAAAATAATAATTTCTCCACAGCTGTGGAAAGAGAAAACAAGATAAAGCGTGTAAAGCTGATGCCTGGCACATAGTAGGCACTCAGTTTTAGCTTTTCTACTATATCATCAATAATACCACCACTTATTTATATTACTCTGAAAATTACAAACATGTGAGGGAGCCAAGGACTCATGAACTCCTCTGTTTATATTACTCTCCACTGTTCAAATACAATGGTTTAAAAATTGAGCTGAGCATATAAATCTTTTTTAATTTGTTTTGTTTAGAGAGAGAGCATGTGGGTGAATGGTGGGGGAAGGGGCAAAAGGAAAGGAAGAGATAATCCAAGGAGGCTCCATGCCCAGCATGGATGTGGGGGGCAGGCTTGATCTCACAACCCTGAGATCTTGACCTGAGCCAAAACCAAGAGTCAGACTCTTAATAAACTGAGCCACCCAGGTGTCCCCAAGCATGTAAATTTTAGCTAGCATCTACCATAACTTATAATCTAATAGAATTTATTTATAAATATTTGAACAAATTCACATCTGTACTCATAGAGGAATAAAATATTTGATGTTATATGTAACTTTTGTTTATTTTTTGTGGGTTTTTTGTTTTGTTTCATTGCCTAACATGTTGTTATTGTAAAGTACTATTGTTCATTCAACAAATACTTATTATGAGCCTACAATAGGCCAGGCACAGTGCAATATACTAAGTACTAATGTTGAAATTTATCAGAAATATTTCTTGCCCTTAATGGCTTACCCTTCCTATCAAAGCTAGCGACAGGAAATAGATATATAAAGAAATAATTTTTATAATAAAATATTGCAGTAAGCAGAATAATGCCTCCCCAGAGATTTCCATATTTTAATCCTTAGAATTTGTGAATGTGATACCTTACATGGCAAAAGAGGTTTTGCAGATGGGATTAAATTTAAGGACTTTGAGATGGGGGATTATCCTGGATTATCCCATTAGGCTAGACCTAATGATGTGGGTCCTTAACAGCAGAGAACCTTTGCCTGCTGTAGTCAGAAAAGTTAACTACAGAACAATGGTCAGAAGAGCTGCAACATTGCTGGCTTTGAAGATGGAGGAAGGGGGCCAGGAGCCAAGGAATATAGACAGCCAGTAGGGACTAGTAAAGGTAGGCAGATTCTCTGCAATCCTGCTGACATGACTTCTAACCTACAGAACAATAAGGTGATAACTCTTGTTGTTTTCAGCCACTTCATTTATAGTAATTTCTTACAGCAGGAATAGAAAACTGATAAAAATGCAATAAATTGTCTTTACTTAAAGGATTATATGTGGAGAAATAGAAGAAGATAAGGATCACTTTCCAAAGTTGTGTCAGAAGGGTTAGGAAGACTTTCCCAAGAAGACCCACAAAAGTCATTGTTCCAAAGTGGATCACATGCACTTTCCAAAGTCAACTTCTGGTAAAGAGAAGTTTATTACTCTTAAGACTTGTCCTCTCTGGACCTGTAGGTAGGGCCTGCCTCACCTGAGGGATGTGGTCTGGAATATGTTCTAAGAAGAAAGAGGGAGTGGATGCTTAATAATTTTCCAAACAGAAATATTTGCTTTAGAAAAAAAAATCATCTTTTGTTTGGCAAGAAGTGAGCAATGGAAAATCTATCAAGCTATTGCTCCAGTGCTTGCCAGACACATGATAAATTTTCTCCATTTATTCAACAAATATTTATTGAGCTCCTTCTATGTGCTGCTATTCCCAACACAGCTCCTGCTGCTATACACTGATACTAGAGGATAAATGGTCAGCAAAAATAGATATTGTCCAATATCCTCATGTACAGTGATAGAAACATTCACCAAATAATCACACATACATCTACACTGATTGAGAGTACACGGAAGGAGCGTTATAAGGTGCTATGAGATTGAGTCGAGGCTTAGGCCGAGGCTAAATGAGGAGCGGGCATTAACTGAGCAAGGGAGGGAGGAGAGCGTGATAGGCAGAGAAAATAGCAGGTATAAATCTGTGGCAGGCAAAAGCATGGTCTATACAAGAAGTTAAAGCCCCGTGTGGCTGAAACAGGAAAAGACAAAGGGAAGCTGATGACAGGATGAGGCCAGAGACCCAGAGAGAAACCAGACTAAGCAGGGCCTCATAGATCACATTAAAAATGTGGGCTAGGGCGCCTGGGTGGCTCAGTGGGTTAAGCCGCTGCCTTCAGCTCAGGTCATGATCTCAGCGTCCTGGGATCGAGTCCCGTGTCGGGCTCTCTGCTCAGCAGGGAGCCTGCTTGCCTCTCTCTCTCTCTCTCTGCCTGCCTCTCTGTCTACTTGTAATCTCTCTCTGTCAAATAAATAAAATAAAATCTAAAAAAAAAAAAAAATGTTGGCTAAAAGCAGGCAGAAGTGATTGGATCTGCATTTAAAGGGATCACTTTGGCTGCAGTGTGGTAAATAGCTTATAGGGGAGCCAAGGAATATATGCAAGAGCAGCTAGGAAACTACTGGAATAGTCAAGACAAGAGATGTTCATCGATTATTTTGAGATTACAACAGCAGATGGAACAGCAATATACACAATAAGGAAATATCTAGAAGGTAAAATAAAGAGGATATGTTGATGAGCTAGATATAAAGGGGAGGGAAGTAGGAGGAGTCAAGAAGGCCCTTGGATCTGGCATATGGATGGAGGTGTCCTTCATGCAGCCAGAGAGCACTGAAGGAGCACTACTTCCTCACACACCATCCAGGCTTTTAAAATTTTATTGTAAATAAGAATTTATAAAAAGAATTGAATGAACTCTTGATATCAGTATGACACAGACCAGAAAAAGCAAGATTCTGTTAATTGCGATAGTTTTGTAGCATTACATGTATTTCATTTTATCTACCCTATCTACTACTCAAATCATAATACATTTAATACAGTTTTCCTAATTTCAATATGTTGTATTGCAGTAATTCTATTTATCTATCCTAGCCTAGCAACTTTGTAAACTCAAATTTGCATTAAATGCACTAATCGATGGAAAGAAGGGAGCGATCAAACTAATCAATTATAACCATGTGGGCCTTTATCTCAACTACTGTACCTACAGTGGAGTACTGATGGTAGCTCCCACCAGACCTCAAGAACCAATTGTTAAATTTTCAGGAAACTTGCAAGCTAGGTGTAAGTAGCTTGAAATTGACCACAGCGGGAGGACCAGCTACAGAAACTGGAAAAAGCTAAGGAACTGGCAAACAATTCCAGTCAGAGATCCACCCAACTCCCACACCAGACAAAGGCTACTGCTAAACATTTAGCAGTGCACCAATGTTTGTACCTTTTAGGATAATGTATTTGTGGTGGATATTCTGGGTATAGAAAATACTGGAATGAAATTAACTATAATCTCACTGATTTAAAAATGCTGCCTATTTGCTTTTCCATGTTCTTAAATATCTTTCCTTTAGGATTGTTTGAAACCTATCTAATTCTTTGATGGATATTTTGGATGTTTCCACAGGACTTCATTTGTGAAATACACCACTTTTAAGCATTCTTCTAATGATTTTTACTTTTTCCTCTCCTTTAGATTGTCCAGATTAAGAAGTGCTGCTGTAAAGTGGCAAACTTTTGGTAATTGTTGAATCTGATTATAGGTGTACAGGGGACCACTGTACTATTTTTCTCTAATTTCGTGTTTGCTTGAAATTTTTCTTCTTTTTTTTTTCAAAGATTTTTATTTATTTATTTGACAGACAGATCACAAGTAGGCAGAGAGGCAGGCAGAGAGAGAGAAAGAAGCAGGCTTCCCACTGAGCAGAGAGCCCAATGCGGGGCTCCATCCCAGGACCCTGGGGTCATGATCTGAGCGGAAGGCAGAGGCTTTAACCCACTGAGCCACCCACGTGCCCTGCTTGAAATTTTTCATATTAAAAAACAAAACAGGCTGTAACACCCACATCTTGCCAAGACCGGTCCTTACTGGGTCTTCTACTTACAGTCTCAATCCCAGCAGGTATTCTCAGGATTTGAGATGATGTGATCCATTGCGACCTGCTCGCTTAGCCTCTAGGAGTTAGCTAATTCCTTGTTTTGATTCTTTTGATTTCCTTGCAACACCGACTTCTTCCCTGAAAAACCCACAAGCAGTCTGTAGAAAAATTTAAAGCGAATCTTCAGAAGGAACCATATCAGATTAGGGTACTTTCTTTGTACTACAACCACAAACATGTTGAAAAAAAAAAGTTTAAAAATCTTCGGTAACAACAGAAAACCCCAAAAGTACAATGAGTACATAGATTAAAAGAAACTGGAAAAAGTAAAAAAGAAAACAAAAAACTTTAATAAAAAGTAGGAAAAGGAGGCTAGAAATGATTATCAACAATATAAGACACTGGTGGAATAGAGAGAAGTGAGGCGCCAGAAGAATTACAAACTAAATCAAGTAGTCTTCAAGTTCTGTCCTAAAGAGAAGAAGGGCTTGATCTCAGGCAAGAACAAGATTTTTTTTTTCTTTTATAATGTAGAATATCATCATGGAACACATAAAAGTATGAGAAGCTGAGAAACATAAAATTCACCCAATCACAGCACATCAGTGAGAAATAAACTAGTTTAGAAATGAAACACGAGGCATCTGGGTGGCTCAGTGTGTTGAGCCTCTGCCTTCGGCTCAGGTCATGATCTCAGGGTCCTGGTATATGGGGCTCTCTGCTCAGCAGGGAGCCTGTTTCCCCCATCACCCACCCCCCCGCCTCTCTGCCTGCTTTTGATTCTCTCTCTTTCTCTCTGTCAAATAAATAAATAATATCTTAAAAAAAAAAAGAAAGAAAGAAATGAAACACAAAAATTAAGGAAAGGTTAACAAGTAAAGTATAATTCAAAAGAAAATTATCATTATCAAAAGGAATCGTGTAAATCCATTTTGTAGATTAGAAAACTGAAGCCCGTGAAAGTGATTTGGTCAAGGTCACTCAGTTTAAGTGTTGGAGCCTGGATTTCAAATCCCTCTACAGCATTTTGTTTTTCCCACTCTTTTTTTGATAGAAATGCAAGTCCAAAACTAATTTTACAATTATATGTAAATATAATTCTGGCTTAAAAATAATAATTCAAAAATACTTTTGGCTTAAACTTAAAATATAGACTTAACAATAATGCCCCAGTAAGTTTAATTTTTCTTCTACTTCATCAGTGATATTCTGTGTTCTATATAAACTGCTGTTATATAGGGAAAGATCACCTTAAAGTCCTAAAGAACATCATTTTATCTGCTATTGTAAATAAAAATTAGATTTCACTCTCTCTTCCCTTAAATATATGCTTTAAATTATGTATATATAGAGAGAGATGAGATAATAAGGCATTTTTAAAATAAAAATATTTTTACTTTTATATAGATGGCTGAAATGATCAAGCTTTGGTTTCTACTAAGGAATCTAAGGTTTGATTCATGTATTTGAAGAGTGCCTCAAAACTTGTTCAAATTCACTGGCTCTTTTTCACAGGTGACTTTTGTTTTCTAAGTTTACTTTCCTCTGGTTAGACAGCACACTTAATCTTATCTAATACTTACTTTTTATTATGTCAAGCCCTTTACCTTAAGATTTTTTTGTTCTATGAATAATTCTCCATCTTGTACCTACAATGAGCTAGTAGGTATTCAGTATATAATTACTGATTTGAATCATGACTCCTAAATGGAATTAGGTTTAATAAATTATGATCAGATAACTATGTCACCTATGTGACATAGTTTTTCTTTTGTGACTATATTAGGGTCTAGTAAGGATAAATTATATCAATGATTTCAACAAATATGATTTAATTTAAAGAATTATTAATTAGGCATTGAAGAGTGGAAAAGGCAGAAAGAGAACACTAAGGAAGTGATTTCTCAAACAATGATCACCAGGCAGGCATCATAAGCTTCAACTGGAAACTTGTTAGAAATGCAAATTCTGACTCCAAGTCCTAGCCCCAGTTTATGAATTAGAAACCTTGGTGATAGGCCCAACAGTCTGTGCTGTAACAAACCCTCCAGGGAATTACAGAGTATGCTAAAATTTAAAACTCATGTAGGTAACAATACCTGGAAGCAGCCCCTACTCCTAGGCCTGGCCTGGGGCAGCCAAGAAAAGGGGTAGACTTACTAAAACTGAGAAGATTGGGGAAAGACCCTGTGGAGCTGAAACTCAGACTTTCAAGAACCCATCATTGCTCTCCCAGTACTGATGTCTCTTCACTCAGAGGGGGGATCCCATAGAACTAAGAACAAGATAGCTGAGGAATAGGCACCCACAGGTTGGATCTGGTCTCAAGAAGGCACATTGAAATTGGTTCTGCAAGTGTTGGGAAATCCCCAAGTTGAAACCAGTGGCTGCTACTAGAAGAAATTACTACTATCAGATTGAAGAAGTGTTGCTATAGTAAAACCCGACAGCACCAACAAACCCTTCAGAAGCAAATGAGAGCAAATTGCTTTCCTTCTCCAGCTGTGCAATGTTTCATTAGTCCCTATATTGGCAGAGACTAACAAGCCAAAAATGTTTCTAGAATTCCAAGGATTGATTTAAAGCTGAGAGACAGTAGTAGCTCAATAACTGGCATAAAGGCCTTACTTGTAATAAGACTGGGAGGTAATAGAAATAGTGAACTTTTTTTTGGAAATATTTTTTGGTATGTATATTGGGTACACATGGACATTTTCTTAGGAGCTGACTTCCAGGTGGACTTTTGGACTTACTGTACAAAATTATTCCTATTTGAAAACTAATTATCTCTTCTGATGAGATTAATAAGACACACTTAGGACATTTCTGGAATCTGGACAAGAAACTATGTAAGGGCCTACACTGAGATCTCCTTAGCCAGGGCTAAAACTGAAAGATCACAGCAGTGATGGCTGAGAAATGCTCAATAGTAGCAACAAGACTTGACAAGTCAGCTCAGGCTAGGTTCATTGAAGTCTCAGTGTCAAGGGAATGGACTAAAAAGCTTACTTTCACAAGACAGAGCAATCTGGGTCCCTGCCTCAAAACAGGAGGTTAATAGAAAAGTTTTTTGAAATCATGGTAAAGGGGAAGAATAATACAAACATGACTCCTCATTTTAAGCAGCTGTTTTTTATAATCCCAGGAAACTAGGAAATGAATGGAAATGAATCAGCTCCTTCCGTAATCTTATAAATCAATATTGAGGGTCCATTGTTGGTTCTACAGAAATCAATAAATCGGGGCTTTCCAAATTCTTGAAAGGTGGGCACAGATATAGTCATTCTATATGTTAATTGAAAGGAACAATCCCAAATATTTACTGAATGATTATCAGAATTACAACCAGTATTTTGGGAGAACGGTGAGCTATTCATTTTTCTTACGGACCTTCATCTATTTCTCATTTTATGTTTATGTTTTATTTTCTGGTTTTTTGTTTTTCTTTTTGTTTTCAAGGATATTGAAGAATCACAAAATCATACTGGCGAACCTGTTGGAGATGACTACAAAAAGATGGGAACACTTTTTGGTGAATTGAACAAAAGCCTCATCGAGATGGGCTTCACAAGGATGTATTTTGGAGAACGAATTGTGGAACCAGTAATAGTCATGTTCTTTTGGATAATGCTGTGGTTCCTTGGCTTACAAGCCCTTGGACTAGTTGCTGTTGTTTGCCTTGTCATTATTTATGTGCAACAGTAAAATATGGCCAAATAAGCTGTTGTTTCATATTTGGTAGCCGTATATGTATTGGTGAAGTTACATATTTCACTACATGAAAGCTGAAAAGTTTGCCTTGTTTCAAATTATGTGCTGTTTTGTAATTAAATTTATAAGTGGACGTTGTTTAAAACTAAACTCAACTCTTGATTATCACGGGGTTGAATATACATTTGGTAGCTTATTCAAAAGTCTTGTTTTATTACTGTGATCTGTGCCCACTTTTAAAGACCCCATCTTATTCCCACTGTCAATCTTAACACACCAAAAAGTGAGCAGGGAAAATAACAGGATATGGAATTCAAACCGGGCAATATAGATCTTATAAAGAATTCCAATAAAACATTTTAGAAGAAAAATGATGGAGCAAGGAGCTAAAACAAAGTTTTAATGGGAGAATTGTCCCCACCCATACCCACCAAATAACCCCTTACTATTTGGGAAATAATTTGGATATCTATGTTCCTGCTCAGCCCAAACCAATATAAACGTAATTACTATACACTACCTTAATATTGTGATGAAAATCAGTTAAAGATAGCACATTTTCTAAAGATTGAAAAGGATATATTTATTATGACTGATGAAAGTTAAATGTAACTTTTTTATCGTGTAACATTTGGGTCTGGAATCACTTCAGTATATCATTTGAAATTTTAGACAATTTTGGTGCTAATTACCTTTTGTGAATTTTTTAAGACTCTTAAGCCATGTCTATTGCTGGCTGCACCCCATGGTAATGTTATGTTTTCTTGTATCTAACAAGTTGTGTATTTTTTTTCTAGAGAGACATTTTCCATGTATTTTTTTCCAGAAATTTACATTTTATAGTTCTTTTATAACAATTATTCTAAGATTTAAAAAAATCTATTTCCTATCTTGGCATGGAAGTCTCCCCCCCAAAATTGATTTGTATTATGGCTAAAATATTTTACTATGTCTTTAAGGAAAAAAAAAATCAGCTTGGTCTCTTTGATAAAACCAAATGCTTAAATTTGAAATTTAACAGTCAATTTTAATAATATTCCTCTAAGGCTAAAGCCACATCAATAACTGGCTGGTCATGTTATTAATGTGTTTTAATTCAGCACTTTGGGGTTTTATATTTGAACAAACATTTCTTTAAATACACTTTAAAAACAGAAAATGGCTTAGTGATATTTTGGATTTTGTTAAAGAACCTAAAATTTGTACACTTGCATCGCAAAGACCCTCTATATAGACAAAGGAGGGGCACTAAAGATAATTATCTAGAAATTCAAGTTAAATAAGAGGGAAATGAGACAATGGGGGTATTTTTATCTTTAGCAGGGCAGTAACTAAAGTATATGAAGTGTTTAATATTCTGCTTTGTAAAGTTTTTACCCAATCCTATTTTAAAAAATTATTCTATAATTTATCAATGTCTTCCATGCTGAAGCAGAATACTGATGAAAAGTGTTCAACTTTGTTTTCGAAAATCAGATAATCCTGAACAAAAATACCAATCAGAGGGCACTAAAAAGTACTGTGGATTTATATAAATACAGACCTTTTAAAGTTTGATAAAGAAAAGACTTTGTATTATATCATTGTGGGTTTGAAATATTTTTATAGAAACCTTTATGAATTTGGCATAAGGGCAAGTTATTTGAAAATGTGTCTTCATTTGTGCACAGCAGAATTGTGAGGTTTTTAATAGAAGTCATGAGATTTTTGTATGTCTGCATTAAATATTTAAAAAGGCATTCTTTTCTAATGCTACCAAGAAATTTAATTTTCCTTTGGAATATAAAAAAGATACAGTATGCACAATAATAGCTCTAATTCCACCAGTGCTAATATTGAAAAAAAATTGTAAAGTAAGTTTGAATAGTAATTATTTAAAATATACGTCAATACTATGTATCTGCACACTGCTGTTAGCAGGACATATATTAAATCACATAAAGAGATATTTTGCTGCTATTCTTACTGAATTTTTTATTGGTTAGAGCAATATACCATCAAATTGTTTGCTTTGATAGGGAAAAAACAATCTTTGCTTCTTTGATGGAAATAATATATTTTCTTTTGTGAAATATATTAGACTTTTGTGAAATATATTATATTAGAAATATAAATATATTAGAAATATATAATATATTAGACAAGTAGATTATACTTGTACCCTGAAATGAAAAGAAACTGGTCATTTCTTTTGTTCACAGTGTAAGGAATTAAATGGAAAATGGCTCTCAATCATTTCAATCTCAGATACAAGCCAATTTTAGACACCGTTAGTGATTATGGATAAAGACATGGAGGTTACAATACTAAGGTTATTAGATATAATACATCATTTATACCACAGCTCTCCATTCAAATGGGAAAGGTTAAAATATACAAATAAACTGGCCAGAGATGAATAAGTCAATGTTCCTTAAAGTGGAAACTCAGTGTCTTGTAGAATTCAGTCCTCTCATATCTTAAGCTGTGATATGCAAGGTATTTTCCTGTTCCGGGCCACCAGTCACATCATCATACTTGGTCCAGTATTGTGCCAGGGCCAGCTTGAACTGATCTGCAAAAACCAATTGTATACCTTTTTCCCTCCAGCCCACCTTCAGTGGCATCAGTTGGTAGCCTGAAATTGTCTATGAGGGGAGTATTCAGACTATCAACATTGGCAAACACAACAAATCAGGGTTCTGTTCGCCTGGCAAGCCAGTTGTTAAAACAGTAGCAGCATGCCACCTATTAGCCACCCTACAGGTCACAGCCGCATCTCGACTTCTGTAGATCGAAAAGGAAGCATATTGAAGCAAATTCCCATCAACCCACCCAAAACTGTATCTTTTCCATGTGGGAATAATGAATTATGGTTGTCCTCTGACCAACACATCCCTACGTAATCTCATGTTTTGATCAGACAAAATCTCCCTGGGCTGTCACTGAGCTGCATATCCATTGATCCAGATGATCAGGAAATAAACAGTTACAGAACTGATGGAAGGTAAATTCCAGCCTAAGTAAAGACTTGTTGTAAAGTAAGAAGGCTCAGATGGTCAAAGCTAGATATTGAGCAATTGAGGGCTGTTTGTATGGTTTGTAGATTATACTTAACCGTTATTTTACAGATGTTTACTGACTTCAGGTTATTTTAAATGTTTTTCTTGTCAATATATGGCTTCAACAGGTCAAAAAAGAGAAAAAAAATAAGACTTTCATACCTGTTAATGCTTCTAGTAATAGATTTGACCAAGGATGATGTAAAAAGAACACAACCTACTCTCTTCCTACCCTACACATTGCCTCAGACAATGTGTCCACTCCATGTTTCAGTTACCATTTCATACTAACAACTCTGCAGTCCATATCTCCAGTTCGGAGCACTGTACAGAATATAAAATCCATACATTCAGTTGCTTGCCCAACATAAGTACTTGCTTATGCCTTAGTACCTCAGGTTCGGTATATCCAAATCAAAAGGAACTCAGCATCCTTCTCACAAACCGTTTTTTTTTTTTTCTTCCTATGTTTCCAGTCTCAGCAAAAGACAGTTGTCTCCCACACTGCCCACTTATAACCAATCACCGTGCCCTATTTTGCTTCCTAAAAAATCTTTAATCTTTATACTTCTCTTGATTCCCAGGATCACTAACTTAGTTCATACCCTATCATCTCCCTAGACAGCTATCACAGAATCCTACTTGGTCTCCCCTGCCTTCATTCTTCCCTCTACAATCAGAGTAATCTTCCTAAATCATAACTCTGATCTCCTGCGCCTAAATCTTTTCAGTGGCTTCCTGTTGCCATTATGAAAAAGTGCTTGCTCCTTACTATGTTTTACAAGGCCCCTCAAGAGCTGGTTCTTATGTACTTAATCTCTCTGCACTATGCCTGTCCCTTTCAACACTCAGCTTTACCAAATTTGTTTTTTCAGTTCCTTGTGAGAGACATGCCTACTCACTTCCAGAACTCTGCACATGCTTTAGCTTCTCTCTTTAGGCCCTCCCCACCAAACTGACCAACCCATCCGCAGCTTTAAGACCTTTAGACATAAGGTCCCCCAGGAAAATTTCTCTGTTAAGTCCACTTCTGCTATTTCGTGTGCTTTCAGAGAACCCTGCACTTACCCTATCAGTACTTGTCGTGCTATATTGTAATAGCTTATTTGTCAGTGCCTTCCTTTCCTTAAAAAAGATGTATTCATTATTTGAGAGAGCATGCATATGCACATGCAGCCACTCAAGTGGGGAGGGGCAAAGGGAGAGGGAAAGAAAGAACCCCAAGCATCCTCCATGCTGAGCACAAGCCAGAGGCAGGGCTGGATCTTTCCAACCCAAGATCACAATGTTAGCGGAAACCAAGGGTCTACAACCCAACCTACCAAAGCCATGCAGGCAGCCCTCACACCTTCTTCCTTTAGACAATAAATTTCGCAGGCAGAGAGCATGTCTATCTGGTTCACAAATTGCATTGTCTAACACAGTGGCTGGCACATAATAAATGCTCAAAATATTTGGCAAATTTATAAATCAACTTCATTTACTCATGTATTCCCTATAATGCATTAACAAAGATTAAGCACTGGTTGTATTTAGAGTTCTTTCACTCCAAAAGTATGCTTATAATGCATAAAGAAAGTGAATTAATGTATATGTTATATTTATAAAGTTTATTCACTTTTGATGGAAGAATATTGCTACTATTTGCATATGCAGGATTACTATCTTACACTTGCATATTTTTAGGAGATTGTATGTATTTTCAGTGTTGTACTTGATGAAATCACTGTTTCTCCAAAAAGAATATTTTAGAATACATGTGGTCATTGATGCTATCTAAATTTCATATTTTTCCAGTATTTTTCAATAGACTTTTATCTACTAAATTTTGATTAAAAAAAAAAAAAACTCAGAAGTTGCGATCAGGAATAATTCTCAAGTATCTAAGCTTGGGTATTTCAGGCTACAGAATAAATCCACTACTACAATGTTCGAGTCACCCGGATCGTATATGTTAAATAACATGTATATAAAGTACTTTGTTATTTTTTCCAATAAATAATACTCTTTCACAACCCTGCATCTTTAGTTTCTCTTCTGACTCTCTATATCATGTGCCATATATCACTTAATTGCTGCCACACCAAGTTTAGAAATTGCCAAAGCAACAACATACCTGAAAGTGAACCATCTCTAATGCTGCAGCAGAAAGCTAAGGCCTGATGTGTATATGGCTTCCCAGGCGATAGAGTAGTAGGAAAACCTAACTCAAAATCAGCCTCTGCATCCAAACTGTTTTTCTCCTTTGTTGTCTTGACTATTGTGTAAGTTAGAATTATTGAATGAGCTCTGCAAGGACCTGCTAAGATCCAGAACTTAATCATACACATGCTTATTAAATTTGAGTTATCTTTTCAGCAGTTAACATTTTATCATTTAGCCTTCCAACAACTTAATTAGTTGGAAATTTCTTTGATAACTTTCCAGTCCACCACAGAACACAATGAATTTTATCATAAAGCCCTGCCTCTTTTTAATTGGTTTACTCCTTTATTATAAGAAGCTAGTTGATGGTATATTTTTTAATGTGAGTTTTTTTAACAGAAGAATGAAAATTCTGTATACAATATCCTTATTTATACCATAGCTGTTTTAAGACAAAATCTTAAGAGTTATTCATTGAGGGGAAGGGATGGGATATGTAAAAAATCCTATCAATATTTGAGTATATATGCCAGTTACTGAATGCCCTTCTGTGATCTGCTAAAATTGCTTCTGTTGTATAGTTTCTTGGTTTTATATATGTAATATCAAAAATATTTATGATTCCATTATTTGGTGTATTTTCAGCTTTAATAGGCAACATACAAATAAAGCCCAAGAAGAAACAATCCCAAAAGGAAAACACACTGCTTATTGTTGGTTTGGAAGGATTAACTTAAATAAATTGGCCTTGCACAAAACTATAAGGATGGTTTTTCATATAAGGTGAAGCATTTGTTTAAAATGAGATCCGTGGCTTTCAAAGATTTTTAGTTTGGTTTGCCCTAAGTGAAATCTTACATGAATAGCCAATATTTTTCAGCAATAAAAGCAGAGCTGCTATAATTGATTTTGTTGTAGGTCCAGTTCCCTGGGAAACAGAAGAAATTAGCATGCAGGAAGTTTATTAGGGAGTGCTCTGGGATCAGCAACTGTGAAGGAAGTAAAAAAAAACAGGATTAGACCAAAGGAGGCATGCAATACAATCACAGCAAGGCCTCAGCGACTCTATGGGGTGCCCTCAAACAGAGACAGCCCTTAAGCATTGACCTGTGTTGGGACAGGGGAGCTCTTCAGCCAAAAGCAATTCCCAGAGAGAGCTGACAGCTGGGGCTTGTCATCTGGCAGCACTCCCAGCAGTTAACAGAGTAAATCCTTTGGCTCTGAGGAGAGGAGCTGAGCCGCCCAACACAGCATCCACTATGGACTCTTGTTCTCACCTTGCCCTCCATGATACCTGAGTCACTTCCAAAAACTCCCACTCTTTAGAATACAATATGAGGATGACTAATTTAAATCATAAACTCATTGGTTTGGTCAAGATGGATTTTTTAAAAAGTAGTGGTTGCGCCTTTAGTCTTCTATATTGTCTGCTGCTACTGTGAGATTCAAGTCTTCGGCTTTGATAACATTTTAGTTGACTAAACATTATATCCAGGATTCAGCAAAGGCTTGAAGCTACTAGGAACAGGTGAAAAAAAATGATTGACAGAAAAGCCCATTACTTAAAACTAGGAGTAGGAAATCCATGAGATTTTTGTATATGTAACTTGCTTAGATCAACTATAAGCTAATAAATCCCTGAGATAGGGTCTCGCAAGACATCAGGACAAACCATCATTAGGGTGTGTCTTAGAGGTTGGGTATGTTTAAGCCTGACATACCTAAGTCTGCCTTGTGCTTTCTGGCCTCTTTCCCAAGTTCCAAAGCAGTTTTACTTCTCAAATTTTTAGAGCATGTTTAAAATAAAATTTTCAAAAGCAGAGCAGAACTCACTTGTAAAGAAACTGTGTCTTCCCCAACCCCAACACACAATCGCGACTGATTTATGACTTGGAGATTTGGTCCTAATCATGACTTTCCTATTTAGTTTTAGCACAAAAGTTTTCAGCAACTGGAATTGGTAATTGATAGGCACTTGAAAAGAGCTTTCTCCAGTCTTGGTCCAGAATATTTTGGGGGCCCCTAAGTATTAATTTTAGCTGCTATTTTTATCCCTGGAATCTTAGGAGGTGGCAAGATCAAGCAAGACAGTGGCTATAAGCCAAGTACATATTAAAACTGTAGCAGTGGTTAGGCATATTCCACCCCCCCTTAGTTATATGAAAACATTAGAACAATAGGCAAATCAGCTTTCAGATTAAAAGATCTCTTTATAAGACCTGAATTTAAGACTTGGTTCTGCTATTGACTAAGTGTACAGTTTGTATAAGTCTTACCCACATCTCTTTAAACTCCAAGATCCTCATCTCTAAAATGGGGGAACTGTTATGATTAGTTAAATTATTGCCTATCTTTTTTGTGCCTTACACATAGCAAGCTTTCAGTAAATACTGGTCCTTATTATTAAATATATATAACCACATATAAGAGGGGACATTTTTCACTATCCATGGAAAGCTTGTACATTGAAAGCCATAAAAGGCCGGATCTTTTTTATTGTTGGCAAAAGACTGATAAATACAAGCAAATTCTATGCTGTGATCCCAGTTCCTCATGACTGAAATCTTTTTGATTTCTCTTATTATTGTCAAGTATTAGTGCTTCCTGAATCAAAATGATCATAAAAAGAAGGAATGAAGAACCTAAAGAGTTGATGAACAGAAATGAAATAAATATGCTCTATGCAACCACACCTTCTTTAATGAAATACTGTGTTTTCTTTAAACATCTACGTACTACAATGCCATGCACTTTCCGTTGCTTCTTTGCCTTAATAAACCTAGGTGCACAATTACACTCACCAATGCATGGGGAATTCTGCTATGCATGTGAACAATTCACAAAATGAAATCAATTCCAAAAATACTTTTCTGTTTTAGTCCAATTGCATTAGGCCAAGAATATTAAGCTATGTTTATAGAATCACAAATATTATCTTGCTTTGATTTCAAAGGTAAATTTGAGACTAATTTGTTGGTCTGTTACATTATGGTATTTATCAATACACACTAGAAATGTTTACCAAGATAAATATAATTATATATTAATACTCTAACAAAAAAATCCTGTACCTACTAATACACATGGATACATTCTGTGTACAGCTAGATAGAATGAGCTAGAAATACTATTAACATGTAATGCTTACAAGAATATTAATATGTTCATAGTCTTATCTTTTTAGTCTGTGAAAACATGCTAAAAGCATAGTATGATCTTAAGTAATCTTTGTTTTAACAAGTCTTCATTGACATTGTTCTATCTTCCATTCCTCTTATTTCCTTTTCTTTCAAACAATCCTCCCTACCTGAAAAGTGGAAGTTTCTCAAATCAGATGTTTACAGACATGAATGTTTTATAATAAGCTATGGCATATCTTTAGTGCCATCTCTTAATGCATTTCAAAACTGGTTCTTCCACATTTTCCTTACCTGTCAACTTATGCTTTCAGATATTTTAATAAGATGCTCAGAGAGAGCTGATGCTGGCCAAATACAGTTCTCCCCAGGCATTTCTCCCTTTTTCAAGTTGTAAGAAACATATCTTGAGAGCTCCTTGCCCGGCTACCCTATCATCACAATCGCCTCCTGCTGTAATGGAAATATACTGTGCTTTTCCTTCCCTCCCCCTATCACTGACACCCAAGTTTGATGGCATGGGCTTCTTTCCCACTAAGTTGGCTTGCAAAGGCCCTAGACTAACAAAGAATACATTATTTTTGCAATGCAAAAAGATTCAGACACAAAAAGACCTCAGCTTTCATACTTGTTTTAAATTACAGGCACCTTACTGATACCATTTACTAGTGCTAGGTGCTCCTGCTTCATCTCTGCCAAGTCAAGTAAGACAAACTACCTCGACCGGGTGAGTCACTTCTCTTCATCAGTGACTGTCAGAAATGTTCATACCCGGAGAAACAATAATGCTAATGCCTCAAAATATATCCATATTTGATATTTCATATCTCCACTGGCATCTAGTCAAAGAGCAAAACTGTTGCACCCTTTGCCTGCCTCTTGTATTTCCCCTAACGTCTACTGCACTTCCAGTCTGATGCCGTGCTTTCTTCCCAGCAGAAGCGTGCTTTTTCAATGCAATCTGATCTTCAGAGGAGGCCCAGAGAATGGACAATGATTTTTTGAGTAGATTTGGCACATACGATCAGAGCAGGACTGAAATAAAACTTGCTGTGAGACACCATCTGTTGCCAACTTTTCCCCTTAAATACAGAACAAGGGACATCAGTATGAACTCATATTCAGTTTAATATAGATACAGATAAAAGATATGGAAATAAGTACAGGTTATATATATATATATATATATATATATATATATATATATGTCATTTTTACTGAAGGAGTTCATGACATGCCATCCCAAAATATGCCACTTTGGTACATTGATTATTTTGAACTGAAGGCACTTGAAAAATAGCAAATGCAGGAAAAGGCTTTTTCTGAGCTCTCCTTATGGGCCTAAAGAAAGATGTTCCAAAAGGAGCTCATTGTCATAACCTCCCTGCGAGTTTCACCAACCAGGGAACATTAATTCTTATCACAAGAGAGGAGACTGGAAGTCGACACCACACCCAAATTCTGTCATAAAACACCATACCTCCCTCCTATCTATTCTTCAAAGAGTCCATTCATCTCCCCTAAAGATCATATATTGCCTCCTAAATCCTCCATTCCCACTCCCTTCCTCTCTCAAAATAATATAAAAGTTCTCAAATCTCACTGATTTGGGGGGCGAGGGGTATTCACTTTTTTTTCCTGTGATACTTCTGTGCACCTAATAACAAATTTATATACCTTTTCTCTTGTTGATCTGCCTACTGTCAGTTTATTTCATAGACCCAGCCAAACAAACCTAGAAGGGTAGATAGTCTTTTCCCTACAATATACAATCTTATATATCCAAGTTGAGATCACTTAGAAATAACACACCCTGGTAGTAACCAGCACACCAGCACCCAGACTTTTGTGTCTAATACTATTGTCCAATAAAAGGAATCTAAGGTTCCTGGAAAAATGGCCAATTCTAGGGCTGGACAGGAAATATACAAGATGAGCTTGGGATATCTTGTAGTGCCAGAAAGTGCCAGAAAGAAGGTGCACACGCGCACGCGCGCGCACACACACACACACACACACACACTGTAAGAGCCTATTAAAAGGGTTCCCAATAACAAAAGCTGGAACAATTTGAGCAAGAACATACATAAAGTAGTATTGGATTATAACCCAAAATATAAAATACATATCCATGAGTTCATCCTGATATAAATAAATGATGACATCAATAAATTAATGGGAAAAAATAGACAAATCTCCTGTCAAAGAAAAATTCCAAATAATTTATGAGGATAATACCCCTTCAAGAAAGTGGAGCATAACTCCCTTAAACGTGAGCTTTCACTTTCTAAAGAGTACAGTATGGGAGGGAGTAGAGGGAGTAACTTTATATCGAAGAAGCCTGACGAACACTACCTCAAACAGGTCATCAAGCTTAATGCCATCAGTGATAAGTCATGTTGACAGCATATGCCCTTGATAGGATATGATGAGAATGTCACTTTACATCTGTGGTCTTCCACTCAAGAAACTCTAGAATTGAGCTGCTTATGAGAAAAACATCTGATGAGCCCAAACTGAAGATCATCCTACAAAATATCTGACTAGTACTCCTCAAAACTGTCAAGGTTATCAAAAACAAGGAAAGTCTGAAACACTGTCCCAGACAAGTGGAGACTAAGGACACATGATGATTAAATGTAATGTGGTATCCTGGAATGGATTCTGGAACGGAAAAAAGACATTAGGGGAAACTAAGGAATTTTGAATAAAATATGGATTTAATTAATAATAGTGTATCAATATTGGTTCAATAGTTGTGTGAAATGTAATATACTATAAGTATAAATATTAATGTAAGATGTTAACAATAGGAGAAACAGGATGCTGGATATACAATGTCCATACGTATAATCTTTGTAGCTTTTCAATAAATCTAAAACTATTCTAAAATTAAAAGTTTAGGGGTATCTGGGTGGCTCAGTCCATTAAGCATCTGACTTCGGCTCAGGTCATGATTGCAGGGTCCTGGAATGGAGCCCCACTTCAGGCTCCCTGCTCAGCAGGGAGTCTGCCTCTCCTTCTCCCTCTGCCCCTCTGTGCTTTCTCTTTCTCTCAAATAAAGTCTTTAACAACAGATAATAATAAAATTAAAAGTTTATTTTTTAAAAAAGTAATTTAACAAATTTCAACTGAACTCTTAGTCATGTCAGTAACTACATATTATCCCCTTTACAATGAACATAATTTGTGTTATCAGACAACATGTGTTTCTAATGACTTCTGCTTTTTCACTCTCCTTTTTATAGATTATTTTACAGCAGCAATATAAAATTCACTTAACTCACTCTCCTTTGTAAAATCACTGATCTATTATTTTCCATGTGAGCATATGATCAATGTTTAATAATTTTCCCGCGGAGGTGGAGAGAGAAATAATAGGAATCTACTTGTTGTAATACAAAAGCAATTAGCTCGCTCCCAATAGAGTCTTTGGGTTTGACATATACTCCCAGACTTCTATAGGTTCCTACTAGATATGGGTGTGTCTCCAGAACACCCCAGAAGTGGGTAGGCCGGAACAGTGACAGTTAGCTTAGGGGACCTGAAGAGCCTCACCACTGTTGAGTTATTCTCTGCTCAGGATGATACTATACAGGAACACCATCCCCTTCCTCCCCGATGCTCTAAGAACAGTCTCAGTCTCAAAGACAGTCTACTCACTAGAGTTTGGAAGCCCCAAAATATTTTAAAGAGTCTTTTAGGTCAGTTTCCCAGGGTTGGTATCAATGTAAAATACATCTGTAGCCTTGGAGGACCCCAAAGACGAAGCATGTAGGGAGAGGTCCTATGAGCCTGGCAACCCCATTTGCACTCCTGCCTAGCCATAGGGCATCCTCAATATATCTGAATCTCACTGAGAGGGCCTTCCAGGAGGAAATAGCCGGTACTGTTTACTCTCTGAAGTGTAAGATTTTACCAGATTTGATAACTGCTGCTGACAGCAACATCTGTTTTCTTCTTATTATGAGACCTCTGGCTTAGGAGAATTTGAAAACATTTCTGCCTAACTATCTCCAGTATACTCTTGACCATATTTTGAAGGTCAGCTACTCCAACTATCCAATGTGATTATGAAGACTATCTGTACATTGAACAGGTGACATGACAGAGAAAAACAATTGCACTTTCTATGTATTTTTAACTCCTGCCCTCTAGGAATCAGACCTTGTCTTGTCTTTCTTATTTGTAAATGCCAATTTGATCTAACTCTCAAAGAGGAAAACATTATCAGATAAGGTTTAAAAAACATCTTGAGTTGGGTTAAATATTAAATTTAAATTAACTTGGTTAAACTTATATATCAAATTTTTATATATTTATTATGAATGCTTATTATAGTTATTTTTTTAATAAACATTTTCCAGGAGTATAGTAAGGAGCTAATAGTAGTGATTTCTGAGTGGTAGTTGTGTTTTTATTTAATATTTTTTGTTTAATTTATATTCTACACAATATATACACTAATAATAAAAGGCTATTGTTTTTCATATATGCTAATTTGTGCATTCAGTGCATTAAACTTCTCTACTTTCTGCCTGTTCTCTGCCTAGCAGAAAAGTGGTTTTTAAAAGGATAATCTATTTAATAAAAAAGTTACAAAAATATACACTAAGAATATTAATATACTGAGTTCCTATTAATAAATAAAATGCTTCTCAAAGTTTTCCATGAAGTGTTGGCCTCCAAGTTGGAAATTTCCAAACTATTTTCACTTGCTACTATAAAAATTGCATGAGTGGTCAGGCCTAAACACAGATGGGAACACTTGGTGATGCCTGGATGACAAAAAAGATAATAAGGGCCAGATGCTGAGCTTTTTTCTTTACACTGAACCTGGTCTATGGGGGCCCAAAGTGCCCCAAAGGTGATGGCATAATTGGTTGCTGAGAAAATGAAATTAATGTCATGGAAAGGTCAGTTGTTAACACTGAAAACCATTTGAACTGAGAACTGGTTACTGCCAGTTACTTTGAACCTACTTTCTACAGTTATTTCTTCAACTGTTTGCATGCCTGGAATTAAATTCTAGACCTGAACACGTGTTTCATAAAGTTCCCTACTTCTGTTGCTCAATCACTCCTTCCATAACAGAATGCCAGGAAGGAAAGGAGTAATTCCAAACCGAGGCCGAAAGATGTTCCTTTTGAAGCCCCCATGGGTTGTCTGCTGGAAAAGTCTGTTTTTACCCTCAAGTCAACAATAATGCTTATTTTAATATAACTGATCAAATAAACAGCAGGCCTGAAATTCTTATTTCTTAAATCTTATTTATTTCTTCTATGATACCCAAAGTATCTTGTAAACCTGCTTTCCCATAATCTGGAGAGGCATAGACCTGAAACCAAATAATCTGATCCTGCTCACAAGTGATTTGCTGATCTATGGACAATTGTCCATCCGCCAAGCCCTACCACTGCTTTTGTCTGTCCCTTCATATAAAAGTATAATTTAAACACTGCAAACATAAAAATCAAATCTAAATAGAGATTTTTAAAAGATTTTATTACTTCTTTCAACGTTTTCTCAAAACAATGGTCAAAGTGAAAATTTCTTACCTGTATGTTATAGAGACATTTGCATAGAGAAGAGAACTCTTTGGAATCAGTTTGTAACTTTAGTGGGCATTTGCTTCCATACTGAGATTTTTGTTTTATTTTGTTTTGCTTTTTTTGCGAAGGTTTTGGAGGTGTGCTTTTTCTTTTGAATCACTTGATCCACAAACACTTACTAAACACCTACAGTCTGCAAAGCAATATAGACATTGAATGTTATAAGAAATTCAAATTATAAACCCTAGTACTTATTATTACAGTTTATAAACGAACTGAAGATATCAGAAATAACTCTAAAAGCTTTAATAGCAACAGCAAGAGATAGAAATAGATTATAAATCCAATTCTGTGGTTGAATATGATGAAGTTAGAATACTATTGTATGGGAAATTGACATCAACAAAATGGTGGCAGAGGAATTTCTAGTGCTTTTACAGAGCATACTATAGAAGTAAACTTTCTTAGGAATATCGTTTATAAAAATTCAATGCTTACAGTGAATTTGGAACGTACACAAAGTGATAATCCTGCAAAATAATAGGCAAAGAGTAGTATCTATAGAAGTGGAACAAGCAAAGAGCAAAAGGAAAGCATATTGGACTGGAAAAGAAACCACTGTCTTAAACCATCCATGATTTATAACTTTCACCAATACCTTAAAGAGGGGCAATTTAAAACACTTATGTGTGTATGTATTATGTATTTGTATGTAATATCTCTAGAAGATTTTACCAGACATTGATAATAGAGGTTGCTTCTGGGTAGAAAAACTGGAACACAGGGAAGAAAGAGATTGAATATTTCACTGTGTGCCCTATTGATCTTTTTATTTTGTTCTATGTGTATACACTAAGTAGTTTAAGAAAAAAAGCAAACAATTTTTAATTGCATGCATATAATATCTAAGAGGATTCTTACCAGTATGCTAATACTGGTTGCTTTTCTTTTCTCTTTTGTATTTTATAGTCTTCAAATTTTCAAATACATAATAAATGTGTACACATTCAAATACACAATAAATGGGGCACCTGGGTGGCTCAGTGGGTTAAGCCACTGCCTTAGGTTCAGGTCATGATCTCAGGGTCCTGGGATCAAGTCCCGCATCGGGCTTTCTGCTCAGCAGGGAGCCTGCTTCCCTCTCTCTCTCTCTGCCTGCCTCTCCGTCTACTTGTGATTTCTCTCTGTCAAATAAATAAATAAAATCTTTAAAAAAAATTTTATAAAAAAAAAACCACACAATAAATGTGTATTTAATTTATAATCACAAAATACATATTTTTAAATTTTTCTAAAAACATGGGAAAATAGTGAATCAAAATAAATAAAATTAATAATGTCAATATTCCCACTGTAGAGCATTACTAGTTCTTGGATATAATTTCACTTAACAATATAGAAAACTAAATATAGTTCTCATTAAACAGTACTCATTTTTAACTAACCTCTTTTGTTTTCTTCATTAATTCTACATCTTAAGGACCTTATCAGGTATTCTTATAGATTCTTGAATTAAGTGGTCCCTGCCCCTGGATATTTAGGTGTCTGGGAAGTACAAAATTGGATAAGGAGCAGTCCAAACATGCTTGAACATGGCTAATTTCTATGTATTACCTACTCAAGACTGGTCCTAGAGAAGCAGATGCAGCTAACAAAGGGTAATTTGTAAGTGAAGCTTTCATATATAAAATGTCTTTAAAACTTTTATACCTATACCTATTAATGTCTGGATTAATGGGCGACATGAGAAAGTTTTAAATTTTTTCATTATGACATTTCTCCAAAGAAAATATACAAATGGACAGAAATAGGTTCTGAAATGATACTCAACATCATTAGTTATTAGGAAATGAAAATAAAAATGAAGACCCTACTTCATCCACAAGGATGATGATAATCAGTAACAGATAATAACACATGTTGGCAAGGATGTAGAGAAATTGAAACCCTCATACATTGTTGATGGAAATGTAAAATCGTGCAGCTGCTTTGGAAAACAGTTTAGAAGTTCCTCAAAAAGATAAATTTAGAATTTCCATATGACCCAGTAGTTCTACTTCTACATATAAACACCAGAGAAATGAAAACACATTTCCACACACACAAAAAAAATTGCACATGTTCACAGCAGTATTACTATAAACAAAAAGTGGAAACACCCCAATGTCCATCGGCTGATGAATGACTAAACGAAATGTATATCAATACAATAGAATATCATTTACCATAATAAGGAATGAAGTAGTAATCAATGCTACAATATCCATGAACCTTGAAAATATTATGCTTAAGTGAAAGAAGTCAAACACAGAAGACCACATATGACTGCATGATAACATTTATATGACATGTCCAGTGGTAGAAAGTGGATTAGTGTTTGCCAGGAGCTGGGAAGAGGAGAGAATTGGGAGTGACCACTGATGGATACAGAGTTTCTTTTAGAGGTGATGAAAATGTTCTGGAATTAGAACAATCCAGTGGTGATGGTGCTAAAAACTACTGAACTGTATATTTTCATGGAATGAGTTTTATGATATGTGAATTATAACTCAATGATTTTTTAAGATTTCATTATGAGCTGCATGCCCAAAATCAGGGTATCAACCTGAGTATCAACCTAAGTTTTTTTTTTTTTCCAATTCTTTTTTTAATTATTTTATTTATTTTTTTAATTTTTTATTTTTTCAGCATAGCAGTATTCATTATTTTTGCACCACCCACAGTGCTCCATGCAATCCGTGCCCCCTCCAATACCCACCACCTGGATCCCCCAACCTCCCACCCCCCGCCCCTTCAAAACCCTCAGATTGTTTTTCAGAGTCCATAGTCTGCATGGTTCACCTCCCCTTCCAATTTCCCTCAACTCCCTTCTCCTCTCCATCTCCCCTTGTCCTCCATGCTATTTGTTATGCTCCACAAATAAGTGAAACCATATGATAACTGACTTTCTCTGCTTGACTTATTTCACTCAGCATAATCTCTTTCAGTCCTGTCCATGTTGCTACAAAAGTTGGGTATTCATCCTTTCTGATGGAGGCATAATACTCCATAGAGTAAATGGACCACATCTTCCTTATCCATTCATCCGTTGAAGGGCATCTTGGTTCTTTCCACAGTTTGGCGACCGTGGCCATTGCTGCTATAAACATTGGAGTACAGATGGCCCTTCTTTTCATTACATCTGTATTTTTGGGGTAAATACCCAGTAGTGCAATGGCAGGGTCATAGGGAAGCTCTATTTTTAATTTCTTGAGGAATCTCCACACTGTTTTCCAAAGTGGCTGCACCAACTTGCATTCCCACCAACAGTGTAAGAGGGTTCCCCTTTCTCCACATCTTCTCCAACACATGTTGTTTCCTGTCTTGCTAATTTTGGCCATTCTAACTGGTGTAAGGTGGTATCTTAATGTGGTTTTAATTTGAATCTCCCTGATGGCTAGTGATGGTGAACATTTTTTCACATGTCTGATAGCCATTTGTATGTCATCATTGGAGAATTGTCTGTTCATATCTTCTGCCCATTTTTTGACATGATTATCTGTTTTGTGTGTGTTGAGTTTCAGGAGTTCTTTATAGATCCTGGATATCAACCTTTTGTCTGTACTATCATTTGCAAGTATCTTCTACCATTCCGTGGGTTGCCTCTTTGTTTTTTTTGACTGTTTCCATTGCTGTGCAGAAGATTTTGATCTTGATGAAGTCCCAAAAGTTCATCTTCGCTTTTGTTTCCTTTGCCTTTGGAGACATATTTTGAAAGAAGTTGCTGTGGCTGATATCGAAGAGGTTTCTGCCTATGTTCTCCTCTAGGATTCTGATGGATTCCTGTCTCATGTTGAGATCTTTTATCCATTTTGAGTTTATCTTTGTGTACGGTGTAAGAGAATGGTCAAGTTTCATTCTTCTGCATATAGCTGTCCAGTTTTCCCAGCATCATTTATTGAAGAGACTGTCTTTTTTCCACTGTATATTTTTTCCTGTTTTGTCGAAGATTAATTGACCATAGAGTTGAGGGTCCATATCTGGGCTCTCTACTCTGTTCCACTGGTCTATGTGTCTGTTTTTATGCCAGTACCATGCTGTCTTGGTGATCACGGCTTTGCAGTAAAGCTTGAAATCAGGTAACGTGATGCCCCTAGTTTTATTTTTGTTTTTCAACATTTCCTTAGCGATTCGGGGTCTCTTCTGACTCCATACAAATTTTAGGATTATTTGCTCCAGCTCTTTGAAAAATACCTGTAGAATTTTGATAGGAATGGCAGTAAAAGTATAGATTGCTCTAGGCAGTATAGACATTTTAACAATTCAGCCTAAGTTTATTGACCCAATGGCATGAGCAGAATGAGATTGATTCTTTGGGAGACCATAATGATATTATTACTTATTAACTAATATGTTGAATCTATTTCAATACAGGCCATATTTAAAATCTCCTCAAAGGGCGCCTGGGTGGCTCAGTGGGTTAAGCCGCTGCCTTTGGCTCAGGTCGTGATCTCAGGGTCCTGGGATCGAGTCCCGCATCGGGCTCTCTGCTCGGCAGGGAGCCTGCTTCCCTCCCTCTCTCTCTCTGCCTGCCTCTCCATCTACTTGTGATTTCTCTCTGTCAAATAAATAAATAAAATCTAAAAAAAAAAAAAAAAAAAAGAGTGATCAATTTAAAAAAAAAATTATTAAAAAATAAATAAATAAATAAAAATAAAAAAAAAATAAATAAAATCTCCTCAAAGATAAACTAATTGTTAAAGTTTACCTTGGAACTTATTGGTAAAAGAAAAGAAATATAACACACAAATAAAAGAAAATTTGCTGTTTTCCCACAAAATTTCACTATAAAAGCATAGTGATTAGTTTTATCACCAAGCTTGAACTACCAAATATCAAATTGTACTTATTATAGCAAGTGTTTGACAGCATATATAAATATGACCAAAGTCTGATTTCTAATATTCATCAATATATTTCTTCTATACTATATACAAAGATAATGCAATCTGTGTTTTCATTAAAATGAACTAAACATTATTATGACTGATTTTAAAATTAGAATCCTTTTCTAATATTGAGAGTATACTGTATTTATTTAACCTCTATGTATTTCGACTATTTCAATGAAAACATCTAAATTCTCTCGGTTGGTTATTTGTTAATGTAACATTGTAAGAGGACACAAACACAACTGAATAACTTTGCCCTCTTCCTCCCCTATACACATAGAGTACTCAAGTTTTACTTAAAAGTGTTAAAATGCTAATTAAAACATTTTTATTTAACATTTCATTAGAAAATTTTTAATGAGCCAATAAGTAGGACTTTATTTTATAATGCTGAATTAGTTATTTACTTCTGCACAACAGATTACCCCAAATCATAGTGACTTAAAACAAAAGCAGTTATTATCTCCCAGTTTTTGTGGGTTTGGAATTTCATAGCAGCTCAGCTGGTGCCTTAGGTTCAGAAGGTCCCATGAGATTATTGGAGATGCATTTATCCGAAGGCTTAACTGAGACTAGAAGATCTACTTCTACAATAGCTTACCTACATGGCTACTGGCAGGAGGCCTCAATTCCTCACTGCACATACATAGAGCTGTCTAATGTATCTTCAAAACCTTTCAACTGGCTTCTCCCAGGGTTAGTGACCCAAAAGAGAGGGCAAGGAAGAAGCCATGATGCTTTTTATGATCTAGTCCTGAAAAATCACATATCCTCATTTCTACCATGTTCTATTAACAAATAAAGTGAGTCCAATCCATACCCAGAGAGAAGAATTAGGCTCCACCTTTAGAAGACATAACTGGCAAAGAATTTGTGGACATAATTTTAAATCTCCACAAGCCCTTTAAAATCAATTGATTAGCATCAGTATAATTAATGAATTGAAAATAAACCTTGTATATGTATTAGTTTGGCTCCAAACTTCACTTGACTAATTTTGAAAATTCCACAATAGGACTCTAATTCTTTTGTTTGGAAAAATTTTCATCTATTTCATTATCACTATTTTCTGAAAGAGAAAGTCAAGGAATAACAATAAAAGCAATGTGACAGAGATGAATTCTCCTCAAACGTTCCTGGGCTTCTGCAAATTTCACAGCCTTCCCTACAGTTTGATTAGGGCCATATAACGGGTTCTGAACAATAAAATGTAAGTGGAAGTGATGAATGTCACATTCATGCTGAGACAGATAAGGCTGAGTTGCCTTGTTATAGCCCTCTTATTCTGTCCATTGGCAACCATGAATAGCACACGCTCCAGTTGGTGGATCTATACGAAGGATAATGTCCCAATTGCTATTGGACTGTGTTGTAAGTAAAAAGTAATCATGTATTGTGTTAAGCCACTAAAATGTGAGGATTTTTGTATCCAGCATAGCAGAGCCTAAAGTGACTAATTCATACTGCTAACACTTCAGTTAAATATTTAAAAGCACAATTCTCTTATGTCCTAAACAAATGTGTTTGTCTTCACTGAACATTAAGATGATCCCTTTCAGGAATAAATAAAAGCAACTGATACCAGAATATTTAAATCTGGTCAATGGGACCTCATCTTGAATCCCCATCAACTATAATCTAATTGTAGACATAAAGAAAAACAGCCTCAACAACAAAGAAACTTTGAGGAATGCATTTGAGGATGGAAATTCAATGTCAGCAAAACAGAGATTAAGAGAAATGATGAAAGCTTATGCTTTTATGTTGAATTCACTCAAATACTTCTTAAAGCTGAATCTGAGACTTAAAAAATTATTCATGGACAAGCGAAGGAAAAAAAGACAAGTTAAATAAGCATATTTCTAATCTTTGGAGACTAAAATCTAAGAAAAATTATTGTTTCACATGTCACAAAACCTAGAGCTATTTACATACTAAATAATCTAAAATTAAATTCTTAAATCCAATCACTATTGTTTAGAAATCCAATCAAAACTGTCTTTTGCTATAAGCATTGGGGTACATATGGCCCTTCTCTTCACTACATCTGTATCCTTGGGGTAAATACTCAGTAGTGCAATCGCAGGTTCATAGGGTAGCTCTATTTTTAATTTCTTAAGGAATCTCCACACTGTTTTCCAATGTTCATAGCAGCAATGGTCACAATTGCCAAACTATGGAAAAAGCCAAGATGCCCTTCAACAGATGAATGGATAAAGAAGATATGACTCGTATATACAATGGAGTATTATGCCTCCATCAGAAAGGATGAATACCCAACTTTTGTATCAACCTGGACAGAATTGGAGGAGATTATGCTGAGTGAAATAAGTCAAGCAGAGAAAGTTAGTTATCATATGGCTTCACTTAGTTGTAGAACATACAGAATAACATGGAGGACATTAGGAGAAGGAAAGGAAAAGTGAATTGGGGGAAATCAGAGGGGGAGACAACCAAGAGAGACTGTGGACTCTGAGAAACAAACTGAGGGTTTTGGAGGGGTGGGGAGTGGGAGGTTGTGTGAGCCTGGTGGTGGGTATTAAGGAGGGCACGTATTGCATGGAGCACTGGGTGTGGTGCATAAACAATGAATCTTGGAACACTGAAAAAAATAATAAAATTAAATTAAATTAAAAACTGTCTTTTGGTCTACCAGAAAATAGATTAAGGGAGGTGAAGAACATGATGATGTTCAAAAGAACAAGTGAGAATTGGGAATTAAGAAAACTAGCAACAAAAAAAAAGCAGGAAAAACCATTTAATCAGTAGAAGAAAGAGGGAGCCAGATTATGTTAAATTAAGAAAAATAAGTACTGATAATTAATTCAATTTCATTTAAAAGAAAAAAGGACAGTGATTTGTTATTTTATTTTTTGTCTGCAGGTGGCAGCTCCTGCTAAATATATAACAGAAGTGTTTCTGAATAATTTCTACACCATCATCAGGTCAGGCTCTCACTTTAAAAAGAGATGGGGATTGGGGGGAGCCAAAATTGTATTTCAGTTACTTCTCATATAATACCAAAGAACCAATTTTTCAAAATAGCTTTAGTTCTCAAAAAATACAAAACAAATACTTTTCTGGGGTATATTAAAAACAAAATAACAAATAGATGTACATTTCTTCCAACGTATCAATTCCCAATTATTTCTTAAGCCTTTTGGGTTTGTGTCTTGTGTTGCTGTTTTTGTAAATTTTGAATTATTAGAACTCATTGGTGTATTCTAGCTCAGATCGTGAAATGTCAGGACTGGGTAGATGGGACAAGCACTATACATTATACTCACTATACTCACTACATTAAAAAAATGATAAATATACACAAAGACCACTGTTTATTTTTTCAAGGGGACATATATTTCTAAGTAAGTATCAGGAGAGTGTATTGGAAGAGGATGTATTGCATGCACTAATTCTAGTGTCTATAGAGGAAAGGGAATGGGATTGGGGACAGAAAATGAAAGGAAAAAGGAGCTTGTGGGTGGCTCAGTCGGTTAAGCATCTGCCTTCTGCTCAGGTCATGATCTTGGGGTCCTGGGATCCAGCCCTGCATTGGGCTTCCTGCTCAGCATGGACTCTGCTTCTCTCTCCTTTTTCCCCTCCCCCTCCCAACTCCTGCTGTCCCTCAAATAAATAAAATCTTTAGGGAAAAAAAAAGAAAGGAAAGTGAAAGGAAAAAAATTAAGTACATTTAAATTTACCCCAAGTAGTTCATGGTTTTGTTGCTTTGGTAAATAGCATGTTGTTTATTTCATTTTTCCAATCACTTGTTTTTAGTATATATAGAAATAAGTTTCATTTTTATATGTTGGTCTTATATCCTGAAATTTTGCTAAATTCACTTAGTGACATTACTATGTTTTTCACAAATTCATTGGGATTTCTTCTATTGGGATTTTCTTCTATTTCATATATGTAGATGATTGTGTCATTTATGAATAAAAACAAAGAATGCCTATTTGCCAATCTGCATTACTATTATTTCTTTTTCTTGCCTTATTTCACGGTCCACAACTTCCAGGTTAATAGAAATAGTTAAGAACTGATATCCTTACCTGGTTCTTGATCTTAGCAAGAAAATATTTACACTTTCATCCTTAAATACAATAATAGTTGTAGGTATTTAATAGACTCCATTTATCAGAATGAGAAAGTTCCCTTGTATTCTTAGTTTGCTGAAAATTTTTATCATGAAAGGATATTTAATGTCAAATAATTTTTTCTGCATCTAGTGAGATCATATGTATTTTTTTCTTTTTAGCCTATTGATATGTGGAATTACACTGAGTAATTATTGAACTGGAACCAAGCTTACATTCCCAGGATAATCCAATTAGGTTTTAATGTATTATCCTTGTTTATATTACTAAATTTGATTAGCTAATATTTTTCTGAAGATATTTACATCTATGTTTATAAAAGTGTGTATAACATTGGTATATTTCTTCTTGAAATGTTTGATTGAATTCACTAATGAAGCCATCTAAGCTTGGAATTTTCCTTGTGGGAAGGAGATTTTTAACCACTAATTCAATTTCTTTAATAGATACAGGACTACTCGATCTACTGCTTCTTTTCTTTCTATCATTATTTCTTTTTTTATTATTATTAACATATAATGTATTATTTGTTTCAGGGGTAGAGGTCTATGATCTGTCTCATCTTGAGTGAACTTTGGTATTTTGCATAATTGAAGGTATTCTTCCATTTCTTTGAAATTGTCAAATTTACTGGTATACAGTTGTTCATACATTAGCTTATTTTCCTTTTTTTTTTTTTTTTTTTTTATTTTTTTTTTTTATAAACATATATTTTTATCCCCAGGGGTACAGGTCTGTGAATCACCAGGTTTACACACTTCACAGCACTCACCAATACAAATGTAGTGATCCAAAGGGACACATGCACCCGAATGTTTATAGCAGCAATGTCCACAATAGCCAAACTATGGAAAGAACCTAGATGTCCATCAACAGATGAATGGATCAAGAAGATGTGGTATATATACACAATGGAATACTATGCAGCCATCAAAAGAAATGAAATCTTGCCATTTGCAACAACATGGATGGAACTAGAGCGTATCATGCTTAGCGAAATAAGTCAAGCAGAGAAAGACAACTATCATATGATCTCCCTGATATGAGGAAGTGGTGATGCAACATGGAGGCTTAAGTGGGTAGAAGCTTATTTTCCTTTTAATGTTTGTGAGATCTGTAGTGATACAATTTATTTCACTTTGAATATTTGTAATTTGTCTTCTTTATTTTTTTATTAGTCCAACTAGTAGGTTAACAATTTTGTTCATCTTTTCAAGGAAACATCTTTTCCTTTATTGATTTTCTTTATATTTCTCTCCTTCCTATCTCACAAATTTCTGTTCTTACCATTATTACCTTCTTTCTGCTGACTTTGTTCTTCTGTTCTAGTTTCTTAATGTAAAAATTTAGGTCATTATTCTTTCCTTTTTGATACAGATATTTAATATTACACATTTCTCTCAACTGCTTCAGATGTCCCACAAGTTTTGATATGTTGTGCTTTCACCTTTATTCAACTCAAATATTCTCTAATTTTCTTTATAATTTCCTTTCGATCTGAGGAACCCATTTAGAATTGTGTTCTTTCATTTCCCAATATTGCAGGATCTTTCTAGATACCTTTCTGCTACTGATTTCTAGTTTACTTCTTTTGTAGTTGAACAATATATTTTTATGACTACAATCGTTTTAAATTTGTAGAGATTTCTATATATAGTCTACCTTGGTGAATATTCTATCTGTACTTAAAAAAACACATTTTGCTGTTACTGAATAGAATACTCTATAAATATCAGTTAGATCTAGTTGATTGCTTTCTAGATCCTTAACTGATTTTTGGCCTGCTTTTTCTATCAGTTACTGAGATGGGAATATTGAAATTCTAATTATATTTGTGGATTTGTCTGTTTTCAGTTCTATCAGTTTCTGTTTCAGTCTTTTAAAATTGTGTTATTAGGTGTGTATTTAGGATTGTTATATTTTTTGATACACTGATCTCTTTATCATTATGTAATATTTCTCTTTATCTCAGGTAAAATATCTTGCTCTGAAGTCTACTTTCTCTGACATGAATATAGCCACTCAAACTTACTTTTAAATAGCTAATGCAAGGTTTATTTTTTTGCAAACTTTTTTTTTCTTTTAGCTGGTCTATGTTTTCAAATTTAAATTACACTAATTTTAGGCAAAATGTAGTTGGGTCTTGTTTTTATATTCAGTCTAACAAAGTCTGCCATCTACCTGGGATGGTTGAAGCATTTTTATTTGATATAATTATTTATATAATTGAATTTAAATCCACCATATTGCTATTTGTTTCCTTTTTCCCCAGCACTAGACTGTCATTGCTTATTACTTGATGGGCAATTCACAGTAGGATAGAGAGGGTTCTTATTTCTCCTATCCATCCTCAGCCTTAGGCAGACCATGAGTTCCCAGGACCCTGGATATGGGCTTTTTTAGTATTTCTGCCTCTACCCCCTCCCAGGAATCAAACCTTTGGAAGTCAGGCTGGAGAGAGATTTCTGTCACTCCTCCAGACCCCCTTTCCTATTTACCCAATGCAAGGTTCATGGTAGTGGCAGAAGGGTTTCCTATTCTAATTTCTGTGGCAAATGGCTTTTGCTTCTACCCTTGCCCACAGCAGAACTGTATCTTTACCTAGATCCAACAGCCCCCACACCACAACCCCACCCTGACACACACACACACACACACACACACACACACACACACACTGAGGCAATAGATCTTGGACTGGATCTTAGAAACATAATGGTTTCCTGGCCCTCCCCCAGAGGTTTACAGCTTTTGTTTTGCATATGAGAAAAACCGAGAAAGTGGACAGATTTTCATATCTGTGTGGCACCAAGGGGTATGCTGTCAGATCTCTCTACTCGCACCCAATCTTTCTTGTAAAGACCAGGTAGAGACAATGGAAAAGCACTGACAAATGAATGAGGACTCTAGAACTTCCCAGAATTTTAACATGTCATAAAATTGCTTCACCTTTGGCAGAACACAAAAGGAAGAGGTTGCTGCTATAAAAGAAAAAGGAAACAGTTAACATACAGTGTTATATTAGTGTCAGGTGTACAATATAGTAATTTAACAGCTCCATACAACATCCTTGCTCATCCCCAGTACATCCCTTAATCCTCATCACCTACTTAACCCATCCACCCACCCACCTCCCCTTTGGTAATCATCAGATTGATCTCTATAATTAAAGACTCTTTCTTGCTTTCTCTCTATTTTTTCCCCTTGCTTGTTTGTTTTCTTCCCTAAATTCCACATAGGAATGAAATCATATAGTATTTGTCTTTCTCTGACCGACTGACTTACTTCACTTAGCATTATACTCTTTTGCTCCATCCAAACCATTGCAAATGGCAAGATTTCATTCTTTTATGGTTAAATATTCCATTGTGTATAAATACTGCATCTTCTCTACCCATTAATCTACCAATGGACACTTGGGCTCTCTCCATATCTTAGCTATTATAAATAATGTCTCTGTAAACATAGGGGGGGGGCATGAATCCCTTTGAATCAGTGTTCTTATATTTTGGGCGTAAATATCCAGTAGTGCAATTCCTGGATGGTAAGGTAGTTCAACTTTTAACTTTTTGAGAAACATCCATACTGTTTTCCACAGTGGTTGCACCAATTTGTATTCCACCAAAAATGCATGAGTGCTCCTATTTCTCCACATTCATGCCAACACATACTGTATCTTGTGTTATTGATTTTAGCTGTTCTGACAGGTGTAAGGTGATTTCTGACTGTTGTTTTGATTTACATTTCCCTGATGATGAGTGATGATGACATCTTTTCATGTGTCTGTTCACCATCTGGATGTCCTCTTTGGAGAAATGTCTGTTCATGTATTCTGCTCATTTCTGATTGGATTATTTGTTTTTTGGCTGTTGAGTTTTAGAAGTTCTTTATATCTATGGATACTAGCCTTCATTGAATATGTCATTTGCAAATATCTTCTCCCACTCTGTAAGTTGCCTTTTAGTTCTGTTGATTGTCTCCTTTCCTGTGCATAAGCTATTTATTTTGATGCAGTCCCAGTGTTTTATTTTTGCTTTTGTTTCCCTTGCCTCAGGACACATATCTAGAAAGAAGTTGCTATGGCTGATGTCAGAGAAATGTCTGTTTCTGATGTTTCAGATATGGCTGAACACAGAGAAATGTGTTCTTTTCAGGATTTTTATGGTTTCAGGTCTCACATTTAGGTTTTCTATCCATTTGGAATTTATTTTTCTGTATGATGTAAGAAAGTGGTCCAGTTTCTTCTTTCATATATAGCTGTCCAGTTTTCCCAACACCATTTGTTGATGAGACTGTCTTTTTCCCATTGGATATTCTTTCCTGCTTTGTTGAAGGTTAATTGACCATATAGTTGTGGGTTTATTTCTAGATTTTCTATTCTATTTCATTGATCTGTGTGTCTATCTTTGTGCCAGTGCCATGCTGTTTTGATTATTACAGCTTTGTAATGTAACATGAGGTCTGGAATTGTGATGCCTCCAGCTTTGCTTTTTTTTTTCCAAGGTTGCTTTGGCTATTTGGGGTCTTTTGTGGTTCCATATTAATTTTAGGATTATTTGTTCCAGTTCTGAGAAAAATGCCGTTGGTATTTTGATAGCAATTGCATTAAATGTGTAGATTGTTTTGGGTAGTATAGACATTTTAATAATACCTGTTCTTCCAACCCATGAGCATAGACTGTCTTTCAACTGCTTTGGGTCTCCTGAATTTCTTAAATCAATGTTACAGATTTTAGAATACAGGTCTTTCACCTCTTTGGTTAGGTTTATTAATAGGTATCTTATTTTTGGTGCAACTGTACATGGGATTATTTTAATTTATCTTTCTGCTGCTTCATTATTAGGATATAGAAATCCAACAGATTTCTGTACATTCATTTTTGTATTCTAATACTTTTCTGATCTTATATCCGAATTCTTTCTTGAATTTGTTTTGAATACTAAGCCTTTGCTCAGTTCTAACAGTTTTTTGGTAGAGTCTATATATAGTATCATGCCTTCTGCAAATAATGAAAGTTTTACTTCCTCTTTAATGATTTGGAGTCACTTTATTTCTTTTTGTTGTCTGATTTCTGTGGCTATGACTTCCAGTACTATGTTGAATAAAAGTGGTGAGAGTGGACATCCTTACCTTGTTCCTGCCCTTAGAGGAAAAGCTTTCAGTTTTTCCCCATTAAAGATGATGTTAGCTATGGCTAATTTTCACAGATAGCCTTTATTATGTTGAGGTATGTTCCCTCTAATCCTATTTTGTTAAAAGTTTTATAATGAATGAATGTTGTACTTTGTCAAATGCTTTTTCTGAATCTATTGAAGTGATCATATAGTTTTTAGACTTTCTCTTCTTGATGTGTTGTATCACATTGGTTATTTGCAAATGTCGAACCACCTTGCAGCCTCAGAATAAATCCCACTTGACTGTGGTGTATGATTCTTTTTTAAATGTATTGTTGAATTTGATTTGCTAGTATTTCACTGAGAATTTTTGTAGCAATGTTTATCAGGGAAATTTGCCTGTAATTCTTTTTTAGTGGTGTCATTATCTGGTTTGGGTATCAGGGTAATGCTGATCTCATAGAATGAATTTGGACATCTTCCTTCTTTTCCTGTTTTTCCTTTTTTTAATAGTTCGAGAAAGCTAAGTATTAACTCTTTAAATGTTTGGTACAATTCACCTGTGAAGCTGTCTAGTCCTGAACTTTTGTTCTTTGGCACTTTTTGGATTATTGATCCAACTTCTTTGCTAATGATTGGTCTGTTCAAATTTTCTATTTCCTCCTGTAACAGTTTTGGTAGTTTTTATGTTTCTGAGGATTTATCCATTTCTTCTAGGTTGTCCAATTTGTTGGCTTATAGTTTTTCATAATACTCTCTTATAAATGTGTGTTTGTGGTGTTGGTTGTTATTTCTCCTTTCTTATTTGTAATTTCTTTTATTTGAGTCCTTCTCTTTTTTTCCTTGTTAAGTCTGGCTAGGGGTTTATCAATTTTATTGTTTTTTCTTTTTCCCAAAGAAACAGATTCTGGTTTCATTGATCCATTCTATTATATATATATTTTTTCTATTATTTATATATATACAAAAATCAATGATATATATATATATATATATCACTTATTTCTGCTCTAATCGTCATTATTTCCTTCCTTGTGCTGGTTTCAGGTTTTGTTGGTTCTTTTTCTAGCTCCTTTGAGTATAAGTTTAGGTTGTATGAGATTTTTCTTACTTCTTGAGGTAGGCCTGTATTGCTGTAAACTTCCCTCTTAGAACCACTTTTGCTGCATCCACAGGTTTTGGACCACATTGTTTTCATTTTCATTTGTTTCCATGTACTTTTTAATTTCTTCTTTGGTTTCCTGGTTGATCCATTCATTATTTAATAGCATGTTATTTAACCTTCATGTATTTGTAATCTTTCCAGATTGTTTCTTGTGGTTGATTTCTAGTTTCATAGCATTGTGGTCAGGAAATTGTTTTGTGGGTAATATGTGATCTACTCTGGAGAATGTTCTGTGTGCACTTGAAGAGAATGTGTATTCTGCTATTTTAGGATGGTCTGTTCTGAGTATATCTGTTAAATTCATCTATTTCAGTATGTCATTCAAAGCCACTGTTTCCTTATTCATGTTCTCTTTAGATGACTTGTCCATTGATGCAAGTGAGGTGTTAAAGTCCCCTACTATTGTTATATTATTATAATTGATTAGTCCCTTCATGTTTGTTATTAACTGTTTTATGTATTTGAGTATTCCTACTTAAGGTGCATAAATATTTACAATAGTTATATCTTTTTGTTGGATTGTCACTTTATTATTATATAGTGCCCTTCTTTGCCTCTTGTTATAGTCTTTGTTTTAAAGTCCATTTGCCCAAAATAAGTATTGCTACGCTGGCTTTTTAAAAAATCTATTTGCATGATAGATGTTTCTCCATCCTCTATCAATCTGCAGGTGTCTTTAGGTCTAAAATAGATCTCTTGTAGGCAGCATATAGATGGGTCTTGGTTTTTTTAATCCATTCTGTCACCCTATGTCTTTTGATTGGAGTATCTAGTCCATTTATATTCAAATAAATTATTGATAGATATGTATTTGTTGCCATTTTATTTGTTCTGCAATTGTTTCTGAAGATTTTCTCTGATCATTTATCTTTCTCTCTTTCATGTCTTGTTGATTTTCTTTAGTGATATATTCAGATTTTCTTTCTCTTTATTCTTTGTATATTGAAATTGGTTTGTGATATATGCTTACCATTACATTTGTATATAACCACTCCATGACCTCTGCATTTAACAATCTTCTTATTTGTTGATGTTGTCAACTTCAGTTAGTGTAGAGAAGTTAATTTTCTTGACAAGTGAACTGTGAATGTTTTATTTATTTATTTTTTCCTCGCTTGCTTGTTTGCTTGATTTCTTTTTACCAATTACTGCAAATACTTGTATAGAGTTCAATCTTGGAAGGAAGGACCTCAATTATGAAGAAACTTTATGAAATATTCCGGTCCTTAATAATAGGATTCTCCTATTTTTTAAACCTCTCTTGATGGCTTATTTTTCTCTGACTAATTCTAATCTTCCTCAACCAACCAATCATTCTTAGTAGGGTTAACTGTGTGTAAGGTATGTGCCAGACACCACAGTAGAAACTTTTATGTATATTATCTTCTCAGCATACAGCCTCTCTTTCCATTTCTTATTACCTTCATCTTCTACTCTGTCCTGATTCTCAGTTCTAGTATCTCCAGGCCTGATCTTTGTTCACAGGTTGAGCAGCACATTTCCAACAGATTTCTGAGGGGGTTTTTTTCCATGTTGTCCTCACTTGCCCCTCAAACTTGACATGTCTGACATAAGAAGCATACTTTTATACTTTTTTACATACATTTATGTCATTCCAGCTGCCATTTTATATCACATCAGAAAATATGTGCTAAACAATTACCACAGAAAATATTATAGCTTATTTCAAGTCACTCTAAATATTGAAATAATTCTATATACCTCAAACCCCATAAAATTGTATTTTTAATGATTTGATATTTCTTACCTATTTTATTGATCATGCTGAAAGGAAAATAAAAGGCAGCTGAAAAATCATCACAAAATATCTTAAGTACCCTCTTTAATTTGAGGTTGTGAAAATATAATTCCCAAAAGGATGAATTTCACAAAATTTGGAAAAAGAGATTAATAAAAATCATTCTCTGAGTTAACTTTTACAATGTTCCCTGAAATTCCATCAGAAAGACTATAATTATTCCTTAATTTCAGAAAGAGAATAAATATCAAAAATCTTTGGGTATTTTTTTATTGTTGTCTACAATGGTATAATGCTAAGAAGCTGAAGTGTAAAGATCATTATAGGGTCTAAAATAAGAGAGTCAGGGGCGCTTGGGTGGCTCAGTGGGTTAAAGCCTCTGCCTTCAGCTCAGGCCATGATCCCAGGGTCCTGGGATGGAGCCCCACATGGGACTCTCTGCTCAACAGGGAGCCTGCTTCCCCTTCTCTCTCTGCCTGCCTCTCTGCCTACTTGTGATCTCTGTCTGTCAAATAAATAAATAAAACCTTTTAAAATAAATAAATAAATAAATAAATAAAAATAATAAAATAAAATAAGAGAGTCAAAGAACATTGATTTCTCTGTATTTATCCACTTTATCCACAATAGAAGGTATCCTGATTGATCTGGAGAGCATCTGGGTCAGTCTTACTATGTCTTTACAGTAAGAAGCTATTGTAGTTCAATAACTACTTTCCACAGGCTCACTAGCCGCCTTTGCTTTTTAGTGTACCAAGTAATTTTTCCTACTGGGAAGAAATACACTCAAAAACCACTCCCAGATAACTAAAAAATTGAATTCTTATGTCTTGAAGTTAAGACCTGGGCCTTCAACCAGAGGTGACTGACCTATTTATGACATAGCCCCTTCCTGTGGCTAAACAAGCAGAATCTAGTTTCTAATTTCCCCCACCACATCCTACAGTCAGTTTCATTTGTATAAAATTTTGTTTGGTATGACCTAACAAAGTTTTTATAATTGGCCTAGAATTTTGTTCTTCATTCAAATAGTAAATCTGTTTGCTTTTGCCTGAAATACTTGAATCAATTTTTATAAAGTTTGTTTTAAGAAAAATTATCAAAGTCTTCTCTAAATACTTAAAAAAATTGTAAAAGCAGGGAAAATTCTGTAATTTTGTTATCTTAACACAACTATTTTCATTTTTTGGTTTTTTGTTCTGGTCAGATTGCTTTATAGAAGAGTGATAACAACTGACAACTCAGCAATATAGGTATACAATGGCAAGTTTTTGTCTGTTTTGTTTTGTTTTTTGTTTTTGTAAGGGGCCAGACAGTAAATATTTTAGGCTTTACAGCCCATATAGTCTCTGACGCAACAAGTGAACTCTGCTTTTGTGCACAAAAGCAACCAGTATGGTTTTGCTCAAAAAACAAAAATTTGAATTTCATGCATCACAAAATATTATTCCCCTTTTAGTTTTTGTTCAGCACTTGGAAAGGTAAAATGAAGTCTTGGTGTGTAGGCCACATAAAAGTAGGTAGCAAGTTGGATACCCATGGATCACAGTTGACCCACCCTGTTTAAGACTTTATCTCTAGTTTTGACCTATATCCTGAGCTCCGCAGTCTTCTTTTCAGCTTTTTCCTGTCCATCTTGATATGAACATGCCCAGGGCACCTCAAACCAAAATCATTCAATACCTAACTCAGAACATATGCCTCATTCAAACTACCTGCTTCCCTGAAATCTCCCACTTCTTTCTGTTCTTGGAATACCATATCTTAGTCATCTAGAACTGAAATTTAAAAATCACCCTTGTCAAGTCCTGTCCTATCTCAAATATGTCTTCAATTTGCAATTCCCAAACCCAGCATCTCAGTTCATCTCTTCATTACTTAGCCTGCATTTTGGCTATGGCACTATAACTGGTTTCCATGTACACCAATGTTTCCTGTACTCCGATGTGCCTAATATATTGCTGTCAGACTAAGCTTCCTAAAATGCCTCTAATTATGTCACTACACAACAATATTTTAAAACCTTGTACAACTTTATTGCTTGCCAAATTATATGCAAACTCTTCAACAAGCATTTAAAGCCATCCAAAACATTATCCCAAATATATTTCTAAATTTGCCCCATCCTAAATCTTTGTTCATTCATTCAACAAATATGAATGAGCATCTACAAGATACCAAGGCAGTGTGCTGGATACACAATGGGATAAACTGATGAACATAAACCAACCGCATGACCCCTGCCTTCATGGAGGTTACAGTCTCTCTATGGAAAAAGACATTAGACAAATAATCACATAAAAGCTACAAGGATAAAGCTGGCATGCAAGAAGAACATGAAAAAAATATTTTTAAAATATTGAAATAAAGGAACTTTGAACTTAGGATTTTACATGAAACTAAACTAGGTATGTGGCTGAAATATACATTCAGGCAGATAAGGTATCAGAACACATCACATAAAGACCCATTGTGGAAACATATATTGGTTTTAAGGTTACTTAAAACTTTGATATGGCCTGATTGTGGTGGTACTTTGTATCTGTGTACCTATATCAAAGATATATAGAATCATATAATTTAAATATGTGCATGTTCTTCTACATTAATTATACATCAATAAAACTGGAAAATATTCAATAACAAAATTTTAAAGAATGAGTATATAAACTTTAAAGTAAAAGAATAAAAGATGGGGCACCTGGGTAGTTCACTCAGTAAACCATCTGCCTTTAGCAGATGAAACAATACATGAAAAGATCCTGCGGATGCGGTGAGTATGAGGGACCTAGAGGAGGCCAATATGGTTAGGGCTGAGAGGGGAGAGAAACATAAAGATACCTCTGGAGAGGATATAGGGACCCATCACACAGAACCTTCTGAACCAGATTGCAGAATTTATTTGTAGGGTGATGGAATGCCATTTAAGTATTTTAAATAGGGGGTAATAGAAACTTTGAATATGTTGAAGAAATTTTGAAATATTATTCTGGGTTTAATATGGAAAAGAGATTGGATAGAGCGCTAGGGTTATGTGAATAACTGCAGATGGACACACAAGATACGTTCATAATTGAACTAAAGAGGTGGCTAGGAAGATGAGGGACATGGACACACTCAAGAAATATTCAAGAGAGGGGCACCTGGGTGGCTCAGTGGGTTAAAGCCTCTGCCTTGGGCTCAGGTCATGATCTCAGGGTCCTGGAATCGAGTCCCGCATCGGGCTCTCTGCTCAGCAGGGAGCCTGCTTCCCCCTCTCTCTCTGTCTGCCTCTCTGCCTATTTGTGATCTCTGTCTGTCAAATAAATAATAAAATCTTTAAAAAAAAAAAAGGAAGAAAGAAAGAAATATTTGAGAGAGAAGATCAACAGGATTGGGTGAAGTAATTGAATATGGGACCGACATAGGGATGAAGGAGACGGGAGGATTTATGAATGGCTCCCTAAGTACCTATGCACTAAATTGATGGTGGAGCCATTAATTGAGAAAGGGGTCACTGGAAGAGTCACAGGCAAGGTGTGTATGTATCAGCATAAGCAAATGAAACCAATTTTAGCTATGTGTATTAGTTTGGCTTTCCCTGAAAGCAGGACTTGAGATAAGGACTTGGGTACTATTTATTTGGGAATTGATTTGGGTATCATTTATCTGTGAGTTAATACCAGAAAGCAGGATTGATGGAGGGGAAAAAGTGTGATAGAAAAAATGAAAAGCCAATTTAAAGGCATGTTATCAGGTCTTTACCATGGGACAATGCTCACCACCAAGACATCCTAAGAAGTATAGAGAACACTTCCCCACATTAGCTGCCTGAAGGTTAAAAAGAAGCATTTATCCATCTGCTATTTCCCTCAGTGGCTGAGGGTTACCCCCAGGAGCAATAATGGTGCACTTCTGAGCTGTGCTATATGAGAGTAAATGGACTCCAGCAGCATCAGAGAAAGCCCTTGGGCAGAAGTTGTAAGACAATTGTCTCCCACTTGAGGGATGCTGTCAGAGTGAGGAGAGTATGACCTTGCATAGAACACATGACCCTGGGGGTGCCTGGGTGGTTCAGTGGTTTAAAGCCTCTGCCTTCAGCTCAGGTCGTGATCCCAGGGTCCTGGGATCGAACCCCACATCGGGCTCTCTGCTCGGGGGTGGGGAGGACCTGCTTCCCCCACACTTCTCTCTGCCTGCCTCTCTGCCTACTTGTGATCCGTCTGTCAAAGAAATAAATAAAATCTTTAAAAAAAAAAAAAAGAACACATGACCTTGTTCATGTCAGCTGCAGCTGAAATCAGAAATGGATCAAGGAGATGTAATACAGGGCACCAGGGAAACATCTATATTAGCTTAAGAAAAACAACCAAAGTAAAAGCAAAAGGATTTTACAGAAGGTATGTAAGGTTTTAAGACCAGACTTGGAAAACTGATATAAATCAAGGTCATTCCAGAAGGATAAAAAGCAAGATGCAGAGGCGCCTGGGTGGCTATGTGGGTTAAGGGTCTGCCTTTGGCTCAAGTCGTGATCTCAGGGTCCTGGAACTGAGCCCCACATCAGGCTCCCTGCTGGGTGGGGAGTCGGCTTCTCCCTCTGCCCTTCCCCCTGTTCATGTAATCTTTCTCTCTCAAATAAATAAATTCTTGGGAAAAAAAAAAGAAGAAGAAGAAGAAGAAGAAAGAAAAAAGAAAAGAAAAGCAAGAAGCACTACAACTATCTCTTAGTACAAAAAGTCTGACAAGTGAGCTACTGCCACCACAGGACACAACTGCTGCCACTATACTGCAAATGACTTCTCACCCTCTCTTTATCTTTGCCTTTAAATCTTATTCCAGATGTAAAGCACTGGCAGGAATGCCCTGATGGTGAAGTCTAGGTCATACGTCCATGTTTTGATTAGAAGAGGACATAAAGAAGGAGAATCTGGCCTCGATGGCTTCTAAGCTTACAAATAGTGAGGAAAAAAACCCAAACCTTGCCCTCCCCAAGAAAAGATGCTCACGGGGGGAAGAGCATGTGTTCAGTTATGAATATGCTGAGACTGAAACTTCCAAAGTAAGAGATCAAGTCGGCAGCTGCAGTTCAGGTCTGGAGAGTATAATCTCCTCAGTAGTCTCCTCCTGCTCAGGGACAACTGGTTCACCCATCACCTAGATAGTGCCTCTTACATAGCTGACAGTCATTAAATATTTGTTGAAAGAAACCAATAACCCTACCATATTACATTCTGTTCTCTGAGCTTCCTTCTATTTTATATGATATTCCTTCAACCTGGAATGGCCTTCCTTCACTCTTTCTGCCCAGTTAGAATATTAAATTCTATCCAACCTATATTGAGGAATGCAGTCTTCTTATCCCAAAGCTACCTCTTCATGAAAGTTTAGTGATTCCCCACACAGGTTGTGATTGTCTCTACTTTGAAACTCCCTTGTAGGTAATTTATAGATAAGGTACTTATCACATTCTTTTTTTCCATTTTATCCATTATTCTTGAACAAATGCCATTATGTCTTTAAATATACCTTCTTGTTTTATTTTGAACTACTTATGAATATGAAAAAAAAACCTGATGAGAACTTGTAGCTGGAAATAAAATCTACTCAGGATATGAATACTTATATATTTACCATTGAAACCTTGCATAAAGAAGGTAGTTTGGGGTGCCTGGGTGGCTCAGTGGGTTAAAGTCTCTGCCTTCAGCTCAGTCATGATCCCAGGGTCCTGGGCTCGAGCCCCACATCAGGCTCTCTGCTCAGCAGGGAGCCTGCTTTCACCCCTCCTCTCTGCCTACCTCTCTGCCTACTTGTGATCTCTGTCTGCCAAGTAAATAAATAAAATCTTTAAAAAAAAAAAGGTGGTTCATCATGAGATATCAAAAATTTTAAAAACTGCTGTGTGTAAGTTATCACAAGCACCTTCAGGCAAATAATACAATGATGTTGTAAAATTTTATTTGAAGCAACTGTATTATCATTGATAAGAAAGTTAGCAACTAGAGCACCTAGGTGAATCCATACTACAATAACATCAAAGTCTATTATATTGAAGTTCTGATAAAAGTCAGTTTGTATAATAAATAAGGCAAAGGAATGAAGAAAGTAAGACAAATTAGAAATAGAATGTTTTACTGCTTAACTCAGAATTTTTTTTCTAAATTTCATTACAATTAGAAACAGATCGATATTGACAGGGGATGGATCTCTCTGAAGCTTTCAGGGCATAAGACTCCAAAAACAGTAGGTGATAGGGAAGCCTGGAGAAGGCTTCTAGAGTGTCCTGCTCACCCTAATTGGAATTTTAAAGATAATTTATCCATGTGGAAAAGCAGAGAGCTTTTTCCCACAGAGAAAGTGCTAGAAAAACATAGATATACAGTACCTAGTGAATAAATTTTCAGTGGGAGCCAACTGAAATTTTATTATGTACTTGGTCTAAATCTTTTCCATAAGAACACATCCCCAGTCCTAGAATGGAAGTCAACAGGAAAATAAATTCCTACAAACATATAATTTGGAAGAGATATTAAAAATTATCTAGCCATGTTCTTTTTTATAAATGAGGAAACCTAATACAAGTAGTGAAGTTAATAAATTCACTCAATAAACAATAAAATAACTTGAAAAATACCTACCAGAACATAGTACACAGTCTCTCAATAGGTGGTATTTGTTAGTATTATGAATAATATTGCTATTTTTGATAAATACTATTATATTAATAATATTAATAATTCAATATATCTTTATTCAGTGAGTTCTATGTGCCAGATGTTTGTCTCAGCTTGGGATATAAAAATGACTAAACACAACCCTTGTTTTGAGCTTGAGATGTTCACATCTTACCAGATGATTAAATAGAATAAGTAAAAGGATAAATTGCAACATGGGGAATAATTGCAACATAGTAAGTATTGCAGATATTAATAAAGTTTTGTGGGAATCCAGACCTTGTTATTAACAGCCTCTCTGCTCCTTTCAGTCAATCATTTTGTCTGTTCCTATGGCCCAACACACACATGCACTCACACACACTCAGGCATGCAGGATCAGAGTCAGACTAAAAAAAGAAACACCTATATTCCAAATAAGAGAAGTACTGAACTGAAACTGAAATAAATCTTGTCACAGGTATTTTTCACAGCATGGATACTGTGAAAGTCAGTATTTGAAGCTTAAAAGTTCTGTGGTTCAAAATTCAACGAAATGTTGTGTACCTCATAGATTTTTCCATTTACTTTAAGAACTTTCTAGCTCAAAGAAATGTAACCCTTGTAATAAGCTATGAATCTAAATTCTATTTGCAGCTCTATCATTAATTGTGAGAATCCATCCTTATAAAGATTATTTTTATTTAGATTAAAATCTCAGCATCTTCACATTAAGCAAAGTGTTAAATACATTAAACCCAGAAAAGTTCCTGATACATGTGGTGGAGGACTTTTGTTTTTCTACTCAGCATCCTTTCTTTGGAGGACCCTCACCCATTCCATATTAATATTTTCAGTTCATGTGAAGGAGGTGGGATTGACTTGACTTAAGCAAAACCAAACAAAATATCTTTGAATCATCAGAGATTCCATATGTGGTCATTGGGAAGAAGTGGGATGTTTATTTTTCTGGAAAAATAATTTGTAGAAGCTAATAATAGTAGCATCTCTCCATTGTAATATTCTCTTTCTGAGAAGGAGGTCGGGCAGGGATCGGCAATCTGAGCAACAGACAGATACAGAGCCCTAAGCATTTCAACCCTTGTCTTAAAGCTCTAGCTCCTCCTACAGATGTGAGAGAAATTTCCACAGATGTGACCCAAACCAATACATTTTCTGCTTAAGTTTGTATAAGCTGAGTTTCTGTTGTTTGCAACTAAAAGGTCCTGACCCCTACATGCAAGAAGTATATAACATTTATTGTTGTTATTAATTAACAATTATTCAACACCTGCAGAACATCGTACAAAGTATTGTATAATATAAAACACATGCTTAGCACCACAATTCCTAGCATCTAGGAACTTACCATTTAAGTTCCTAAGTTAAGTTCCTAAAATCTATGTATTTAAGTTAGATGATGACAATCAGAAAGATATTATTCATTTGCCAGGAAAGAAACCAAGGTCAATAGAAAGGGAAAGATGGCGATACTACAATGATCTCCCTAAAGTGCTTTTCCTCAGACCTTTCCCTTGTTGGGAAGACAATCCTTAGAAATTTTGCTGATTAAATCACGTGTGAAAAGGTAGATTAATGTCCAACAGGAGGATAGTTAAATTACCATATGCTCATAAAACTAGAATATTAACAACAGTAAAAAAAAATGAACCATAGCTTCACACATTCATATTGCTGAATCTCAAAAACACAAACACAATGTTGAGTGATAGAGCAATTTCATAAACCCTTAACAATATACCATTAGAAAACATATTAATATCGAATATGTTATATATTAACATTTATAATAATAAATACTTGTTAAGGATATCATATGTTAACATGTAAATATTGATGGCTTATAATATATATATATATATGGTAAAACTACGATGAAAAGTGAGGAAATGATAAAACTAATATTCAGAATAGTTGTTACCTTTGGTAGAAAGGGAGAGGAATGTGACTAGAGAAAGGCATACAGGTGTTCTCAGAGGCATGGTTTATGTTCCATTGCTTAACTTAGGGTTCTGATACGTGGGCACATTAGTTCTCATTGTCACTATAACAGATTACCATAAATTTAGCAGTTAATACAACACAAATTTACTACCTTACGGATTTCAAGCTCAGAAATCTGAAATGGGTCTTATGGGGCAAAAATCAAAACGAAGGGAAAACTAAGATCTGTCTAGGATCTAGGGGAGAGTTTTTTGTCTTTTCCATCATCCAGAGTCTGTTGCATTGTTTGATTTCCGCCACATTGTTGCAATCCCTGCTTTTATCATCAGATCTCCTCTGATTCAGACCTTCCCTTATGATTACATTAGGCTCACATATCATCCAGGACAATAGCCCCATTTCAAAATCTTCAAGTGAATCATAGCTGCAAAGTCTCTTCTGCCTTGTAAGGTAAGATATTCACATGTTCCAGGGATTAGGACGTGGACATGTTGGCAGTTGCATTATTCTTTCCAACATATTGGCTGTTTGTTTTATTCTGTATGTTTCATTCATATGTTATACACACATATACATATATTTTAGGAGATCCTGTGATGTGCCACCCAAATTTGTTCACACATAGGGCATGCCAGGAAAATTGGGCAACTCACAGTTTTCAGTTGAGTTCTCTCCAAGAATTGCCCTTAACCAAAGAGAGTCACCTCACCCAACGCCTTGCCTTTTCCCCAGAATAAGCCTGCATCCCATGACTGGTAGATATAGGAGTACAAGGCATGGTCTTCAGAGCTACTTAAGTCTCCCCTTTCTTCAGCCTTCTTTTTTTGCGGGGGAGGGAAGTTTGAAGATTTTTTTAATGATTTTTTTATTAATGATTTATTTTATTAATGATTTAGTTTCATTGACGTACAGCATTACATTAGATTTAGGTATACAACACAGTGATTCAACATTTAAACATTATGTTATGTTCACCACAAAAGAAGCTACCATATGTCACCATACAATGTTAGTATAATATCATTGACTTATCCTATACCTTTTATTCCTTTGATTTATTCATTCCATAACTAGAAACCTGTATTCTCCCACTCCCCTTCACCCATTTTGTCCATCTCCCAACCTCCCTCTCCACTGCCAACCATTAATTTGTTCTCTATGTTTATAGGTATGATTCTGCTTTTTCTTTGTTTATTTTTTTTAGATTCCACATGTAAGTGAAATCACATAGTATTTGTCTCTCAGTATAACTTACTTCACTTAGCATAATACCCTCTAGTTCCATCCACACTGACACAAATGGCCTGATCTCATACTGTTTTAAGGTTGCTTAATATTCCATTGATATACACATATAAACATTTTATATCTTCTTTATCCATTCAAAGCTGTGGTAATCAAAACAGTATAGTACTGGCACAAAGATAGACACATTGATCAATAGAACAGAAGACCCATAAATAAACCCAAAATTCTACTATCAATCTATGACAAAGGAAGCAAGAATATACAAGGGGGAAAAGACAGTGTCTTCAACTAATGGTGTTGGGGAAACTGGACAGCTACACACAAAAAACTGGACCACTTTCTCACATTAAAAACAAAAATAAACTCAAAATGGATTAAAGACCTAAATGTAAGACCTGAAACCATAAAAATCCTAGAAAAGAACACAGGCAGCTATTTCTCTGACATCAGCCATAGCACATTTTTCTAGATATATCTCCTAAGACAAGGGAAACAAAGGCAAATATAAACTATTGGAACTATATTAGGGTGCCTTCAGCTCAGGCTATGATCTCAGGGTCCTGGGACCAAGCCCCACATCAAGCTCTCTGCTCAGCAGGGAGCCTGCTTCCCTCTCTCTCTCTCTCTGCCTGCCTCTCTGCCTACTTGTGATCTCTCTCCACATATCAAATAAATAAATAAAATCTTTTTTTTTAATATAATTTTTTATTTTTTATAAACATATATTTTTATCCCCAGTGGTACAGGTCTGTGAATCACCAGGTTTACACACTTCACAGCACTCACCAAAGCACATACCCTCCCCAATGTCCATAATACCACCCCCTTCTCCCAAACCCCCTCCCCCCAGCAACCCTCAGTTTGTTTTGTGAGATTAAGAGTCACTTATGGTTTGTCTCCCTCCCAATCCCATCTTGTTTCATTGATTCTTCTCGTACCCACTTAAGCCCCCATGTTGCAACACCACTTCCTCATATCAGGGAGATCATATGATAGTTGTCTTTCTCCGCCTGACTTATTTCGCTAAGCATAATACGCTCTAGTTCCATCCATGTTGTCGCAAATGGCAAGATTTCATTTCTTTTGATGGCTGCATAGTATTCCATTGTGTATATATACCACATCTTCTTGATCCATTCATCTGTTGATGGACATCTAGGTTCTTTCCATAGTTTGGCTATTGTGGACATTGCTGCTATAAACATTCGAGTACACGTGCCCCTTTGGATCACTACGTTTGTATCTTTAGGGTAAATACCCAATAGTGCAATTGCTGGGTCATAGGGCAGTTCTATTTTCAACATTTTGAGGAACCTCCATGCTGTTTTCCAGAGAGGTTGCACCAGCTTGCATTCCCACCAACAGTGTAGGAGGGTTCCCCTTTCTCCGCATCCTCGCCAGCATCTGTCATTTCCTGACTTGTTGATTTTAGCCATTCTGACTGGTGTGAGGTGATATCGCATTGTGGTTTTGATTTGTATTTCCCTGATGCCGAGTGATATGGAGCACTTTTTCATGTGTCTGTTGGCCATCTGGATGTCTTCTTTGCAGAAATGTCTGTTCATGTCCTCTGCCCATTTCTTGATTGGGTTATTTGTTCTTTGGGTGTTGAGTTTGCTAAGCTCTTTATAGATTCTGGACACTAGTCCTTTATCTGATATGTCGTTTGCAAATATCTTCTCCCATTCTGTCAGTTGTCTTTTGATTTTGTTCACTGTTTCCTTTGCTGTGCAAAAGCTTTTGATCTTGATGAGATCCCAATAGTTCATTTTTGCCCTTGCTTCCCTTGCCTTTGGCATTGTTCCTAGGAAGATGTTGCTGCAGCTGAGGTCGAAGAGGTTGCAGCCTGTGTTCTCCTCAAGGATTTTGATGGATTCCTTTCGCACATTGAGGTCCTTCATCCATTTTGAGTCTATTTTCGTGTGTGGTGTAAGGAAATGGTCCAATTTCATTTTTCTGCATGTGGCTGTCCAATTTTCCCAGCACCATTTATTGAAGAGGCTGTCTTTTTTCCATTGGACATTCTTTCCTGCTTTGTCGAAGATTAGTTGACCATAGAGTTGAGAGTCTATTTCTGGGCTCTCTATTCTGTTCCATTGATCTATGGGTCTGTTTTTGTGCCAGTACCATGCTGTCTTGATGATGACAGCTTTGTAATAGAGCTTGAAGTCCGGGATTGTGATGCCACCAACGTTGGCTTTCTTTTTCAATATCCCTTTGGCTATTCTAGGTCTTTTCTGGTTCCATATAAATTTTAGAATTATTTGTTCCATTTCTTTGAAAAAGATGGATGGTACTTTGATAGGAATTGCATTAAATGTGTAGATTGCTTTAGGTAGCATAGACATTTTCACAATATTTATTCTTCCAATCTAGGAGCATGGAACATTTTTCCATTTCTTTGTGTCTTCCTCAATTTCTTTCATGAGTACTTTATAGTTTTCTGAGTATAGATTCTGTGTCTCTTTGGTTAGGTTTATTCCTAGGTATCTTGTGGTTTTGGGTGCAATTGTAAATGGGATTGACTCCTTAATTTCCCTTTCTTCTGTCTTGCTGTTGGTGTAGAGAAATGCAACTGATTTCTGTGCATTCATTTTATATCCTGACACTTTACTGAATTCCTGTATAAGTTCTAGCAGTTTTGGAGTGGAGTCTTTTGGGTTTTCCACATATAGTATCATATCATCAGCGAAGAGTGATAATTTGACTTCTTCTTTGCCGATTTGGATGCCTTTAATTTCCTTTTGTTGTCTGATTGCTGAGGCTAGGACTTCTAGTACTATGTTGAATAGCAGTGGTGATAATGGACATCCCTGCCGTGTTCCTGACCTTAGCAGAAAAGCTTTCAGTTTTTCTCCATTGAGAATGATATTTGCGGTGGGTTTTTCATAGATGGCTTTGATGATATTGAGGTATGTGCCCTCTATCCCTACACTTTGAAGAGTTTTGATCAGGAAGGGATGTTGTACTTTGTCAAATGCTTTTTCAGCATCTATTGAGAGTATCATATGGTTCTTGTTCTTTCTTTTATTGATGTGTTGTATCACATTGACTGATTTGCGGATGTTGAACCAACCTTGCAGCCCTGGAATAAATCCCACTTGGTCGTGGTGAATAATCTTTTTAATGTACTGTTGAATCCTATTGGCTAGTATTTTGTTGAGTATTTTTGCATCTGTGTTCATCAAGGATATTGGTCTATAGCTCTCTTTTTTGGTGGGATCCTTGTCTGGTTTTGGGATCAAGGTGATGCTGGCCTCATAAAATGAGTTTGGATGTTTTCCTTCCATTTCTATTTTTTGGAACAGTTTCAGGAGAATAGGAATTAGTTCTTCTTTAAATGTTTGGTAGAATTCCCCCGGGAAGCCGTCTGGCCCTGGGCTTTTGTTTGGAGATTTTTAATGACTGTTTCAATCTCCTTACTGGTTATGGGTCTGTTCAGGCTTTCTATTTCTTCCTGGTTAGTTGTGGTAGTTTATATGTTTCTAGGAATGCATCCATTTCTTCCAGATTGTCAAATTTATTGCCGTAGAGTTGCTCATAGTATGTTCTTATAATAGTTTGTATTTCTTTGGTGTTAGTTGTGATCTCTCCTCTTTCATTCATGATTTTATTTATTTGGGTCCTTTCTCTTTTTTTTTTGATAAGTCGGGCCAGGGGTTTTTCAATTTTATTAATTCTTTCAAAGAACCAGCTCCTAGTTTCGTTGATTTGTTCTATTGTTTTTTTGGTTTCTATTTCATTGATTTCTGCTCTGATCGTTATGATTTCTCTTCTCCTGCTGGGCTTAGGGTTTCTTTCTTGTTCTTTCTCCAGCTCCTTTAGGTGTAGGGTTAGGTTGTGTACCTGAGACCTTTCTTGTTTCTTGAGAAAGGCTTGTACCGCTATATATTTTCCTCTCAGGACTGCCTTTGTTGTGTCCCACAGATTTTGAACCGTTGTATTTTCATTATCATTTGTTTCCATGATTTTTTTCAACTCTTCTTTAATTTCCCGGTTGACCCATTCATTCTTTAGAAGGATACTATTTAGTCTCCATGTATTTGGGTTCTTTCCAAACTTCCTTTTGTGGTTGAGTTCTAGCTTTAGAGCATTGTGGTCTGAAAATATGCAGGGAATGATCCCAATCTTTTGATACCGGTTGAGTCCTGATTTAGGACCGAGGATGTGATCTATTCTGGAGAATGTTCCATGTGCACTAGAGAAGAATGTGTATTCTGTTGCTTTGGGATGAAATGTTCTGAATATATCTGTGATGTCCATCTGGTCCAGTGTGTCATTTAAGGCCTTTATTTCCTTGTTGATCTTTTGCTTGGATGATCTGTCCATTTCAGTGAGGGGAGTGTTAAAGTCCCCTACTATTATTGTATGATTGTTGATGTGTTTCTTTGATTTTGTTATTAATTGGTTTATATAGTTGGCTGCTCCCACGTTGGGGGCATAGATATTTAAAATTGTTAGATCTTCTTGTTGGACAGACCCTTTGAGTATGATATAGTGTCCTTCCTTCCTCATCTCTTATTATAGTCTTTGGCTTAAAATCTAATTGATCTGATATAAGGATTGCCACTCCTGCTTTCTTCTGATGTCCATTAGCATGGTAAATTCTTTTCCACCCCCTCACTTTAAATCTGGAGGTGTCTTCGGGCTTAAAATGAGTTTCTTGGAGGCAACATATAGATGGATTTTGTTTTTTTATCCATTCTGATACCCTGTGTCTTTTGACAGGGGCATTTAGCCCATTAACATTCAAGGTAACTATTGAGAGATATGAATTTAGTGCCATTGTTTTGCCTGTAAGGTGACTGTTACTGTATATGGTCTCTGTTCCTTTCTGATCTACCACTTGTAGGCTCTCTCTTTGCTTAGAGGACCCCTTTCAAGATTTCCTGTAGAGCTGGTTTGGTGTTTGCAAATTCTTTCAGTTGTTGTTTGTCCTGGAAGCTTTTTCTCTCCTTCTATTTTCAATGATAGCCTAGCTGGATATAGTATTCTGGGCTGCATGTTTTTCTCATTTAGTGCTCTGAAAATATCATGCCAGCTCTTTCTGGCCTGCCAGGTCTCTGTGGATAAGTCAGCTGCCAATCTAATATTTTTACCATTGTATGTTACAGACTTCTTTTCCCGGGCTGCTTTCAGGATTTTCTCTTTGTCACTGAGACTTGTAAATTTTACTATTAGGTGACGGGGTGTGGGCCTATTCTTATTGATTTTGTGAGGCGTTCTCTGAACCTCCTGAATTTTGATGCTCGTTCCCTTTGCCATATTGGGGAAATTCTCCCCAATAATTCTCTCTAGTATACCTTCTGCTCCCCTCTCTCTTTCTTCTTCTTCTGGAATCCCAATTATTCTAATGTTGTTTTGTCTTATGGTGTCACTTATCTCTCGAATTCTCCCCTCGTGGTCCAGTAGCTGTTTGTCCCTCTTTTGCTCAGCTTCTTTATTCTCTGTCATTTGGTCTTCTATATCACTAATTCTTTCTTCTGCCTCATTTATCCTAGCAGTGAGAGCCTCCATTTTTGATTGCACCTCATTAATAGCTTTTTTGATTTCAACTTGGTTAGATTTTAGTTCTTTTATTTCTCCAGAAAGGGCTTTTATATCTCTCGAGAGCGTTTCTCTAATATCTTCCATGCCTTTTTCGAGCCCGGCTAGAACCTTGAGAATTGTCATTCTGAACTCTAGATCTGACATATCACCAATGTCTGTATTGATTAGGTCCCTAGCCTTCGGTACTGCCTCTTGTTCTTTTTTTTGAGTTGAATTTTTCCGTCTTGTCATTTTGTCCTGAGAAGAGTATATGAAGGGGCAAGTAAAATACTAAAAGGGTGGCAACAGCCCCAGGAAAATATGCTTTAACCAAATTAGAAGAGATCCCAAATCGTGAGGGGGGAGAAAGGGGATAAAAAGAGGTTCAAAAAGGAAGAAAGAAAAAAAAGAAAAAAGAAAGAAAAAAAAAGAATTAAAAAAAAAAAAGAAAACACCTAAGAAAAATATAAAAAAGAAAAATATATGTATTAGATAAACTAGTAAAAAATCATTAAAAAAGAAAAAGGTAACAGTTAAAAAAAATTTACCCAAAGGCGAGAAAAAAAACCAAAAAATCAAAAAGAAAAAAATTAAATTAACCGCAAGACTAAAAAAAAAATCACAGGGAAAAAGCCATGAGTTCCGTGCTTTGCTTTCTCCTCCTCTAGAATTCTGCTGCTCTCCTTGGTATTGAAACTGCACTCTTTGGTAGGTGAACTTGGTCTCGGCTGGATTTCTTGTTGATCTTCTGGGGGAGGGGCTTGTTGTAGTGATTCTCAAGTGTCTTTGCCCCAGGCGGAATTGCACCGCCCTTACCCGGGGCCGGGGTGAGTAATCCGCTTGGGTTTGCTTTCAGGAGCTTTTGTTCCCTGAGCGCTTTCCGTAGAGCTCCGGAGGACGGGAATACAAATGGCGGCCTCCTGGTCTCCGGCCCTGGAGGAGCCGAGAGCCCAAGGCCGCACTCCTCAGTGCCCGCTCAGAGAACCGCGCCCAGTTACTCCCGTCTGCCTGACCTCCAGCCGCGCTCCGAGCTCACCGAGCCTGCGACCGGTTCAAGGTCACCCCGAGCTGCGAGCTTACTGTCGGCTCTGTCTCTGTAGCCGGCTTTCCCGTTCCAATACCCGCAAGCTCTGCGACACTCAGACACCCCCGATCCTTCTGTGACCCTGCGGGATCTGAGGCCACGCTGACCCCGCGTGGGCTTCGCCCCGGGTAGCCTCTGGAGCGATGTCCCTCAGCAGAACAGACTTTTAAAAGTCCTGATTTTGTGCGTGGTTGCTCCGCCGCTTGCCGGGAGCCAGCCCCTCCCCCCGGGGTCTATCTTCCCGTCGCTTTGGATTCACTTCTCCGCCGGTCCTACCTTTCAGAAAGTGGTTGTTTTTCTGTTTCCAGAATTGCTGTTCTTCTTCTCTTCGATCTCCGATGGATTTTCAGGTGTTTGCAATCTTTAGATAAGCTATCTAGCTGATCTCCGGCTAGCTGAAGTAGTCTCAGCCAGCTACTTCTCCGCCATCTTGACTCCTCCACCAATAAAATCTTTTAAAAAATTATTTTAAAAACTATTGGGACTATATCAAACTAAAAAGCTTTTATACAGTGGAGGCAACCATCAATCTGAAAAGGGCAATCTACTGAATAGGAGAAGATATTTGCAAATGATCTATCTCATAAGGGGTTAATATCCAAAATATGTAAAGAACTTGTTCAATTCAACCTATACACAAAAAGAAACAACATAAAAATGCTCAGAGTGGGGTGCCTGGGTGGCTCAGTGGGTTAAAGCCTCTGCCTTCAGCTCAGGTCATGATCCCAGGGTCCTGGCATCCAGCCCCACATCGGGCTCTCTGCTCAGCAGGGAGCCTGCTTCCCTTCCTCTCTCTCTCTCTCTGTCTGCCTCTCTGCCCACTTGCGATCTCTGTCTGTCAAATAAATAAATAAAAATCTTTAAAAGAAAATGCTCAGAGGATCTGAACAGATGTTTTTCCAAAGAAGAAATCCAAATGGCCAACAAACACATGAAAGATATTCAACATCACACACCATCGGAAAAAAGCAAATTAAAACCACAGTGAGATATTACCTTACACCTGTCAGAATGGCTAAAATCAAGAAGACAAGAAATAACAAGTGTTGGCGAGAATGTGGAGAAAAGGTAACTTTTGTGCGCTATTGGTAGGAATGTAAATTGGTGCAACCACTGGAAAAAAGAATTGAGCTTCCTCAAAAAATTAAAAATAAAAATACCAGATGCTCCAATAATCCCATCACTGGGTATTTACCCAAAGAAAATGAAAACACTAATTTGAAAAGATATATGCACCTCCATGTATATTATACCATTATTTACAATAGCCATTGTATATTATAGCCATGTATATTATACCATTATTTACAAGATCCAGAAGCAACCTAAGAGACCCTCCCCCCAAGACACTCTTCACTCCCCTTAGAGGTGTTGACCCCAAGAGCATGTCCCAGTAAAGTCCCTGAACATAAGTCTCCTTCTCAGGGTGTATTTCTTGATCTAAGATAATATTAAATTATAAAGATAAAATATTTCATAATCATTTTAAAAATTGTTAAAGACTACTTGGCATACTTAGTAGAGAATAAATAAATTCAGAAACAAAAACAAGATGAACTGGAATAAAAAGAAACTAGATGCACAAAGTCCAATTTAAAATACTGTAGAAAAAATAAATAAAAATAAAATACTGTAGATATTGGGGTACCTGGATGGCTCAGTCAGTTTAAGCAGCCAACTGTTGATTTTGGCTCAGGTCATGATCTCAGAATTGTGAGATCAAGCCCTACATTAGTCTGTCTGCTCTGCAGGAGTCTGCTTGAGGTTCTCTCTCTTCCTTTCCCTCTGCCCCTCCCCACACACATTTTTGCTCAAATCAATCAATCAATCAATCAATCAATCAAATACCATAGATATACAGGAGTATTAAATGCTTGGATTGAGAAATTAACAGTGGACTTGGAAAGAATTAGATCAATCCAACATTTTAAAATAGTTTTCAATAGACTTAGCAACTGAATTATTTAGGGAAGTTGGGGTTAACATTCTTAATTTGGACTTCTGAATTTAGTTCTAACTCTACTTCCTCACTTCTCTGGGTTGTGGTTTTCTTGCTATGAAATGAGGGGATTGGCTGCTAATTTTTAGTATACATAGTTCAAGAAATCTTTTTTTAATTTAAATTCAATTAACTAACATATAATATATTAATTAATTTCAGAGGTAGAGGTCAGTAATTCATCAATCTTATATAATACCCCGAGCTCCGTTACATCACATGCCTTTCTTAATGTTCACACCCAGATATCCCATCTCCCCACCTCCCCAACCTCCAACAACCCTCAGTATGTTTTCTGTGATTAAGAGCCTCTATGGTTTGTCTCCATCTCTGATTTTATCTTATTTTATTTTTCCTCTCTTCCCCTATGACCCTCTGTTTTGTTTCCTAAATTCCACATATGAGTGAGATCATATGATAATGGTCTTTCTCTAATTTACTTATTTCGCTTAGCATAATATTCCCTAGTTTCATCCACATGGTTGCAAATGGCAAGATTTCATTTTTTTGATGGCTGAGTAGTATTCCGTTATATATATACACCACATCTTTACCCATTCATCTATCAATGGACATCAGCTCTTTCCATAGTTTAGCTATTGTGGATATTGCTGCTATAAACACTGGAGTGCAGATGCCCCTTCGGATCACTACATTTGTATCTTTGGGGTAAATCTCTAGTAGTGTCATTGCTGGGTCATAGGGTAGCTCTATTTTTAATCTCCTGAGGAACCTCCATACTGTTTTCCAGAGTGGTTGCACCAGCTTGCATTCCCACCAACAGTGTAGGAGGGTTCCCCTTTTCCTGCATCCTCTCCAACATCTGCCATTTCCTGACTTGTTAATTTTAGCCATTCTGACTGGTGTGAGGTGGTATCTCATTGTAGTTTTGATTTGTATTTCCCTGATGAGTTCTAGAAGTCTTTTAATCTAGTCACAAGAAATAAAATTTATACAATTGGACACAATTGTACAACAATTTGTATAAAAAATAGAATTTATACAATTTATACAAATTAGAAGCCTGCAAAAAGAGAGCAGAAGTAAACCAAACAATTTGACTTTGGAATAAATACTGTATCTTTTGGTCTGACAGCTATATACTAAATGGTTCTCAAGATCTGAAAGAAAAAGCATGGAAAAAGCATGGAGGGAAAAAAAAACCTTCCATAGAGAGTCAATGATAGTTTAAAATCTGCATTTGAAAATATTTTCCTCTACTGATAAAAATCTGAACAAGTTCTGACTGTCATATTTTATACTGTGTAAATTTCAGATATAACATAAAGATTAACTCAACATAAACATAAACTCAATTTATCCCCTATTATGTCTTTTAGAACACTAATATTGTTTTACAGATCCATGAATGAATGTATGTATTGTTTTAGAATAGTAAGTTTCCTGGCTAGTATGTCATTACAGGTAGTAAGTTAAAATATTTTGTATTGTACATAGCTACTACCCACAACAGTGAGAATTCATTTGGCTGAGGACAATACATTATTTGAACTGGCAAACATGGGCTCATGTTCCCTGTAATTGCCGAAGCACTGATTTGGAGCCAGTCCTAGAAGCATAGATCTAACCATCATGAGCTCACAGATTGGAAAGAAGTCCACTGTGGAGTAAATGATTGTTCATTAGCAAGTAGGCCATGTGACAAACACTGGATGTGTATCTAGAAATCTTGCCCTGCCCTAAAGCCACATCACAATTTTAGAATTTACTAAGTACTCCAAACTCAAAATAACAAATCTGAAGCCTAAGAACCAGCTGAAAGTCAAACAAACCTCCTAAGATCATGAAAAGTATTATTTCAGACTTGTTCCTTAGTTTCCTACGTCCAATCCGTTGTTAGTCACCTAGAACTCTACATAAAGAAAAATGATTTTAGAATTCTAATTAATGAAGTTCCAATAGTTTACTTTTACACTTATTTCCCTTGCCTTGGGAGATATACCTAGTAAGAAGTTGCTACAGCCAATGTCAAAGAGGTCACTATCTGTTTCCTCCTCCAAGATTTTGATGATTTCCTGTCTCACATGTAAGTCCTCCATCCATTTTGAATTTATTTCTCTGTATGGTATAAAGTATCTTGGGCTTTGTAAGCCATATGGTCTTTGTAGCACCTAGTCTACTGGTGAGGTAGCAATGTAGACATAGACGACGCATAACACATGAGAATGACCCTGTTTGTTCCAATAAAATTTTATTTATAAAAAGAGGCAGTTACAGGGGGTATTTGCAAGCCCTGCTGTTGAACAGTGGTTCTCTTCCTTGGCAACATATTAGTGTTACTGGGGAGCTTTTTAAAAAATACTCAAGTTGAGTACTGAGACTAGACTGATTAAATCAAATCTCAGAAGGTGCACCCTGGCACTGATGGCTCCCTCTCCTTTTATCAAGAAATTCCAAGATGCTCTTAAAAATATTTTATGATTGAAATTATCTAAATTAATATAGAAATCAATATATGGATTCACAAATTAAAAATGTACTTCACTTCTTCCCCAAATGAACTATATTGTAAAACTGCTTATTAGTAATAGAAGTTGTAATGTGCATCATTCAATAAATCATTCTAGTAATTTCCAAACCATTTACTGAATTTTATAAGTTGCTATTGCAATCTTTTAATTTACATATGTGTCCCTACTTAAATGACACTTGTCTCTTCATTATAACTTGATATAGGAAACTACATCAAACTGTTATAATAAATTCCCCACAAAATTGAAAAAGACTTATAATCTCAATGCCAGAGAGGTCTTTTAATAATTTTAATTGTTAAAATACTGGCCTCCAGGGACAGTTGGGTGGTTCAGTAGGTTAAGCCTCTGCCTTCAGCTCAGGTCATGATCTCAGGGTCCCGGAATCAAGCCTCAAATCAGACTCTCTGCTCATCAGGAAACCTGCTTCCCCCTCTCTCTCTGCCTTCTGCTCTGCCTAATTGTGATCTCTCTCTCTCTCTCTCTGTCAAATAAATAAATAAAATCTCAAAAAAAAAATACTGGCCTCCATCAGATTTTTTCCGAAGTCTTATATTCCTAAGATCTTTTCATAGTTCCCATTTCTATTATCTCTTACTGAAATATCATACTTAATTAGATTGGACCTAATCCTACAACCCAGAAAAAGAGCATAACATTGCAATGATTGCAACTGGCTCTGTGTCTAGACTTTCAAATCCCAACTCTTCAACCCAAGTTTTTATTATCTTAATATTGCCATTTGTAAAATGGTAATAAAAGTGGTAATTCTATTATCCAAATGCACTAATATATATTTACAGTGATGCCTGGCACAGAGCAAGCAGTACATAATTTAGTTCTGATTTTTATTATAAAGACAAATGTGATCTCTCTGATATGAGGAATTTGAGAGGCAGGGCGGGGGGTTGTGAGGGGAAGCAAGGGAAAAATGAAACAAGATGGGACTGGGGAGGGAGACAAACCATAAGAGACTCTTAATCTCAGGAAACAAACTGAGGGTTGCTGGGGGGTGAGGGTGGAGGGATAGAGTGGCTTGGGTTATGAACATTGGGGAAGGTATGTGCTATGGTGAGTGCTGTGAATTGTATAAGACTGATGATTCACAGACCTGTACCCCCGAAGCAAATAATACGTTATATGTTAATAAAAATAGTAATAATAAAAAAATAAGCAAAAATTTAAAATACATTAAAAAAAAAAAAGACAAATGTGTGCCTGTGAGGGAGGGTATAAAACAGGCTTTAGCAAATAAAACTGAACATCAGTATGGTAATAAAAAGGGCATCCTCTAGCTCCAAACCACCCATATGGGTCTGCCCATCCTCCACGGCCTCATGTCTGTCACAGAATGTCTCCTGTGCTGGAAGAACTTGTAGCACCTGCCAGGGGCAAAGGTGGCCTTTGTTACTGGCTGTTAACTGATTTCTCTGTTTCTTCATGGCTTCTCGGAGTCAAAGTCCTATGGAGATCACAATTCCTTTAAATGGCCATTCAAAGGTGAATCCAAAGGAGTACCAGCCTGCAGTAGGTGGCCACAGCATTGGGGACAGAGCCAGAATGGTGCTGAACATTTGCCCCTCAGGGTATGAGTGCTGCTACAATGGAATAGAGGCCCACTTTAGCTGGAGAACATTGCATAAAGAGAGCTAGCACATGGCCACCACAGCAACCTGGCTTGCAGGCCTACACACACTTTCAGTGACCCACAAGGACTACCCACCACCACCACCCGTGCCAAGTGATAGGCCTGGCGAGGAATAGGCCAGTTCTTCAGGGGTTCTCCAAACATGCAATGGTAGTACATAGGATGTAGAATTTGGCAGAGGCAGGGTCCTACCAATCAGGATAGACACAAGTTACAGGTCTGGAACAAGGTGCCGGAAGCCTCTTTACATGCTAGTCATTAACCTAATGGCTGGATTTTAGAGAGAGGAGAGGAAGTTCTTAAGGGATACCTAAAGCCCTCAGGGCAATAGCTATTTATCAACCATTATGAAAACATTCCAGTATCTTAACATTAAATGCCATAGTTGTATTGCTTTCTGGATAGAAGAGAAGACATTTACTTTGCTCTCACTGCTGAACAATATTTTAGTTGGTTTTTGGTTTATTTCCTCTCAGCACTTCGAATGCATTTTTCCATGATCTTCTGGTTTTTATTAATGGTGTTGAGTAGTCTGCTTAGAGTCATGGTTCCCATTAAATATAAAATGTTTTTTGCTGGGTTCTTTTGAAGATCTTTATGACTTGGATAGATGATTTTTAGTTTTGATACGATGTGTCCATATATGAATTTTTTAAAAATTTCCTGAGGAATTGCCTTTTATAGATCTGAAAATTCATATCAACTGTTGATATTACTTTAGATATTATTTCCTTGAGTATTTCCAAACACTATTCTTTCTTGCATCTCCTTCTAGAACTCCTATCATACTTGCTCATTCCATATCCTAGTCTACTAACTTCTCTTTCATAGTTTCATATTTATGTACTAAATCTTGGGCAACTTCCTCAGAATTTTTTAGTAGTTCACAAGTTTTTTTTTCTTAAAAATATTTATTTGTATCAAAGTAATACATGCAAATAGTTTAAAGTACCAAGGAGGCAAACACGTTAAATTTTTTTTTACCAATTCCATAATTACAATTTTCATATCTCTAAATAATATGGTTTTATTGCTAGTTCTTGATTTTTCAGATGTAGGTAGTATTTCTATTATCTATTGCTGCATTAAAAAACACCCCCAAAATTAATGCCTTAAAGCAATTTATTTCTCACTATACTGTGAAGCAATAGGATGTTTCTTCTGTTTCATATGATATTAGCTAAGATGTCAGACAACTAGAGCGTCTAAATGATCTCACTTATATCCCTGGCCGTTTGTCCTGGCTGCCAGCTGGAGGCTTACAGGAACTGTCAGCTAGAGCATTTCAGTTCTCCTCCAAATGGTCTCTTTATGGCGGCTGGAGTCTGATTCAATTATTAGATATATACATAAGTTTGGATTATTATGCCTTCTTAATGAACTCATCTTCTCATCATAATGAAACATCCCTCTGAAAAGGCTCAGAAAGTTCTCCCAATATATGTCATTTGGGCATGGGGATTATTTTAAACTAAAGGCAATCAGTGCCCAGTGGCCTCAAGAAAAGCTCTTTACCTGTATAAAAGAAAGACAAATTTCCCTCCAGATTTCAGTGTCTCCCACAAACCCACACTGCTGTCTAAAGCTTAGTTGGTTTTTCCTGATCTCCATCTTTGGTGGGCCAATTCTTCAATAGCCCATATTTTGATTAGCTGCCAACTCCCAAGTATGAATTTGTTCATTAATGAATATCTCATTTCTTCCTGAGTATTAGTTCATTTAGGCATTCTTCTGTTTATTGTACTTTGCTGATCTCATAAAAAAATGATTTTAATTTTGTTAATGTTTTTGTTACCATGTGCCTTTCACGTCCTATATTTTAACTGGAAGCAGAAATCATTAATGTTTAATTTCAGTGTCTTTTTTTTTTCCTATTTCTATTAGTTGCTTTATTTTAATTAACTTTTCTTTCATATTTCCTTGTTTTCCTTTTTATGACATTAACTATTTTAAACATGCTAATTTTATAGTGTCTGACTGCTTGTTTATATTTGGTCTATAAAACCCATATTGTTTTTTCTTTTTCTCTGCTATTCCATGTGTCTGCTTTGTACCATGGTAGTTTGTTTGTAATATGTGATTGCAGGCTCATTTTCAGTGCTGTTTTTTATCTATGGAAATCCTGTGCAAGCTAGATGGAAAGTATGTGTGCCCCCTCCTCTCCTCCAGTGAATGTTTTTGCTTTACAACAAATCTCAAGTATCAATACCTAAAAACCACTTCTTATGTTAATTTCTTACCCTGGGGTTCTAAGACTAAGGTTATTGTAAATCCCAATTCCTTAACAGAAAAAGAGTATTTTTTTTTTCTAACCCAGATCACAACAATAATAACAAATTTGCTTCCTGTCTCCTACCCTTCTTAGCCCTACTTTACAACGCTAGAACACTTTCTCCTTTGTTAGCAGGTGCTATGTTGCGATCTTCCAGTGGGGGTACTGAAGGGACAGACAAGATTTGAAAAAGCAACTTAATTCTTTTTTTGCTACTTTGTTCTCCATATGATGGCAAATGGATCAGCAGCAAAGAGTCCTGTCAGTATTTACCACAATGGCCCCAGCCCTCCTGCTCCAGTGGTAAGTGCCCCCAGGTTTACAGAGGTGGGCTCACAGGCAGATAACTTCCATCCAGCTTTTCCATGCCCATAATGGCAGAGCATATTTCTATGGCATCCACAGTCTTTTCAGAGGTCTGAATATGTAGCTTGTAGGGCTGTCCTCTAAATGTCTAAAATCCTCTTTTGTTTACTTTTACTCAGTCCCAGGGTGATGGCTGCTCCTAGAAGTAGCTACACCTGTTTCCTTCTAGCACTAACCACCATTTATCTATTTAATAACTTCCAATGTTCCTTGTTCAAATTACTAGCTCAGTTTCTGACCAGGCAAAAGAGATCTGGAACAAATTCTGCTCAGTGGAAGAACTCCGTATGAATTATATAACTATTATTAATTCTTCTGTTTGTGAAATGTAAATGTAGGGTAAGCAAAAAGGGAAGCAAATCACTTAATGTGCATTGTACTCAGAGACACGACCAGCTAAGGAAGCTCATCACATACCCAAAAGTCAGAAGAAATGGGGCACTGGTGATTCAGCCAAGAAATTAAGTAATTTCCTCTTGACTTTCCCTTTTCTCTTTAAGCACATCTTTGCATGTCTTTGTTCTTGGAAAAATCACTTAAATGTTTTATTGAACTATTTAGTTATTCAAATGTAAAGTAAAAGACCATTGCAGAAATAAAGGCATTTGAGAGCAGCAATTTTTAAAAAGAGCTAAACCACTCTGCATAACAACACAAAGGTTTGCATTATAGGCAGAGTTAGTTCACTTGGGACTTTTTTTGGAGAAATATTTAGTTTTTACATATGAAATTTGGCTATGATGTGCTTGCAAAGTGTTATTCTTATGGAATTACGTTCGTCATTGAGCCATAGTTTACCACTTAGTTACTGCAGCCAGCCAGCCTTAGTGCACCTAAATTTCACTTTATAATGTACATAAATATGTACAAAAGAACTAGGCAATTCTGGATCAACTCAAACCTGGACTGGACTATAGTACTTTCACATATTACTTAAGACTTAATATATAAGACTTTAGGAACCATAATGATACTGGATTATTATATTATGAAGAGAATGTTCTATTTGTGTTTCCAAGGCCAATACTTCTAGTTGGCAGGGGTGAGGTCTCCCCATAAATCAGTGAATAATCTTATATTCAATCATCCTGAAAAGAGGCAGATCATGGGACAGACAATGCCTGAGAGATGGAGAATTCTTTGCTCCCTGTAGGCCACACTTTCTTAGAGCCTGACTTCATAAAGTGGTGTAAAGTATGCCTGAGTGCATGTGGAAGAGGTAGAATTTTTAAAAACTTACTGTTTTTCATAGGAAGCTAGAGATACAGCTATAAAAAATAAAATAACTTATTAAGATGACATCTCCTTCAATCTGAGGACAATAAAAAAACAGCTAATATTTATATTATACTTAGGGTATTATAGGTAATTCTAATATGGTATATAGAGTTCATTATGGAAATTATAGTATAATCATATTATACTAAGCAATGGTTTTTAATATTATGCTAAGCTCTTGATTAAATAATCATTTATCCTGACAACAAACTCAACAGGTAAATTTTATTATCTTATTATCTATATATGTTATAGCCATTGCATCTAGTATCCTGCTCCACGAATTAAAAGAATGAATTTAGGGGCCCCTGGGTGGCTCATTGGGTTAAAGCCTCTGCCTCGGCTCAGTCATGATCTCAGGGTCCTGGGATTGAGCCCCGCATCAGGCTCCCTGCTTAGTGGGGAGCCTGTTCCCCCCCCCCCCCCCCTTCTGCCTGCCTCTCTGCCTACTTGTGATCTCTGTCAAATATATAAATAAAATATTTTTAAAAAATCAAAACATTAAAAAAAAAAAGAATGAATTTATGTCCATTCTTGGACCAAAGTGGTAAGAGAGAGCACAGAATTCTTCCCTTTGAAGAACCTGCTAATCCTGAGAAAAAACATGACTGTAGCAAAACGGATCTCAAGACAACAAAAAGTGATTAGTAGCCAACAGAAGAATTCTGAGCAAAAAGAGATTCATATTTGGAACCACATAATCCAGAAGACAAGTAGAGGTACGGATTGCATGCTGACTGACTTCAGAGTATTCATGAGAAAAACTCTTCATCTGACTTCAGAATAAATCCCTAAAGGGAAAGGAATTTTGCAAGGCACGGGGAAGGAAAAGGTCCTGCTACCTGGAAGGTGGGTAGGTGGGGTCTCTAGCAAGCTGGTATTAAGTGGCCATCACTGTAGATAAGCTCTGTGTCTCCTACTGGCAAATTGAATAGTCTACCTGGCAAACTGATGAGGGAGCAGGAGGCTGGCTGAGGACAAAGCAAAAGCTGGCGCCTTGCACCCCCTCTTCACCCACTCCCCTCCATATGTGTAGCATTCCTCAGGCACCCTTGACTGCCATAAAACGATAAATAGTTAACTTGCAGGGATTGCAATCCTGCAGAACAGGAATCTCCCTTGCTCTTCAAGATGTCCTAGAGACCTAAACAGGGAGGTTACCTTATCAATAGCACAAATTTCCAGAGGCAAATAACTCTTGGTTCCTGAAGCCCTAATGTCCCCCTCCCACCATAAACTGGAGGAGACTGGAGTAGAAAGGAATGTAAATGATAGCCGGATCATAATGCCCCACCAAGAATCCCCCATTATCTTGATGTTAGTGCCTGACCTAAAGACGACATTGATCAAGCCATAAGGGCAAAGACTCCCCCCGCCCCTGCACCTTGTAGGCCCTCCCTAGCATGTGAGAACTCTGTCAAAATCTCCCATTCCTTCACCACCTCCCCCCAACCGTGGGGTATATAACATGCCCACCTTCACAACCTGGGGCAGCAGCTCTTCCTGCCCACGGGTCCTGTCCCCGTGCTTTAATAAACCACCATTTTGCACCAACAACATCTTAAGAATTCTTTCTTTAGTCGTCGGCTCCGAACCTCATCACCCCACCGAACCTGACTTAGGTTCTGGGACTTCATCAAACTGCCATAGATATGAATGTGCTAGCCACGAATATATTTTTCCAGAATATACTTGACTATTGTCTTTAATGATTTCATAACCATGTCCAAATGTGGAATTGGTGACACAATACTGTGCCATGGCAGAAGCACAACAAGACTTGTGTTTTCTTCATCTTATACCTTTGATTCAGTGTGTGACTCTGGGAAAATCACGTAATTCCTCTAGAGGTCCTCTATCTCATCTGCTTTACAAACATCCCTTCCACTTATAGGGTTTCTCCCTGCTAATTCTGCTTAACTAATAGCAGATCATTCAACTGAATGTTTACAAACTTTTTTGTTGTTGTTGTTTATCGTGCTGTATGACCTTTAATTAGGTATAAAGACTTCCAATCACGTCACCTAGGGACCATCTACCCGCTGCTCTGTTTGGCCGCCAGTCTCTTGTCTCTCTCTTCAGCAATGGTGAGGCGGATACCCTTTCCACGGGGAAGAGAAATCCATGGTTTGTTGCCTTTGCCAATAACAAAAATGTTGGAGAGTCGGGTGGCAAAACTGTTGCCATTGGCGTCTTTCACGTGAACCACATCAAACGAACCAGGGTGTCTCTCTCTGTTGGTGATCACACCAATTCTTCCTAGGTTAGCACCCCCAGTCACCATACACAGATTACCAGTGTCAAACTTGATGAAATCAGTAATCTTTCCAGTTTCCAAATCAATCTGAATGGTGTCATTGACCTTGATGAGGGGATCAGGATAGCGGATGGTGCGAGCATCGTGAGTCACCAGATGGGGGATGCCTTTTGTCCCCACAAAGATCTTTCTCACTTTGCACAACTTGTACTTGGCCTCCTCGAGTGTAATCCGATGAACAGCAAAGCGACCCTTGGTATCATAGATCAGACGGAAATTCTCTCCGGTCTTGTCAATGCTGATGACATCCATAAAACCAGCAGGGTATGTTATATCAGTTCGGACCTTGCCATCAATCTTAATAAAACGCTGCATACAGATCTTCTTTACTTCATCTCCTGTTAGGGCATACTTAAGTCTGTTCCTTAAGAAAATGATGAGAGGGAGACACTCTCTCAGCTTATGGGGACCAGTAGATGGGCGAGGAGCGAACACACCAGTCAGTTTATCCAGCATCCAATGCTTTGGAGCTGCTACACGCTTCAGATGTTTCTTGGGACCACGAGCCATGGCTGCGCTAGGAACGAAAAAGACTGTTTACAAACTTTTTAAGCTACATTGCAGTGAAGATAAGATTCTTGATGTCAAATTTGGTAAAAAAAAAAAAAAAAGCATAATAAATTTCAGAAACAGCCTATATTAGCTTCATAATTTATTTCCAGAAAAATATTAAGTAGCTCCACTCAATTTATTAGAATCTACCCACACTTATATCGTAATCACTTTCTAAATGTCTACACTTGTTATAAAACTTAATTAAGCTGGTTATCAATTAATCTTTCCTGCTGATAGGCCAGATTAAAAAAATTTTTTTTTCTGATCATTTAAAAAAAAAATTGAGACAATACAAAAAAAAAGAATCTCCCCAAATCTACATTGCTTTTTTTTTTTTTAAAGATTTTATTTATTGACAGACAGATCACAAGTAGGCAGAGAGGCAGGCAGAGAGGTAGGGAAGCAGGGTCCCTGAGCAGGGAGCCCAATGTGGGGCTCGATCCCAGGACCCTGAGATCATGACCTGAGCCGAAGGCAGAGGCTTAACCCCCTGAGCCACCCAGGCGCCCCGCAAATCCACATTCTTGATACAATATTATTAGTATTGTTATTTACCAACTAACTTTTATTTTCCCCTAGGAATATATTTAAGAAAGAAAGTATATGTGTATTTAAGAATGTATACGCTTTGTTTTAAACATGATTTGGAATACACAATATATAACTTTCTATCCTGATTTTTGACATTATTCAGCAGCATTTTGCCAGGCTATTACAGTTTTTTTCAAAATATATTTCAGATGGTTATGTAATATTATAAGACCATACCAGCAAATTTAACCATCTTTCAATTATTGAGTATTAAGTTTGTTTCTGGCTCTTGACAAGTTATTTCCAAATGATTTTTCAGAATGAGTTTCACTAGCCCCAGTTCAGGAGAATACTATTTCATTGTCCCCTTGCAAAAACTAAACATTTTATTTGTAAATTTTTGTTGACCTGACAAGTGAACAATGACTTCTCTCTGTGTTTTAATTTGCATCGTTTTGATTAGTTAAGTCAATTTTTTAATTAATTAAGTCAATTTTAAATGTTTTAATCATTTGTACTGATTCTGAGGATCATTCACATAGATCTACTTTTAACAGGGGTTTATAAGAACGCCTATAGCAAAAAGTATCCATCAAGTGTCCATAATTGTGGTGTCCCATGCAATTGTGAAAAATAATAGAGAAATCACCACATATACCCTTTACCCAGTTTTCCCCAATGGTAACATCTTGCAAAACTGTAATGTAATATCACAAAGAAGAAACTGACTTTGACACAACCCAGATACATGTTTTCCATCACAAGATTCCACTCCTTACTCTCCGACCCCTGGCAATCATGTAATCTACTCACTGTTCCTATAATTTTGTCATTTCTGGAACGTTATATAAATGGAATTATACAATATGAAAGCTTTTCAGACTGGCTTTTCAATTCTATATAACTTCCTGCAGATTTATTTAAAATGTGTGTTATACCAATAGTATGTCCCTTTTGTTGTTGAATAGTATTCCTTAGCTTTCTTTATAACTTTATAGTTGAATTTTAAAGATTATTTCAGAATATATTTGCTTGACTTTAGGGGCTGAAGAAGGGATAGAAAATATAGCTGCTATTTAGGTAGTTATTCAGTCGTTTCACTAACATCCACTGATTGCAGACTACTGGGCTAAACATTCTTATGCACTTGGTTCCAAAAACGACTAAGACCCAAATACGGTCAAAATTATTTTTGAAGCAGTGCCAAGACTGAAACCCAGTTGGGCCTGGATTTCAGGAAACAAGAAAATGACTAGCTCAAGAACATTCCTTCATTAATAACAATTTTCTAAAATGTAACAACTGTCCTAGGTTAAATTACAACTGGTTATAAAAAGACACAGTTTCGTGTTTTTTTTTTTTTAAAGGCATTTTATCCAAAGGACTAGGCGCTTATTAAGCCACCCCTTATATCCGATTTTTCCCCCTTATACTCGATTTTAAAGCCAACTACAAAAATCGAGTTTTACAGGAGCACTTGAGGATGTAAACCAAGCCGCGTCTGAGTAGCCATCTCTTCCCATCTACTACAGCACCCTTGGATCGGAAAGGCTGGTGTCCCTGAAAAACTCTAGCCTTTTACTTCCTCTGGATGACAACCACCTATCCGAAATTATTCGAAGGTTTGATTTTAAACAAAACAAAACAAAAAAGATGCCAGTAGGTCGCCATTAAAAAGTTTCTTTACAATACTGACAATACAGAGATAGAAACGCAAAGTAGAGACCGGAAGAGAAAAATGTGGGGGTGCGTTCAAAACTTCAACCAGTGCCTTGACACCTACGGTGCGGTATTAGCAAAACCTAAGCACACATTACACAAAGAAGTGCCCCTTCTCATACCCGATGACTCTCGGCCTTGGGCTCTAAGTAAGCCGCTCACAAGGCTTTGGTACAAAGTTCGAAGCCTGAGCCTTGACCGTTGCGACACACGGAAATAGTCGGCAGCCAGAGGCGGGAAATGCTAGGAGAAAAGGAGGTTGCTAGTCCGGTCAAGGTCCAACGAAACAAATGCAACCAGGAGTCAGACTAACCGCAAAGTAGAAGCTGCGGACAGACGAGCTTGTGGAAGTGACGTAAGAACCAGTGGCCGGAGGAGGCGGGGCCGCAAAGGGAGCGCGCCCTATTGGGGCCCGGGAGAGGCCGGGGGTGTGGCAGCGCCGGCCGCGAGGCGTCGGCCCGGGCGCACGGGAGGGCGGGGTCTGGGCGCGCGACGCGCGCGGACTGGCTTCTCTCAGGGGCTGGAGGCGGTCACTTTAGCTAGATTGGGGTCCCGAGGCGAGCAAGGGGCCATGAGGACGGCGAGGGAGTCCAAATCCCGCAGCCTCACACTCCTCCCTCAAGCGGCAGCGACTCGGTGGCCCGTGGAGTAACCGCTGCCTTTGTTCCGAGCGCCGGTCCCTCCTGTCACCTCAGCCCCTCACGCCGTCGCGCTCCAGCTGGCCCGCCCTTGGTCCCCGAAGCCTCATTCGGCTCGTGCCGCGCGGATGCGGCTGCCGGGCCTGAGTGTGGGCTTTGAGAGGGAGGAGGAGGAGAAGCGGCGCCTGGGCGGCATGCGATGGGGAACTGCTGCTGGACGCAGTGCTTCGGGCTCCTGCGCAAGGAAGCGGGGCGGCTGCAACGTGTAGGAGGCGGTGGAGGGTAAGCCCGCTGGGGGAAGGGCCGGGCTCCTTCTGGCTCCTCCCTTTCGGCCCTTGCGGGGAACCCTCTTCACTGTCTGAACTGCGACGGCTGAGAGTAGGCCGGGAGCCCCTCTGCCCTCACCACCTAACGGGCGTCGAGCTGGTGGTCATAGTGGAGGCCCTGGTCGAGGGGGGCCCTCCCAGGGAAAGCTAGAGAAGGGGGCGGGCGTCGCTCTTGCCGCCTCCTGCAAGGCTCCCTCCGATCGCGCTGTCACGCGGGGTAAGAGCCATGGAGGGCATCCCCTCTGGGAAGCATGAGGCACGCTCCCACGAAAGGGCAGTGGAACGGGCTCCACAACAACCCGGACACACCCTACCTTGAGTTTGGGCTTGATGCCAAAGGTTGTAGCTCTGTATTTTGACCCTCCCTTTGCGCTGATGGAGCCGCTGAGAATCTGGCTCCAAAAAGTTGATGCCTCAGAGGGAATTTTAGTAAAAGGCATTGGGATGCTGTAGTCAGATAAGTAAGGTTCCAGACACAGAATAGCTCTTTGACAGTGTGCGAAGACTTGCCGAATTGCTGGGATTCCGGTGGGCTTTCGGATTCTTAGTGTTGATAATAAGAGAAGCAGTGTGTAGCTTTTCCGTATTAATATTTTGTTTATTTCCAGAGGAATGCAGTACTCTTGAGTGCTACCCATAATCTCTGTAATCCTAGAGAAGTAACAGTCCTTCTGAACCTTACTTCTCTTTATTAAAACTGGTATATGTAAAACTGACACGGGTAGGTTTTTCAACCCACACCATCCATAAGAAAATAGAATTTCATAATCCATTTTTTGTGTTTTTTTTTAATTTTTTAGGGTATTGAAAAAAAATTGAACAAATTCTTTTGAAGTTGGCTTTGTTGTAAAATACGTCCCAGGAATTCAAACTTAGAATCAAAAATCTGAACGAAGCCACTTTTTGTACAGAATAAGACTGCACTTTATAGAACAGATTGCTAAGTTTTCAGATCTCCCTCATTTAACCAACATTAGCAGGTCAGAATGTGTTCAGAATACATAAACTGGAGCCACATGATTTATAATCTGGATCTTTTGGTGATAGAGATCTTATATATGATTCAGTCATTGGTTCATCAGGCACAGATTCCTGGTGTTCATTGAATCACCTCTCTCATACAAAGTAGCCAAAATTATATATTAAGTATCCCTGAATGGAGAAGTAAGGAATTAAAGATTTTGTGCCTAGTTTAGTATTTTGATTTCCCTGACTTAAGGGCTGTTACTGTCAAAGGGGAACGTGACAGCTGTTTTTATCATATCAGAGGGAATCATCTAATTTACTTCTAATTTTTGTGTGCAGGTGCACCTGTGTAGTCAAGCCTGCTTAAATAGGTTTGCCTAAGGAAGAGATGCCACAAAGTCTCTGGCTTTGTTAATATTTTATTTGTAGTTGTGTTGTAGCATATTCAATTCTAATTGTGGAAATCTGGTCCTATACTCTAATTGGGTAGACAAAAATCACTTGTTTTTCATTTGTGAGTACAATGGGGTATCTGGGATTTTTGTTTTGTTCTTTCTTTGTGATTTGACAAACTAATTAAGTTTTCCTTAGAGGGTAGCATTAAAATTGTAGATTTTATTCCCTGAGCAGGTGAGGTTGGTAGCATAGGGAAGGGGTTTGGAGAGATCAGTGAATTAGTATGTTAATTGTCTGTAGATATGCCATAAAAACATAATAGTTGGATCTATATTCTTCTGTTATGGGCAAAACTTGAAAAAACAAATCTTGTTGAAGCAGTGAATATCTGTGGGTGTGGACACTGTCATATAAAACCTTATAATGATGATATTGGTACTGTTGATTTCAGTCCATAGACATAGGTATAGACAGTTTCCTTACTTGAATATTCTGAATAACTTATTGCTTTACATTACTTTTCACATTGTTTTAGGAGCTTCCTTCCAGTAAGCATGCAGAGACAGGTGGATATAGTTCATTGTTATTTACAGAATAAAGTTAAACTTTACCTCATTTTAGTTGCTTTTCTTTTTCTTTTTTAATCACCTGGGAATTCTGATTTTCTTTTAACTGTATGTCTAGAGAGTTAACTAATAGTTTATCTAAGGGCAAAATATTGAGGGGTGATCACAAAGATTTGATCTGATTTATATTTATCACTATAGTGGCCGCAGGTAGAATAATCCTGGGCTTTCTTAGACTGTTTTAAGCCAGACATCACAAGGGTGCTTTATGATATAGGGCCTTAGCCTGACAGATTTCTCAAAGGCATCTCAAAAGTCAGATCACTCAGTTTTCACTATCCAGTTTCAAAATCAGAATTACTAATGTTTTAGTTTATAAAATATTAGAGAATTCTAGATTTTATATTCTAGAATATCTGTCAATAGTCAAAATATTAATATCAGTATTGAGATATGTCAGAAACCTTTCTACTAATAAAATTATCTGGGGATTAAAGCAGAGGGAGTTAAATATCTTTAAGCAACCTATCTAAAATACCTAAGAAATATCTAGAATAGGTATTTCTCTCCCTTAAGATTTCTTCTTCCTCTGCTAAGGAGTCATCCTTTTCTACTACAGGGAGTTTTGTTTACCAACATGGTCTAGAGGGCTCCACCTACTGGTTGGTTCTTGGGCAGTACTAGAAATCTTGTATAGATAATTTTGGTGTTTTTTTTTTTCCCTCAAACTGAAGACCCATTTATGTTTTGTTGTATTTTCTCATTTTTATCTTGCCATATAATCCCACACAGTGATTCCAGTTAAAATGTACTATAGTTTTATAAAAATGTATGATCATGTTTTGTATCCTTGATATTAACATTTGTTGGCTTTTTGGCTCCAGTAGCAAAGTTGCCTTCAGGCGGTAGTTTACGGTGATTTGCTATTTTCTTTCCTGGGAAGAAATATTTTAGTAATAGCTGCCGACATTCAATTACTTCCAATATGTGCTGGCTCTGTTATAAGTACTTTACATTATCTCATTTATTCCTCACCACAATCCTGTGAGGAAGATAAGTACTATTACATAGATCATAGATTAAAAACTGAAAAGTTTACCTTGCTCAAGACAGCTGAACTGGGATAGATTCCAGGTCACTCTGAATTCAGAGCCTTTACCCTTAACTTCTAATGGCTCGTGGCTTTTTATTTTGTAGGTAATGCGTGCGTACTTCTGAAAAATTTGACTTTATTCTGTGTGATAAAACTGTTCTTTTCTTGAAACTATGCACTTGACCTTGGCAACATTACTTTTATTATTTTCCTGTTTATCTCCTGACTAGTTCTTACTCTATCTACCTATTAAATACAACATTTTTCTGTCTTGTCTTCGCTTTATTTAGTTCTCTTCACACGTATACACAAACCTGAAGAAATTTTATCCATTCCTATGATTTCAACTACTGTGACTTCCAAATCTCATTTCTTCTAAACAAACCTCTTGAGGCGCCTGGGTGGCTCAGATGATAAACGTCTGCCTTTGGCTCAGGTCGTGATCCCAGGGTCCTGGGGGATTGAGCCCTGCATTGGACTCCGTGCACTGGGCAAGCCTGCTTCTCCCTCTCCCTCTGCTTGCTGCTCCCCCCAGTGTGCTCTCTCTCTCCATCAAATAAATAAATAAAATCTTTAATAAATAAACAGACCTCCTTTCAAAGGTTCAGCACTATATTTTCAGTTGCCAACTGAATACACTGGATACACTTGGATATACGAAGGCTCCTCAAATCAACCTATCTAAAATACCTAAGAAATATCTAGAATAGGTATTTCTCTCCCTCAAGATTTCTTCTTCCTCTGCTTCATGTATTCTCTCATTCCCTTACCAGCTACATTAATAGTTTTCCAAGCTACTAACTCAACTTCATAGTCCTGTACCCCTCTCTTATCTGCTAAGTTAGTCTCTCCTTAATACATACTGAACCCATTTCCTTTGTTGGTATTTGTGCCTTAAGCCTTGTCTTTCAAATCACCAGGTTTCTCCTTCTTAACTGTTCTCCGCTCTTGTATCTCTCATACTTCAGTCCCATCTTCCCTTTCTGTCACTGGAGTTAGGCTTTCTAAAACCCATATTGGATCATACCATGCCCTTGCTTAAGCTACTTTGTGTCCCATTTCTTGCAGGTGACTTGCTCAGTCTTTTTTCCCTTCTGTGACAGATGATAAGTATTCAGGTACTTATACCATTCATGGCATTCAGATGTGCAACATAACATCCATTTGTATGCTCGGGATTTTATGCAGCTTCTGTGTTTGAGGGTGAAGAGTGTAATCTCACTCTTTGTTCTCTTGTTCAGAAAATCATTTTAGAATACAAATCAGTGAGAATAGCATTGAAAAGAAAACAATGAATCTGTTCTAATTTCAAAAAACTTAACTCATTCATAAACCTTAATATCTTAACTTTTTTGATAAATGATATCTTCATAGAGAGTATCAAAAATAAACGCCAGACAAAAATAAACTGACAAGGGCATCTGACTCTTAATTTCGGCTCAGGTCATGATCTCAGGGTTGTGGGATTGAGCCCCATCAGATTCTTTATCTCCCTCTCAATCTGTCCCCCCACCCTCCACATGCATGGTCTCCAAATAAACAAACAAACAAACAAACAAACTCCTGACAAGATAACCATATCCATTTTACCATTTACTAATTGCGTTTTCTAATTATATTTGTCTTAGAGTATACAATTTAAAATTGTAGATTTTTCTTCCTGCTCACATGAACTTGGCAGCATAGGCAGGGAAGATCAGTGAAAGTATTCTCTGTCATTCTTTCACTTGCCATATCCCCAATATGCTATATACTAGATGGGCTATACGCATTCCTGTTTTCCTAAAATACAATGTTCTCTCATCCTTGCCTTTGTGATATTTCTTCATTTCCCATTCTTCGTGAGCTTTAACTTATCCATTGCTTTTTCTATGAAACCCACTCTAGCCCCCTAAGACAATATTGTCTCCCTGAGGAAATAATATTTTCTATAGACTTAAATCTGTTTTATAACAGATTGGCAAGCTTTTTCTGTAATGAGACAGATAATATATATTTTAGGCTTTGCAGGCCGTAAGGTTGCAGCTTTGTTGCAATTGCTGTACTTTGCTGTATTAGTGCAAAAACACAGGCAATATATAAACAAGTGCATGTGACTGTTAAAATAAAACTTTGCCTTTCAGAAACAGGCATTGGGCCAGATTTGGACCATGGACCACAGTTCACTGACTTTTAGTATCTTCCTTGATAGAGGGTTAAGAGCTCCTCAAGGTCAGGGACTATGCTTTATCTTTATTGCCTCTACTCTCAGTGTCTCATGTTTGTTGAATGAATAGCCAGAGAGTATTATTTTTGAACTTGGAAGATTTAGAAAACAGAGTTTTCTCTTATGCTTCTTTTTCTTTTAGATTTTTGTCTAACTTTGGCAAAAATGTCACTCATTCACAGAGTTAAACATAAAACCTACCAGTTTAATGTTGATTTACTTTAAAAAATCATAGAGTACCAGTGAGCATTTAATATTTTATCATAATATATGTTGCTAAAATGGTAATCAGTAGTGTCATTATTGAAAGATTCAGTTTACTTTTCTACATCTTTGTCAGCTTTGAAAAATATTCAAGTTTAAGATGTTTCTTTTGAAATTTCAGAAATTAGGAAGGAAAACTGTAATAGATTTAAATGGATATGAATTTTCTGAGTATTCTGTATTTTACCTTAAAGACTTCCCAGAGCTGTGTTCTGAACCTTACTCTATTCTTCCTTAATATATTTTTTTCTTCTTTAACGTACTTTTCCTGGGCAATGGCATGAAAACACATGTCTTTACCTATTATGTGCATACTAATGAGCCTGGTCATGTCAGTGTTAGCTCTGAAATATCATATTGCCCACTCAGTATTTCCATTTGGGTATCAAACATAACTTCAAAATCAGTTTACAAAGCCATCCTCTTCTTTCTTTCCTTCTCATAGGCCTTTCCTCATTTTTTTTTTTCTTTTGTAAAGCACCAACCATTTCTGCTACTTTGTGCCCTACCTTGTGAGTGGTAAACAATGTATAGCCACCTAAACCAGGAACCTGAGAATCATGTTAAACTCCTCCCTTTCAGTCACCCTCCAAATCCAGGCTGTTAAGGTTCTGAATGGCCTCTACATCTTTCCAACTTCTACATCTTCCCTGCCTTCATACAGATCCTTTCATCTTCTATATATTTGTAGCTCTACCCTCTTGCTGATACCTTTTTGAGCTGATGTCTTTCTAATCTGAAAACCAAAAAGAAACACTAAGCCTTACTTTCCCTTTAACAAACTAAAGAATTGTCTTGGTATCTCCATTTGCTCACTTCTTACTCAGTCTTTTTTTTTTTTTTTAAACACATTCTTCTCTTGTTTCTTTTTTTTTTTTTTAATGTTTTATTTATTTGATAGAGGTCACAAGTAGGCAGAGAGGCAGGTAGAGAGAGAAAGGAAGGGAAGCAGGCTCCCTGCTGAGCAGAGAGCCTGATGCAGGCCTCGACCAGGACCCTAAGATCATGACCTGAGCTGAAGGCAGAAGCTTCAGTCCACTGAGCCACCCAGGCGCCCCTCTTACTCAGTCTTCAAGGCAAGCTAATGCTCATTATCCCTGCTGCTGCAGGCGTTGTTGCCCACTACCAGCATAACATCAAAACAGCCATCATAATCCTGTGGATATTAGTAATCCTTATTGTACATGATTTTTTAGCTGCATTTATTGCTGTTGGCTCTCCCTTCACTCCTGTAATTTCATACTTACCATATTTTCTATCTGCCTCCCTGGGTAGTGGATTTAAGTTGATCTGTCTTCCCTATCTTCTGTGAATGTTCGTTTTCATCACTTCAGTCATTGAATGTTAGAGTCATTCAAAACTGAATTAGACTCTTCTTGTACTATACTTTCCTTAAAGCATAGCATGCATGTTGTCACTAATCTAGGAGCATCTTTTAACTCTGTTCCCACATTTCTTAGTCCATCCCCAAAACCAGATTTTTTTTTGTACCTCCTAGTTTTTCAGCCTACCCATTTCTCTCACCCCTGCCACATTAGTCCAAGCTAATTCTATTTTACCTCTGTTAAAATAGCACTCTTCCTCATTCATCATTTTCTGACACTGCTTTAGTCCGTCATAGCACTTTCCACTCCATGACTTTGTAAACTGTTGTCTGTTCCCCTTTAATATGGTATAAATTTCATGAAGTCAAAAACTTTTGTTTATTTCTATGAATCCAGTATAGCAATAGTGCTTGCCAGTATTAGGCACTAAATAAATATTTGTTGACTGAGTGAGTAGACTACTCACATGTACGCACATCTATTCTTGACCTATTTTAATTGGTCTTGTATTTTGGAGTCAAAGTAATCTCATGCAAATCCATAATACAAACACAACTTAAAATTCTTCAGTGGCTTATTGTACTTTTAGAATAAACACTGAAATCTTTAACTAGGTTTCAAGGCTTTGTATTATCTATTCCTTGCCTTCCGTTTGGGGAAGGGGTGGCCCTCATCTGTGTCACATTCTTCCTTGAATCCATTTCTTCTTTTTTTACTTATGTAACTTCTCTCATCTTTAGATGCCAGCTCAAGGATTATTTCTCACAGAAGTCTTCCCAAACCACCTCCTACTCTCAGGGGATAAGTCCTCATACCATCATGGAATCATCTTCCTTTTCTTTTGAGCACTTCTTCAGGTTTTTTATGATACCTAAAATAGTGTGATTAATTAATATCTGTTTTCTGCTTTCAGTGTAAGGGAAGCAGTCCATGCTTGTTTTTGCTGACCATTGAACACTCAGCTCCAAGTTATATGCCTAATATGTAGTATTTAGGCAATAAATACTTGTTCACAGAATTAATGAGTGTGTTTCTTAAATGTATCTTGCTCTTTTCATTCCCCCTTGCTTTTGGTACCTACTACTCCCTGAAACATTTTTTCCTCACTACTTGGGGCCTGGCTAATTCCTCCTCCATCTGATTTTTGATGCCCCTCATTTGAACATATGCCACTCAGAGTGTGCTGAGTTGTTAATGTAGTTTTTAATTTACCTGTGTATCTACCCCCATTAGATCCTAAGCCTCTTGGATACATGGGTCAGCTTTTATTCACTTCTGTATTTTAGCTACAAAGCTATATATGTCTGTCATTTAGTAATCCAGGGAACTTCACTTAGAATTAGAAAGTTCAATATCGGGCGCCTGGGTGGCTCAGTGGGTTAAGCCGCTGCCTTCGGCTCAGGTCGTGATCTCAGGGTCCTGGGATCGAGTCCCGCATCGGGCTCTCTGCTCGGCAGGGAGCCTGCTTCCTTCTCTCTCTCTCTGCCTGCCTATCCATCTACTTGTGATTTCTCTCTGTCAAATAAATAAATAAAATCTTTAAAAAAAAAAAAGTTCAATATCATAGATACGTAAGTAGCAACAGTTTCTGAAAGAAGAAGGTGGTCAGCAATTTCAGATGCTGCACACAGATTACAGAGGATGGATGAGAAAGAACCAAAAGATTTCTAAGGCCTCTTCTGGTTACTAGTTTCTTCTAATTCAGGCCCCTTTAAATAGCAGTGACCTTTATACCATGCATCTTTTTGGGCACAGTGCTATAAACCTAGTAATCAACCACAAGAAAAAGTCTGGAAAGACCATAAATACGTGAAGATTAAATAGCATGCTACTAAACAGTGGATGAGCGAAGCAAGAAATCAAAGAAGAAATTTTAAAAATTACATGGAAACAAATGAAAATGAAAACATGATGGTCCAAAACCTCTGAGATGCAGCAAAAGCTGTTCTAAGAGGGAAGTTTATAGTAATATAGGCCTACCTCAAGAAGCAAGAAAAATCTCAAATAAGCAACCTAACCTTGCACCTAAAGGAGCTAGAAAAAGAACAAACAAAACCCCAAACCAACACAAAGGATTAATAAAAATCTGTAGAAATAAATGATGTAGAAACTTAACAACAATAACAAAAGAACAGATCACTGAAACCAAGAGATGGTTCTTTGAAAAAAATCAAAAAAATTGATAGGCCTTTAGCTAGACTTATCAAGAAAAAGGACTCAAACAAAATCACAAATGAGAGAGGAGAATTAACAGAAATACAAACAATTATAAGAGAATATTATGAAAAATTATATGCCAACAAATTGGGGCGTGAAGCCAGAAGAGATGGATAAATTTCTACCCAAAGCCAGAAGAGCTGGATAAATTTCTGGAAATGTCTAATTTACGAAAGCTGAAGCAGGAAGAAATTGTGAATTTGAACAGACCAATTACCAGGGAAAAAATTAATCAGTAATAAAATAAAACTCCTAAAAAACAAAAGTCCAGGGACCAGACAGCTTCACAGGGCAATTCTACCAAACATTAAAAAAAGAGTTAAGTGATAAGTTCCATGGCATTCAGATGTGCAACATAACATCCATTTGTATACTCGGGATTTTATGCAGCTTCTGTGTTTGGGGGTGAAGAGTGTAATCTCACTCTTTGTTCTCTTGTTCAGAAAATCATTTTAGAATACAAATCAGTGAGAATAGCATTGAAAAGAAAACAATGAATCTGTTCTAATTTCAAAAAACTTAACTCATTCATAAACCTTAATATCTTAACTTTTTTGATAAATGATATCTTCATAGAGAGTATCAAAAATAAACGCCAGACAAAAATAAACTGACAAGGGCATCTGACTCTTAATTTCGGCTCAGGTCATGATCTCAGGGTTGTGGGATTGAGCCCCATCAGATTCTTTATCTCCCTCTCAATCTGTCCCCCCACCCTCCACATGCATGGTCTCTCCAAACAAACAAACAAACTCCCGACAAGATAACCATATCCATTTTACCATTTACTAATTGTGTTTTCTAATTATATTTGTCTTAGAGTATATAATTTAAAATTGTAGATTTTACTTCCTGCTCACATGAACTTGGCAGCATAGGCAGGGAAGATCAGTGAAAGTATTCTCTGCCATTCTTTCACTTGCCATATCCCCAATATGCTATATACCACATAAATTGCTTCTCAAATTAGCCCAAAAAAATAGAAAGGAAGAAAAACTTACAGATTTATTCTATGAGGCCAGCATTAACAGGATAGCAAAACCGGACAAAGGTGCCACCAAAAAAGAGAACTATACGCTAGTATCTCTGATTAACATAGATGCAAAAGCCCTCAACAAAATACTAGCAAACTGAATTCAACAACACATTAAAAAAATCATTCACCACAATCATGAGATTTATTCCTGGGTTGCAAGGGTGGTTCAATATTCAGAAATCAATTGTCGCGATGTATCACATCAAGGGGAGAAAGGATAAAAACCATGTGGTCGTTTTATAGATGCAGAAAAGGCATTTCACAAAGTACAACATCCATTCATGATAAAAACCCTTAATAAAGTAGAGTGAGAGGGAACATACCTCATATATGTTATGTATGTTAATATTATATGTTATATATATTAATAAAGGCCATATATGAAAAACCCCAACAAATAACATACTCATTGGAGAAAACAGAGCTTTTCCCCTATGGTCAGGAACAAGACAATACCACATAGTACTGGAAGTCATAGCCACAGAAATCAGACAATAAAAAGTATTAAAAAGACTCTAAATTGGTAAGGAAGAAGTAAAACTTGCACTATTTGTAGATGACATGATACTATATAAAGAAAATCTTAAAGACTTCACCAAAAAGCTAGAACAGATAAATGAATTCAGTAAAGTCTTGGGATACAAAATCAATGTACAGAAATCTGGTGCATTTCTGTATACTAATAATGAAGCAGCAAAAAGATAAATTAAGAAAAACAGTCCCATTTACAATTGCACCAAAAATAATAAAGTATGAAAGACCTGTACTCTAAAAACTATAAAGCACTGGTGAAAGAAATTCAAGAAGAAGATGAATGGATAAAGAAGATGTGGTATATATACACAATGGAATACTATGCAGCCATCAAAAGAAACGAAATCTTGCCATTTGTGACAACGTGGATGGAACTAGAGGGTATCATGCTTAGCGAAATAAGTCAGAGAAAGACAACTATCATATGATCTCCCTGATATGAGAAGTGGAGATGCAACATGGCGGGTTAAGGGGGTAGGAGAATAAATGAAACAAGATGGGATCGGGATGGAGACAAACCATAAGTGACTCTTAATCTCACAAAACAAACTGAGGGTTGCTGGGGGGGAGGGGGGTTGAAAAGGAGGGTGGGGCTATGGACATTGGGGAGGGTATGTGCTATGGTGAGTGCTGTGAAGTGTGTAAACCTGACGATTCACAGACCTGTACCCCTGGAGATAAAATATATGTTTATGAAAAATAAATAATTTTAAAAATTTAAAAAAAAAGAACCAAAGAAATGGAAAGATATTCTATGCTCATGGATTAGAAGAACAAATATCGTTAAAATGCTTTACTACCCAAAGCAATTTACACATTTAATGCCATCACTATTAAAAGACCAACAGCATTTTTCACAGAACTAGAACAAATAACACTTAATTCAAAGAGATATATGCGCCCCTATGTTTATAGCAACATTATTTACTATAGCAAAGTCGTGGAAACAGTGCAAGTGTCCATCTATAGATGAATGGATAAAGAAGATGTGGTGTATATATTCAGCCATATAAAAGAATGTAATTTTTCTATTTGCAACAATATGTGTGGGATTATAGAGTATAATGGTAATTGAAATAAGGCAGTCCGAGAAAGGCATATGCCGTAAGATTTCACTCATGTGGAATATAAAAAACAAGCAAAGGGGGAAAAAAGACAAAGCAAGAAACAGACTCTTTTAACTATAGAGAACAAACATGGTTACCAGAGGGGAGGTGTGGGGGTATGGGTGACCTAGGTGGTGGGGATTCCTAAGGGCACTTATCCTAATGGGCACTGGGCGATGTATGGAATTGTTTAATAACTATATTGTATACCTGAAATTAAAATAACACTAGGTTAACTATTGCCATTAAAAATTAAAAAAAAAAAAAAAGACAGTGACCTTTTTAACCCATGTTTTCTGTCTTAAACATGTGTAACAGAAAGAGTTGTCGTCTTTCCTTTCCAAGGCATAAAATAAATTTTCTGAACATCCATTCTTCCTAAATTTGCCCTCATTAATGAGGGACTTAATAAACAGTAAATATTATTACTTTATTTTAAAATCAGTTAAGCATCTGTCTGTGGCTTAGGTCATGATTCCAAGGTCTTGAGATTGAGTCCTGCATTAGGTTCTCTGCTCAACAAGGAGCCTGCTTCTCTCTGTCTGCTTCTCCCCCTGCTTGTACATGCTCTCTCTGTCAAATAAAATCTTTAAATTAAAAAAAATCACCTATGTTGACACTATCCCAACCTGGAAAATCTATTGATGGATCATCCCTTGAGATTTGAATTCTTAAACCTTCATTGAAGCATTTGATAATAATTGAAAAATGATGTGTCTATCATCTTTATTGTAATAGTCTGAGAGACAACTGATTTGTTACCTTTCCAATCTTCTGTTCAGAAGAAAAAGTCTTCGGAAGCTTTTAATTTTTAATCTACTTTGAAACAATTTACCATGGTTCTTCATTATTTATTTATAATGTTAAACAGAAGATGTAGGGAAAGACTTTGCTATTTTATTCTAACATATAGAAGTGTATGAAAAAAAGGAACAATGCCAATGTAGGATTTGTGAAAAATTTTCAGTTATCTTTTAGTTAAGTCACTTTGGTGTAAAAGAGTATCTGCTCTGCAAAATAACATGTAGTAGCATAAAAAACTGCACTTTTGGTCTACTCTTTATGAGACTGATTTATTAATAAAAGATTGTGTTGATATCTGCTTTTGATAACATTGATAAAGATCTATACAAGAATCTTCATTTGTGTAATACATTTACTTTTAAACTCTCCCAAATTCTTTTAAAAGATTTATTTATTAGAGAAAGAGAGCGAGCCCTCAGTGGGGAGGGGAGAGGGAGATGGACAGAGAAGCTCAAACAGATTCCCTGCTGAGTGTGGGGCTATCGCAGACCTTGATCCCACAGCTCTGAAGATCATGACCTGAGTTGAAATCAAGAGTCCGAAGTTTAAGCAACTGAGCCACCCAGGTGTCCCACTTGTCTGTTTTTTATGTGCCACCATCATTCAGAGTATGTTAGCTTATCTTTTCTCCCTCTTTAATATCCTTTACATGTTTGAGTCCACTTTCACTTTTTTGGCAGTAGTAGAATAAATATACAGAAACTTTGTTTAGAGACATAAGGGATATAAGTATTATGTACAAATGAATGTCCATAGATGACTTTGGGGAGTTCTAGACTGTTATGGGAGAAGAAAAATAACCTACTATTTTCTTTAAGTCATTGTTTTTGGAGCCACTTTTTTTCAGCAGCTCAGTTTTCACCATAATTATACAGCTGAAGATATATGATCTTAAATAGAACAGTGGATTGTTGCCCACATTATTTCAAACTTCCCCTTTACCTTCAAGGCTTATGGCTGAATTCATAAAAATTAAATGCACACATGTTGTGACTTTAATCATTTTCTTTACAGTTAAGCTTTACTTTTTGTGATACTGTGTATTCCTAGCGGACTCTTCTAGCTTCTCATATCACTTAGTTCTTTATTTTCACCCCTGGCATTTAAGTCTCATACCTTGGATTTGCCATATTTTTTTTCTTTCCTCTCACACATTCTTGACTCCTGCTTTCATATTATGTCCCTATTAAGATTCTGATCTCCTCTCCATCATACCATTTTTCCAATCCATTCCCCATCCAGATGATTTTCATGTTTTAAATGTTTTTTAATCTATCAATTTCTCTCACTGACTCCACTATAGTACCTAGACTCAAATTTAATTGCAAACTTTATTCATGTATTCCCTTATTCTTTAAGCATTTATCTCTACTCATTTCTCTAGGAGTCACATGGTTCCTGACACTTGGAGGAGCAGCTTCTTATGTGGACCTAAGTTTACTCCCAGCTTGAAGGGAAAAGTGGTGTTTTTATTCCCCTGTAGTCATTCTGAATATAGTAAACATTGATGGATTAGTTCTTTGACTGAGGGTATTGATTTTACCTGGAGTATTTATTCAGAATTTCCACTTTCATACATGCAGTTCTGGTTCATTCATTCATTTATGTTCCTGTGTAGTATGTCATTGTATAAATAGGCTATCATTAATTTATCCATTCTCTTGTTGATGAGCATGTAGATTATCTTGAGGTTTTTTTGCTATTACTACTTCAGTTAACATTCTTATAAATGACTCTTTGTATGTGTGTATGAGAGATTCTTTAGGTACCTATACCCAGGAATGGAATAGCTTTGTCATAGCTGACATATATCTTCAAACTTAATGGAAAATATCAAACTTTTCAAAGTAATTTTACCAGCTTATACTTTTACCAACAGTGGTTTACATTGTTCTACTTCCTAACACCTGGTGTTGTCAGATATTTTTCCCTATCTGTTAATGTGAATGCTGTCTAATATTTACACTAAAATTTTATTGTATTCCTATATTCTAGCAACAAATAATACATATTTTAAAAATTATTTTCCATGTTAGCAGTGAAAAATAAACTAGGAAGTAGTCAGTAGTAGATGTGTGAAATCAAAATAGCATTTAAAAACAAAAAACAGATGGAGGATAGTGACATGTTTATGGATAGAAAGATGAGAATTGAGTGCAATTCCAGCAGTTGCACTGAACTTAACAAACTGATTCCAACAAATTTTATGAAAGAACAAAGAAACCAAAAATAGCCTGCAAGTTTTGAGGAAGGCAACTTGCCTTATCAGTTATGTCCTAATAACCAAAACCCTGTTGAATGGTCCAAGGCTAGATAAATAGATGAGTAGAACAGAATATAATACCTAGGCTCTGGAAATCAACCTGATGGGGAGCTCAGAAATCTTCATTTTTTAAGAAGGTGACTGTTACATGCCAAAGTATAAGAATGGCAGATTATTGAAACAAGATGGCATTGGGAGGGAGGCAAACCATAAGTGACTCTTAATCTCACAAAACAAACTGAGGGTTGCTGGGGGGAGGGGGTTTGGGAGAAGGGGGTGGGATTATGGACATTGGGGAGGGTATGTGCTTTGGTGAGTGCTGTGAAGTGTGTAAACCTGGTGATTCACAGACCTGTACCCCTGGGGATAAAAATATATGTTTATAAAAAATAAAAAAATTTAAAAAAAAAGAATGGCAGATTATTGAAACAGCTGTTAGAACTAAATATGTATTATTGGAGGTATTTTTGTGTATTGTGTCTATTTCAGGGACTCACTTTTTTTCCTTTTCTTATTTCAGCTCTCAGAGGTGTACTTCAGTTTCCTGTCAGTAATAATAACTTAATAATTGATTTTTTCCCAAGGTAGGAATGGATGCCATTCCTAGATTTACTGTTGCCATTTTCTCATGTTGTTTTCTCTGATACTTCCAACATTCATTCCTCCAAAAATCTCTGGTCTGTATAAGCTTGGGAGTTCTCTCTTGGAGTTTTGTTATTATAAATGAATCAAATTAAGATTCTTTGAGATTCAATAGCTTTAGTCAAGGGTTACAAATATGAAAGCAGATAATATGGTTTTTAGCTGCCTATTTTTATTTTTAAGCAGTTATATTTGCATAATGAAAAATCTTAAATTGTTTTCTACTGATTTACTTCAAATTTTTTAGTGACATTAGGGAACTTTGTACAACATGACCCATTTATATGCTAACAATAGGTCTACAAAAGTAGGATGGCTATTCTTTATTTTTAGATTCTTAAGAAGTTAATGAAAGTATTAGACCTGATTTTCTTATAATTTTAAGTGTCAGCAGGTTTATTTACTCCTAATATTTAGTGAAGAACTTTTTATGAATAATAGAACAAATGCTTTATGAATGCTAAAAGCATATATTGTAAGCAGTGTTATGTATAAAATCAACATATGTTTAGATTCTCAGCTGCACACAGTATTGGAACATGCACATCAGTGTTTTCAACTGAAGAATATGATCAGTTGAACTTGGAGGAGGAATTGAGGAAGATCTAAAAGATGTTTGTGTTTGCTCATGGATATATGTTGAAAAGAGCTTAGTTATTGGAGTTAGATCATTTTATTTTTGATTTTGTTTTGGTTTGGTTTGGTTTTTTTTTGTTTGGTACTAAGTCTTCAAAAATCCAGTATCTATTTGAAATATTCAGGCTGAATTCTTTTTTTTCTTTTAATTTATTTATTTTTTCAGCATAAGACTATTCATTGTTTTTTGTACCACACCCAGTGCTCCATGCAATCCGTGCTCTCTCTAATACCCACCACCTGGTTCCCCCAACCTCCCACTCCCCGCCCCTTCAAAACCCTCAGATTGTTTTTCAGAGTCCATAGTCTCTCATGATTCACCTCCCCTTCCAATTTCCCTCAACTCCCTTCTTCTCTCCATATCCCCTTGTCCTCCATGCTATTTGTTATGCTCCACAAATAAGTCAGACTGAATTCTTAATTCAGACTAGCCACATTTTAACTGCTCAATAGCCACACCTGGCTAATGGCTATCATATTGAACAGTTCAGATCCATAAGATGATAATATCTCATAGAATTATTGTGGAGAGGAAATGTATATAAAAATACATATAAAAACTAAGTTCATTTAAAAAAAAAAACAACCCTAAGTCCATAATACATTATAATAGCCTGTTGTAGGTACTGAATAAATGTAAATTGCTGTTTGATCTCCATTACAGTAATAGCTTGTTATACTTTGGTTTTTGTAACATTATGTGTACCAGGAAGCTTCAAGTCAATAAAGCATTTTTTTTCAAATTGAAGAAAGCAAAGTGCTATTTCTCTAAACCAAGTAACAGTAATCAAGAATCAGGCCTTTAGAATAGACATTGCTACTTTTTTTTTTTTTAAGATTTTATTTTTATTTATTTGAGAGAGAGAGAGTACAAGTAGGCAGAGCAGCAGGCAGGGGGAGAGGCAGAAGCAGGCTCTCTGCTGAGCAGGGAGCCCGATGTGGTACTCGATACCAGGACACTGGGATCATGACCTGAGGCAGCCACTTAACTGACGGAGCCACCCAGATTACTACTTTTAATCATTTTGTTTATCTTCTAATTTTTAACTTTGATCAAATGTTGTTATAAATGTAGTTTAATTAGTTGATATCGAATCTGGTTTTAAACTGATCCAGTTTCTTTTTTCTCTCATTTTCCTCTGTTCTTTTTTAATGGTGCCATTTATATACAACTAAAACTTCATTTTTGAGGAAAATATTATCAACTAGGACCTATGTACTATAATGAAATATTACTGCACAGGACTTGGAAGGCCTGGATAAAACAAGTCCTGTGATTTTTTTCCTATGGCTAGCTTTGTTGTTTCATTAACACACAGCAATTTTGTTTGAACAATCACCTTGGTGATTTCTCCTTGTCCCAGGCTCTTGCCCTCAGCTTTATTGGATCAAACAGAGAAAACCAGAAGGCATATTTGGTAATTAAAAGTATGAGATATAACTGTCCAGGAACTGCATAGTACTTTTATCTTCAGATAAAGACATTCTTTCACTGTGAGTAAAGAATAATGGGGTGGAAGCTCTTAGTGAGTACAGATTTCGAAAAAGTTAGGCAGTTCAAATAACCTGTTATCCGGGAGCACAACCTACCACTGGAGCCAGACCTATCAGTTCCTTGGACCAGGGACTCCTCTACATTCAGGCTTTGGATTAACTCTGCTAACATTTGTTTCTGTTTCCTGTACTTCCATTTCCTCTACTTTAACATATGCTTCTTTTAGATGTTAACTACTTCTGTTTAAGTCTCAAAACCCAAAGGCTATTCTGTTTCTTTAAGGTAATTTAGTTTGTCAAGATAGCAGGTGCATTAATGGTATATTGCTTTTATAGTTTTAACTCTTGTTTTTTGGTATTTCACTTTTGGGGAAATAACTCATTCTTCCTCTCTTTCCCAGGAATAAGCTATATGTCTATATCTCCATATAGACATTGGAAGAAAAATTCTTAAAAATAATAGCCATGTGTATGCATTAGTAATAACATGAAGCAGATGTATGGGAGAGGAAAAATTGCTGGCATTGCCTCTTTGTTTATAGGAAACCTTCCTTGAGATAGGAAAACAAAACAAAGATGAATTTCCTGATGTTTATCATAATGTGCTAGGCTTGGAATTTGAATAGCGAACTCTCATCTAGAGTTCTAGAGAACTCTAACTATGTGTGGATGTCAAGCTTAAGGCATCTAAAAACACCAGGCCTCTCCTTTCCTAGCTTTTTTCATCTCAGTAAATGGCATCTTCTCATTCTTCTGGTTGTTCGGGACAAAAACTTAGGAGATTCTTCCTTTTTACATACATTCCTACAACTAATTCATTAGCAAATTCTGTCTTTTCTTCAGAACTGCTTCTTAGGACTTCAACTTGATGATCCATCCAAGCTACCATCATTTCTCTGTTGTGCTATTACAAAAGATTCCTAATTGTCCTCTTAAAACTTAGATCATCTGTTTAGGATCTTCCAGTGAAATGCTTATACAGCTAATAAATTCTTAAAGAATGGTAGGTTTAAAGTTATGATTTTGTACCTTCTCATGAAATAATGGAGCTAAGCAGTGATTAGTAGTGGATGCTGAAACCATTTGGTAAAATGTTGATGGGAAGCTTTATAATAGATGAATTAGGCTGACGATACCTGAACCTATGAATCATTCTTGGAGTCAGTAAAAGTAAGGCAGACAAAATAAAATCCCTCATAATTTGGTTCAGTAGCAGGTACCGCATAGGAAGGGTTCTTGTCCTAAAAAACTGCCCTCAATTTAAATCAAATTGTCGGTACATAGGAAATACAGAGAATAGAGGAGGCAAACAACACCAAGAGGAAAAAAGTCAGCCAAACCTAAGAAGTAAGGAATTCTACAGGACAAATGACACAATTTCTCCAAGAAATTGGGGCATGAAGAAAGGTTATGGCACAGTAAGGAGGGCTGTTACAGACTTCAAAAGAGACTTAGACGGGGCCTAACAAGCAAATGCAGTAGGTAGACCTTGTTGGAAATCTGATTTGACCAAATCATTTATAAAAAGATAGGGAGGTTGAAATATAGACTGGCTATTAGGGGATGTTAAGATTCGATTTTTAATTTTGTTAGGTGGTAATATGGTTAGGTTGACAAAAATGTTCTTAACAAATAGAGGTAGTAACTGAGGTAAGGGTAAGATAACATACATGTCTGGGATTTGCTTTAAGATACTCTACCAAAACAAAAGAAGGGAGTTGTAGTAATAGTAGAAAAATGGTAATTTTTTAAGTAGGGTGATGGGTACGAGGAGGTTTATGATGCTTTCCTCTCTACTTTATTGTATATTTCAAAATTTTCATAATAAAAGCTAAAAAAAAAAAAAAAGGTGAATGCCAAAGACCAAAATATCTTTTGTGAATTCTCACCTACTGAGAAGAAACTCCAAAACCCTCTCCATGGCCAAGAAAGGACCAAAGACCCTGGCTGTTTCCCAGACCCTATCTCTTTCTCCTCTATTCCAGCCATTCAGGGCCCCTGCTCATTTAGAGTATGCCAAGCACAATTTTGCCTCCGAGCTTTTGTTTGTCTTTCTTCTGCTCAGAATTCTTTTCCTCCATTTATCTAGCTGGCTGGCTTTGTCATAGCCTTAGGAGTCTTTGTTCCAGTTTTTCTTTAACAGAAAGACTTGCCCTGACCACCCTATGTAAAATAACCTCCCTCTCCTGGTTGCTGTCTTTGCGTACTCTGAGGTATTTATTTTTTCATAGCATTTCTCACCACCTGATCATTTATGTACTTACAGTTATTCATTCCCAAGAACGTTAGCTGCAAGGCGGCAGGTTCTTTGCCTGTTTTATTGACAGTCATATTGCCAGCACTTTAGAGCTGTGCCAGGCACTTAGTTAGGTATTCAATAAATATTTATGAAATAAAAATGTAAACGCTTGAGGCCACATTTAATAAACAAGTACTCCCTACACCCCCCCACCCCCGTTGTTCTACTTACCTTTCACTTGTATTCTCATCTATACCCAGAAGTAGAGGAGGATTGCCAGGAGTATCGCTCCTTACTTTAGAATAAAACTGTGAGGTAGAAAATACAAAATATCAGGGCAGTTTATTACAGGAAACACTGAGAAAGTTATATTCCAAATGTATTAGGATTTTAAGGATCCAATAATATGAAAAGATTTTAGTTTTAATTTCTTTCATTTACTGCTTAAGTAATGGAGAGCTCTGTGAAATCTAAAATGCTTTCAAACAGCTGGCTTTCCAATTACTTTTAAAATGTGTATCACAATATTTCTCGACTTCCTTTCAGATAAATCCCAGGATAAAGCTCTTCTAATAAAAAATGTTGCCTCTGAGTTTGCCAAATTGAGTATTTACTTTAATCTATTAATATAATCTTGGCATTTATGATACTAGTAGCCAATATATGCCCTTTGTGAATAATAAGGTCACAATCTAATCTATCTAAAAAAGGAAAGCTTAAATTTTTTTTCACATATTTTGCTTTTCTGTTTATCTTCCATTTTCATTGTTTTGGTTTTAGTAGGTTTTTTCCTACTAATTTGCTCTTTTGCCATTCTATTATATAGACTCATGTTTATTTATTAGTCGGGACTTTGGCTGTGAGATGGAAATCTAGATCAAACAATCTTGGGCAAAAGGTAGAATTTCTTTTAAGAATACTAGGTTTCTTATCTACTGCCCGATCATGGGAAGATTGGGGATGTAACTGATTATTAGGGATGACTTCAGCAATGTCAGAACATTCATTTGATTGATTTCAGTCCTCTCTTTGCAGATTTTCAGAAGCTTAACTCCTAGCACCACCCTAGAGCTCTGAGGAAAATACTGTCTGTCTGTTCAGTTTCTGTATAACCCTGAATCAATCAAATGAGGTCTGGGGGTTGGCTATGGTCTCGATTGGCCAGATAATCAGAAAGTCAGTCATGCAAGAGCATGATCATCCTCACTATAGTTAGATGTTAATAAAAGGGACAGAAAAGTGAGACATTTACCACAGCCAACACCTTGGAATTCTAAGTTTAGTCATGTATCTGTGTATAATTGGAATAGAACATAGTGCTCTGCCATCTAATATAGTGTAGTGCAGTAGTTACTTCCTTTGGTTTGGACAATGAACCACTCAGCTTTAGGTTTTGCTTCAGCAGTAAAGTCACACTGATGGCTTATACTGAGATACTTAGTATTACTGAATTTTATTTCATTATCCAGCTATATCACTCAGTAAATCTGGAGGGAAAAATTGATTAATCAGAGACAACTTCTTCACTCAGGAAAGAGTGTAGTGGTTATAGGAGAGAGCATACTGTATTTTAAGCATGAATCCAAATGCTAGAACACAGTGCTATTCAAAAGCTCAACTCATTTCTGTTTTTGTCTCAGAAATAGGGAAAATAGAATAATGGGACAACTAGATGCTTAGAGAATTAAGGGTATTTTTTTAATACTAGATATGTTCTATAAATTATTAAATCTGGGAAATGACATTGCCGAATCCTCTTTTTTTATTAATGATCTCTTAATGGGCAATAAAACTGTTTTGCATTTGTTAGCAAATAAAGATTGTACTAAAAATGGGGCCTTTGATTTCATTGTTCTTTCTGTTCTTTATAATAATAAAAATTTAATCATGATAATATAACATTCTCTTTCAGTAAACCTATATGCCCCTCCATACAAACATATACACATAAAACTCACAAAGCATTCTGAACTGTCCTAATCCAGGATTCTTCTGATCTCTTAAGGGGGTACTTTCTGTCCAAGGATCCTGACACATCAGGAACCCTCATATGTGACTTTTGATCTCTATCGGAGCATGGAAGTCCTTCCATTAATTTAAGCAGTATAACAGGAATCACATTTTAAGTTAAAGTCTTATAGTCTCCTGGCACTTCTAGTACAAAAGAAATTTGGGTGCTTCTGCCCTACAACCAACTTTCATACTATAATAGAGGATATATAGTTAATAGAGTGCATACATATCTTTGGAGCAGCTATAACAAAGGTTCTCATTTGATTACATGTAAATTTCACTAATAGGCATGGAAGAGAATGATTAAAATTTGTATGGACATGGAAAGAATAGAAAGCACCTAACTTTATATAAACATGGGATCCCAGCATCTGGAGATAACCACTCTTAGCATATTGGCATATATATTTTCAGATTTTTATTGTTTTGCAAATGTTTAAGAAAATTGGAAACATACTCTTACGCATTATTTAACACATTGGTATTTTAACATGATGCTTTCCTTGATGCAGTAAAAATAATGAGATACATTTTAAAACTTAATTATATTCTGTTCTGTGTAGTAAATACAACAAATTTATTATTACAGGTTTAGTAAATATTAAGATTAGTGGGAAAATATTGGTTGAATACTTATAAACTCATAACTTAGTTTGAAACTCTCAAAGATGTTTTTATGGAAATGTTTTTATGCTACTGTATTGGCTCAGTTTTGGGATTAATTATAGTTTTGTAAAGTTTTTCTCTTTTTCTTCCCAGATCCAAGTATTTTAGAACATGCTCAAGAGGTGAGCACTTAACTATAGAGGTGAGTAGCGTCATGAATCTGATTGGATAAAAATACCTTCAGGAGGACAGGAGGGACATTTTTCTTTTCATTAAATTTAGTATGGACTTTATATATTTCAGTATTATTGATGCTAGCGAAGAGGGAAGGAATTGGGGTGATGAAAGGAGGGGTGAATAGAGAAAAGTTTGTGGATTAAGGGTTTGTTCTTCCAATAGAATTGCTGTTTCTACTTGAGAAGTGGTGTGTTTTTTTTTTCTTTTTCACTCTACACAATTCAGAGAGGGGGTACTCTTCTTGCAGTTATAATGACTCAATAGGCAGTGATTCTAGAGATAGACAGTTGGCCTGCCCAGGAGAGAGGTGTAGCAGGATCAAAGCAGAAAGCTAATTTTAAGCAACTTTACGATTTGAGTCACTGAGTTGCTTATTCTGTGTATATAAAATATGATAATAGAATCTAGTCAGCTCCTGCTGTGTATTACCTGCTTCACCATATAGGTTATAAATGTCATCAACATAATTCTTGATACAGTTGCGTTGAACAGGCGGCAGTCATCCCATTTTAGGGATGAGAATCAGAGGCTTAGTTAGACAGGTGATGAAGAAGTTAGGCTTTGTTACACAGCCCCTTACGTGGCAGAACCTAATTCTAGTCCCAATCTGCCTGGCTTCAAAGGTTGAACACTGTACTTTACTGCCTTCTATATTAAATAAAGAAGCATATAAATCAGAAATTAGGTTTTTTTTTTAATCTCAAATAAAAAAAGCTCAAGATGATTTGAAAAATTTTTGCCATCTCTTTAAATTCTTGTCTTTCTAAACCTTTTGAATTCATTGTTTTCTTGATCTTTAAGTAATAAAACAATGTTAACAATAAAACTTTTTTCTTTCAGTGGTTATTTAGCAAATTATTTATACTTAAAATGTACATATATTTGTAACATAATTTAGTAGTAATGACTTTCATCCAATCATTTGACATACTCCTGTTTATCACATCATCATCTAATTGTTTACATTCTTTTATGCAGAAAGACACTGTATTTGGGAGTAGTGACGACGATCTGGTAGATATTCAGTAAATAGTTAAATGAATGCGTAGATGAATAAATATAAACATTATAAGATAAATTCTTATTTGGGTATCTTTGAAGTCCCTGTTTCTTGAGTAAATTCTCCTTACGACATTTCATTTGTTCGGAGCTCAAATGGAAACTGGTAGTGTGGGTTTAAAAAACCCATATGAAATAATTCAGGTGAAAGGGTGAAAGTTTTAGTTTGTAAATTTTAAAAAGTTTCTGATTGATGAAGAAAATTGCTGTAATTCTCCTTTTTTTCCACATAAAATCATAAATAATAGTATATGCTTACTGGATTATTGGATATATCAAATGAACTCATGTATAAAGGGGCACATGACTCAAATATCCTAAAAATAGAAAGGTGAAAAAAAGTGACAGTTTTTTCTGAGATATGTACCTTATACAAATATCCCTTCTAACACTTACTTTCTTATTCTTTCAGTTTGAGAATCTAGTAGAAAGTGATGAAGTAAGTATTTCCACAATAGTACAAAACCCATATTTGTTCTCATGAGTCATCTCATTAATTCTAGCAATTATTTTTGAAATGTTTATTTTACTCTCTATATTTTAGAATTTTTATCTTTTGGTTTTTATTTTGTCTTTTTAGTCCTTTACTATGTCCTTTTACTAATTTATATTAGTATATAATTCATAATTTTCTTAATATAACGTATATAATGCTATATATATGATATGTATATAGTTTTATTTATTAGTTTCCTGTATTCTATATATGTAATGTGTGTATGTAGACATACTTAAAATATGATTTTAATATTTTATATAGAAAATATATATTATATAAATATATAAAATATATTTTAAAGCATGCTGTAGAACTCCAGCAACTTTAAAAAGAGCTATTTCTAACCTCTTGACATTAGGTAAGTAAAATTCCTCAGCAATCCAGGGTAGATACATTCTTTAACCATAGTTTTCATAGATTTCTCAGGGCGGAATTTATACATATCCATTCTACAATCACTTTCTGACCTTAGTCATTATATTTTTTAACAGTTATTCTTTTTGTTGGTTCTTTTTGTTGATGTTATTTCATCTCATCTAAACTGAAATATAAGATGCATTTCAAGTACAGATATATGAAAATAGGGAGAAAGTATGGTTTAGAATTATGAAATGTAGTGTGTATTTCTGATGCCCTGGTTGTAGTTAGAAGAGTTTTAGTCTATGAGCTAAGTTTCAACTTAACTAAACTAATTGTATGAATTTGTACAAGTTACTTAGTCCCCATTGGGCCTGCTCTATACAACTCCAAAATGAGTTCTACTGGAAGAACACTGCAAGCTCTGACTTTTTATCACTTTTATTTCCTAATGAAAGAGGAAAACGTATCAAGCAAATTTAAATTATTCTTTAGCCCAGCGTTTCCCACAGTGTGTATGGAAGAATACTTGTCTCAGAATGTAAATTAGCACATTAAAGCTTCTAAGAACTATTAAAGAAACTGTTAAGAAAATTATTTAAACCTACTTAACTTAGCATTTCCCAAATTAATTTGGGTGTAAATCCTTTTTAAAAACAATAGTACATGTTTCTTATCATCTGGTAGAACACACTGGAAAACTTGGCCTTTTGTTTCCCAGTAAAATTTCTGCCAAATATTTTAATGTTTCCTTGAACCTAGTTTTTTTCCCATTTCAAAGGTTACTTTAATTCCATGTATTTTTTAGAACTAGTATAAGCAAACACTTAATATAGTATTTTTAAAGTTTCTAAACTTCAGAAGTGCTAAATGTAAGAGCTCCTTCAGTCTTTATTACGGTTCATCCCAGCATCACACTGCTTTTTAAAAGAATATGGTTCCATGGGGCAACTGGGGGGCTCAGTGGGTTAAAGTCTCTGCCTTTGGCTCACGTCATGATCCCAGGGTCCTGGCTCTCTGCTCAATGGGGAGCCTGCTTTCTCCTCTCTGCCTGCCTCTCTGCCTACTTGTGGTCTGTGTCTATCAAATAAATAAAACCTTTAACAAAAAACAAACAAACAAACAAAAGATTATGGTTCCATGTATTTTCCTAAGGTGTTTTTTGTTTGCTTTCATTTTTACTAACCAGTCTTTTCCTCTTTCGTGTCATATTTTGAGTTTGCTTTAATTGAACATCGTCTTGTTTTATAGTGCTATTCCTTACCATTTGGAGTTTTATTCCTGCTGTTACTTGGCCATATATTTTAACTATCACATATAAATAGCTTAAGGGTGTAAGAAAGATACATAAATCCGAATCAGTCTTGGAAGTAGTTATGGTTTACTTTGGAGGAAAAAAAAAAGACTATAGGTAATTTCATAACCATGTAAAAAAAAAATTTGATTCCCATTATTTATGGTAGTTATGTCCTATAAAGTTGCCATAAGTGCTGAATTAGTGAATACCAACTGCAACATTACTCTCAGGGGGAATAGAGAGATTCCTGTAAGCTTTTAGTCATATTTTCATAAACCAATCAGTAAATAACCTTGTTTCATGTGTCTGTTTGACAACTTATTTTAATATATATTATTGATTCATTAACTTTGAACTCAAGGCCAGCAGCACTATAAGTCATACCTGAAGTCTGTCTAACACACTCATTTTCTCCCTAAGGCTTGCTTCAGCCTCCTTGGGACAAGGAACATTAGACAGCACTTCCAACACCACACAGGGGGTTCATTTTAAATAGTGGAATCACCAACAAAGAAGCACAAACATACAAAAAATATGGTCCTCAATAGTCTGTAAAGAGGACAATATGAGAACTGAAACGAGAAGGCAGAGCATCACCATGGGAATATGCATTTGTTGATCACAAAAGCATGGGGATTATTAATTTTGATGTTACATAGGTGAATTTGCAAATATGGAATTTATAAATAATGAGGGTAACTGTAAGTGATAAAGTCATAGAAGATATCTTGTCTAATACTATCCTGACCCCGGAAGTTCATTTGGTATAGAATATATATTAGTTAGAAAAAATTAAGAGGGGTGCTTCAGTGACTCAGTCAGTTAAGTGGCTGCCTTCAGCTCGGGTCAGGATCCCAGGGTTCTGGAATCGAGCCCTGTATCAGGCTCCCTCCTCAGTGGAGAGCCTGCTTCTCCCTCTGCCTGCTGCTCTGCCTACTTGTGCACTCGCTCCTCTTTCTCTTTGTCTTACTCTCTCTCTCTCTCTCTCTCTGTCAAATAAATAAATAAGTAAATACATAAATCTTTTTTAAAAAAACAGCAATTATTGGACATTTCTTAATTTTTTTTTCTTTAAAGATTTTATTTATTTATTTGACAGAGAGAGAGAGAGAGATCACAAGTAGGCAGGGAGGCAGGTAGAGAGACAGGAGGAAGCAGGCTCCCTGCTGAGTAGAAAGCCCAATGTGGGGCTCGATCCTAGGACCCTGAGATCATGACTTGAGCCGAAGGCAGAAGCTCTAACCCATTGAGCCACCCAGGCGCCCCCCAATTAATTGTTATATAATTTAGCTAGATATTAAATTTTGCTCTTAAGAATTAGTAAAATATTAAAGCTTTTAAAGATAGTTTTAATAATAGAATTTATTTACTGTAATAAAAATAAATAGGAAATATTTTGATTAAGTAAAAATTTTGTTGACTTACCTTATGTAACATTCAGCAAGTGAAATTTCTTTGTTTAATTTTTGCACAGGGGGAAAGCCCAGGAAGCAGTCATAGGTAAGGCTTTTTATTTTTTAAACAATGTCTGTGTGGACCATGAGAAGCTAAGAATCGAGGCTCTGTCATTTGCTCACTTTGAGGCATTGAATAGTTTACAATTCAGGACTTTAGTTTTCTCCTTCTATAAGTTTGAGGCAAATAATATCTCAAAGTATTATTTTGAACATTAAGGAATTTAATGTATATAAGTATCTAGTGCTTTCCTATTGAACCTAAGTCATGTATTTTTTAGTTTAAAAAAAAAAGCTTAATATCAATAAATACATTTCCTTGAATTTTTAAAATATTAACCCCCTTTTCCTTCCTCATGACATTCTAAAACTTGTTTTACTAATAGGTTAACTAGAACCTTGATATTCTAATTTATTTAAGCAACCTTTTTAGACTCTTTTGAAATTATATGAGCTACTTGAAAAAGAACCATCTGTCTTTAACTGGAGAGTTCTTCATATCAAGAGAATATTTTCATACACTGTTTCATATTTTGAATGCATATTCTTTACCTTTTTTAGTTTAGCATACATTTATTAGGCAATTATGTGGCACTGCGCTAGGCACTGGAATTAAAAAGCCAAACATGCTTCTCTACATTAGAAGAAAGAATATCCTGGTCTGGGAGGTAGTTCGTGTAAATGACTAATTTCAACATAAGATGGAAAAAGAGATTAAATAGCAGTTATAAAATATGCAAGGAAAACCTAAAGGAGAGAACATTTGCCCAAAATGTGTGAGAAGAGGTGTGTCCAGGTAGACTTTTTTTTTTTTTTTAAGATTTTTATTTATTTATTTATCAGAGAGAGAGAGGGAGAGAGAGTAAGCACAGGCAGACAGAATGGCAGGCAGAGGCAGAGGGAGAAGCAGGCTCCCTGCTGAGCAAGGAGCCCGATGTGGGACTTGATCCCAGGATGCTGGGATCATGACCTGAGCCAAAGGCAGCTGCTTAACCAACTGAGCCACCCAGGCGTCCCCCAGGTAGACTTTTTTAAGGAGATGACACTTAAATTGATCCTGGAATGTTAGCTCATGAGAACTAACTAGTGGAGGAGAGCATTTCAGATAGAACAAATTGCAACAACAAAGTGGGTTGAATGAAAAGAGGCACAAGAGAACTTTGTGGAGGGATGGATATGTTTGTATCTTGCTTTGTGTGGCAGTTACACAAGTGTATGCAATTGTCAAAACTTAATGAACTGAATGCTTAAAGTTTTATTTGTTATACCTAAAAAAAAAAAAAAAAAAAAAAAACCATAGGCAGAAAGGGCTAGAGGAACAGAAGTAGGGGACATTAGCTTATACTGGTGGTTAAAACCATAATTATCAAGTTAACCTACCTGAGATTGAGAACAGGAGGAAGTGAGGTGCCTGGAGCATGGAGGGAGGGTAGCAGTCTGAGGATTGAATAAGCAAATACTATAAGAGGATTCTGAAGACAACCAAGACTAAGTAAGCAAAAAGAAGTACAAGAGTATAGGAAACCCAGGGAAGTCATAGAGATGACTGGCCAACAGAAGGAATGGAGAGAATGGCCATCACTGTTGCATCAAACTGAAGTAAGAAGATGAGGACTTAAAGGTGTCTACTGGAGGGTGCCTGGGTGGCTCAGTGGATTAGGCCTCTGCTTTTGCCTTAGGTCGTGACCTCAGGGTCCTGGGATCAAGCCCCATATCAGGCTCTCTGCTAGTAGGGAGCCTGCTTCCCTCTCTCTCTCTCTCTGCCTATCTCTTTGCCTGCTTCTGATCTCTGTCAAATAAATAAATAAATAAATAATCTTTTAAAAAAAAAGTGTCTACTGTATTTGGCAACATAGAAGCCACCTTTGCTAGAGTTACTGGGGAGGAAAGCAAAGCTAGACTGCCATGAAGTAATGAGAGAATGGGAGGTAAGGACAGAGAAGGTAAGATAAGCATAGTAGTTAAGAGCAAGGAGCTAGACTACTTGGTTTCAGATCCGAGGTTTGTCACATATTATGTGACTTACTTGGACATAATCTTTCTTCATCTCATTTCCCTCATGTGTATTATCTCTATATCTACCTGATAGTGTTGGTGTGAGGATTAAAATTAGTTAATATGTGTAAAGTGCATGGGAGAGAACTTGACACAGTAAATGCTAGATGCGCTAGCAGTATACATTCAGTTTCATGAGTTTTAGCAGAAATGGGAAGGAGAGAGGGTGTAGCTAAAGATAAATACAGTCAAATGAAGGTTTTCCTCTCTTTTCTTTTTTTCTTTCTTCCCACTTCCCTTCAAAAGGAAGAGAGGTGAAGACAGAAAAAAAAAAAAAAGAGAGTAGGTTAAGATGAAAAAGAGGGGCTAATTGTTAGAGCAATGTCCCAGAGAATTCCGTGGAGTCAGAGAGGAAGGGTGGTATCAGTGGTGAATGAGTCAAGAGTATACGTGTAGCAGATGACCTTGAACAAGTTAAGCAATGCCACTTCTTCAGAGGATGGAGGGGGAAATGAAGATTGACTTTAGGTAAGAGGAGGAGGAGAAAGAAGTTGAAGGAGTTGCTGGTTGGTGCTCCCCATGTCTCAGAATGGGATGGAATTGACTTCTAAGAGAAAAGAGTTTGAATGAGGAACTTAGAGTACTTGAAGATTTTAAGTAGTTAGCTTAAGATGTGAGAAGGAGTTGACCATGTCTAAGAAAAGGGCTATTGCTAATTTAGATTTTCTCTAGCAGCTCTCAGGAGAAAGGGCTAATCATGGAATTGATCCAAGGTCAGAAAATAAGCTGGGTGAATGAGGTATCATGATAGGATTGCAAGAAGGTGAGTATGTTGGTAAGAAAGTACTTCAGATTTGCCATGTTGTCCACATTGGTTGTATGTGAAGCGTGGCAAGGTAATTAGGATAAGTAGACAGGGAGAAAAGGGAAGGATCTGGCCCTGGAGTAGCCAGAGCGACTGAGCAGGATAAACAGGAGGAGGGTAGTGTGTATGTGAGTTAAGAGTTCCAGAATGGTAAGAGGGCTATCAGAGCATAGTGTACTGAAGTTTATACTTTATGATGAACATTTTGGGATATGGTCAGATGGCCGAAGCAGAGCCAAAGTGATAAATGTAGTCTGCATTTCTTAAAAGTGGTTATAGTACTGAAAAATACTCTGATGATATATCATCATGTTCAATGTATATACCAAATTATAGCAAATGTTAAAATGTATACCTTTTTACTCTTAACCATTAAAGTTATAGCATCAAGTTGCTTTAATACTTTTTTGACAATACAATTTTAGTATTTTTCTGGTTGATCAGTGTTTTATTTGGACTTGTTCTCACCAAAAATGTTTTTTTTCTTTTCTGTCTTTTTTCTCCCTTATTTTTTTTCTGTAGGCCTCTTACTGAGGAAGAAATTGTCAACCTAAGAGAGAGGCATTATGATTCTATTGCTGAAAAACAGAAAGATCTTGATATGAAAATTCAAAAAGAGGTAAATAGTATTTTTATGTTGCTTAAGTATATGTTATCATAAGACCTCTCTATGTTATGGAGAAAGTTTTCATTAATTAATATGGTCCTTATGAACAGTCACTGGATCTATATTTAGATATTATACAGACAAAGATTATTTAAAATTTAAAAAAATTTTAGTATATTATAGTTTGTTTTATTTCAGTTTAATTTATCAGAAATCATATGCTGCCAAAAATGAAGATAATATGTTCTTTTAAAAACTAACTTCTTAATTCACAAATAGAGACTCTGACGAGATACATGTATTCTTATGTTTAAAAAGTCTGTTTAACAGTAAATATTTTTTAAGTCTTTTTGTTTGTCTTGACTTGTTTATTCTTAGTAAGGGAACCATAAACTATAATCATAAATATTATACTTACTTTAATGTGTTTATAGGAATGGTCTGTAATTATAGTTTTGCTATTCACTAAATGGAATTAGTCATATTCTATTATAGATTTAAGAATAATCTTTTAAGTATTAACTAGTGATTTCAGCAGCATTCATTTAAGCTATGCAATAGATGCTAATATTAGGCTAAAGAGAAAAATTGTTGAAATTTTTTTAAGTTTGATATGACATGCAATGGATTATCACTAAAGCAGTTAGTATGCTATTATGAATGGCAAGAACTTAAATTTGAAAGTAACTTTTGATTAACTGGATAGAAATAAAATTCAGAACACATGTACATCAATGAGACATGAACTTCGTGAAAGCTTACTTCACTTTGATAAATGGTGATATGATTGGCCTTAGTTTAAACACCTTAGACTTACGAAAGCCAAAACCATTAAACTAGTCAGGGTGATAGGCATTGGAACAATTGTTGAGAAGATCACTGCATATTCTAAAGGAAGACAGTTTTGTATTTCTGCAAATTATATGCTACTACTTCATAATTCAGCTTCTAAAGAGTTTGATAATATGTTTGATATCATTGGAATTATTTTATAAAAGGAGAAATTGAAATGAGAAATCACAAAAATTTTGATTCTATTATGCTTTGTAGAGATCATTTATTTTTTTAATAATTTATTTTTAATTTTACAAACAAACATTTTTAGAGCAGTTAGACAGGTTCTGATTTTTGTTAATCCTTACTGTTTTGTTCATGTACAGTTAGCCTTACAAGAAGAGAAGTTAAGACTAGAAGAAGAAGCTTTATACGCTGCACAGCGTGAAGCAGCCAGGGCAGCAAAGCAGCGAAAGCTCTTGGAGGTGAGGGGAAAAGACCCCAACATATATTAGGGCTGCTTTTCTCCCGATTTTCTCTGACAAATCCTAGTTGAGATTCTTTCCCCATCCAAGAATCAAGGGCTTCTTGTTGAACAACGAATGTATTTATGTATATACTCTTAGGAATTTTAAAGACAAATTGGCTTGTATTTAAAAACTAGAAATAACATCAAAGAATGTGCTTGATACTGAATGTTGTTTCGCTTTAAATTAGCAGAAGCTAATTCTTGTTTATCCCAAAGATGAAATGTAGTTTTTCAAAATCCAGTATACTTTTGGAAAAATAAACATACTCTTAGGTGGAAACATTGTAAAACTACTCTTTAAACATAATTTCTGCAGCATTTTTTAGTTTATTTTTGTGAGTATTTTTTTAAACAATTCCTTGAACTACTGCAATTTCTTATACTTCTTTGAATCTGGTAAGCTGGGCAACTTGCCTCTTTTTCAAATATTGTATATTTCTTGTCTTTATTCTTGTGTCTTTGGGAGATTTGGCTTTGAGTCTTGAGAAATCTTTGGCATATTATCAGAGAAAGCAAAAGATTTATTATATCTCACCATGCTACATGCTAATATGGCATTACTATAATGCCAGACCATTATTAATAACAGGCACTTACGGTATTACTGTTTTAGTTAGTTTACATGTTTTACTTTGTTTAATACTCGCAACAATCCTAGCAGGTAACATTTTCAATCCTCATTTTATAGATGGGGAAGCCAAAGGACAGAGATGTTAAATAACTTGCTTAATAAAATCCTAGTTAATAAGTGGTAGAGCCAGCATTCAAGTACAACAGTGTTGAGCCAGTTATTCTACTTAGTATCTTCCTCCATATCTTGCTTATGTGAACTCTCTACTGTAACATTAACTGAAGTAGTACAAAGATCATGTCACATTATAATTATTGTAGCTTAGAGAAACTGAAAAATCGTGTCATACTGCTATGAGTTTATGTCACCTGCGCCGTTTTTCTCCCTCTCATTCTCCCCCTGCTCCCCTGTCATTTTGATTAATCTGTTTCAGCAGACTAATTAGATTATATGGGAGAGTGGGGGGGGGGGTTAGTAAGTTCTAACTAGTGGGAAAGTTTAAAAATTAACTCCCTTCTACTAAGAAATAAAAATATTTTTTTGGTTATAATTTGTGTAACACTTTTTACTATAATAAATTCTCTACTGCTCACCTTTTAAAGACAAAAGCATTCCATATGCAGAATCTATTTGGGTCCTCTGAGTTTTTCCCAAATTCTCTGAGTTTTTTCTTCCCTGACTAAATACTGATGCAGGAACATATAGCACTCTGTGCAATATCCACTGGCACAGAAAAGATACACAGATATATGAAAGTTCATCTGATTTTCACAATAGCTCTGTGAGTTTGGGCAGTATTATAGCCATCTATAATTTACAGATGAAAAAAACAGAAAGTAAATTACGTGCCATGGGCACATAGCTAATAACTGTCAGAGCCTTAACTATCTGACAGGTCTTCTAAATCCTTTGTTTTTATTATTTCTGAGTCAGCTTAGCCAGTTCTTGTAGATCTTTAGTTCTTTTGCTACTTAATTTCAGCCAAAATAGAACTTCATCTACTGTTTTGTTTTTTTTCTTACCATTTGTTCTTCTGATTATTAGAAGTTCTTAGGGGTAAGAAGAATGTTCAATACACCAATATATCTGTTTAAAAGTTAGTTTTTAATAACATTATGAATATTCTGACCCTTAACAATCATACACTGAAAGATCGGGAGAAATTGCAACCATAAATAAGAGGATATAGAAATGAACAGTGATACATTTAAGGAAAAAGACTTAAGTAGAATAACTTTTAAAGTTTTTTTTAGGAACTAGAAAAAATATCTTTTGGTGTTGCATGAATGATTTTTTAAAGTATAATTTTGCAACAGAGAGTGATTTTGTATTGCATTATGTTTCCAAAGCAAGAAAGGCAGAGAGTTGTGCAGCGATACCATCCTTCAAACAATGGAGAATATCAGAGGTAAATAGTGAAACATACTACTTCCCTTTGCGGTAGAAAATGCAATTTCCAAAAAGAGTACAGTTCAGCTCTGGGTGTTTGTATACATATTATGTTTGTGTGTTCCCTAAAAAACATAGACACTATCTTGTAAGAATACTGAGAACATTTGCTTTCTTTACATTGGAAAGTGATCATTATTTAATTGAATTGATTTCATTGCATTTTTAAGAGTGGCCGTATCTTCTATGTAGAAAATGATGCAGTAATACTCTGAATGCTTTTGGATAAATTGCTTATCTCTTGCCTTGCTTGTGTTTTCCTAAGCACATCTCTCTTACAGTAAAGTTTATATGTGATCGTTTTTTAGAAGACACATTCCAGAGTCATATTTTCCACTCATTAAAAGAACCTTGTTCATGATTCATTATTATAAATTATGAAGATGGGCTTATTACTAAACATTGACTTCAGTGTTAACCAAAATCTTATCATTTTCAATTTACTGCTAGCATTAAGAAAATCAAGACCCATTTTCATTAGGTTACTCTAATTGTATAGTAATTATAAATTTGTGTGGGATAGACCTTCAGACTAAAATGCCATAAATTAACTTAAGCATGCATTATGTTGCATCTATTACGAATATATTTCTTTTATTTTACTTACAGTTCAGGACCAGAAGATGACTTTGAATCTTGTTTGAGAAATATAAAGTCACAGTATGAAGTTTTTCGAAGTAGTAGTAAGTCTTTTAAAATATATGCATACTTTTTAACTTCATGCCACTATAAACAGATAATTGGAGATCTTGGCTCTGTTTCAATAGAACTTTCTGCCCTCTAAATTTGTATTTTCCGGATAGGTCAGTTAACTAGTCCTTAATTATACAATTTTATTATACAATTATACAATTTTCCTTTTTATTTTTTATTTTATTTTTTTAAGTAGGCTCCACGCCCAGCATGGAGCACAACAGGGGGCCTAAATTTGTGACCCCAAGATCAAGACCTGAGCTGAGATCAAGAATTGGATGCTCAACCGACCAAGCCACACAATCACCCCCTATCTTTCCTTTTTAAAAAGGAGTTGGAGCAAAGAAAAATCTCAGGCTATTACTATAGATCTTGATGGAGAGTCAAATACTCATTTTTCCATTTCTACTGTGGTACCCCCCAGAGGATTTATCTCTCTGCCTCCCAGAAAAAGGGAAGGTGGGGATAAGTAGTACAAAAGTGTACTTATTTTACTTACTACAAATTGAGTTGTAAGATCGAGTGTTTTTCTCTAAGTTTCAAAAGTCAGAACTACTGTACTTCCAGTAATGGAAGCATAGTCGTGTTTCATTTTGAAAACAGATTTCTTTCATTTTTATTTTTTCATTTATTTTTTGTTCCTCTTTGTAATTGACTGTTACCTAGAGTTCATTGTATTGGAAGAGTTTATAATTCATTTAAATTTGCATGTTTATCGTGCCTATGGCAAAAAAAAAAAAAAAAGAAAAGAAAAGAAAAAAAAGGGAAAAAAGTGCTATGTTGTTCCTAACAAAAACTTACCAGTGTGATGATTTTAATAATTGTTTCTTAAGATATTAAAAGGAATAATAATAATGTATATTATTATATATTAATATATACTTGGTATATATTACATATTATAAATTATATCATTATAATAATATTATAGATAATATTACATAATAAATGATTGTGATAAAAGAGTACAAACGACCACATTTGTGGTATAGTATAATGACCACATTATATTTGGTGTATATCCTAGGACTCTCATCAGATGCCACAGTTCTGACACCAAATACAGAAAGCAGTTGTGATTTAATGACCAAAACTAAATCAAGTGGAAATGATGATAGCACATCCCTCGATCTAGAGTGGGAAGATGAAGAAGGTATTTTACATTCACAGTTTTACCTTAAATTTTAATCCATGTTAGCCTATAGAAGTCTACTTGGTATTTTACTTTATATTGAAGGGAGTGCAGGGCCTTAAAAATCGATATAAAAATTTCTTGATCTCTTACCTTATTAATGATTATCATTTTTTGATAAATAGTTTAGAAAATAGTGTAATGCTTAGTGTTTCTTGAGCTTTTAAAAATAATGTTAATTTTTCACTTTAATGTTTCTGTAATCCACCCATTTTAGATTACTCAGTAAGAAGAATTACTGCCCCCTTGTGGTTAACCTAAAGCCAAAATTTTATCTTTTGGTTCATTATAAATTTGGCCATTTGTTAGGAGTTTTTTGTGTAGTACAATAGCTTTAACATGAACATAGGTTTTAATTTTAGCTGGTATGTTTTCCTAGCTGTAGTATTTTAGGTAGATTTCTTACTCTCTTTAAGCTGCAGTTTGTTCATCATAAAAAGGGAATAATAAGCTTACTTTAAAGGATGATTATTCACCATTGTATACCCAGGGTCTATAAAAATGCCTGGCACATAATAAGCAGTTAGTAAATATTGGACAAATAAACATATGAATGTTGTGAGGATGAAATGAAACTTATATAAAACACCAGTACAGGTGTGACAGATAGCAAGGCCTCTAATGTGGATTTTTTTTTTAAGATTTTATTTATTTATTTGACACAGAGAGAGAGTGAGAGATCACAAGTAGGCAGAGACGCAGGCAGAGAGAGAGGGAGAAGCAGGCTCCCTGCTGAGCAGAGAGCCCGATTGGGGGCTTGATCCCAGGACCCTGAGATCATGACATGAGCCAAAGGCAGAGGCTTAACCCACTGAGCCACCTAGGCGCCCCTCAAATGTGGATTTTTTTTTTTAAGGCCATTTCACTGAATAAGGCTCAAATTTTCATTTTTACTTTAAGAACTATGTAATCCATGAAAATGAAGAACCAATTACAGAATGTAGGACTTTAAGAAGAATAGTAAGCATGAAATATTTCATAGAATTTTGGGATGGAATACCTTAGTCCTCTAATTGACCCATTTTTTTTTTATCATAAAGAAACAGATACAGGAAGCTTGAATAACTTTACCAAAGATTGCATTAACTTAATTAAGTCTTCTTCTCAGCCAGTGTCACCACAATCCTGTACTTACGTTATTTCCTATCTGGATCCCAATCAGCAGACTTTAATAAAATATATTTTTATTGTAGCATCTTGTTCAGTTTGATCTAAAGCCTTTCAGATCTTTTAATTCCTGATTCTGTCATCCAGACTATCCGTATGCTAATTAAATTTGTAGATAACATGACTTTCAAGGTTATTATTAAAGTCATTAACACAGTTATTAAACTAGACTATGTAGAAGACAGAACCCACCAGAAACCTTCCCATAACATAAGGCCTCCATAGGACTGACTCTTTAAGTAAATTTACAAGTCAAGTCTGATTATTAAACAAAAACTACATTATTAAACCGTAATATCTTTTAATATAGCCTTTAAAATGTTCACTGAGATTTCTAATAACTCCTTCCAAATAACAGGAATGAATCGCATGCTTCCTATGAGAGAACGTTCCAGAACAGAGGAAGACATTCTCCGAGCAGCACTTAAGTATAGCAGCAAGAAGACTGGAAGTAATCCTACATCAGCCTCTGATGATTCCAATGGCCTGGAGTGGGAGAATGACTTTGTTAGTGCTGAAATGGATGATAATGGCAATTCCGAGTATTCTGGATTTGTAAATCCTGTATTAGAACTGTCTGATTCTGGCATAAAGCAGTCTGATGCAGATCAACAGAAACGATAGGGTAAAATTGTATGACCCTGTTTATCAGTTGTGACCAAATGTTAAAAACCAACTAGAATGTATCAGTGGTTGTGCTGAGCCTTTTTGTAAGAGGGAGATAAGAAAACATGTTGTAAATGCTTATTACAAAGGAATAGGAATGATAGGCTATATCTGAGTTGCTTCAGAATTAAGTGCAATTTCATCATCTGCCTTCTGCTTTTCAAAAACAGTATGATGGTTCTGTCATGTTATCAGTTAAATTTATTTTAACTCTTCTTTATAGCATTCGTGTTTACTATTTGTAGATTTTCACTTTTTAAAATAGTTTTATTAGTTTTACTTTGAATGCTTTCTTAAGCCTATTTCAGTAGTTAACTATGAAAATATTAAGACACTTTGTGTTAATTCTCAGCAGATGTGAAGGGAGCATGAGGAGGGACTGCCAGAACAGATTTATAAGTGTTCCCTTTTCCATCATTATTTATTCCTGTGACTTATTTAAATTTTATTATCTAATAGTAAGCACAATTAAGTTGATGACCCTAAAGAAATGCTGAAATACCAGTTTTTTTCTACACTTAACTGCATTTCGTAGTATAATAATGTTGATTCAGCCTGAACAAAGGATATGAGATGTTCAAATAGGCTTTCAGAGTTCAGACACTTGAAGTTAGTATTCAAAAGTAATATTTAAGAAAATACATATATTTAGGTCTTCACTTCCTTTTACATGCTGCCACTATAAATAAATATTGACTTTAAGTTAATTGATATATTAAATTTCGAGGTGTCATTTTTTTAAATTCTATATTTCCAATGAATGGTCTTAGAAAGATTTTACACAGAACATATTCTCTGTGCATGATTTATAAGAAAGGAAAACCTAAAAAGGCAATACGGGTATTTCGAAATAAAATCCTTTCTGGGGTGAAAGGATTCGTTGATTTTATTAAGCTTTCCTTTGCCTTGTAATACAAGGTACTTTAATGGGATGGAACTAAGCATATCAGTATAAATAACTGCATTTGTGATATACAGTGAACTCTTCTTTTCCCTAAAGCGTGTGTCTCACTTTGAAAGGCCAAGGCTATAAAGCACTCCCTAATTGCTTGTCTTAATTTTGCTGAGGATTGAATATGATTTTAGTAAGCAAACTCTTTTCTGATTTTTCCTTGGTGTTTTTGTTTTTCTTTTTTTCTTGCAGCGATGACAGTGCATGTTCTCAAAAATATAGGAAGGTCCAGATATAAATAGTAACTTAAAGTTCTTGCTGTACTTAAAAAAAAAAAAAATCATGTGGCCCTTTCAATATTTGAACTGCTAGGCAATGACATCTATAGTTTCATCTTCTTTTTATCTCATAGAAATAAATTTGATGCTTTAAATATGTATATATATTAGGTAATGCTATTATTTATGACTATCTTAACATAATTTAAGTTGTAGCTTTGTCACTGGAAATATTTTAAAGGTAATCTATATTCACATTGCCTGTGTTATGCTTTTTAAAGTTTGTATACATCAGATGTATATTTTTGGTTTGGCATAAGCTACTATTGTAATTTTTCTTGGCATTTTGTTCATAAAAAATTTTTTGAAGGAATGGTAACTTCTCAAGGATTGTGAATAAACACATTTTTACATTTAAAAATAATAAATTATTTGATCATTACTAGTTTTAGTCTAAAAACATAACCATAATTATGTCTCCTTAGGTATAATTACTTTATTAAATCTGCTGTGAAGACAAAAAGGAGTGAGTTAGGAAAGCAGGATTGAACTAAATTTGAAAATGTTTGTGTTTTAACTGCTTAGAAAACATTAATTTTCTTGTTTTATGTATTTACAAAAAAGACTGGAAATAATGTTTTTTTATTCAGCAGATATTTGAGAATCTATTGAGTCTGATAGCTTGTTGGGGACAGAGTAGTATAAAAAGACTTACAGTGCCCAAGCTCTTGCCTACATTCTGATGAGAGAGACAAGACAATAACAAGGAAACATGTAAATAAGAAAACAACAGATCACAGTTAGAAAATATATGAAATGATAGGATGCAGGATAGCTGGGGACCAAGTGACTGCTTTGGTAGTTCAAGAAAGTCTTCTCTGAGATGATATTTGAGCTGAGACCTAACTGTTGAGCAGGAACCAGCCAAGTAAAAAGCCTGTATATCAAAAGCATGTTTATAAAATTCCTGAGGTGTAGGAGAACGTTTGGTATGTTCTGAGAATGAAAAGGTCACGGGGACTGAAGCATCATGAGGTAGAATAATATATGATATTGGAGGGGTATTTAAGAGCCAGATCATGTAAGGTATTAGAGACTATGGTTAACAGTTAATTTTATTTGATGTATAAAGCCACTGACTTTCTGTAAGCCAGAGTGGACTATGATCCAATTTGCATTTTTTAAAAATTCCGCTAGCTGCTGTGTAGAGAATGGGCTATAAGAGGACAAGAGTGTATGTGTGATACTTGCCATGAGACATGATGTGACTTGGGTTGATAATTATGATAGGAATGCAGAGCTAATAAACTTCAGAGGTAGAGTTAACAAGATTTTCTGATGGGCTAGATGGGGGGGGGGCAAAAGTAGAGCTGGAATCCAAGAGAATCCAAGAGCACTGTAGGATAATGCATCTAGCATGGTGCTCTGGCTACCTTGCTCGCTGCACATCTGTATAGCAACACTCAACCACACTCCTACTGAAATCTTAACAAAGCCCTGTGGTCCTCCCCAGAACATGGCAAGATAGGCAGTCTTCCAGGAGATGGGACAAAGTCATTTATCATCTGCTCCCCTATCTTGCAGAAGGCTGCCATGAGGTAACTTCTCATCTCACTTCCTGGTTCTAGTGAAGCAGAGATTTCCACCTCACTCCCTTCACTACAGATATAGGCTAATAGGCTAGAGTTTAGAGTTGGCTCTTCAACAACAGAGCTGCTCCATTTAGGTGTCATTTGGCCTCCCTGGTCCAATGTCTAAGGGACCAGGGATGTGGAACACTGACTTCATGCTGATCTTGCTTTTGCGGGTATGTTGGAAGTAATTAAGTCTATTTGAGCTTATTCTCTCCCAGCTGGTTAAATCTGGAAATATGACAGCCATCCTAGCAGCTACAACTACCCTTCACAATAACTCTGGTTTCCAACTTGACAATTGTAGTGGAAGGAACAGATTTAGGAAGGTGAAGGAAATTAAGAGTTCTGTTTTGGAAGTTAAATTTGAGGTGTTTATGAAGAATTTATATCAAGACATCAAGAAGGTGATGGGATGCATATGTCTGTAGTTCAGAGAACAGGTCGAGGTCCAAGTTTAGAAGTCATTAATAAGTAAATGGTATTTTAAGTCATACTAGGTAAGATCACCGTGGTGCAGCATATTGGCAGAGCAGCCCAACTAAGTGTTGATATTTAGAGGTCAGGGGTAGAGAAACTGGCAAAAGAAGCAGATTTAAGATGGACGCAGGAAACCAAAGAATGTGTATCACAGGAACTACCAGTGGCCATGCGCCACCATGTGGAGTGATGTATGGAGATTTGGAGCCAATGTGCATTGAGGGGCAGAGCTAGAGCCATCTTAATCCCCAGTCACAGCCTCTGCCTGAGGCCTCTGGCACTCCTTCCTTAGAGTAAGCAGTCTAAGAACAGTTCTTTCCCTTCTCCAGAATGGGTTTCAAAGAACATGGTTACAGAATTAAACTTTGACTTTATTATATGCATGAATGTTGTTAAAATTTCAAATTCATGGAATTTAAAAATGAATGGGACCTAAAAGTCAATGTTTGGTAAGAAAACTGAAAAAGAATCCTAAACACAGCAATGGTTCATTAAAATGTCCAAAATACTGGTTTTAGATACTGAATATATATAAGGAAAATTCTATTTTGGGGAATAAACACTATTTTTCTACAGAAAGGAAATCATAGAAAAGGTATTATTGCTCAGATAGGGCTTCCTATACTAAAACCACAATGATGCACTGACAGTTCTCCAAAACACATTAGGCTAGTACTCTCGTACTGCAGGTACCAACAGGCTAAACCACCAGAAACAACACACCCACAGCCTTGACCTTGAAAAACGGCTACTTGTGAAATAATCTGACCAAACCAAGAGACTGTTCCTTACAAAACAAAACATAGGACTAAAAACAAGCATAAAAAGAAGATAATCCTACTGAGAACACTATCCCTTCATCAGCATGGATACTTCTTGTACATTAACCCTCACAGATGTACACTTAAATATGCTTAATAATTCTTAATAATACACAGTAATTCCAAAATACATCTAGGTATGTAACAAATGATTAAATGATGACTAATACAATTTAAAGACTTCAAAATGATAATAAGAGATGCCAAATTTGACAACAGATGACTGTAATATACTAATAAACTGTGAAGTATCCATAAAATGTCTACAGATTTCTTCATCCTTCATGATTCTCCTCTCAGCCCTCCGTCTTCACAGTTCATTTTCATCCATTTCCGTAGGAGAAGTGTTTTGGGTGGAGCAGAATGAGTAACAACCATACTCAGGTATGGGCCTCCGGAGCGGCCAGTTGTTTTCTTGCAAGAGTGATCTTGGAGACAAAATAAATTGAGTCTCAAAAAACTCTAATGACTCTCCATCTTCCTTCTCCATCAGGAACTGATACTCACCAAATCTGACCATGCACTTGTAAGGCAGGTCTATTTTATTTAGATAGCACAGCTCCTTGTTGTCCACAAGCAGACTGGTCTTCTTACTCATGTTTTTAATTTCAAAAGAGAGAACTGAACTATCAAACTTCTTAAACAGCTGCAGAGAAAACTGAACTCGGGAAACCTGTTTGTCCTGAAAGGTATAATGACAGATGTTGGAATTTCGGCCAAATTTCACCACTTCGCTGGAAGGAAGTTTATCTCGGTTATAAAACCTTATTGATTGGAATATTCCACTTTGCTGCTGGCCAGGATGGTAAACAGTTATCTGGAGACAAGTCACTGTCTCTTCCGTATCAGCATCTTCGAAACTGGACATGATGCCTCTCGGGATATGACTTGCCTGCAAGAATCAAACCAGCATGTTAGTGCACTCCCATTTTTTAGGCACTGAAATCTTTAATTCTAATATTTTGATGAAAATCTGATAGGGATTTATTTAGATTTTGAGAAAATAATACATAGACTATGGTGAGTGCTGTGAAGTGTGTAAACCCGGCGATTCACAGATTTGTATCCCTGGGGCTAATAATACATTATATGCTTATAAAAAAATTAAAAAAATAAACTATGCTAAAAAGAAAAGATAATACATAGAATACTCAATTAATTAGCACATATGTGAAATTTTATACCAAGTCCCATGAGATCTGGTGTATTAGTTTTTTTTTTTTTTTTTAAGATTTTATTTATTTATTTGAGAGAGAGAGAGAGAATGAGAGTGAGAGAGAGAGAGCATGAGAAGGCGAAGGGTCAGAGGGAGAAGCAGACTCCCTGGTGAGCAGGGATCCTGATGTGGGAATTGATCTCAGGGCTCCAGGATCATGACCTGAGCCGAAGGCAGGCGCTTAACCAACTGAGCCACCTAGGTACCCCTATTACTTTTTCTATCTCTTTTTCACTTCTAGTTTGACAACAGACCATACACACAATCTAGACAATAACAAGAAACATTTGTTAATAATAAAGTTATTTGAGAGGGGCATAAAGAAACTTCAGTTCCATTCTCATTTAAATATAGTGACTTGGCCCATAGAAAATATGACAGCTATATTTTAAAAATCAGGAATAAATAATCCCCTTGGTTTGAATGCCCTCAGAGGATATACACATAAAGAAAACCTACAGTTTATTAATTAAATTGGAATTAGATGTTATGAATTATAAAACCTGATTAAAGAAATTTAAAAATTATAAACAATTGCAATATTTGTTATTTACATACTTATATTTCTACTAGGTAAAGGGTTAAATATAATAAGTACTTAGCTAAGATAGGGAAGCAAGCTAAGTGTCCACTGATAGATGAACAGGTAAAAAAGATGCACACACACACTACTGGAATTATTTATTTTTATCAATTGTTCCCTAATGACTGAACAAACTGTCATTAGTCACATTCTAACGGCTAATAAGAGCTAAATCTCTCTAGAGCTCTTGGCCCTGTGGTGCCCCCCCATCTACACTTGCCTACATGCACCTTTGATAATCAGTGGAATAAAGCAGTATAACAGGACCGGAGAATTAATTACCAAACTCTTGGAGAGATTATTCTGACACAGAACTGCCATTTTAAAACTAATTTATTTTAAAAGAATTAAATGCACACAATTTAAAAACTGATATGGTAAAGAAAAAAAAAAAGATTTTTAGAGTATCTTCCCTCCACCCTAATCCTTCTAGAGTCAACCACTGTAAAAGTTGCTCTTATCCTTACAGAAATTTTCTTTATACAATAAACATAACTATGTGTGTGCTCATACACACATAGTTCTATGTAGAACATAGAACTTACGTTCTACACATAGAGAAAATTTTTTCTGACACAACAGGAACAAACTGTATTTAGTTCTAGACCTTGCATTCTTAAATTAATAATACAAATGGGTGATTTGTTTCCATATCCACACATATACATAGACCTTATATTTGAATTTCTACGGAGAATTCATTTAATCCAGCATGGTGATAAATTACATCAACAGAGTGATGCTGACTGTTCCCTGCATTCCTTAAAAACTGTTCAGTTTTGGAAATCAATGATCTTAAGTGAAGTTGACTTGTGGTTTTGTTTGCCATCTATATTAGATGTTGGTATCAGAATTATTATGCTGCTTAAAAAAATAAAACCAAAATGCTTTCCTTTTCTTTCTACACTTGCTGCTATTTATTTCTAAAATAAAATCTTTCCTCCTGTTTTGCAGCTATGGCGCTATTTTTTTTCTATTATTAAATTCTTTATTTAAATTCAATTTAGTTAACATATACTGTATTATTAGTTTCAGGGAGAAAATTTAGTGATTCATCATTTTTATATAACTCCCATTGCTCATTTACGTCAAGTGCCCTCCTTAATGCCTATTACCCATTATCTTCTCTCCACCCACCTCCCCTCCAGCAACCCTGGGATGGAGCCCCACATGGGGCTCTCTGCTTGGCAGGGAGCCTGCTTCCCCCCCCCCGCCCCCGCTTTCTCTCTGCCTGACTCTCTGCCTACTTGTGATCTCTGTCAAATAAATAAAATCTTTTTTTTTTTAAGAAATTTTTTTACTTGTTAACAAGAAAAGAACCTAAAAAGGAGGGGCAAGAATCTGTCAGTGATCTTGGCCTTGTCTAGGACACACCACCATCATTCTGGTTCGTTCTGGGACTTCAGACAATAACAGTTCCAAAGGGAGAACTGGATTAAAAACCACTGTGTATTCTGGGCAATCCAAAAACAATGTATGACAAGTAAATTTAAAATTAAAGATATATTTCCAAATCCATAAGAAAGAAATTTGGGGGCGCCTGAGTGGCTCAGTGGGTTAAAGCCTCTGCCTTCGGGCAAAGAAATTTTGCTTTGCTCTATCATTTGTTGAAAATTGAATAAATTGGGAATTTGATTTTTAGCACTCACTCATATGTGGAATTTAAGAAACAAAACAAATGAACATAGGGGAAGGGAAGAAAAAAATAAGATGAAATAGGGAGGCAAAGCATAAGAGACGCTGAACTCTGAGCAACTGAGGGTTGCTGGAGGACCCTGGGATCATGACATGAGCTGAAGGCAGAGGCTTTAACCCATTGAGCCACTCAGGCACCCCCAAAATTTCTTTCTTATGGATTTGGAAATATATCTTTAATTTTAAATTTACTTGCCATACATTGTTTTTGGACATTATTACATCATATCATACTACCCAAGGAAACAGGATGTGCCCAGCTATCAGCAACAAAGTGAGAGGAACCCTCAAAATCATGGACCAAGGATAGTAAAAATTACTATAAAACCAATGCAGCAAGAATTAACACACAATGGGTAGAACTGTGATTTGAAGATGACTTCAATTTTGATAATAAAGTCTCATTATTCAAGAAGCTGACAGCATTAAAGAAAATAATTATAACAAATCCTCAGATGATACAATTAGTGGTTGACAAGAAAAGAATTAGCTGTTAACAAGTAAAGAACCTAAAAAGGAGGGGCAAGAATCTGTCAGTGATCTTGGCCTTGCCTAGGACATACCACCATCATTCTGGTTCATTCTGGGACTTCGGACAATAACAGTTCCAAAGGGAGAACTGGATTAAAAACCACTGTGTATTCTGGGTACAATCTTTTGGTAACACCCAAATTTTGTTTTGTGTTCTTCCTATAACGAATTAGCTTAGAATTCATGCTTTTGAGCAAATCTACCAAGAAAAGTTTGCCCCATACAAGCTCTTACGCCTAGTTCTCAGTGTAGATATGTTATTCACTGCAAGGAGGGAAAATTGGCATTCTGGTTTATCAAATCAATGGCTACTAGTTTCTTGTTGTGAATCAATTCTTAGGGTTTGACAAATTTTGGGATCACAATGTGACTTTCCAAAAATACTGAGGTAGACATACTACTGTCAAATATTTGCTGCCCCTCCCTACCAGGCCTTGCCCCTTCAGAGAGATGATACTTCCCACTGCAGTGACAACCATATTAATGAAACATGAATGGAAGTGACATAGAAGCTTCTTTGCAAGCAGAAGCTTTAAAAGCCACTGTGTAGTTCCACCAATACTCTTGGCCTCTGCCACCTCAGCCGTCCCGCAGAGCAGCTCAGCTTCTATCCCAGAGGGGAGAAGGGCCAAAGACAGAGCCAAAAAGGATGTGTAATATGAGCACGAAATCAAATCTTTGTTTAAAGTCATTTATTCCTGAGCCCTAATATTGCCTGGGCTGACATGCACCCACCTCTCCAGTGAAGGTACGAAATGACCCTAGACGCTGACAGTTAACAGGGTTAACTACTTACTGTATGCCCTCCACGTGCCAGTACCATGCTAGCCATTTACACATATTGTCTCATCTTCAGAATAACTCTACCAATCACCCTTCACAGATGAGAGAGCTAAGTCTCAGAGGGTTTAGCTGAGTAGCCCAGGTCACAAAGCCAGTATCAAAGGCAGGATTCAAACAGAAAAGAAATACACCCTCACTGACCCACAACAAATAACTGCTCCCCATTACCAGTTACTCCACAAATGATAGCAGTTAATCTGTAGAGAGGACGGCCATGGAAGTGTACTAAAACCAGCAAGACACCAACTTAGACTCTAGTGTTTGGGAGGGAAATGTGCTGTTACATCAAGAGGCTTTGAAGCAGCAGGTTACTGAGAGTACTAGTTATCACTAAGTCTGCTTGTATGGCTATTTGCAGGGACCCAGTACTCACTAGGAATTGTGGTGGGTTGTTTGTGGAGCTCCAAAGTTGAATAAATCATGGTCTCTCGGTTCAAGGAACTGAGAAAGTAATTTATTTGTTCATTTCTAGAGTGGCAAGTTCCCTCTACCAAGTGGCCTGTTTCTCTGCCATTTCTGAGTGATCAGTAGAAAGACAGGAAAGACTGAAACTAACAAAAACCCTAAAGTAAACTAAAATAAATTGGTAGGGGTTTTTTTTCTTTGTTTGTTTTTTTAGATCTTATTTATTTATTTGGGAGAGAGAATGAGTGAGAGAGAGAGCATGAGCAGGTAGCGGGGCAGAAGGAGAAGCAGATGCCCCACTGAGCAGGGAGCCCAATGCACCAGGATCCTGGCTGGGATCATGACCTGAACCAAAGGCAGACGCTTAATTGACTGAGCAACACAGGTGCCATGGTAGATCTTTAAAAAAAAAAATTACTAATGTGCAAATGCTCAAAAGCAGCTTTTTGAAATGCCTGGCATAAGTTGTCAAAGATAGAAAAACAATGAGCTTATATAGTCATAAAAGTGGTTATCTCTGGAGGGAACCTGGGTTCAGAAGTGGAAAGGAGACTTTTCATTTTGCACATTCTATACCTTTGAAATTGTATACCATGTGTACTTAATGTCTAATCAAACATTTAACAAATACTTTCTTTACAAAATTACAAACCATCTGATTCTTATGGAATTAAATGGAAGTGGAGATCAGCTAAGTATTAAGGGGGCTAACTGTGATGATAACTGGTATTAAAAAATTATAAAACAGGGGGTGCCTGGCTGGCTCAGTGGGTTAAGCCACTGCCTTCAGCTCAGGTCATGATCTCATGGTCCTGGGATCAAGTTCCTCACTGGGCTCTCTGCTCAGCAGGGAGCCTGCTTCCCTCTCTCTCTCTCTCTTTGCCTGCCTCTCTACCAACTTATGATCCCTTTCTGTCAAATAAATAAATAAATAAATAAATCTTTAAAAAAAAATTATTAAACATGGTTTGCCTGGTTGGCTCAGTCAGCAGAGCATGCAACTCCTGATCTCAGGGTCATGAGTTCTCACTCCACGATGGATACAGAGCTTAAAGAAAAAGTTCCAAAACACTGTGGTGATACACAGTAACATCTATATTCACAAATGAACCACAATAAATAGATAAATATATAGAAATGAAAATGAGCAAATGAGCCCTGCTATCAAGAACTTTATCACAGAAAGCATAATACATCAGGTGAGGGCCCTATTCTTGAGTGTCAGAAGAGTAAACCTCTCCTTTGCTGGACAGGAAGAAGTATACATACTTACCTGGGAGTCTCTGAGCTGTCAAGAGAAGGGTTAGACTCTGAGGTTGCCTTCTGACTCCTCTCAAAGGAAATAAAAATAGATACGTATAGAGGTGTTATGAGCAAAAATACAGTCTCTAGGGACCTGCTCACACTCCCACATCCCCACCCCTGCCTCTCTCTCTCTCTCTCTCTCTCTCACACACACACACACACACACACACACACACCAGCTATCCCTCCCAAAGTTGGGCAAAGCCAGTAAAGAGACATACTACTGACCTTGCAAAAAAGCTGTTTGGACCTCAACTGTCATGAACAAAAAGAAATTTCTGCTCAAAGGAGGAGCCAGGTGTCCAAGCAGTTTAACAGAAATTTGGTGCCCCTGGGTGGTCATGCATGCCAAGAGGATTCTCATGCTTTAAGTTTGTTTTATAAGGTGAGCTGTAGTGAAATAATGGAGTTTGTTCTGGGCCATAGAATACCTTAATAAGCAAGGTATTCTAACAGTTTTATTTTCATCCCTCCTCAGCTCCCATCCTATGGATAATCTCAAGACAAAGTATGTCATCGGTCATTGCAAGTACCCTTTTTTAAAGGCTCTCTCCCTCACCAACACCAACATTGAGCTAACAAGAGGGAAGAGAAACCCGAAGCACAGCCAAAGGCAGGGTAATCCCCGCGACGAACCTCCCTCGCCGGTCCTCACCCCCAGTGTGTCTTCGAAGACATCTGTGAACTCTACTACCGTTCAGCAGAAGCAATTCTTCAAGAATAGGTTTCTCAAAAGAGGTGGTGAAAACCAAAAAAAGCAAGAGGAAACCTTAAGAGAGCTCACTTTTGCTTCTGAGAAAGGGTCCTCCTTCTCCCACTCGACCTGATTAAACTGTTACCCTAATTAGGTCTGCAGAGTCCAGCTTCTCGGTGGCAGTGGACATCCGCTACGGCGTACAGCGTGGGTTCTGGCTTCCGGAGGCTTTGCGAAATTCCTCCTTTCAATCTGAAAGCTGGGGAAAGTCCCAGAAAACAGGAGATTACTGTATTTTCCTAATGAACCACTGAGGCAAGAAGGGCAGGTCCAGAAGAACCCTCGGCAGAGAACCGGAGTTCCAGGGAAGCCGAAGCCCCGCGGAAAAGTCCCGTGGGGGACGCCGAGGGGTCCACGCACAATTGCTCTGTGAGCTCCGCTTGATAAGTTGACTTCTTTGTTCTCTGATTAGGAAAACAAACAGAACTCTCGCAAAGCACAAGGAAAATTGTAAAGAAAACGCATCCCATTTCTGGTATTTCCTTTCAGTACGCCCCCCCCCCGCATTTATAAATACTCCTAAATTTTATAAAGCTGGAGCCGTGCCGCATCGAATTGTTCGAGCGCGCCGTGCGCTGAGCCCGCAGGAGCAGTAGGTGTGACTTTCCACCGAGCCCCGCGAAAGACTCGGGGACAAAGCTTCCCTCTGCGGCGAGGAACAGACAAGACACCCTCCCCACTTCACCCCCAGCCCGCAGCCCGCCAAGTACCTTGGGGCCCGGGAGTCGGTGCACTAACTCCCCAGAGCGGCTTCGCTTTCGGGGTTCCGCGCGACACTAATGGAGGCCACCCCGCCGAGGCCGGAGTCGGGAGACGGTCCCCGCCCACCGCCCCGAGCCCTCAGCCACCCTAGAAAGCGCCAGCCGGCCGCGCCGCGGCTCCTGGGGGAGGGACAGAGCGGGAAGGAGCCGAGGGGGCGGGGCCGAGCCGGGAACCGAGGGGCGCAGACGCGCGCGAACCCGGCGAGCGGGCAGCTGCGGGCCACGGGTCGTCCCGCGCGCGCCACCCTCCTCCCGCTCCCGGCTGACTGCGCCTCCTAGCCGGCCCCGAAGCCTTCCTAAAGCCCGGACGCAAGCCCCGCGTCCGCACCCTCCCCACTCCGCCGGGTGCCTGCGGCTGCCGACGCCGGATCCACGCGAAGCCCAGACCCCCGACCACCTTGCTAGGCTTCCAGACCAGGTCCGAGGCGCAGTAAACTGGTGGGGACCTCACCGCCCCAAACAAGAGGCCCCTCCCAAGAGGATGTGGCTAGTAAGCTAGATTTTTGAAAACGAAACAGAACCACTTAAAAGTTGAGGACCCCTCACCTCTCCCCGCCCTTCTGCCTCCCCACTTCCAGTGGAGGCCTGGGACCGGCTAGGGGCAGGCGGGGAGTTGAACTTACTTCCTAAATTAGCCAGGTGCACGGCTTGTATTATCTCATTTAATCCTCACAGTAGGGAGGTTAGGTCCCCCTTACAGGTGACTGAACTGTGGACTTGAGAGTGGCTAAGTGTCCTGTTGAGCAAGAGCAGAGACGGGATTTGAACGTGCCCCAGAGCTCCAAATGAGCCCGTGGCTACCCGTGATGCGCTCACCTTGCCCCAGACCACTCCAGGGGCTTCCTCTCCCGCCCCAACCACCCGACGGTACCCTCACTCAACATCCAGGCTTTGGGGTTCCACAGGTACAGGCTGGTACAAGGTACATTGAGAAACACTTAACGTCCCAGGAGTCCTTTACAGCCTCCAGTGAAATAGGTAATAGTATATTTCCTGTCTCAGGGAGAAGGTTTGAAATGAACTAAAAGTGAAGAGAACCTCAGGACAGTACGTGTCAAGAGCAGGATAAGAGTGAAACTCAGTAAGGAGTAGAACACGGAGAAGGACGTGACTGACATGGAACGGGCCCACTTAACGTCAGAGCGTGGGACTCTACCCGCCAATCCTGGTAGGTGTCAGAAGGAAGCCGTTTATCTGTCTGGATTCTAGCCCTGCCTTGCAGAACAGTTGCTCTTTGCAGGTCAGTTTCTTCGACAATAAAATGGCATTAATACTGGCTGCTTCCCCATCTGATAAAGAGATTCTGTGGGGTTAAATTTTGACCTCTCAGTTAGATGTGATCAGGAACGGTAAGCCTGGGGAAGGTGGAGTATATAATTACATATGAGGCTGATTTCCTGTAAGGCTGCAATTTTGTTTGTTAATCATCAACATTTATTATCTCTTCTCTGGAGTGGGGATAGCCAGAGTATCTTCTGAAGAACATTAGAGCATGTAGAAGGTAAGATATGTAACTTGTCAATTCCGATAAACCTATACAATAAAATATTTTCAGAACTGGAGTTTCTGATCTCCAGCCTTTAAAATTAAGTAAAACTTGGAAATGCTTTAAAAGCTATAAATGACTGGTGTAGTGGATGTTATTAATAATATTAATAAAGAAAATGAAATGAAACCATTGTCAAAATTTAAGATGCTGAATATCATTTCAGTTTTCTGTTCCCTTTAAGTAAGTATTCCTAGGCTACGGATTTAGGAAGAGATTAAAAGGAACCCTTCAGAGAAGTGAATACCCCAAAAGTCAGGCTAGGATTGTTTATCAAGGCAAAACAGAGGAAAACAGTAGGCAGGTATCTTGTTGATAGAAAAAAAGAAGTATTTACTATTTGAAATATCAGTGATGAATCATTTGGTATAAAAATAACATAAAATGCCCACAATCTAGTATATTTTTCCATGGAAAGATATTTTTCCATGGAAAGATTCTCAAAAGTAGTTTTTGGATATTTTCAGTAGCCCGTAATTAAGCAGATATACCTGAAAGGCTATTGTATTTCACTTAAGACCAAAAACAGAGGAAGCTAATTTGTGATAATACAATCACACCTTATAGGAAAAAAAAAAAAAGAAAGAAAGAAAGAAAAGTGTTGCTTGTTTGTGTTGCTTGCTAGTAATTGGATTATATGAAACCCACCTTCTGTTCAATGCACTCTATGCCCATTGGATACACATTCATCCAAGTCTCCACTGCTCAGCTCAGATGCTCAGATTTGGGATAACTCAGCTCCGGAGTGCCTCATTTCGTGGCTGATGTTTTCTACCAACTGGTGAAAATACTCAAAATTACTTGAAATTTCTCATTTAACTCTTTTTCCATTATTCTCTAAATGGGAGACAAGTGGAAGCCCGAAGTGTTGGGATTGGGACAAAGGAAAGCTAGTGTGGACTTCTCTTCCTCCTCCCTATTGCTGGAGTCACGTGACTACAATTAACCTGAACAGCTTAGATCTATGTGGAAAGATCTGCCAGATGCACTACGAAAGAAAAAAACCAAAGCGCTAAACAAAGATGCTGCCATTTGTAGAAAAAACAAAAAAACAAAACAAAACAAAAACCTGTCTGTAAATGAATGAACTATCTGCAAAGAAATCCAAGGAACAGAATAATTAATCTGAGAAGAAGAATTTGGGGGAGAGAATGCAGAAGATCCATGTGGGGAGATATTTTTCATTAGGTACTTTTTCACGCTGTTCAGCATTTTTCTTATTTGCATGCATTGTGGTTACACACTAAAAAAAAAATCAGCTTTTAAAAGAAGAACCAAGTAAGAGGAATCTCCCAGGAGACAGGTTTCAATGCTCTAATGCCTCAGTATTTCTCATAAGATAGAAGACTACAATAGAATTCAGGTTCTCAAGAGAGTGGTCAGATGGTGAGATGAAAATTAGAGCCTGTAAAGGCAGAGGACCGGAAGGTGAAGGAGGAGGAGTCAGCCTGTTTGGGGCCGTCTGTTCTGCTTCTTCCTGGAGGTAGTTGTGGGAAAGTTCTGTGGTAAGATAGCTCCCAACATACCCACCCACTGGGGTACATAATTTATATAACCTCCAGCCTTTGAGTGTGTACAGAACCTATGACTCTGGTGGGATATCACTCCTATGACTAGGTTTCTAATCATTTGTCTTTGTGATAATCCAAAGGGAAATTATCTAGTAAGGCTGGACCTAATAACATAAATCCTTAAAAGGGACTGAGCCCTCCAGGAAGGCAAAGACATATGCCGATGTTAGCCAGGAACTGCCTATGGAGACCACGTGGCAAGTAACTATTGGTGGTATCTAAGAGGTAGGAGTGGTCCATGGACAACAGCTAGCAAGAAAATGAGGACCTCAGTCCTACAACTAGAATTCTACCAACAATCGGAATGAGCCTAGAAGGAGACCCAAGCCTCAGATTAGGATTGCAGCATTCTCAACTATAATGTGCCCAGACTTCTGACTGCTGGGAACAGAAATAACAGATGGGTGCTGGGGTTTTTTGCTTGTTTTTCTATATCATAGAACCTTTATTATTTTTTCTTCTAAATTTTTAAATATTACATAACATCCAACTTTTAGTTATGATACCATTTACTGACATCTAAAATGTATCTTCATGGAGCCCCTGGGTGGCTCAGTTGATTGGACGCCCATTCTTGATTTTGGCTTAGGTCTTGGTCTCAGGGTAGTAAGATCGATCAGTGAATCAGTCTCCTTGGTGAGCAGGGAATCTCTTTATCCCTCTTCCTTCTACTGCTTATGTGCATGTGTATGTGAATGTCCTCTCTCTCTCTAAAAAAAAAATAAATAAATCTTTTTAAAAAATAAATAAAACATATCTTCATTTACAAATATTTTATGTTTTGTCTATGGAACAGATTATTTAATGGGTGCTGCTTTATGCTGCTAAATTTGTGGTAATTTTTTAATGTAACAATAGAATAGTCTACTAACAGAGTTTTTTTGTTAGAGGAGCTCAGTGGATTATGAGAACCCCCAGTAGATCCAGTCCTAATAACCCATAATGAGATCTAGAGGCTTTGTAAGAAAGGAAAAAAGGGTCAGTCTTTGGGGGGGGGGTGCATAATTTCTACCTATCACATGGCTTTTAAACCAAATAACTTAATCTTTCCCTTGTTGAATCTAAACTTTGTCATATAGTACTCCTCACTGGTATAATTTTTAGGAAAAAACTAAAACAAAACCCAAAAACCTCACCTCTCCTTTATTATACTTACATATTTACATTACATTTGTTAGTGTTTCTTATTAATTTTTAAAATCTGAAGAATCACTAGCATCTAGCAAATAACATTTTATACTATGAGAGATCAGAAGCTATACATTAAATAATGTATAACACAATACTTTTATTTTCTCATTTTTTTTTAAGATTTTACTTATTTGACAGAGATCACAAGTAGACAGAGAGGCAGGCAGAGAAAGAGAGGGGGAAGCAGGCTCCCTGCTGAGCAGAGAAGCCGATGGGGGGCTTGATCCTAGGACCCTGGGATCATGATCTGAGCTGAAGGCAGAGGCTTAACCCTCTGAGCCACCCAGGAGCCCCTTATTTTCTCATTTAAAAAAGAAAACATAGCCTTAGAGAAATGCCATACCTGGAATAAGTTCTCCATCTGGCCTCCATCTCTAGTTTTCTGTTTATGTTTACCATAATTGTGCTGCCAACTAAGTGCATAATTGAGGGGGAAAAGTTCCAGAGTAATACTCTGGCCATTAACACCATAGAAATATCACTATTCCTTGCTGTTGGTGGCCCTCAAGTTTATTATATATTTAATTATAGGATATAATAAAAGGATAAAGTTAGTCTTCAGATCATCTTGCTCCAACCCAGAAGTAACTTCAGAAGTGTCACCCCTTCTGAACACGGGCTCCCTGTGCACACTTCATGTAACCTAGGGTGGAAAGACTTATCTAATCCAAGATGGAAAGACTCTTTATACGCCTACTTAGTTATCTTCTTAGGATTTAAAAATATTCCACCTGCTTTCTGCCACCACTTTACTGAATTTGTACTTGTTAAAGCTATCTTTGACCTACTTGCCAAGCCAGTGGACACTTCGTGTCCTCATCCTTTGTCACTTCCCGGCACCTTTTAGTACTGTTCACCACCCCCACTTTGAAATGGAGCCCTAACATGAGTTTGTTTTTTGATAATAGATCAAAAACAACGTCATGTTCATTGTTTCTTACTGACCTTCTTTTTCCTTGGCCCTCAGGCAACTGACTCCATCCTGACTTCATTCAAATAAGGAGTTTCCTTGCACTTTGTTTAAGAGGAAACTTCTCTGTAGTAATACAACTCCCAGAATACCTCTCACCAAAGCCATCCCTAAAGGGGTGTGTCTTATGGTGCAAAACTGCTGAAAGTCCCAGAGTTGAATTACACAGTCAGATTCTGGGACAGTGACAGACTGCTTTCTTTCAAATTCCTACTTCCTGAAACCGAGGCTGTTTATGAGAAACAGTGTATTTCAGGGAGATTACACTAAAATTAACCTTTTTCAGAGTCAGATTTGCTGGTCTTAAAAATGTTTATCCTCTTCTTCGAGACAAAGGTGAGTATCTGCCTTTAAATGACAAAACACAGTAGATATAGATACAAAAGATGGCATAATGCATAAGAAAGTATTTTTTCTGAACTGTGACCTTGTTCCTACTTCCTGATCTTGTCTATATTTAATGACTTTAAAGCTCTAAGAATACTTGCACTTCCAAAAAATGCCACAGAAAGGAGGTGAGGGTTGGGAAGGGGAAGGAGCAACAAACTTCGGTTACTGGGGAAAGAAAAAAGGAACCCGTTTTTTTAGAAGGTTTTTTGTTTTGTTTTGCTTTGTTTTTTATAGAAAGTTTTACTAACAAAGTCCCTATGTCAGGTAGCTTGCTATTGAACATCTGGCTTTGTCACTGAATTGAGGTGTTTGATTAAAGCATTAAAAGAGATGGGATTGGGACACCTGAGTGGCTCAGTCGGTTAAACGGCTGCCTTTGGCTCAGGTCATGATCTCAGGGTCCTGGGGTCAAGCCTCACATTGGACTTCCCTGTTCAGCGGTCAGCCTGCTTCTGCCTCTGCCTGCCTCTCCCTCTGCTTGCTCTCGTCCTCTCTCTCTCTGTGGAATAAGTAAATAAAACCTTAAAAAAAGAGAGAGAGAGAGAGAGGTGGGATTACTTACATGAAAAATTAACCCCAGGACTTTTGCCTGGAGTACGTAGGTAATCAGAACAGAAACTATCACTTGTACGATGACCTCAGTGATTTTGCCAGGAAACAGATAAGAGTGGAGAATTACTCTTTTTGTTTGGGAAGAACCGACGGGAATTCTGGGTGTGGTAAAGCATTATATAGACAGAAAGCAGCTAGAAAAATTAAATTACTTCATGCTTTATGCAAAGGAGTCTTTTCATTAACAAACTTTATCATTTGGAATTAGGGCTCTAAGACTCATTTGGAAAGCCACAAATTATGAGCTTTAGAATAGTTTGGGACTTGCAGGTGGGCAGAAAGGAGGGGATTTATGTGGCAACATAATGGCACCACTGTAATATTTGCTTCTTGCTCCCTCTGCCTTTTCTTTTCTTTTTACTTAGTGCAGCGAGTGCTTTTATGAGAAGCAATCTCTGCTTTTGGCTGATACTTCATTGTTAAGAACCTTTTAAATTCCTTACACATAATCACTGCTGCTGTTCAAGTCTACACAGGATACTGCAGCATAGTCTCCACGCTCCTTTGTTTCTCCTGTTTCCTCCTTTGCCTCAAATACATTTTTAGTATTGAACTATATAGAGCATTTGTAATTGTACTACGGGAGCTGTGCAGCCCTGTCACCAGGGGGTGTCAGCAGATTACATGTGTGGTGAGCACGATTTGGGGTCGGGCTAGGTGTAGGTTCACTTACCACCTGAGAGACACACCAGACCTAAACAAATGCCAAGTCAAGTCTTTATATCCAGTGACCAAAATCATTTACTTCTCTCTTTCCACTTCCCCCTTCCAAACTCCGTCAACTTGCAGCCTCCAGAGAAACAAAGCGCTTAAAAGTATTCTGGCAATAATTTTACTTTCCACTTCAAATATCTTTTGAATTGGAGTTCAAGGAATTCAAGTTCTTCCCTAACAAGACACCAGAATTTTATAGTACCCTTCACTGGCATGAGTAATGTTAGGGTAGCTGGTGATGGGGGCAGCAAAAAATGTACAAAGAGTAGAGCAACAGGCAGGAGACAGTTTATTCACTCTCCAAGGGAAGACAAGGGCCGGACGTCAAGAGAGATGTCAGCCTGAGTTTCTGTTAGATTGGGCTTTTTGAGGGATTTTAAAGAATGTGTGAGGGTTTCAGCTATGCCCATGCGGGCGGGGTGTGTGTGAAATGACTCTTGGCCAGGTAGAGCGGGAGGTGACAGGTATCTCCAGAAGTTCTCTCCAGGGCTTGTCCAGGATGTGCATTGTGGTCAGGCCAGAGAAGAGTATGTTTTGTAGTGGGGTCTGTTTTCTGAGAATAAAGGGTACCATGACATAGAAAAACAAAGAGTGAGGGCCAGGTAGAAACACCTATGAGTTTTGTCTGTAACATTGGCTGGGGAGGGGGCTTTAAATAGATTCCTTTCCAGAAAGGAGCCAATAATTACTTTAAATATATATATATATATATATATATATATATATATAATTTTTAGAGCCATATGTAAATCATGATGGATGTTATAAAATCTCACATGAAATAATACTGTATAATGAGCATACCTGACATATTAAGCTCTAACAATCTCCCCTTGAGTCCTATGGGATCTAAATTTGGGTTTAGAACCTGGAATTTTCTTTAAGAATAAGTGTATTCATTTGAAAATATTTTCTGAAACTCTGTGGTTCCTCCCATTCCAAAAGAATTTCACTGACCCCTTTCCCTGAACATAGTACACTGACTACTTTTACTGTCCCTTAATCTATTTCAGAAAATGATGGCTTTTTTAGCATAAAATGTTCATTGAAAATGCTTTCCTGAAATTTTAAGCACCTAAGTTTTGGAGAATTTTCATAGGAATGTGCATTCAAACTTTTGATGTAAATTCATGCCATATTTTTGTTATTGTATCTGTTGCCTCTCTATATAGAGGAGTCCGTTTCTTGTTATTGACAGTGGTATCAATTTTTGCAGGGTATTGTGGTTTCCTGTGTTTCTAGAGTTCTGTGAGATAGACAAATTAAAAAGTAAGAATATTATCTGGTGCCACCATTGTATGTGTAAGGAACAGAAAGAGATGATCATAGCTTTAATATCAGTTATATATTAATACAGTTTTCTCAAAGTATGGTGTACAAACTACTGATTTCAGCTGGCACATATCCAAACTTCAAAAATTTGAGTTTTATCTTTGGTTTAATGTGAATTAAAACTATAATTAGCTCAGGACATCTAGGTGGCTCAGTCAGTTAAGCATCTGACTCTTGATTTCGGCTCAGGTCATGTTCTCAGGGTGGTGGGATGAATCCTGGAGTTAGGCTCTGTACTCGGGGCAGAGTCTGCTTGCCATTCGCTCTTTCCTTCTGTCTCTGCCCCATCCCCCTGCTTGCATGTGCTCTCTCTAAATAAGTAAATAAGTAAATAAATACATAATTTTAAAGACCAAATAATTAGCTCATAAAATTTATGATTTAATGAATATTATTGCTCAGGAAGATGTTAAGTGAAAAGAAAGTGAGGTGTTTACTACTGATTTTAAGGAAATGAGGAATTACTCTCACAGGTAATATGCAGATATGGTAAAAATTATAAAGGTGGAATGTAAATGGCTAAAGTTTTGGAAATATTGAATGAATGTGTTTAATAAGTGGATATTTTCTGAATCACTGTAGAAACTTGAACCTCACTGATGCTTGATTACACAGCTCAATTAATAATAACAATCTGTTAAATTTCATAATTACAGATGTACAAAATAGTTGATAAAAAATGCTTTATCATTTTATCATATCTTCAGTCCTCATGAATTGCCATAAAATTGAAGGAATATAGAAGGTAACCAGTATTTTTTGAAACAAGAATCATAGAGAGGTTAGGGGATCTGGGTGGCTCAGTCATTTGGGCAACCAACTCTTGATTTCCACTCAGGTCTTGATCTCAGGGTCATGCGACAGGCCCGTGCTGGGCTCTGCACTCAGCAGGGAGCCTGCTTAGGATTCTCTCCCTCTCCCGTTGCCCTTTCCCCCAGCTTTCTCTCTCTGTCTAAAATAAATAAATCTAAAAAAAAAAAAAAATTGGAGAGAGGGTGAATCAACCCCAAATAAGCACTAGAGTTCTATTCTGCCTGTTTTCCCTGATATCTTTGCAGGGCAGAGAGGGGTGGTGTGGGCTAAAGGGTGGGAGAGGAGGAGGGAACCATGAGCATCATCTAGGTCAAGGGTCATTAATGTATCATGAAGTATGCCAATGGTCTCTTTAAAAATGATCATATTAGTCATTTCTTTTAGGGAATCCATTCTAGGGAGGATATAATTCTTAATATGGAGAAAATTCACAAAGATGTTTATTATAAAGGTATTTATGGTAGCAACAAATTGTAAGCGTTCTAACAAAAGGGAAAGGTCAAGCAAATTATAGTACAGTAGTCCCTCATTTAGCAATGGTTTTGCACTGTCTCGGTTTCCCACAGTCAACAACCACCAGAAGCAGATGATCTTTTCTGACGCTTCATCACATGCCTGCATCATTCACCTGACTTCATCTCCTTACAAAGGCATTTTATCAGCTCACACCACCACAAGAGAAGAATGGTGAGTACAGTATAGGCATATCTCTTTTTATTGTGATTGCTTTATTGCACTTTACGGACACTGAGCTTTTTATAAACAAAAGGTTTACGGCAACCTTGCATGGGGCAAGTCTGCCGGTGCTGTTTGTCCAAGAACATTTGCTCACTTCATGTCTCAATGTCACATTTTGGTAATTCTCGCAAATGCTTCCAACTTTGTTGTTATTGTTATGTGTGTGCTATGGTGATCTGTGATGAGTGATTACAACAACTTACAGAAGCTCAGATGATGATTAACATTTTCTAGCAATAAAGTATTTTTTCGGGCGCCTGGGTGGCTCAGTGGGTTAAGCCGCTGCCTTCGGCTCAGGTCATGATCTCGGGGTCCTGAGATCGAGTCCCGCATCGGGCTCTCTGCTCAGTGGGGAGCCTGCTTCCTCCTCTCTCTCTGCCTGCCTCTCTGCCTGCTTGTGATTTCTCTCTGTCAAATAAATAAATAAAATCTTTATAAAAAAATAATAAAGTATTTTTTCATTAAGCTATGTACATTTTTTAGACATAATGCTATTCCACACTTAACAGACTAAAGCACAGTGTAAACGTAACTTTTATATGTACAGGGAAATAAAAAACATTTATTTGACTCACTTTATTGCAATATTCACTTTATGGTGGTAGTCTAGAACTGAACCCAAAATATCTTCAAAGTATGCCTGTACAGGAGTGCCCGGGTGGCTCAGTTGGTTAAACATGTGCCTTCGGCTCAGGTTGTGATCCCAGGGTCCTGGGATCGAGTCTTGCATTGAGCTCCCTGCTGGGCAGGGGGCCTGCTTCTCCTTCTTCTCCATACGTGTGTGTGTGTGTGTTTTCTCTCTCTCTCTCTCTCTCTCTTGCTATCTCTGTCTCTATCTCTGTCTCTCTCTCTCTCTCAAAAAAAAAAAAAAAAAAAGGTATGCCTGTATAATAAGGTATTTTGAGAGAGATACTACATTCACCTATGTTTTATTACAGTATGTTGTTATTAGTATTTTATTATTATTGCTGTTAATCTCTTCCTGCGCCTAATTTATAAATACATACTTTATGTATGTATATATGGAAAAAAAATATGGTTTATATTGGGTTAAGTATGGCTTCAGACGTCCATGGTCTTGGAATGTATCCCCCTAGGATGGGGTGGGGAGGGCTATGGTATATCTGTAAAACAAGGTGAAGAATAGTACCAGCATAGAAAATACTGAGTGAAAAACAGATTCAGGATCAATTAACTATTATACTTACAACTACAGAATTCATGTACAAAATATAGAAAGATATAAATTCACAAATATTCTAAAAGTTTGGTTGTTGTCTTACAGTGATAAAATAATTGTTCCTTTTCCTTTATCTATGTCTGCATATTTATTTTTATATTGACTTTTCATATTACTGTATAAAATAGTAATATAAATATATATAACATAATATATATAACATATAATATATATATTATATAACATACTTGTATTACTTTTTGACATAACTAATAGAATGTGTTAAATAAAACTATGCTGCTGCCTAGTTAAAAACAACTGTGCAGTTTTTGAAAGATAAATCTTACCTTTCCTTTATTTGGCATACAAATAACTAGCTGTCTGAAAAAGAGAGGATTGAGTCTCAGTGCTAGAGAGAATGGGCATAGCAGAGTCAGAGAACATAGATGGACATACCCATTGAAACACTACTCTCAGTTGATTTTTCTTGCATTGATTGCTTCAGTCTCAACCATGGTTTTTACTGCAGTCAACTTATTCTTTTGAAGAAAGGAAAAAAGGAAGGAAAGAGACATGGAAAATTTACATGATATGCATGCTAATAATTTCCTAATTAGCTTCTCATTCCTTTGGATTCCCATAAGCTGGAGTTGTACATTTATGTCTATATGTGTTATACTTAACATTCACTGTTGCCATATCTTTGCATAGACTCCTAGCACCCCTCAAAGTATACTGTGTCGTTGGCTTGCCCAGGAAACTTTGCTTAGAATCTTAACCCTAGCATATCTAGTTACTGTGATACATTCCCCATGAGTGCATTATAAGCACTAAAAAAAATGAAAAAATTTCGACAAAATTCTTGTCTGTTCATAAGTGCTTTTCTTTTCTATAAAAAAGAAAACGCTTAGGTCCTCATCACATGTCTTTTTATTTGACCACTTTTTCAGAAGAATTTAATCTCTGATTATAGTTTGGATGCTGCAGCTCATCATTTTCCAAGATAACTGTATCCCTACCCGGAAATTTGCTTCCCTAAATCCTGCCCTGTGTTATTGTGAGGGATAATAAAATGTGAGTGAATAGCATCTCTTCCAAGATATTACTCAACCAGGTTTGATTCACATCTCCAAAAGTTGTAGGTTCTTTAATAAGAAACATTTGAAGCCTTTTGAGCCCAGATTCCCCCTGCCACCTCTCACCTCCCCTCTTCCCCAGTGGGCCAGAGAGGTGGGTGGAGGACACCAGGAACTAGGTGGAGCTTCTAAAGGCACAGCCTGCCAGGCAGCTAAGAAGCAGACAGAAACACCCCTCCCTACACGGTCAATTCCAGGCTGCAGGTTCCAGCCTCTCAATGTTGATGAGGTAAAGCACTTCATCTTTGTAGCTCTCCTTCAGGACTTTTTTTTTTTTTTTAAGATTTTGTTTATTTATTGACAGAGAGAGACACAGGGAGAGAGGGAAAACACGCAGGGGGCGTGGGAGAGGGGGAAGGCAGGCTTCCTGCAGAGCAGGGAGCCCAACCTGGGGCTCGATCCCAGGACCCAGGGATCATGACCTGAACCAAAGGCAGATGCTTAATGACTGAGCCACCCAGGCACCCCTCCTTCAGGACTTCTGGAAGCATATTCTTTTTTTTTTTTTTTTAAGATTTTATTTATTTATTTGACAGACAGAGATCACAAGCAGGCAGAGAGGCAGGCAGAGAGAGAGGAGGAAGCAGGCTCCCCGCTGAGCAGAGAGCCCAATGCGGGGCTCGATCCCAGGACCCTGAGATCATGACCTGAGCCGGAGGCAGCGGCTTAACCCACTGAGCCACCCAGGTGCCCCTGGAAGCATATTCTTTAAGTATATATCCACTCAGTAAAATGACCTCTCATTACTTTACTCAAAGCCAAAGGTGATTTTTAGACTTCATCTTTCTCTGTCTTTGCAATTTTGACACTGTTGACTTGTGTGAATTTTCTTTTTTCGTTTCCATATCACCGTGCATTTCTGACTTCTTTCCTACTTCTCTGGCTGCACTTCCTTTTTATATGCTTTTTCTCTGCCCACGTCATATACTGCATTGTGCTCTCTGCCTCCTCTCTCTCTCTCTTGCGTGTTCACATTGGATGAATGCCTGTTGCTGCACTTGTACCAGTTTTCACTAAAGGTCCTGCGGTTCTTCTTCCAGAGTTCTGGACTCACATCCAGGTGTAAACGTCTATTAGTAAGTATCTGTACTCTTCATCCGACAGGCATCTCACATCAAACATTTTCAACACTGGATTTATTTACCACCTCCATGAATATTTTTTTATATTGATATCTGGCACTAAAAGCCATGTACTTGCTCAAGCTAAACACTTGGGGCTCTCCTAGACCCCTTATTTCTTAATCAACAATATCTAATCAACTTTGAAGTGACATTGATTCCATTTCTTAAATGTCTTTGGAAACTACCCGTATCTGCGTATTCCTGGTTTAGGCCCTCAAGATCACACAGTATATCCTGATCTCCTCAGCCTCTAGCCTTTGTCCTGTTGGACAGGATATTTCCAGGGGCCCAGAGCATTCTTCTACCCCAGAACTTTTTTGCAGTAACCATTTTGGAAAACTAAGTCTGTACCTTTTATCTCTGAATTCCCATTACCTAGCCCAATGCATGACACATTGTAGATACTCAATATGGATTTGCTATATAAGTAAAATTTCATGGGTTCCTACTTCTCTGCCCTATTTCTTTTGTTTAAATGAGACTTACCACAACTTGAAGCTCTCTAGCTCACAAAGGACATAGTTTTTCTCCAGAATTAAATTTTTTTTAAAAATCCATCAACTCAGCACTTGAAGAATTACATCTGCTTTCCCACACACACATAATGATGTCTACTCAACTAGAGGCAGTAGAAGGTTGAGACATTTGAAGTTGTGAACCCTGCCAAATGTGTCTTCTAATTTGTTTTTTTTTTTAATCTGATAATAGCTCTTCTGTGTGAGATGACATACTTGTCAGACAAGATTTTCCTCATCTGTGTCTATAGTAGCTATAGTGTGTCCGCCCTTCAAGGAGGTTCTGGCCCTACTCCAGTCTCTTCCATCCTGCTCTATCTGCATTATGCTTGTCCTAGACACAATATGAGGGACATTTTCCTTAGATAAGGTGTGATAAAGGTGAATACACCACTGACGAAGTTTGGTTACTGGGATTCATCATTTGTATTAGGTGGGATTAAAGAGGGAGGCAGAGAGGTGAGACTGTCTAGTTCTAAAGTAAGGCTGAAAGAAAAGCAGAAGATAACACATGCAAAAAGCATCCCTAAGTTAACCAGAAGACTTGAGTGGAAAGGAAGTGCCACTAATATATGTACAGTGTCACGATGTTTGGTTAAATCACTTCTGACTACACCTAGCTACCTCAATTGAGAGGCAAAAATCAGACTGCTCAGTAATTGTCAAAGAATACTTAGTTTAATTTTGAAAAATTACACTTTTAAATACTTTATTATAAATATGAAGATATATATAATAAAATATTTATATAAACATATAACTATGCAAAGAAATAATGATATCAAAATGTTTATAGTGCTTATGTCTTAGTGGTACTTTGGGTAATTCTTATTTTCCTTTTTACCACATTTTTTTCTCCACATTTTAAAATAACATCATTTTGTGCTCATTATAATGAAATGTTTCAAAAAATCTAGATCTTCAGGGGCACCTGGGTGGCTCAGTGGGTTAGAGCCTCTGCCTTCAGCTCGGGTCATAATCCCAGGGTCCTGGGATAGAGCCCCACATTGGGCTCTCTGCTCGGCAGGGAGCCTGCTTCCCCCTCTCTCTCTGCCTGCTTCTCTGCCTGCTTGTGATCTCCATCTGTCAAATAAATAAATAAAAATCCTAAAAAAAAAAAATTGGATCTTTAAAAATACATCAGAGGTGGTGGCTTAGATGGTTAAACATACATCAGAGATCATTATGGTACAATCTTCAAGATTTTCATGACTTAAATACTTCACGACGGAGTCTACTGGAAGACATCCAGTAGACTGGTAATACCTTTCACTTGCAAGCCAGAAGCTGCCATGTATGAAAAAGCAAGTTACAGTGAAAGAAAAGAAAAGCACTAATTATTATGCAACATAGATTACAGAAGTCTTACAGTATCTCAAACACGGTCTTTCCCCAGATCACAGTTGTCAAGGAAAAACTTTTGACCGCAGCTGCACATATACAATGTGTGAAAGTCTGAGGGAACATGAAGGAATTAGGGAGTTCCCCCTGGCCAAGTTTTCTCCAAAAGATATATCCCTTCAGGGAGGGGGGAAAAAAAGAGTGTGGTGGGGGGGACAAACCATAAGAGACTCTTAATGGTAGAGAACAAACAGGATTGATGAAAGGCAGTGGGTCGGGGGATGGACTAGAAGAGTGATAGGTATGAAGGAAGGCACTTGTTTTAATGAACACTGCGTATTGTATGTAAGTGATGAATCACTGAATTCTATTCCTGAAACCAATATTGCACTGTATGTTAACTAACTAGAATTTAAATAAAAATTTGTAAGAAAAAAAATATATATATATCCCTTCAGGTCACCCTATCTGCTCCCATTCAGCCTGTTCTGAATGCACAGCTCAACTAAGACCTGGCCTTTCATTTCACTTTCTCGGAAAGGTAGAGACCTTAGCTGAGACCCGTTTGGAGTTTAAAGTGGACAGGTTGAGAATGTGACGCTTACTGGGTATCCAAGTGCAGATATCCAATAAACAGTTGGAAATATGCATCTGAAAATTTCAAGAGAGAAGTCTGGGACTCAGGAACATGAGTTTCCTCTATTCTCTTATCTAGATGTTTCAAGGAGCCGTCATGCAACAATGCCTATGACACAATGCAGGAAATAAAGAGTAGAGATTATCCCTTATTCTGTTCATTCTCTTCTTAGAATAAAGTCCTCTGTGTTCGATATTATTTTAAACTGGGAAGTTCTAAATTAGAAATGGATCAGAATCTATGAAAATCTATTTTGGGTGGTTTCATATGAAGCTTTTGAATTAATTCTTTTTCCTAATTATATACCTACACGTAGTCATTGTAGAAATTATGAAAAGAAGAGGAAAATAATTGAAAAGTATCACTGAGAGCCAAGACTCTTAATATTTTGGTGTAGTTTTTTTCTGATTATGTTTCTGCCATTTTTAAAAATTATGGTGAGGTGCACATAAAGTTTGCCATCATAATCATTTTAAGTGTACCATAGAGTGGTGCTAATTTACATTCACACTCTCGTGCCCCATCACTCCCATCTATCCACAGAATTCTTTTCATCTTGCAAAACTGAAACTCTGTACCATCAAACCATAGTTTCTCATTCCCTCCCTTCACTCTACCCTTGCAAACACCATTCTACGGTCTGTTACTATGAATTTGATGACTCAAGGTACCGTCATGTAAGTAGCGTCGTGCAATATTTGTCTTTTAGTAACTGGCTTATTTCACTTTGTATAATGTCCTCAAATAGCATGTGTCAAAATTTCCTTTTTAAGGCTGAATAATATTCCATTTATATATATACCACATTTTGTTTATTCATCTGTTGATGGGGGCATAAGTTCTTCTACCTTTTGGTTACTATAAATAGTGCTGTTATGAACATGGGATTCAGATGTCCCTGAAAGTTCCTGCTTCGGGTTATTTTGAACATGTTCTCAGAAGTGGGATTCCTGGATCATATGATAATTCTATTTTTAATTTTTCTGAAAATACCATTTCTTCCATAGCAGTTGTGCTAAGATTCCAATTTTCCATATCCTGGCCAATACTTATTTTCTTTCTTTCTTTCTTTCTTTCTTTCTTTCTTTCTTTCTTTCTTTCTTTCTGTCATGTAGCCATCCCTGTGGGTGTGAAGTGGTTTCTCATCGTGATTTTTTATTTGCATTCCCTATTAGTGATAATGAGCATCTTTTCATGTGCCTATTGACCATTTGTATATCTTCTTTCAAGAAATGTCTATTCAAGCCCTTTGCTATTGATTAAATTAGGTTGTTTATATTTTTACTGTTGAGTGGTATGAATTCTTCATATATTCTGGATATTAACTCTTTATCAGGTATATGATTGGCAAATATTTTTCTATTCCATGGGTTTCCTTTTCACTCTGTTTAATATGACCTTTGATGCACAGAAGTTTTTAAAATTTTATGTAGTTCAATTTATTTGGGTTTTTTTGTTTGTTTCTTATCTGTGCTTTTGAGATTATACCAAGAAATCACTACAAAATTCAGTATCATAAAGATTTTCCTCTTTTTTCCCCTAAGGCTTTTATAGTTTTAGGCTCTATGTAATTGAGTTAGTTTTTTTCTTAAGATTTTTATTTATTTATTTGACAGAGATCACAAGCAGGCAGAGAAACAGGCAGAGAGAGAAGGAGGGGAAGCAGGCTCCCTGCTGAGCAGAGAGCCTGATGTGAGACTCGATCCCAGGACCCTGAGATCATGACCTGAGCCAAAGGCAGAGGCTTTAACCCACTGAGCCACACAGGTGCCCCAAGTTGGTTTTTTAAATGGTGTAAGGTAAGGGTCCAACTTTATTCTTTTGCACATGCATATCCAGTTTTTCCAATGCCATTTATTGAAAAGATTGTTCTTTCCCCCATTGAATGGTCTTGACATCCTTTTCAAATCATTTGACCATATAATGAAGGTTTATTTCTGGGCTATCTCTGCTATTTCATTGGTCTGGGTATCTGTCTTTATGCCAGTACCACACTGTTTTGATAAGTGTAGCTTTGTAGAAAGTTTTAGAATTAGGAAGTGAGACATCTCCAACATTGTTCTTCTTTTTCAACATTGTTTTGGCTATTTGGCTATTCAGCATTTTTTGAGATTTTATATGAATTTTAGGATGGATTTTTTTTCTATTTCTGGAAAAAACTTCATTGATCTTCATTGACTTTTTTAAAAACATAACAGCTATCACACTGTGTAGACAATGTTATATTCTGCTTTTCTTCCTTCACATTATATTTATGTTATTATTAACAATAAACATTACTTCTTAGGGCACCTAAATGGCTTAGTTAAGTGATCGACTCTTGATTCCAGATCAGGTCTCGATCTCAGGGCTGTGAGATCAAGGCTAGCATCTGGGCCTGCAAAGGGTGTGGCGTCTGCTTAAGATTCTCTTTCTCCTTCTCCCTCTGCCCCTCCCCCCTCTTGAAAAAAAAATAAATAAATAAAAATAACCATAACTTCTTTTAATTTAAATACTTTGTAAACATACTTTACAATGATTACATAAAGGAAAATGTACAAATGGAAGTATAACTGAAAGATTAGAAAAATTTATACCTCAAATTATGTGACTTATATATGCATTAGATACTATAAACATAGAAGTGGGAAAAATTTGATTCAACATTGTAATTCTTATATTATTTTTGACCAACTACAATTCTGGGATTCATTTATTTACTTAGCAAACTTTACTGAGTCTTTATAGTTTTTCAAGCCCTGGAAACCTAGACATAAATTCAGTATGATCTTCACCCTCAGCGGAAGGGAACAAATACTAAAATTTTGTGAAAATCTAGTATGTGTCATGAGTTTTCACTTTCTATTTTAGTGTTTGCTTTAATCTAATTGGGAAGTGGTGTTAATCCCATTTAGAGATGGGGAAAATAATGTTCATTTCAGCCGAAGCCACCCGTCGGAGGTGACACAGAGTAAGTGGCAGGGCTGGGACACAGCTCAGGGCTAACTGCTTCCAAAGCTCATGCCCTTTTCCCTCTCCCTAGTTGCCTTTTGGCACTTACGACCTTGAACAGGAGAAAATACATACAGCAAAATGTAACGTGAACAGAACGCCGTTATAGCTATTAGTTGTGCTGGAAGGGGGTAACAAGGGCTTTAGAGAAATAGCATTATAATTTAAGACTTCAGAACTGAGAGTTTCATGAGCTACGATGGGGAGAGCAGCATTCACTGATCCATCCATTCACAAACCTGCACTGAGCTGCTACTGTGTGCTAGTCCCACGGGTAGCTCCCGCTGTGCTCCAAAGACTTGAAAGAGAATGAGTGTGACACTGACCACCCTCAGGAGTCAGTCTCTTGGGAGACGAGTGGGTAACTGACAAATGACAGAGCCTTGTGAACAGTTCTGCTACAGAGTCAAATGCAGAGTGCTGGGGGCCACGCTTCCAGGGTACTCAGGCCAGAAGCTATGCTGTGTTGCAGCCGTGCTGGGCACGGCAGACTGGATGCTCCATGCCAAGTTCAGATGCTTGCACTTGATTTGATAGGCAACAGCAAGTCAGCAGACATTTTTAAGCGGGGGAGTGACAAGGTTAATTATGATTTTGAAAAGCTATCTGGCAGCATGTGAAGTACAGAGTGTAGAAACGTGGGAAGAGACAGGTGGCAGGACAACCCGTCTGGAGGCTAACGGTGCCAACTAGAGATGGAGAGGACCCCGTCCAGATAACAACAGAAGAGACTAGGAGAGTAGAGACCATATTTATAAGAAGAAGGCAGAATTCATGGACTGTAGGATGTATAGCGAGAATCAAGAGAACAGCATATACAAAAGCTTCAGTTCATATATATGTTCAGAACCACTGCATTGTTTACAAGTGAAGGACTCATTCAGCATTTTATAAATAAGTAATGAATTCTCTTTGTAAGAGATTGTACTGATAATTATCAGAACTCATTTTAAATATTAAGTCATTCTAAAACACTAATAGTTTAATATTTGTTTTTTTTTCTCCCAAGCAGTTTACACATAGCCTGCAACGCTGTTTACACTGTTAATTCTGTTAGCAAACTCTTCCTACATGGATAATATAACTGAAATTTTTATCGCTGTTATATTGAAACATAAATTTTGAGAAAATGGATTAGACAATCTTTTTCTATAATAAAATTCAAAAGATTAATGGACTTTTTTCTGAAATACGGTTCAGAAAAGGTCAGAAATGGTCAGGTAAGTAATGTGCAACACTATTTTAATGTTTCACAAAAGTTTTCCATTTTCTTGGTCATTACTGAGTCTTGTAATTTATTTGGTTCTTTTTCGTTTTGTAGAGACACATTTGTTTTCATTAATAAGCAAAGATATACATCCTGTTAAAAGTGGAATCTCTTGCGCTGTTATGTGTGACCAGAAGAGGGCGGCAGTGAGGCACTACAAAGAACGAACAGGCCCTTAAATTGCAGAGGTGTTATGCCCATCCTGTAAATGACCTAAACATCGGTTTGGGCTGACATCTTAATTAACTGATTCATTTTCTGAGCCAGAGACTATGACATAAATATTGTCACAGAATTTTCAGAACATCAGATGATGTCCTTATAATGCAACAGAGCAATAGTTTTGTGGAAATTTCTGTTAAGATTGATGACAACGCTGAGACATATTCTGGAAATTTTACATCAGAAGGGAAAAGATTAGAGGATGGATTAAAAGTAAACATGTTATTTCTTGTTCAAGAGTATAGGCAGAGAATTTAATAATTTACAAAGACAATAAAAGGAATCTTATTGAACATTGCAGATACTCCTGAAATAAAAAAGAATATTTCCAATTTATCAAATATATGGTAAGCAAGGCATAGGATTAAGCAACTAAGAGATTCAGTAAATAGCTCCTCTTATAATCAATTACTGAAAACAAATATATTTTGAGTACCTCATATGTGCAGGCTATAGAAGGGAATAAAACACAATAGGCCCTGCCCTATTGCAGCATGTATTATAGTGGGGAAGAAAAACATTAAGCAAAACCACAATTAATTCCTAGTTTTACAACTGAGAAAAAAAATGAAAACCAGTCTACCACAGGGTCCCAAGTAAACTAGTTTACTTTCATTCTCAAAATTGGAAATTAAATAAAATTTAAAATAGGACTTAAGAACAACTCACTTGAAGTTCTTAATACCAATTTTTATTATGTATTTCCCTTAACAATAAATAAAGGGGGTAAGGAGGAATTTACATATTGATAAAAATATCATTGCGTAAGAGTTTTTGGGTAGTTGATGTACGGCAATAAAAAACTGTCAATTAAGTGTCATAAAATGCCGTGAGCCTTCTGTGGTGGCCTGAATTTGATTAAACACCATGTCAATCATCAGGCTGGCTCCAGCTGCAACTGATAATCTGTCCTCACTTGATCCGCTCTAAATCCTAGGTCCCAAACCTGGAGAACATTTATTCAAACAGAATCCTCTACCTCCTCTTTTTCATTCATCTTCATTGGCATCTCTGACATCCCAGATTTCCAGTTTTCCCAGGCTATGAGCCCACTTGCAGGCCTTCCAGCCTTTCTCTGAGCAGGGATCCATTGGCTCAAAAGGTTATCTATATTTTTAAACGCACTTTCGACTTTTTTAATGTTCCTTCCCTCCACTGTATACCCTTTCCAGATGTGGGTTGACTGAGACAGCCAGCCCCCTCAGCTGACTCTGACTGGATCCATTACTGATGAACCATGGCTGGGCCCTCACTGATTCTTTTATTCATCCTTAATTGATTGTCTTTCTAATTCTGTACAGTCCCTGTTTCAATCCAGGATTCCCCTTTTCAAGCTAAACTCCCTCCTCCCGCCCTACCTCACAGATCTCCATCTGTTTGACTTAGGATATTGGGTTATCTATGTTTAACTCTCAAATTTTCTTCTTCCCTTCTGCCTCACAGAGACAATGTTCTCCCTCTGACCTCTTAAACCAACCCTTTTCTAACTTGTCTTGTGATCTCCTAAGCCATCTCCTTCTGACTTCTTAAACCAACCCCTTTTTAACTTGTCTTGTGATTTTTCTCATTCATATTCCCTCTTTCATCTTTTTTTCTTTTCTTTCTCTCTCTGTTCCGCTTTCTTTCTTTCTTTCTTTCTAACCTTTTCTCTCTCCTTTTTTTTTATTTTGCCTTCTGACATCTTCTGGGCCTACACACATGTTCAAATCTAAGGATTCTTACGAAATACTCCTTTCTCCTCAGACCGTATTCCATCTTTCTCCTTCCCTTAACAGCAGTGCTTCTCAAAGTAGGAGCCTGTATTTATCCCTTTCACTTCCTTGTTTAACACTTGAGCATCCATTTCTCCTGGTCTTGCCTCTTCTGAAATGTGTATTTATGTGATCAACGAGAACTTTCCCATCACTTGATCTAGTCACCTCTTCTTAGTGGCTACTCTGGGTCTTCCTGTGGAACTTGTTGCCCATTGTCATGTCTCCACTGTTCTTTGTTCTCACATTTCTAGCTGTTTCTTTGGAGGCCATTATATCACTATCTGGCTCCCGGGTAGAGGCATTCTCTAAAAGGCCTCGTCTTCTTCAGATTCTACCTTTGCTTCTTTTAATCTAGTGTAATGACTTCTATAATTGCCAAACCCTTCCCTTGTGGATGCACCCCAAATTCCTCTTCAGTCCTAATCTTTCTCCTTAGTTTGACTCACATTTCCCACCTCTTACAGAGAGCTTCATTTCTCTACAGGATTCATGGCTACATCAAACAGACTGATCTGAACTCATCATCTCTCAGTAATGTTCCATGCACCCTAGACTACCTACCAGCTGATTCTGATCATGATCTATGAGGCCCTTCCTCTTGCTCTTTGCTCCCCACTCCGCCCCATCCATCTGAAATGCATCTCTTTGTACCACTCTCCTTTTCCCCAGACCCTGCCTCTCCCGTTTTCTCCATTTGTTAGAGTCCTATCCATTCTTCAGTTTAGTTCCTATTTGGCCTTCTTAACAAACACTAGCTTAGGAGCGCCTGGGTGGCTCAGTGGGTTAAGTCTCTGCCTTCAGCTCAGGTCATGATCCCAGGGTCCTGGGATTGAGCCCCACATCGGGCTCTCTGCTCAGCAGGGAACCTGCTTCCCCCTCTCTGCCTGCCTCTCTGCCTACCTGTGATCTCTGTCTGTCAAATCAATAAATAAAATCTTTTAAAACAAACAAAACACTAGCTTAACTGACTCTCCCCGTCCCCATTTTTCATCCATTCTTTGCTTGGAAGTCAACTATACCTGATCCCCGTCACTCTTATATTTGAGATACACATTTGTGTTTGTCATCTCTATTAAGCCCTGAGGCCTGAAGCTGTTGAAACTGTGTCTTATTCATCTTTATATCCCCCTGTAGGACCTGACACATAGGAGAAGCCCTAGAAATTTCGGTTAATCTGCATTGTTGGAAGGAAAGTTTCACAAACCTTAATTTTTTCCAAGATTTTATTTATTTATTTGACAGAGATATAGAGAACACAAGTAGGCAGAACGACAGGCAGAGGGAGAGGGAGAACCAGGTCCTCCTCTGAGCAGGGCACTTGACATGAGGCTTGATCTCAGGACCCCAAGATCATGACCTGAGCTGAAGGCAAATGCTTAAGTGACTGAGCCACCCAGGTACCCCACAAACCTTAATTTTTTTTAAGAATTGTGAAGAACATGATATTTTTAATATGCAGGCTACACATTTGGGAGACTATAGGAAGTTTAAAAAAGGAAATTTACATCAAATATGGTTGACATTCTTGTCTCTGTCCTACTTCAGTTAAGGCAGATTTTTAGAGCATTACATAAAATTTCACTTTGTAAGGGAGTTTTTTTTTAGGAGTGAAGAAATTCCTGGAAATTAAGATTAAGTTTCAAGCTCTGGGATTTTATTTAACTGTCTTTGAAGTTAATAAATTGACCTGCCACTGTTTCATGGATACTGACAAAAGACATGAGACTCTTGGGTCAAAGACAGAGGATGTTATTATTCCAGAGCACAGCAAGAAGCATGAGCATCACGTAGACATCAGTTTCTCATGTCCTCCAAGTCTCCAAGGAGTGACACTGAGCAGTCCAGGTGAATGTGGGTAGGTTTGTGTTGCAGCCAATGAACATGGATCTTGAGGAAGCTACTGCTTTTATAACAAACCTGTTTTTGTTCCAGAGGGAGACATTATCTCATCCCTCAAGGTTGCTACAAATACAAACCCTGATTAATTGCCCACGAGAGGAGGAATTTGGTGGGTATTCTTGACACACTCAGCAAGAACTTGTAGTGATGCCCACAGACCATGGTGGAAGGCCTCTCCCAAAGGCATTCTGTGAGAATAAGACTTTTGGTTATCTTAGTGCATCAGAGGGACTTAACAAATATTTGTTGAATCAAATTAATTAATTAGTGAGAAGAAGTGAAACCACTGAGGAATTTAAAAAGTCAGAAAGAGTGAATCCCTAAGGGAACAGTTCTAGATTTCAGATCTGATTAGGAGGAAAAGTCAGAAAGAGGAATGAGAACTAAGACCACATGACTTTATAACAAATAAAATTTCTAAAAACTTTACATCATGGGAAGTGGGAAGGACTCCTGAACAAAGCAATCAGATTAAGTCCCAACAGCCTAAGACAATGCCTGTAGCTTGCTATTAGTATTACGGTAACTACAGTCCTTTGTATCTGCAGTGTCTTGCCACACACTAAACTTCATTAAAAGTTTAGATACTATGCTCATTTAGGAAATGCTAGCACACATTTCTTAAAATGGTGAATTGAACTACAAATCAACGTAGATTACGCTAATGAATTTGATCAGAATTAAATACTCACTTCGAAAGTTGCAGAGAAACAAATGAAATATCTTAAAATCCCATGATTCTTTTTTTAATTGAAGAATAATTAACATACAGCATTCTATTAGTTTCAGGTGTACAAGGTATTGATTCAACAATTCTACATATTCCTTAGTGCTTGTCATAGTATGTGTAGCTACCATCTGTCACCATACCGAGTGATTACAATATTATTGACTGGATTCCCTATACTGTACTTTTCATCTCTATGACTCATTTATTTTATAGCTGGAAGTTTATCTATTAATTCCCTTTATCTATTTTGCCCATCTCCCCACCCACCCACTTGCCCTCTGGCAACCACCACTTTTTCCTCTATATTTAAGAGTTTGATTTTATTTGTTTTTTCATTTGTTTTTTTTTTTTCTGGATTGCACATATAAGTGAAATCATTGGGCATTTGTCTTTTTCTATCTGACTTCTTCACTTAGCATAATACCTACCCGGTCCATCTTTTGTTGCAAATGGCAAGATCTCATTCTTTTTTATGGCTGAGTAATATTCTGTTACATATACCACAACTTCTTTATCCATTCATCTATCAGTGGACACTTGGGTTGCTTCCATATCTTGGCTATTGTAAATACCACTGCCAGTAGACATAGGAGTATATATATCTTTATGCATTAGTGTTTTCATTTTCTTTGGGTAAATGCCCAGTAGTGAATTATTAGATCATATGGTATTTCAGGGTTTTTTTTTAAGATTTTGTTTATTTGACAGAGAAAATCGTAAGCAGGCAGAGAGGCAGGCAGAGAGAGTGGGGGAAGCAGGCTCCCAGCCGAGCAGAGAGCCTGATGTGGGGCTTGATCCCAGGACCCTGAGACCATGACCTGAGCCGAAGCTTAACCCACTGAGCCACCCAGGTGCCCCTCAATTTTTAATTTTTGAAAAACCGCCATATGTTTTCCACAGTAGTAGCACCAATTTATATTCCCACCGACAAAGCATCCCTTTTCTCCACATCTTCATCAATACTTGTTATTTCTTGTCTTTTTGATCCTAGCCATTCTGACTGGTATGAGGTGGTATCTCATTGTGGTTTGATTTGCATTTTCCTGATGATTAATGATGCTGAGCATCTTTTCATGTGTCTTGGCCATCTGGATGTCTTCTTTGGAAAAATGTCTATTTAGGATCTCTTCCCATTTTTTAACTGAATTGTTTGTGTTTTTCTGGTATTGAGTTGTATAAGTTCTTTATATATTTTGGATATTTACCCCTTATTAGATATATCATTTGCAAATATCTTCTCCCATTCACTAGGTTGCGTTGTACTAAAAGTTTGTCTTTGATCTAAGGATGCTGAGATCTAGTTAGTTTCTGTTGAGGATCTCAATCAGGAGGTCATGTAAAGCCATGGTAAGTGGATCAAATAAGGATGATCTATAGAGAAGAATAGAACAGACCTTGTATGTTCTTCTATACTCTTACAACCTGGTGTGGTACCTGATACATAGTAGGCTCCCAGTAAGTCTTGCTGGAATGAATAAAACAGACTCTGGAGGAGAGAGAGAGAGAGAGAGAGAGAGAGAGAGAGAGAGAGATATTACTTTTGCTCCCAACAGTTTTCCATACCTGACTATAATCCCTCAAGAGGACTATCTGCATTTCCTGTCCTTATGTCCACGAGAGATCCCTGTGCCTATCCAATAAATTCCCCTTTCTGCTAAAGTTAGTTTGGGCATGTTATATTCCTTGCAGCTAAATTAAACCTAAGAATCTCTGAATATAAGATTCCCAATCATTAGACTTTAAAGTCTTTTCATCCCCAGGGAGCTGTGGTTCGCCCATGCACATCAGAAATCTTGATGACTTGTCCAGAAATCACTAAATTCCAGAAGTAATCGTGCCTCTGCTTTGCTTAAGTGTACCTCACATTTTGGGGACAAAGAAAAGAATAGAAACTCAAATTCACCTGAAAATAAAGGATTACCTCCAAAAATAGAGCTTGACAATCTTTCTTAAAAAGGCAACTTCTCAGGGCACCTGGCTGGGTCATTCAGAGAGGCCTGTGTCTCCTAATCTTGGGATCATGGGTTTGAGTCCCATGCTGGCTATAGAGGTTACTAAAAAAGATTTTTTTTAAACTTAAAAAAAAAAAAAAAGTAACCTCTGAAGAAAAACTCCAGAAACTTCAACTTGAAGACCCTTTTGTAAAAAGAGCCAGGCCTTAGGCATTATTGATTGAATGTGACTTTATTTAAGGTCCACAGGGAAGATTAGGCATGACCTGGAGACACCTGCCAACCTACGTTCTGGGAGAAGAAGTAGCAGGTCACAGCTTCACCTCAACTTCTGGAATTCTGTTGGAGTAAACTTGGTGATGCAGGAGACTTCTTTACAGTTTCTGGTTGTACTCTCAATTATTGTGTAGCACGTGGAGAAGAAAAGTTATTCTTTCCCACTCAGTGAAGTAGCAGGGAGAAAATGCCTATTTGGGAGGGCACATATAAACCTCTAAAATGGGAGGGAGGTAGTTGAAAAAAGCCACAGGCAATCATTCTCAGTTTGAAAAATAGAAAAATGAAATACCTGGAGGCAGGGACACCTGGGTGGCTCAGTTGTTTAAGCATCTGCTTTTGGCTCAGATCATGATTCCGGTGTCCTGGGATGGAGGCCAGCATCTGGCTCCTTGCTCAGTGGGGAGTCTGCGCCTCCCTCTCCCTCCGCCCTTCCTCCTGCTGGTGTGTGCTCTCTCTCTCTCTCTCTCTCTCTGTCAGATAAATAAATAAAATCTTTTAAAAAAATACTTGGAGGTAGTTTGGTGGGTTTGCCAAGAACATTGGAAGTGAGACAGATCTCCAGAAACATTTATCCAACTTACTAGCTTAGCTTTATGCCCTGGGTTAAGCTGTCCAAATGCTTATAACTTCAGATTTCCCATGTACAAGATGAGAATAGTAATTCATATATTTGCTATAAATATTAAGTTAGATAATGCCTGTAAGTTTCTTGGCCAATGGTACCAAGCTAAGTGCTCAGTACACGGTAGGGATGATTAGGATTGTTATTGCTTAGTAATTCAAGCATTAGTGAAGAGTGTGTTGCTTTTTTGTTGAACAAAAGGGAGATTAATATTTTTTTAAAGATTTTATTTATTTGACAGAGAGAGAGAAATCACAAGTAGGCAGAGAGGCAGGCAGAGAGAGGGGAGAAAGCAGGTTCCCCGCGGAGCAGAGAGCACGACGTGGGGCTCGATCCCAGGACCCTGGGATCATGACCTGAGCTGAAGGCAGAGGCTTTAACCCACTGAACCACCCAGGTGCCCCGAGATTAATATTTTTGAAGCTGAAGAAACACGGCACTAAAACATATGATTAATAGCTCTTCGCGATTGCTTTTATAAATCTCTACATGATAGAGAAATGGAAAAGAGACAGGTAAACATCTTAACAAGATGGTAGGTGTACAGTAAACAACCCTTGATTGTGGTATCAATCAACAGTTAGAAGTATAAACTTCCTTAAAAAAAAGGAAGAGGGAGGAGAAGAAGAAAGTCCCTAAATAGGAGGCACGTGTGAATTCTCACATGCAATCTTCTGACCTTAAAAGCAGTTGCGAACTTTATGACCTGTAGATGGCGAACTTGGATAGGGTGAATACTAAAGAATGACTACCTAGAGAAGAAAGCTATGGTTCTTGTCTTGTTAAAGGAAGGCCTAAGTAAAATTGATACATTAATAAAGGCTGCACACTACACCAAGCCAAGAGAATTCTTTGCTGACACATTCTGTTCCTTCTTCTAAATGGACTGTCCATCTACTTGTCCAAGTGAGTCTATCGTCAGTCATATGTGCTGTTGAGGGACAAGACTGTTAGTGTCTGAAATAAATGTTTTGGTTCAGCATTCACACTGGCTACTAGTCACTGATACAAGAGAACAGAGTATCATGTAGGGGACATAAATAGATTTCTTAAAGTCTCTTGAGGAATACAGAAATGTTACCCTCTCAGAATATCCATATGTAACATTTTAATTATCTGAACCCATTGTACATGTCCAAAGTATCCACATCTTTTGATCTATATGAATAATTATATCCTCCCTTGCTTCTTTATTGCCACTCTTGAGCACTTGTTCTGTACACATCCCAAGGCAATCCTTTAGGGACCAATTACCATCCTTTATTGACATCATCTCACTGGCTGATGGAGATTTCTATGGAGTACCACACTGGGCATTCAGGAGTCCTAAGGGAGCTTTGTAGTACTTTACATATCTATGTGCCCTGCTTGAGAAACATATTTTCTTACTTAAAATTCTACCCTGGGTACTAGTTTTATCATATTTACTAGTTTTACCAGATCACAACTACATATAATATGTGAATTTGTGGGAAAATTCATGTGACTTTCCAAAACTGTGGTTACTCATGCAGTGGCTTGAGATGTGTTGTTGGTTCTTTCAGTTGTGTAAAAGCCTAGTAACTCACCCAACATGATAGATTGATGACCTTTTGCTGCCTTATAAAAGGGTCACTGTCCCCAAAGTGCCTCTCAGCTTGTGGGTCAGGTGAAGGGACATCTTTAGACTTCTATGGTGCCTCTGTCCTGTCATTTATCATAAGGTTGAAATTATTGCCCACACATTGGCCTCCCCAAAATTGTGTACTTCTGAACTTCAGAAACTATACCATATTCATCTGTTTCTTATTAAGCAGACTGTGTCAGGCACATAGTAGGTACTTAGGAAAATGTTGAATGGATTAAAGAATAAGTATATGGCTTTGGAAGAACAAGAGAAGGCAGGATAGAAAAAAGATCAATTTAGGGGAAAAAAAAAAGAGGAAAATAAGCCAACCATCCATGAGGAATTGTACCTATGATCGACAAATATTATTCCAAAAGTACAGAAAAAAAGAGAGAACAGCAGTAGATTGTATCCAGCCCAATACATTTATTTTTACTAACCAAACTCTCAAGAGGTTGATTTATAAACTAACGTGCTATTTTACCATCTCTGGAGAGAACCCATCCCTTCAGAGATTACGGTGTTTGTGTCGAGCTTACATAATCACTTACCCAATCCCATCTACTTCACATCTGCGTTCATTTCAAAATGAAGAACGTTCTTAACTTTTAGGATGGGACCGTTCTGGTTTTCCAGTAGCTTCTAAAAGCTTCTAAAAAGTTGCAGGTGCTCTAAGATATGGTAGAAAGAGAAGTTATCAGGAAGTTTAGAAATTGTAAGATCTTGGGGCGCCTGGGTGGCTCCGTGGGTTAAAGCCTCTGCCTTCGGCTCAGGTTATGGTCCCAGGGTCCTGGGATCGGGCTCTCTGCTCAGCAGGGAGCTTGCTTCCTCCTTTCTCTCTGCCTGCCTCTCTGCCTCCTTGTGATCTCTGTCTAATAAATAAATAAATAAAATTAAAAAAAAAAAAAAGAAATTGTAAGATCTTATCTAAGAGTAGATTTGGATTTAAAGGTCCACTGGTGAAAGCCATCTCCTGGAAGTGGGAGCAAAGAACAAACAGAAACAGGTTCTGAAAGACAGTGGAAATAAGAGGAGCCACACATTATCCCAAAATGTTACCATGGAGTTTACCATGGGGCATCTCACAGGAAATAATAGGGATGGTGGAGGACATGAGGACCATACATGGTGATGTTGAGTGTAGGACAGTCATGCCTGCACATGGTGAGCACTCAGTAAATGCTGACTGAATGAGTGGGCCATTGTGGGCCTAAACTGCTGCTCTGGGAAGTCTCAAATTGCTTTGTGAATGGCAGGGTTTGTTTATTTATTTACTTATGTATTTACTTAGGTATATCTAAAAAGGAATTGAAGTGATGTGCACTATTCAAATGTGCATAAACCAGAGTAGAAAAAGTTAAAGCAGAAACCATTTATTTTTTTTTTAAAGATTTTATTTATTTATTTGACAGACAGAGATCACAAGTAGGCAGAGAGGCAGGCAGAGAGAGAGAGAGAGAGGAGGAAGCAGGCTTCCTGCGGAGCAGAGAGCCCGATGCGGGGCTCGATCCCAGGACCCTGAGATCATGACCCAAGCCGAAGGCAGCAGCCCAAACCACTGAGCCACCCAGGCGCCCCAAGCAGAAACCATTTAAAAGGAAGGGTTCAAAGCAATGTGCTGAAAACCTGATGCTAGAGAATCATGACAATGGAGCTAATTGGAAGCTCTGAGCTTCCTGGCAACTAGTTCAAGAAAGAAACATGCTGGATTATACAGTCTCATCAGCCAGTAAAGGGAAGTTTGTAAAATTATCTGAGAATGGAGACTTATTCTTGGAGCTTAATTCTACAAAGAGTTTATTGCATGGACGCTTAAATGAGGAAAGAAGACATTTAATAATGTTTTGCAAAAGCTACATACATGTAATTCATAGACAAAGCTCTAAAGGTAACCACCAACAATATACCAACTAACATAGTAGATGACAAGGAGAGGGGGAGAAGGGGCTAATGTATGCACATATACACTACCACTCAAGCAAGAAAATATGAATATTGACTACAGTCCCCATGTTTGCAACTAATTGTGAGGCACTATCTATAACTTCCTTAATGCCTATGCTCCGTATCTCATCTAATCTTATCTTATCTACTTCTCTGCACTTTCTGGACCTGTGTAATCTGCGCTTGGTTGAAACAACACCATATATTGGTTATTGATTTAAAGCATATACCATTTTCTCTAGACCAGTACCCCCACCTCATAGGATGTCCTCCAGCTGGCTTTGTAACTGAGTCTTCAATAGACTATTGCTTTGCTCTAAAAGCCCAGCTGCTCCTGGGTTATGGTAAGACCAGTGAATCCTGTGGGAAATGGCCTATACCATCCTGACCACAAGCCATGTTACATGGATTACCGTTGATGAATTAAGCCTTTAGTGAGTCCACAGAAGGCATTGCTAATAGAAGCATCGCAGGAAAGTCAAATCTATATCCAGAACAAATGACCATTCTAGTGAGAAAAATTGCTACCAAGTCCACAGTGAAAGGGGTTCAGTATAATCAGTAACTAGGTGGCTGACCATGCCACCCGCATCACACACATTTGGAACTGTATGCAGGGCTCAGCATAGGTCTCTGCTCCTGGTAATGTAAGCATTCAGTGGTGGTGGTGGCCAGGTCTGCCTTATGAGGGGAAGTTCATGAGACTGAACCCACGAATAACTTCCCTCTCTGTCACCAAGACCACTCTGTTCCCGAACCCAGTGAGTAATACTTGTCAGGCTGGGGAAAGAGGACAGCTGACATTTGCAGTCCTGGTCTTCTTGCCCATCTGATTCTGGGAAGACTTCTCTGTCCACTGGTGAGCTTTCACATAAGGCACAAGCATTCTCACACCATCAACCTATTTTGAGAGGTCCATGAGCATACCTCTACCCTAGACCTTCTTGTAGTCCAATTATTGTTCCTTTCAACTTCCCCTTTCAAACCAAACCTTTGGGTTCTATGTACAAATCTTCACTCTGATAATCTTCCCTTCTAGGTAAAGTATGCTGTTTGATCTGCTTCTCAAAGTTCTGCTTATTATAAACATTTATCTTCTACTTGTCCTTTGTGACCAACAGTGTGAAGAGCTCTAATGCTATTATCAATTTATTTATGGCTGATGCCAGTGTATTATATGCATAATCATTACTAGCTCAATCTTGAATCTTTTTTTCCCTGCCTATAGGGAAATCCCTTAAGGCTAAGTTAATAGGTGTAGGGAGAGATGGCATTATAGGAAGATGAGGTGCCATGAGAGTTGGAGTCATTTGCTCGTGAAACTTTCTTGTGCTTTTAGAACTTTCTTTAGTCTGCTCTTGTATATACCACTTCAAGTTGAGGATGGAGAGCTGCTCCTCACATCCAATTTTGAGAACAGGTCAATCAAATAGCATTTAATTTGGAAGACAGCTCAGATCTCAAAACCAGCTCATTTCCCATGGCCAGATATTCAGTCTTCACCAGAATCCAACAACGAAGATCAGGAGATGTTTCCCAAGGAAAATAGTTACTTGTCAGAGAAGCATGACTTTGCTCTCAATTATGTGGCAGTGTTATGATTTTCTTACTGGGGAATTTCATAGGCTCAATGATCTGTTATAGATATTTTGTACATAGTAGATTTTCTGAGTCACAAGATCTAAGTAGTTAGAGTGGCTTATTCTTTAAACTGAACTGCTGAAGAATATTCTTTTGCTCTTGGCCTTCCTTACATATAGAGCCTTATGGTTTATTTAATAAATGGGAAGGAACAACACCAATGTAATATTATTTTGCCTCTATAATGCTAAAAGTCCACCAAATGTGTGTGCTTTTTTCTTCATGGAACTGGGTACAAGATGCAGCAAATTATCTTTCACTTTGGAAGGGATACCTCTAAATATTCCAGATCTCCAGACTCCCAAAAACATCAATGAATTGGGAGATCTCTGAACTTCCATGGAATTTATCTCTTATTCTCAGTCAGATACGTGTCTTACCAAGGCATCTTACGTATTTGTTACTTTCTGACCAAAATGTGATAACAAATCCCACCTAGTACAACTAGCACAGTGAACCCAGAATCTCTGGTAAAGGTACCCATGTAATAATTTTGATCCAAAAGAGCTATGTTGCTTTTTTCCTTCTTAGTCTAGTATTTTGGAATTCATTTTCACACATATTCTCCTGTCTTCTGCTATATAAATTAGAAGTCATACAAGTCTTTTGATATATATGCTGTCTCCTCTAGGCATAACCTGGTCAGACTCATCTAATACTTAGCTGCCTCAGCCCCATAGTTCCAAGAAGTAAGACAATGAAGCTCCTTGATTCTTTTTTTTTTTTTCGTTTTCCTTTTATTTGTTTTATATTTCCTTCCTTCCTTCCTTCCTTTCTTCCTTCCTTTTTTTGAGTAAACAGCAAATATTGTCTTTATTTTTTATTTTTTAACTTGATATACGGTAAAGTTGATCTTTTATTTAGCCTTTATTTTGTAATTTTAATGTATCTATAGATCTGTGTAATAACTAAGATCACAATTAGGATATGGAACACATTTTCCTCTAAGTACTGCTTTAGCTGCTTATCACAGTCCCAAAGGAAAACAGTGTTCCCAGTCCAAACTGCCAACAGTTGAAGCTTTGTGAAGACCATTGTTAAAATTGGCTAGTATTAAAACAGTGATTCAGATAGCATAAGCCTTGAGGATATTGTGTTTCAGAAAGTGATCAGCTTGGTTCTGGGTATATAGGAATTTTAGTATATTAACAGGGGCTATATATGTCAGAGTGGAAAGTCAGGATAAATTTGAATATTTCTTATTATTTTAAACCAAGTAACTCAGAGGCTTTCCTAAGTTTAACCGAACTCCTGTGCTATAGGCTCCCTTTGGATCTGATTACTCCGCTATAAGTTGGATAAGGAAAAAATCTTGGGATAATTTGTTTTTTAAATCTTTATTTCTTGCATATAATTCCTGCTAGAACCAGGAAGGCATACTGGATAATGAAGATCTTTGCATTTGCTTTTGCCAATCTTGTCACATTCCAGAGAGAGGCAGGGGAGTCATCATAGTAGTTATAGTAAGAATCAGGAGAAAACAACCATTTGCTTTAGGGGGGGTGTTGTTGTCATCTTAATCACTGAGATGTAGTTTTGTCTGAAAGGAAAAAATAATCCAGATGGTTAAGTTTCTTTTCATTCTTCCAAAGATGGGTGTTACTACTTTTAAGGTATATGGGATGGTTGGGGGGTACTGGCCTCCTGGAATATTGGATGGCTTTAGCTGGGGTGGAAGCTGGTGCCTTCTTGGGCAGAAAGGAGTGAACTCACTGGGGTTCTATCTGAGGCAGGACAGAAGGTAATATCAGTATGAGGGTGAGTCTCAGAATCTCAGCTTTGGGAGAGCTGCGTAGAGAATGTAATATATTAAAGCCACATATTCAAGAGGTAAAAATATAGTTTCTTATAATTTTCAATGACTTAATATAATCTCAATATTAACATGCCATTTCATCTGGAACTGAAAGGAAAGCTTGACCTAATTAAATCTAAGCAGATTCTAGAAACAGGTTTTCCTCCAACAATTCGAGTTTTTTTTTGGACTTCTGAGGGTGATAGATACAAGGTTTTCACAGACAGTCAGTGAAACATCTTTGATGAGCTCTTGGGATCTTTAGTCAACCTGAATAGGTGGAGAAAGTGTTTACTGTTTATAGTCCTTTGCCATGAACTTTTCATGTGGCTTTGCATTTTGGAAAAATAAAAACAATCAAACAATAAATCCAGGCCCTTAACTTGAGCCTATCTCTGAAAACTATTAAGGCTTCTTTTGTTTACTGCTGTATCCTTAGTACCTAGAATTGTGCCTGGCACATAGTAGATGCTCAGTAAATATTTGTTGACTAAATGGAAGTAAGTAAATAGATAAATGAATCAAAACTCTAGGCCTTGAGGGTGCCTGGGTGGCTCAGTCAGTTAAGCTTTGGACTCTTAGTTTCTGTGCAGGTCTCATGGGTCCTTAGATTGAGCCCCTGTGTGAGGCTGGGCACTCAGAGGGGAGTCTGCTTGATGATTCTCTCCCTCTGCCCCTCCCCCCCACTTGGACACACACATGTTCTTGTATATACTCTCTCTGTCAAATAAATTAATGTTAAAAAAAAAAAAAGTCTACGTTTTCATTTGTTTCATTTAGGCCTAGTTTCCCCAGCAGAAAAGTAATCGAATGAACAACCATATACTACAGAGAAGAAAAAGAATTACCCTGGATAATGGAAAGAAGATTCACTCATAGAGTGGGTAAAATGAGATTCAGGTAAACATCTTTCAGTTTTGAATCAGAGACAGGCAGACAGAAACTATATTTGTAAGTAGAAATTCTAAGGTTAAAAAAAAAAAAAAGCTTTAACTGCAAGCAAGTTATCAAGTTATTTAATTATCTCCTTGAATGAGTATCCTTTGCCTTTTGTGTAAATAGGGATGATCAAAAATAAATGAATGAAATTTAGCTTAATTTGTAACATCTTTACTTAGATATAATTTATAGGCCATAAAATAACTTATTTTAAGTGTACAATTAAAGTTTTTAAAAATAAATTTACCAAGCTGTGCAAATATCAGAATCCAGTTATAGAATATCTTAATCACCCAAATATGATTCCTTATGCTCATTTACACTTTATATTTACACTTACATTCCCAAGCCTCATTCCCACTCTATTAAATCTACTTTCTACCTCTCTTGATTTGCCTTTTCTTAAAATTTCTAATAAATGAAATAATAAAATACTTGGTCTTTTGGGTCTGGCTTCTTTCACTAAGCATGTTTTTGAAGTTCATCCATGTGGTAGCAAGTTCTTTTTTATTGCCAAATGTTTCATTTTGTGGATATTACATTGTGTCTATCCATTCATCAGCTGATGGATATTGGGTTGTTTCTACTTTGGGGCCATTATAAATAGTGCTGCTATGAACATGTGTGGGCAAGTCTTTAGGTGACATATGTTTTGATTTCTTTTGGGTCAATACTTAGGAGTGGAATTACAGGGTTTCATGGTAAATTTATGTATAACTTTTTAAGAAACTGTCAAACTATTTTTCCAAAGTGGCTATACGTTTTGTATGTCCACTAACACAGTATGTGGGCTCCTGTTTCTCTACATCCTTGCCAACTGCTGTTATTTTCTGCCTTTTTGACAATAGCGAATATAATCTCATGAAGAAAAAGCAGCTATCTGTGTTTCCTTATGCCAGCTTTATTGCTAGTGATATAATGACAGCTAATATATGATTGGGAACATTTAAAAAATATTCGGAACGGAAGTCGTAAAACTTGAAAAGAAGCAAAAACTCTCTGCCATCCTGTTAATTTTCTTAAAGCTCTATTTTTTTTCCAGTCCCCCTTATATTAGGAACTCTTCATGACCCCTCTTGGTAGTCTGCTGGGGTTGTCTCATACTGGGATTTATGAGAACCAGTTATTAAATTTTCAGGAATTTTGTGGGCCATTTATTAAACACAACCACCAAAATTAAATATTTAAACCTAAAATTACTAAGTTATTTAAATACAAAGACAAAACTTATTTCTTAATTATTTTACAGTATTTTACTATTATCTATGTTTTGAAATTTCCTATGTCTATTGCATTTGCATGGTGGACACACTACATAGTGGTGTGCTACTGAACATGTATCTCTTCCTAAAGCTATTTCTGGTGATCCTACACTGATAGCTTAAAATCGTTTATGGTAGGAATATTTACACCACAGAAATTGGCAAATGCTACAAACCATGGCTTCCCCCCACCCCCAGAGAAGTGGTTGTTAAGTATTTACTGGGTCTAAATTTATCTTGTCAGTATTTTTTATTAAGTTTATTAAGGCTGTAGATGGTTTTGGAGAGAATCACATCATTAAAATATTAAGGCAACTATTTGGTTGTTAGTTCTTCTATTCACCTCAGTAAAATTTTCTTTCCACTTATAGCTTGAATCCCCTTCTTAGTAATATTATTGCTTGACAATTTGTATTTTGGAGATAGAGGTAGGCAACAACTATGTCTACCATAGTTATATATTTTTTCATTATCTTGGTCAGGCACTAATTATAGTATTATCTCAACCTTATACAATGAACTGGGAATGTCTTTCATATTTTTCTATCCTCTGTAATAATATAAGTTCCTAGAAATTACATATTTCTAAAAGATTTGGTCAGAATTGACTATGACATCTGAGCCTGTCAGCTTTCTTAGAAATATTAGGTAAGTTTTTTTACTCAGTCTTAATTAAATCTTAGAGTTTTCTTCAATTTTAAAAGTATATCAAAATTATCCTAGAAAATATACACTGTAAACAAATGTTCACTTTTTTTTTTTACAAGGATTTATACATTATAGTCTCTCTCTGTCTTTTTAAAGATTTTATTTGTAAGTAATCTCTACACCCAACATGGGGCTTGAACTCACAACCTCGAGGTCAAGAGCTGCACACTCCACTGACTGAGCCAACCAGGCACCCAGTGATAGTTTCTTATGCTTCTCAAATATTAATCATGGTGGTGTTTATACCACTTTTCCCATTCTGAAATTATTATCTCTTCTTTTTTCCCATTAGATTTTTGTGAAAGTCAATTAATTGGCTTTTTCAAATAGCTCCCATTTCGATTTATGTGCTATTTCATAAATCCTTATTTAAAAAATGTTTACGTTTATTCATTCCTCCTACTCCCCTGAGACTTAGTTTGTTACTCCCTTTCCACTTGCTTAGTATGAAAGCACAGTTTATACTTCTTCGTTTTTATTATAAAAAGTTATCAAGCTATGCATTTTTTTCTGGGCATAGTTTTGTTTGCATCCTTTAAGTTTGGAAATATATTTGAAAAAGACAGTAAGATGAGTTGCAAGTGCTATTGAAAAATCCAAGCAGATCAATTATAAAATCTAATTTTTTGTTAGTAATTTAGAACTTTTATGCATTATGGCCAAATAATTTTTCCTATTGGGTGTTTGTGAAGTTTATTCATTTTTATAAGTGCTCAATAGTTACACACATTTAAGTATATATTTTGGATAAGAACATAAGGGTTTGCATTTTAAATACTTTTGATTAATAAACTATTTTATGCCTTTTTTATGCTTACGTATAATTATACTTAGTGGGTTTTTTTTGGAAGACACTTTTTGAACAAAATATAATAAGCAACTTTAAATACACCTCTATCTTTACTTATTTTCTACCTTGTTTAAATTAGAAGTATGAGAAGAAAGTGATAAAAAACAATCAGGAGAAGATGTGAGACAATAAGAATCACACAAAACAGAAGCTTTAATAACTTTTAAAGTGGCACAGACATAGAAGGGGCATACTTCCTAGGAAGAGTGTTCACTAATATCTAGATGATTGACATAAAATCCTTCAGAGTACATTTTACCTTGGAAATGACTGAGATAGAAAAATAAGCAGAGACTTATACTAATTATAAATAAAACTTCAGTCAGAATTTGGTTGGTGCCAGGATTAAAGGGCAAACAACATGTAGCTAAGTTTCTTTCTACTGTCTGTAAGTGCCCAAGGGGCTCACAGCAAGAGAAATAATTGTTCACCTGTCTCAAAGCTTAGTCACCTCAGAGAAGCTGGAGAGTAATTCCTGCCACATTGTAAGTGTGTGACACATCAGGCCTCCTTAATTCCAGACCCTGAGTTCTTTCCATTTGCCATAAAGCCTTTCTAGCATATGCTCATGAAGAAAATGGCCGAATTGAATAAGGAATCCTATTGTGAAATATATTTTAACTTGTATACATGTTCAAAATTATTTGAAATTACCTATTATGAAACCCATAGTTGTGCCTAGAACTATGAAACTAAGGGTAAATAATGTAGACCAAATAATGAAGGGCCTGGGTTAGATGATTCATACAAGATGATCTAAGTGAAGGACACCCGTGGAACTGTTTACAAAATTTGACTCTGAGTTTCCTGGAAGTAAAGGTGAAAAGGGACTATGTGATGAGGTTTCGATCCTCATAATCCAATACAAAGAAATGTATCCATTTAATATGAAAATCTGAATATCTCCTGTTTTAATCATAGGAGAACTTATTATGTGGGACTTTAAACAAAAATAACACTAACCAGTATAATGAACATCCTCAATAGCAATTTTTATGAGATAATTATTTTCAAAATTATAATTTATAAACCAATTATATTTTTTACAAATTAATTATCATAAAATAAGGAAAACAGATAAAATCCATTTGGTTTATAGCATAGCACTTTCCTTTTTAAAAAAGAAAATTCATGCATTAGTAAAGGAATACCAGCAGTAGACTAACGGAATTCATTTGTTTTCCATTGCTTTAGATAAAAAATTACATACATTTTCTGCAATGTTGTACAATTTTTACTGCTTGTTATATTTCACTGAAATTGGATACTGGATTATCTATCTGCTGTTTAGTTGGGTATCATCAGCCGAATCATCTTCATCTGTAGAAGTGACCTACAAATTATTGCACCTAAATGTGATCCTGTAACATCTAAATGTGATTCTATAAAAATAAGGTAAAGGAAAAAAGACCTCTGCCATCACTGAGTCTCTTTCCCCTGATTACCCAGGATCAGATTCCCTAGACAGAAAATGTGGTTAGCATTTGATCCTAATCAAAGGACCCCAAATACTTAGATACAGTTCATTTTAATCTTAGTTGAAAAGATTGTGGACAGACACTTAGGAGAAAGTGAAATCAGCATAATATCTCCTCTTCAAGTGCAGTCCAGCTTTCAGAGTGGTAACATGGATTTCAGCCTTCCTCATAATTGTCCTTGATGAAAACAGAAGGATTTCACAGCACAGAAAGCAGTGGTTTATGAGGCTGGGTACAAGATAGACGTACAAGAGAACTCTGTTCATCGTCTTCAAAGTGAGGCAGCGATGGCACTGCCGCTGCTGTGGCCACATGTAATATAGCCTGTAGCTCTTTAAAGAGGATTAGCTTTAGCGGCTGGGAGCATTCAATGCTGGGTTTCAGTAGAGTAGAATATGCTAATGAAATGTAAATGTCCAAGGCAAACATTGCGTAATATGGAAAACCCTCAAAACTGAGCTTTGTCTCTTGCACAGTGGGAAAACAAACTTTATCATCAGAAGTAGAAAAGGAACGACCTTCCACTTGTCTGCCTTATGTATCTGCTTCGATAAAGAGTGAATTAAAATATATACATATATTTAATTTAATTTAATTTTAATATCAGTGGAGAAAACAAAATTCAGTCATTCAAAAATATCTTGATAGATCTATGCTCAGAGATGGGTGTGAAATAATTCATATTTGTAGAAAGGGATATATACATAATATGGGTTTTTTAAACACTATTTTTAAAATACTACTGTAGGTTTACAACGGACTTGACAGAGCAAGTTCCCCTCACCCATTTCACCTTAAAATTTTTTTCTGCATAGAGTCCTGCTGCTCACTGTTGAAATATACTGTGTCTTTATCATAATTTTCCATCCGTTGTTTTTAACTGCCTTATAGGAAGCCAGTATGAGGCTTGATCAGTCTCTTAAAGCTGCACACACATTCAATTAATATTAAAATTATTCTCACATGTTTAGAATTTCAGAACATATCTGACATTGGGAAGGTGAATTCATGAAGGTGTGTGATTTGCATGTAACTGTGTGACACAACTTGGAATCCATACACATGGTTACCAGAGATTGAAAGGCCACTAAAGAATTTCATTTCAACGGCTGGGAAATAAAGATCCCAGGAAACACAAGGAACCGGGTGCCTATGTGCTCTTTCCTTAGTTACGAGCATTTCACTACACTCACTATAGCTTAGGTTCTCTTGGTTTTTGTTGGGTCAGTGGTGTGTATGTGTGTGTGTGCACGTGTGCGTGTGTGCATGTGTTTTATACCTCAGTTTTGAAGGGTTTGTCTCTGTAG